>NC_133156.1:116404172-117024172 GCF_040802235.1 Manis javanica | reverse complement strand
ACAAAAAATCAGATTCATCAGGGTAGGCAAATGATGGATACTAGAAGGGTTTGAGGGACTGGATAAAATATATCCCTTCAATCCCCATTTCTTCATGGGAACTGATATGAAACAAGTTTTCTGCATTCATATTCTTAATGCTTTATTTTTTCCTTATTCCTCAGAGTATACATTCCTTCAGGAGAACCTAAGGAAGTAGCTATCAGGGGCTGGTTATAAAAGGATGAGGCAGGAAAAGGCAGTCAGCTGGTCAAAGGTCGAAAGTCTAATGTTTTTTGGAGCCTAATCATGTTACCAAAAACAACTTGCAAGATTGCAGGACTGGGCCTATATGGATACTATACAGTCTGGTTTAAGGAACAGTAACCTCTAAATGATTTTTCAATGAAAAATTACATCAAGAAATTATAAACGAAGGATTTATCACCACTTTGGATTCTGTATGCCTTTTTGCTTTATATTAAACTCCAGGAAAAAAAATTCACCTTTTTGCTTTCCTGGTTTTCAGAAAGTTTGGGCAAGAATTTGCCTAAATTGCACAAAACACAGCATTTGATTTTGGATTTGTGTTACCATATATGCTATCTTCTGGAGAGCATCTGTTTTTGCCCACACACACCCTTGAAGCTGGATTTAGCACTTTTCACATTCATTTTGAGAACTGACTCCCTTCAGAGGCAACATTAAACAATACATATTTTACTGAAGATTTAGGGAAATATTTGGGGAAAATAGTTTTTTATTAAATTCCATAGAGCAAACATTTAATAAACATCTCATTCAATACATTTTTTCTGCACCCTCTCTCTTTTTGATTTCATACTAATCCAAGGTCTTCTCACTCTGATCCTTTTCCTCATTTTCCTGGCTAATTTGTATCTGCTCCACAGACTCCCAAAAGTCCAACTCCAGATAGCCAACCCTCCCGATGCACACACAGCCCACTGGAAAAGCTGGTCTAATCTTTGCCCCTCATTTCTTTCTCAGCAGCCCTGTAGGCTTGACCAGCCTTCCATACTCCACTGGAACTTTTGGTGATTAATTTTGTCCAAAGCATTATATGTATAAACAGAAAAGTGAGAAACATCCTTTGCATACCTGCTCTGATGAACAAAAGTTTAGTTTAGACTCAGGACTTCTCAAGCCTTTTAACTTCTCAGTGCAGCAAATTTCCCATAAAACTGAACAGCTCTGGAATATTTGGGGACACTTAAAAATTGTGGTATTATTAAAATACAAGGTGTTGTTATTTTTCCATCTTGCTCCCTCATTCCAGCCTAAATGCAGAAAAACAGTAAGGACACTAGCCAATAACCATAGGCCATGGTTAACATCATAATGTGCATACTCTACAGATAAAATAATTTCCTTTTCATATGACACGTAACAAGAAATATTACCTTCACAATTTGTGTCATTTCCTCGTAGTGACTCCTAAGCAAACAGTGACCAAAATGCTCAATGCTTTTACTTTGGATAGATTGAAATGCCTTGTGGCAAAACTGCTCTGGTCTACAGCTGTGTCTGTGATTTACACAGGAGTGAAAACTGCCATCCTCAGAGGGGAAGTGTCAGTATTTGGGTTTCTGTCACTTATCTTATTTTGAAGATTTGGGCTGATTGTATTACCTTCTTTGGTTCTATTTACTAATTCACTGTAGCATAAAATTTACTTGCATTTATTAAATGAAACACACATCTGGTCTTGCCCTGTTATTTCATCCATCTAGCCATCCAGTCATACATTAAAAAAGTGGTTGTTGACTAGCTATTATTTGTAAGGCACTTGTAATGTAGGGGTTTCAAAGATAAACAAGCCAACTCCCCCATATTCATTAAGTTCATATTTAATGAAGGAAGATATACACAGAAAACAGAACAAAACAAACAACTATGAACAATAAAGACAAAGTAGAAGTAGGAGAGGTTGTTTATTACTGGAGGGAAGTAGGGGAGCAAGAATGATCTTTTCAAAAAGCAAATCTGATCATTTCTCTCCTCTACTTACGTTCCTCTAAATGATTCCCCATCACCATAATAAAAAATAAAATGTGAGCATTTCAAATCAATCTCCAGCTTTTTAGCCAGCATCAAATCCTACTATTTTCTTTCTTATTCACTGTGCTTCTGTCACACTGGTGTTCAACTTAAACAGGAGGTAGAATAAAGATTTTAAAATATTAAATGGCTTACTGATTGCATGTCTTATGTTTACTATGTCAAAGGAATCCCTCCTCAACATGTAAAATACTTCCACTAGAGTTAAAATTCTCACCAATAAATGTCAGGGAAAAGAAGAAGGGATTTATGCTACAACTTTTCATCGCACCCATAGCTTGCTGATTTGGTTTTAATTTTTAAATTTTTTATATTTTATTTTTTTATTAGGGTATCATTGATGTACAGTCTTATGAAGGTTTCACATGAAAAACACTGTGGTTACTACATTCACCCATATTATCGAGTCCCCTCCATACCCCATTCAAGTCACTGTCCATCAGCACAGCAAGATGCCACAGAGTCACTATTTGCCTTCTCTGTGCTACACTGTCTTCCCCATGATTCCCACACACACACCATTGTGCCAATCATAATACCCCTTAGTCCCCTACTCTCTTCTTCCCCACCAGCCTTCCCCCACCCCTCCCCTTTGGTAACCACTAGTCCCTTCTTGGAGTCTGTGAGTCTGCTGCTGTTTTGTTCCTTCAGTTTTGCTTCCTTGCTATACTCCACAAATGAAGGAAGTCATTTGGTACTTGTCTTTCTTCGCCTGGCTTATTTCACTGAGCATAATACCCTCTAGCTCCAACCATTTTGTTGCAAATGGTAGCCTTGTTTTCTCATTATGACTGCAGTTTTTAATATTCCATTGCGTATGTGTACCATATCTTCTTTACCCATTCATCTACACTTAGGTTGTTTCCATGTCTTGGCTATTGTAAATAGTACTGCAATTAACATAGGGGTGCATATGTCCTTTTGAAGCTGGGATCTTGTTTTCTTTGGGTAAATTCCTAAGAGTGGAATTCCTAGGTGAAATGGTATTTCTACTTTCACTTTTTTGAAGAACTCCATATTGCTTTCCACAATGATTGAACTAATTTACATTCTGATCAAAAGTGTCAGAGGGTTCCCTTTTCTCCACATCCTTGCCAGCATTTGTTGTTCCTAGTCTATGCTGGCCATCCTAAATGGTGTGAGGTGATACCTCATTGTGTTTTTAATTTGTATTTCCCTAATAATTAGAGATGTGAAGGATCTTTTCATGTGCCTGTTGGCCATCTGAATTTCTTCTTTGGAGAAGTGGCTGTTCATATCCTCCGCCCATTTGTTAATCGGGTTATTTGCTTTTTGGGTGTTGAGGCATGTAAGTGCTTTATATATTTTGGATTTTAACCCCTTATTAGATATGTCACTTACAAATGTATTCTTCCATACTGTAGGATGCCTTTTTGTTCTACTGATGGTGTCCTTTGCTCTCCAGAAGCTTTTTAGTATGATGTAGTCCCATTTGTTTATTTTTGCTTTTGTTTCCCTTGCCCAAGGAGATGTATTCAGGAAAAAGTTGCTCATGTTTATAGTCAGGAGATTTTTGCCTGTGTTTTCTTCTAAGAGTTTTATGGTTTCATGACTTACATTCAGGTCTTTGATCCACTTCAAGTTTACTTTTGTGTATGGAGTTAGACAATAATCCAGTTTCATTCTCTTACATGTTACTCCCCAGTTTTGCCAACACCAGTTGTTGAAGAGGCTGTCATTTCCCCACTGTATATCCATGGCTCCTTTATCATATATTAATTGACCATATATACTTGGGTTTATATATGAGCTCTCTATTCTGTTCCATTGATCTATGGGTCTGTTCTTGTGTCAGTACCAAATTGTCTCGATTGCTGTGGCTTTGTAGTAGAGCTTGAAGTCAGGGAACATAATCCCTGCAGCTTTATTCTTCCTTCTCAGAATTGCTTGACCTATTTGGGGTCTTCTCTGGTTCCATATGAATTTTTGAACTATTTGTTCCAGTTCGTAGAAGACTGCTGTTGGTATTTTAATAGGGATTGCGTTGAATGTGTACATTGCTTTAGGCAGGATGGCCATTTTGACAATATTAATTCTTCCTATCCATGAGCATGGGATGTATTTCCATTTATAGGTGTCTTCTTTAATTTCTCTCATGAGTGTCCTGTAGTTTTCAGAGTATAGGTCTTTGACTTCCTTGGTTAGGTTTATTCTTAGGTATTTTATTCTTTTTGGTGCAATTGTGAATGGAATTGTTTTTCTGATTTCTTTTTCTAGTAGTTCATTGTTAGCATATAGGAATGCAATAAATTTCTGTGTATTGATTTTGTATTCTGCACCTTTGCTTAATTCAGTTATTAGTTCTAGTACTTTTGGGGTAGTTTCTTTAGGGTTTTTTACATACAATATCATGTCATCTGCAAACAGTGATAGCTTAACTTCTTCCTTACCAATCTGATTGCTGTGGCTAGGACCTCCAGAACTATGTTGAATAAAAGTGGGGAGAATGGACATCCTTGTCTTATTCCCAATCTTCAAAGGAAAACTTTCAGCTTTTTGCTGTTAAGTACGATGTTAGCTGTGGGTTTGTCATATATGGCCTTTATTATGTTGAGGTATTTGCCCTCTATACCCATTTTATTGAGAGTTTTTATCATGAATGGATGTTGAATTATGTTGAATGCTTTTTCAGCATCTATGGAGATGATCATCTGATTTTTGTCCTTCTTTTTGTTGACGTGGCGTATGATGTTGATGGATTTTTGAATATTGTACCATCCTTGCATCCCTGGAATAAATCCTACTTGATCATGATGGGTGATATTTTTGATGTATTTTTAAATTTGATTTGCTAATACTTTATTGAGTATTTTTACATCTATGTTCATCAGGGATATTGGTCTTTAATTTTCTTTTTTTTGTGGTGTCTTTGCCTGGTTTTGGTATTAGAGTGATGCTGGCCTCATAGAATGAGTTTGGAAGTATTCATTCCTCTTCTACTTTTTAGGAAAGTTTCAGGAGGTTGGGTATTAGGTTTTTACTGAATGTTTCAGTAAAATTCAGTGGTGCAGCCATCTGGTGCAAGAGTTTTGTTCTTAGGTAGTTTTTTGATTACCAATTAAATTTCATTGCTGGTAATTGGTCTATTCAGATATTTTTTTTCTGTGTCAGCCTTGAAAAGTTGTATTTTTCTAGAAAGTTGTCTATTTCTTCTAGGTCATCCAATTTGTTAGCATATAAGTTTTCATAGTATTCTCTAATAATTCTTTGTGTTTCTCTGGTGTTTGTAATGATTTTTCCTTTCTCATTTCTAATTTTGTTTATGTGTGTAGACACTCTTTTTTTCTTGATAAGCCCTGCTAGGGGTTTATCTATTCTGTTAATTTTCTCAAACACCCATCTCCTGCTTTCATTGATTCTTTCTATTGTCTTATTCTTCGTGATTTTGTTTATTTCTGCTCTGATCTTTATTCTATCCCTCCTTCTACTGACTTTGGGCCTCAGTTGTTCTTCTTTTTCTAGTTTCATTAGTTGTGAGTTTAGACTGTTCATATAGGATTGTTCTTCTTTACTGAGGTAAGCCTGTATTGCAATATATTTCCTTCTTAGCATGGCCTTTGCTGTGTCCCACAAGTTTTGCGGTGTTGAATTATCATTGACATTTGTCTCCATATATTGCTTGATCTCTGTTTTTATTTGGTTATTGATCCATTGATTATTTAAGAGCATGTTGTTAAGCCTCTATGTGTTTGTAGGCTTTTTTGTTTTCTTTGCATAATTCATTTCTGGTTTCATATCTTTGTTGTCTAAGAAGCTGGTTGATACAATTTCAATCCTTCTGAGTTTATTGAGGCTCTTTTTGTGGCCTAGTATATGATCTATTCTTTAAAATGTTCCATGTGCACATGAGATGAATGTATATCCTGCTGCTTTTGGGTGAAGTGTTCTATAAATGTCTGTTAGGTCCATCTGTTCTAATGTGTTGTTCAGTACCTCTGTCTTCTTTCTTATTTTCTGTCTGGTTGATCTGTCCTTTGGAGTGATTGGTGTGTTGAAGTCTCCTAAAATGAATGCATTGCATTCTATTTCACCCTTTAGTTCTGTTAGTATTTGTTTCACATATGTAGGTGCTCCTGTGTTGGATGCATAGATATTTATAATAGTTATATACTCTTGTTGGACAGAACACTTTATGACTATGTAATGTCCTTCTTTGTCTCTTGTGACTTTCTTTGTTTTGGAGTCTATTTTGTCTGATACAAGTATTGGAACTCCTGCTTTTTTCTCCCTATTAGTTGCATGAAATATCTTTTTCCATCCCTTTACTTTTAGTCTGTATATGTCTTTGTGTTTGAAGTGAGTCTCTTTTAGGCAGCATATAGATGAGTCTTGTTTTTGTATCCATTCAGTGACTCTGTGTCTTTTGATTGGTGCATTCAGAACATTTACATTTAGGGTGATTATCAACAGATATGTGTTTATTGCCATTACAGGCTTTAGATTTGTGGTTACCAAAAGGTTCAAGGGTAGCTTCTTTACTATCTTAGAGTCTAACTTAACTCTCTTATTCTGCTATTACAAACACAATCTAAAGGTTCTTTTTATTTTCCTCCCTTATTTTTTTCCTCCTCCATTCTTTATATATTAGGTGTCATATTCCATACTCTTTGTGTATCCCTTGACTGACTTTGTAGGTAGTTGATTTGCTTTTGCATTTGCTTAGTAATTACTTGGTCTACTTCCTTTACTGAGGTTTTTTTTCTCTGGTGACAGCTATTTAGCCTTAGGAACACTTTGATCAATAGCAGTGCCTCCAAAATACACTGTAGAGATGGTTTGTGGGAGGTAAATTCTCTCAACTCTTGCCTATTTGGAAATTGTTTAATCTTCTAATTTAAATAATAATCTTACTGGGTAGAGTATTCTTGTTTGGAGGCTCTTCTGTTTCACTGCATTAAATATATCATGCCACTCCCTTCTGGTCTGTAATGTTTCTGTTGGTGATAGAATGAAGGGTTTTTCTTGGTACATGATCTTTTTTCTCTCTCTGGATGCTTTTTATACTCTGTCCTTATCCTTATCTTTGCCATTTTAATTATTATCTGTCTTAGTGCTATCTTCCTTGGTCCCTTATGTTGGGAGATATGTGCACCTCCATGGCCTAAGAGACTATTTCCTTCCCCAGATTGGGGAAGTTTTCAGCAATTACTTCCTCTAAGACAATTTCTATCCCTTTTTCTCTCTTCTTCTTCTTCTGGTACCCCTATAATGGGAATGTTGTTCCATTTGTTCTCTCAATATTCTTTCATTCCTAGAGATCCCTTTTTCTCTCTGTGCCTGAGTTTTTTTATATTCCTGTTCTCTAATTTCTATTTCATTTACTATCTCCTCTCCTCTACTTCATCTAATCTGCTTTTAAATCCTCCATTGTATGTTACTGTACTTTTCCAATTTTATATCTCTTTCTTGAATTCCTCCCTGAGGTCTTGACTAGCTGCTATAGTGGGGGCCACTCTCTGGCTGGGCTGGTGCAATGGTAGGAGCAGCCAGTTTGTGAGCCATTGCTGGCTTGTAGGAAGGAGCAGCTGTGTATCACATTGGGGGCCCTCATAGCTGCTTTTCCAGCCAGGGAACTGGATACCCAAAGCTCCTGAAAGTTCCCAACCTGCTGGGCTGAGTGAGCTGGGACAATTTTGTCCACCTGTCCTCTCTCCTGAGCAGCAAGCTCTGTGCAATCCTTGCCCCTTTAACAGCCCTCTCACTATTAGGATGTCTCTCAGACTGCCTGCCTTTCTTTTGTCCCAGAGCAGCCAGATATGGATCCCTGTTTTCCACAAGTGGCTGGAATCTCTGTCTCTCCAGGTATTCTTCATGTATTAGCTTTCCAACCCCACAAATCACCAGAGCACCATGTAATGTTAATATAAGTTTGTTCTCCCACAGCAGATCTCCAGGGCTGGGTGTTCAGCAGTCTGGGTCTTCCACCCCCTCCCTGCTCCATTTCTCTTCCTCCCTCTGGTGAGCTGGGGTGGGGTAAGGGCTTGGGTCTCACTGGATCATGGCTTTGGTACTTTACCCTTTTCCATGTGGTCTGTTCTTTTCCCCAGATGTAGGCAGTTGCAGCCTTCTTTCCTTTTGCTTTTTCAGGATTAGTTGTATTTGCTATATTTTCATATTATATGTGGTTTTGGGATGAGGTTTCTGTCTCACCTGTCACACCACCATCTTTTTGAGGAATGCTTCTTTGGTTTTAAAGTGGGGTCCTCCTGATAATAGTCCCAGAACTCAAAATTAGGAAAGAACCAACCCATGTGGAAAAACCTTTTCTGAGTATTTATCTTTTGGAAGTTTTATGATATTGTAAGGGAAAGAATGCTTTTAATAGTAATAGCAACAATAATAGTAATAGCAGCTAACATTTACTGAGCACTTTTCTATATATTTATGCCAAGCAGTAATGTTAACTTCTTTATACATATCATTTGTGATAACTCCCCCCACACCTGTGAAGTAGTACTATTACTGTTATTATCTTCTAGATGAAAAAGAAAACTTAGAGAGTCTAATACCTTGCCCAAGAAAATAATTTTTTATCTAGAGTGAGCTTTTAAAATTATGTCTGTATCACTTAATGTCAGTATCATAAAATTTTGTGAAACCACAGCAAAACTTTCTGGACTCATTTTTCCAAGCTGTATTTTCACATGTGATATATTTTGAAGACCTAGAAATACAAAACTATTGTATGTGGCAGTTTGTCCCTAGGTCTAGGCCTGGAGATGAGCACAGCAGTGAATGTATGGGCAAATTATTTTGATAAGTAAAAATAATACCTTTGATTTATTTTATTTTATTTACAAATTTAAATAAATACAAGCATATATTTTTGACAATTTCTAGAAAGGCATTAGAAATAAATACATTATTTTAAATAATCAATAACATGATAAAATTCAATAGTCCCTTAGTGCTATCAAATCTCAACACTTCCTCAGTGACTTCTCTGGTTGAGCCCACAGTCTCTCAAAGTAATATATTCTGCAGTGAAAAAGGACACTTACATTAGGCTTTAACTGAGGGGATCATTTCTTCCTATACTTACAGGACATAAGACTCTCCTCGGGTGCTTGAATATCTGATTACTAAGCATGACTTAGGTGGAACCCATTAATTGGCATTTTAACCAGTATCCAAGTGGTTTAATTTAGTGATTGGAGAGAACATTTTTGAAAAATGGTGTTTTAGGACACACTAAATTTACTGCTTTGTTAAGAAAAAAAAAAAAGCAACATCTTTTTTGATTAAAGGAATAGAAAACTTCCATCTCTGATGAACTAGAGTTGCCAAATTTAGCAAATAAAAATACAGAATATCTAATCAAATGTGAATTTCAGATAAGCAATGGATAATTTTTTACTATATGTATTTCCCATGCAATATTTGGGGCACACTTATAGTAAAAACTTATTTCTTGGTTAACTGAAATTCAAATTTAGGTAACTGCTCTTTTATCTGACATCCTTATTACAGAGAGGCCAATCAAATTTCAATTCAACTTTTTTAAGATTGCACTCATGTTTGTCTAGGACTGATTGTATACTATAAAGAGGAATGATAGCACTTTTTACTACAAAAACTTTTAAAATCCGAATCTAAAGAAAAAAACACAGAAAAAAAGAATAAAAAATAAATTCATAGTGGGTATATTGCCAAGTGCTCTCTTTCCATTGTGTAGCTCAGTCTGATAAGGGTATTGAGGTAGAATCTACCAGAATGTTCCATATCAGGTAGGACATGATCTGTTTCCTGAGCCAAAGTGGGTTGCCATTCTCACCACCGTGAAGGTACCATGATCAGCTCCCATGGGAGAAAACCTACGGGCTACTCAAATGGTAAATTTTTAAGGGATTTATTTTCTGGTTAAAATAAAATCCTTCTCATATTGATATCAGACTTCCAACCAGTTCAGTTACCCATTAAACTGTCATAAATTTACCAGTAAAGGGGAAAGCTTCAGAAATAGAAAATAGCTGGCATTGGCACATATTCTATAGCTATTGTCATGGGATTGTGAGTAAACTTAACCATTCTTGCCTTTAAAATTATGATTATGATTAGATACAACAAGGACGGTATCTATTGACTGAGAGAATCAATGTACTGAGAAATTGTGTTCGATGGTGTCTTGCCAGAGGTTTCAGTCCTGGGCAAGTTCACTCTGGGTTCACTGAGACCAAATCGTAGGAACAGAACACTGTGGGTCAAACCAAGGGGGTTGCATGGCAGTTACACCAAGCTTTACTTTTCGGCAGGTCAAGCACTAGCATCCCATCAGCCTCCCGGGCAGTGCGCGAACAGTGAGCCTCTGCCTTGGGGCCACTTCATCTCCCAGATGCCCATCTCTGCCCTAGGCACTGCTGCCACTCCAGCCTCTGCTCTCCTGAAGCTGTGCAGCCCCAGGGCACTGGGTGGACTCTTTATATAGAGTCAGTAATAACTGATTGTTCACACATGTGCAAACCTGCACCTGTGAATATTGTACATGCACTGGGGGCAACTATCTTAGGGCCATGTGAGGTAAATGGCCATAGAAACTTCCATTTTTCCCACAGATGGAAAATTCTACATGTTAAAAACCATCCCAGGTTGGCTGGGCTGGGAGCAGAATGACTTCTCCTGTCTAATGACTCTGGAGGATTCCACCGCCTTATGGTAGAATGACCCTCAGCAATGAGGAAATGGCTACTTGCACTTTCAGGCTTCCCAAAGGGTAACTCAGGCCTCATATTCCTGTCTAACCTCCTATTCCTCTCCAGGCCAGGTGTGAGCAGGGAGGCAAGCAGGGCTGCATGAAGACCCAATCTGGATCTCCTGACTTATGCCTGGCAGCAACTCCCTGCTCTCAGCTTGCCTGGTCCCTAGCTCCCAGAGCCCTCAGCTGCTGCTGGAAGTAACTCCTAAAATCCCTAGGGCTTTAGCATCGCCACCTGCTCTATCTGTCTCATGGTACCTCTGTAGCTATATTAGTTTGCTAACCACCGCAAGCTGGCTACCTTAAACAATAGGAATTTATCATGTCATAGTTGGGCTGGCTTGAAGTCTGATAACAAGGTGTAAACAGGCCCATGCTTCCTCTGAAGGAACAAAGGAGAATCTGTTCCCTGCCTCTTTCGTAGCGTCTGGTGCTTACTGGCCATCTTTGGTGTTCCTTGACTTCTGCTGCACCATCTTGATCTCTGCTTTCATGTTCACATGCTGTTCTTTCTGTGTGGCATCCATGTCCAATTTCCCTTCTTATAAGGACACCAGTCTTTTGGATTAGGGGCCCACTCTATTCCAGTGTAAACTCTTTGTAATTTATAATACCTGCAATGACTCTATTTCCAAATAAGGTCACATTCTGAGGTACTGGGGTTTAGGACTTCAACATATTGGGAGGAGGGCACAATTCAGTCTATAACTGGGTTGTAAGAGAAATGACAAATATGAAAGCCCCCTAGTACTGCTGGGAGAAGGAGGAGAGAGCCTTCTCCATTTTCCTAACATTACACAAAGGAGGATGTTTTCACCACTATCCCTACACAGTGAATGTTGAAGGGATTACTTCTTGCTTTTCTCTGTCTGCAGGATTCTTTCCCATCCAGAGTAGATAATGAATTGCTCATAAAAAGATTTTATATGAGAAAATAAAATTTTAAATACAAGATTATATATGAAAGTACATATTTGTATATAAGGGGCAAAGGAAAATTGGAGCCATGCAGCAAGTCCTCCTCTTGAATGCTAACTGTTGTAGTCACTCTGTCTGGGGTCACTTATTGTGTGTCAGACACTGTGCTAAGCATTTTGAGTATGTTACTTTATCTGCATAACAACTCTGTGGGAAGTACTGTTACATGCCCGTTTTAGAAATAAAGTGATGACACTGAGATTCAGATGCCTCAAGATAGAAAGTCACCCAGGTAGGAGGCATTGGAGTTGGCAGCAAGGTCTGGGTGTCTAGGCTTGAAGCCCAGGGGCTCACCCACTTAGTCCTCCCTGGGGAAGGTTTAGAGTGGGCAGATGGGAGTGGAGGAGAGGGACAGAGGCCAAAGGACAAGTGTGAAAGACATTAAATAAGAGGAATTGAGAGGATTGGGAACAGGCTAAATTTGAGAGGAAAGAAGGAGAAGCAGGGTGCTCTCTGACATTTTGAGCTTATGTGGCTGAAGAACAACAATAACTCTGACAGAAATAAGGAAGTCCAGAGAGGGAGCAACTGGGGGCAAGAGGGGGAAGGCGAGGAGTGAGCTCAGTTTCAGACATGCCCAGCTTGGGCCTCACAACCCCAGGGGTAACAGCCAGAGAGACCACAGTGCCAGCAGTCCAGTAATCCACGGGCACAGATGCAGAGGAAAAGTCAAGTGTTGCAACAGACACAGGACAAGCTGGAAAGAAGGGAGAAACATCAGGTTTAGATTTTCCCAGTTCTGAAGTTTTAGAAATTATTCTTATAAGAAGCCACCTCAATCAAATTTACTGATGATTGGTGGGAGGGTGGAGTGTGAATTCTATTTGTTCACCACTGCCCAGTTCTAATTTAATCTTTTGAGATTACGTATCTTTGTCCCCCTTTTTTTTCTCAGGAAAAGGCAAAACAACTTAAATTGCAAAGTATCCAAGAAAAATAAGCCTCGATTCCTTATTCATTTCCATTAATGTCTGCCTTATTCTCTAAGAATCAAGGGAGATTAACATTTTTTTGCTGTTTTAGTACTGCTTTGCTCTGGGATATTAGGTGTTTAATTAAATATTTTTTTTCTAGCTGTAAAAGAAATCTTTGACCATAAAGGGATTTGCTGAATTTATGAACAGTGGCCAGTTGAGCTCTTGAATATAAAAATTTTGTGGAATAAATATTTACATAAATCTACACTAGTACAAAAAAACAAAAAAATGTACATGTACATATTAAATTAGCTCAAATTTGTATATGGGAGAGAAGATAGTACTAGATGATTTCTCACAATGTAAATTCTGTGATTCACTACCTAATGAATCATGTATTTGAAAATGCTGAGAACATATTGACATCCAGACAACTTATGTCTCATTTCTTTTACATTCACAAACATTTCTACCTTCTCCTGTCAATTGCTACACCTCCACAAAATGAAAGCTTTCTACATCATCTGTCCTTTATATTTGCTCATGCTCCCTTCCAATAGCTTGATAACTAGACTTGATTAGTCTCATTTATTCTTGTTTTCTTTTAGCTTTAATTGGCATACTGTAACAGTGTGAAGAAATCACCTTTAAGGAGACTGTGTCTAGTTCTCTCTTGATTCCCATTCTCTTAACAAACCAGGAGAAGGTTGTAGCTATTTCAGCTCCAGCGTAAAGTGCCTACATATGAGAGGGACAGAAATTAATCAGTCCCAGTTATATTCAAGCAGTGAATCTTAAATGTGGTCTCTAGACCAGCAGCATCAGTGTCAGCTGGAAAACTTGTTAGAAATGCAAATTCTTAATACCCTATTCCCAGACCAACCACATCAGCAATTGAAGGCCAAGGAGGGATTAAGCCCAGCAATCTTCATTTTAACAAGCCCTCTAGGTTATTCTCATGCACAGTGAAGTTTGAGAACCACTGTATTAAAGTAACTGGCTTTACTCAGGTTAGAAAGGAGGATTGTTCTTAACAGAACAAAATTAATTTTCCCTGATTTTCATCAGAAGGGACAGGGCTTCATCAGAATTCTTTTGCTGTTTGCTTGCTTGTATGGAGAAAGTGAAAGTTACTAAGGCCAGGATTCTCACCTGGCCCTGGTCAGCTTGCTCACCACATGTGTTGGCAATGCGTTGTTATTGACTTTAGATAAAGAGCTCTGCCCAGTGGTCTGCACCAGCACGGTAGTTGGTGTGCCTGTACGCTGCAAGGCTGCAGGAGAGCAGAGACTGGAGTGATGGCAGCGCCGAGGACAGAGACTGAGACGGCTGTGGGGCAGAGAGACCCAGAGGCAGTGGGCAGCTTGCTGCATGCAGACTCGCTCTGAATGGATGGGGTTCTAGTGATTGACCTGCCACCATGGGAATAAAGTTGAATATAAACCCCTTCACCCCAAGAACATTCCACTGTCATTTTTTCAGTCTCATTGAATCCATAGTGAACTTGTCCGGGGCTGAAGCCCATCGGCAAGACACTTGTTTTAGCAGAAATGGTGTCCTGCTTCTACCAAGAACCAAGTAAGCTTAACCTCTTAACCTCTCTGGGTCTCATTTTCCTCATCTATAAAGTTAGAACCTCAAACTATCTGATCTCTGTGGCTTGCTCCCAATTCTAATAATTTACATTCCAATTTTTGGTTCATCAATCTCTGCTATGGCTAATAGCATTTATTTTTAAGAGGGCAGTCCAATGTCAGTATCATAAGGTGATAATAATATTGTGCACATGGCAATGAAACCCACATCCTTGGTCTCTTTGGAGAGCCGTCTATCAAGCATATTTTGTTTAAAAAAAAGGTCACCTCTCCGTAACAGAAGTAAAGACCAAATAGTAAATATTTTAGGCTTTAGGGGCCATTGGTCTTTTTCAAAACAACTCAGTCTGCCACGTTTTGTAATGCAAAAACAGCTTTAAACAGTATTTAATGGAGCATGGCTAACTTTTAATAAAACTTTACTTATAAAAATAGTGATGGGCTGGATTGGGACCACAGGTCATAGTTTGCCAACCCCTGCTTTATATTTCTCCATTTAAAAAAATTAAAATAGAGGATTTAACCATTTCCTAGCTGATTGCTTAGTCATTAGTCAGATGTTTAGTTGCCAGTCCACTAATAATCCATTAACTGATTGTAATCATCAAAACAACAAAAAAAACTAATGTCCCTATTCTGCCTTGATGGTGGTTGATCTGAAGTCAACCAAAACATAGTGTTGACCAGACCCAGTTTTATGTCCAATTCCTACCCTTGATTCCCAAATGGAAACAGATTCTCTACTTTCATAGACACACTTTCAAATAGTTTGACTTTGCCATTTCTACTGTTATCACAGGACAAACCAAAAGAAAAATTAATTTACCTTTATAGTTGTGGAACTCACTATGATTTAGCTGCTTTTCTAATGTACAATTCTTATCCAAAGGCTACTGCTACAGGTTATTGATACTCTGTATTACCCAGTTATTGATACAATATCCTTCACAGGACTCCTTTGTTTAAAACCTTGACTCAAAAAGGTAAAGATACCATTGCACTGTTACTACAAAAGTTATGACATGCAAGTAAATTTCAGTACATGCTATTAGTTTATTTTCCTAATTAGTAGGTTAGTGAGTCTGTGTAGAGAAGGCCCAAGATAATGCTTTAAATTCTTAGTTGCATGAATGCATCCCAGAAACACAAGCAATTGGGCTCATTTCATAAATGGAAAAAGAAAAGCAAAAACACTAGACATCTTTCCAAGTACAATAAGAAAACATGTTGGGTAATTCTGAAAAATCCCACTCTTCAGTCTGGTCCCAAGTAAAAGCATATGCCAGAGAAACAGCTTGAACTTATTATGAACTTGGAATTAGATTCATGCTAACTTTCCTTATATTGTTATTCTGTCAATATTATCTATATTATCCTTCTATGCCCACTTATAATTAGTCCTCAACTGAATTTTTGCAGAACATAATGCTTAAGACTTGGAGAGCCAAGTCTTAGACTGTTTATATTTCCACCAATTTAATAAATATCTTATCACTGAATGGAAAATGAGCACCACAAACATAACAGCATATTGTTGTATTTTAGAACAACTTCAATAGGTCCATACTTCCAAAAAGTATTAGTGAAGTGAAGAATGAGGATGAGATCGAATGACATGGGCTTAGGTGTATGCATCCTCATGTACAAATGAGTACCTGTTATTCATCTTCACCTGCTTTTTCTAAGAAGGATGTAAGATGGTCTATAACTCCATTTCTTCAAGGAGATTTCATTAAATAAATATATCAAATTCTCCAGTTTCATGAATCACAGTCTGGTGCTAGATGTTTTCAGTAGTTATTGTTTTTATCATAAGAGATGCATGCTACAGTGGACCTCACCCGTATTCTCTTCATACTCATGGATCAAGTTTATACCAGCAGCATTCTCTTGCAGTCCCCTGTCACATGGCTTTCTCTCAGCCCATGTATGAGACAAGCTGGAAGTGTCAGGGAATTAAATCTCCCAGAAATAGCTCTTACTCAGGGACTGATGAAATTTAAAAATAAATATCCTGGCTTCTCCACCTGTCAGATATGGTAAATCCAGGGGTGTTCTACATTTAGTTACCCAGAGAGATTGAGCCCCAGTTGCTCACAGCAATTACCTGCTTGACAATGCATCTCCTTCCCTTTTTGCCTCATTTTCTGTCCCCTACTGATGCCCTCCAAGATCACCTCCTAGATAAACTATTTGCACTGAAATATTTGTCTCAGCACCCTCTCCTGAGAAACCCAAATTAGGAACCCAAAATAGGAGATGTCACAAGTTTAGATAGATGCTTTGCTGGTTGCATTAAACATGTCTGAATTTCTGGGAAAAGACTTAAATTTCCAACTTATATAGCCTGGCTGGATTTTAGAAATCAAAACAGTAGGACCAGTCTGTTAGTCAGAATTGATTTGGGTCTTCCTACCATCTGCTTATGGATTTCTGTTGCCTGAAGATAAAGAGATGAAGCTTCAACATTGAAATTACTAAATTCCACTCAAAGTTACCAAACCAGGGTTATGATATTTATTCTAAAACATATTGAAACTTTTCAACTGCTACAGTTTTATTAACATACTGTAATTGTCAGTAGCTAAAGATTTCAGAAATCCAATCAGACATAGCACTGAGTTAAAGATTTAAAGAGCATTAACTGGATATATTTAAGTGTTAAAGGATGACCATAGATTAAAAGAAAAATTTCAGTATAAAAGACAATTTAAAAAGGCATTCATAGGAAAGGAAATTATCCCAAGTGTCCCTAACCAAAGATAATTCAACACTTAATTAAACTACTTCATATTCATCCCAGTGTACTGCCTACTTCAACTGGGAGCAGAACAGTTGCAGATCTAGCCAAGGAACTGAAATATTGATGCAGATTTCAAAAGTGTCATCACCAGCCATTTAATACTGTAGCTTCCCTCACTTTTAACGTGTGTCAAGGGTGAAAAACAGCAACGACAAAAAGACTACCAAGGGCTAAACCCCCATCCTTAACTCTTCAGACAGAGGAAAAATGCTGTCCCTAGTAAAATAGTAAGTCTATTGTTTAAATCACGTAACTCTTACATGGAAACTTCTGTTCTCTCATAACTCAGACATTTGAAGTTAGAATCTGAAAGCTCAACCCTGTTAAGGTTCATTAACATTACACACACACAGTAGACCTAGTAAGTATAATCCCACACATAAACTTTCACCAAGAATAATCACAGAAACTCACATTTTCATCTTCACATAACAATACAGACTTGTAATTCATTTTATAATCACAAGACTGGACATCTCTGAATATAGAAGAATCATGAGGCTGTGGAATATCAATATTTCCTGGACCTGTCACTTATTACTCTAAAGCATACCCCAGAATGATTAGCTTAGTGGACCAAACACTGCAACTTTTTAGGAACAGGTTGGAGTAAGACAAATAACTTCAAAAATTCAGTTGTGAAAAAGAGTTGTACAAAGACCAACATCAGCAAATTAACTGATGATAAAGCAGTATTGCCATTCTGCCAAAGAAGCTTCTTTTTAGAACTTCCACCAGCCACATTCTGGGGCGATCTTTTGACTCCTCTAACGGTTCTTTGGTTCACTTCCTCTGTGTTCTCATCAGAAACATCCTTGATACCTAAATCATGCCAGCCCAACTGCAAGCACTAAATAACCCCAAACAGCCATGCCCAGCAGAAAGTCTACCCAACTTCAGCTCACTGACTGGTGGATTCCCCATTTCTTCTCATTTAAGTATGTTCTCTCCTCAGCTAAACAAATTATAAAACATCCTGGGGATTAAACAACACACCCGTTATTAATTTTTTCAAGCTTGATTAGCATGAATTACAATAAACAATGGAACACAGATTCTTTTAATGAAGAGGCGAGGATATTTTTATGTAGGTTGACAAGGAGTATTAGGCTATGCTAATAGTTACCATTAAATGAATATTAGTTATTTTTAGATTAGGCAATATTTCAGAATCTGGGAAATCAGACCAGAGCAAGAGGGTTTGAAGGGAAATTTGGAGGGGGAAAGGGATGGGTTAAGAGTAAAAAGATGTAGAGAAGAGTAATCCTAGAAGGTTTTATTGGACTCCCCTCCTTTCCCATTCATCTGGGAAGAGAACCATTGCAGGTAGCTATACAGGAGGGTATTTGTCAAGTCAATTCAAATCTTAAAATGGGAAATAATTTCATCTTTCTAGGCTCTTATTTGACTATTTGACACAGATGGGACCATTTTAAGGTGATTCACATAATATTTTAAAAATTCTTTGAAGAACTGTAAAAGTGACAAGGTTAGTAGATATGATTTATTTCAGTTTATATGAATGACCCTTAAGACATATAGAATATATATATTCCTGAAAGGGTAATATTAAAAACAAAACTATAAGCAACTATATTCCAATTTTAAAAAAGAAGAAAACAAAGTTATATATAGTGAATCTAATTTTATCAAGGAGAATTTATAGGCGTGTTTCCATAAGAAAACAGTACCCCCAAAGCATATTAAAATCTATGCTGTAGGGACGTTTTTCAGTTCACCTCCAAAAGACCACAGCCTGAATTTGAAGGGCTCCTTTTAGTATTATCCAAAGGCCTTTTGATGGGAACTGGAAACCAAGCACAGGCTGCTTGGGAAGAACACATCATGGAACACAGGGACTGAGCTCTACATCAGACAAGGACTCAAACTCTTTCTTTTGGCCATGCGAGTTATGAGTATTTTTCTAATACCTTGGTTAAGAAGTTGAGATCAAAATAGATGAGAGAGGGAAAGAGAGAGAGATGTATGTAAATACACATATACATAGATTCTTAGCATTTGTTGAGGTCAGTGAAATATATAGTGTGTAATCATGTTGTCTTTAAAGTCTCAGTTTAAAAAACCTCCTCCCGGTAGGGGTATATGTATATAATGCCTGGGATGTTTAGAGCCTTTCTTGTTATAATTAATCCTGGTGCCCCAAATGAGTAAAACTAGACCATCTCTTATAGATCACTATCTGAATGAGCTTTCTCACTGGGTTAGCTGCACTAGTACATTGTAAATAGCTCCCCCACATGCTAGAATACACGTCACTTTAAATGGTCCACCAAAGTCAATCTCTCATAGTGTGTTTACACAGCATAGTATTCACTCTTGGCACTTAGGGGGAGCTCCTGGTAATATTCCATCTCCTCCACCTTCTGTCTTCTCCATCCATCTCCTCCCCACCTTTGTCATTTCTCACTCTTGAATACTTGCCAAATAATTCACATCTATCTGGACCAGGAATAAGCCAAAGTAAATTAAAAATTCCAGGTGTCACTTCACCTGGGTGTATTTACCACCCAGAGTCTCAGGGTCAGAGCATATGAAGCTAATGCTTTTTTTCAGGCCTCCCGTAACTAAAAATTGTTTGGGTCTTTCTTATTTTGCTATCAGATTGCAGAATTCATTCTGTGTGCACACTCAGAGACTTTTTTGGCAATATTACTCAGCAGGTGTATTTTCCCACCAGAATAACTATGGAGCATATTTTTTTAATGCATTAGCTAATATTTTGCCAAATGAATTTCAATTTATTATTTTCAGCCTAGGACACTTTTATGTATGTCTAGGGCTCAAGCTGCTTGCTGGTATAGCTGCAGATTTTGTTTTAGGACTATTACACGTTTTTCAGCAATCCACTAATGAGCCATTAAATAAAACTAGCTTGTTCTCTGAAATCTGACCAAGCCCAGGCCATTAGACACACAAGTTACCTTTTTTATTTCCGGTTGTTTGGAATAATTCTCCTTTCCACAAACTTGGATAGGCTCCTAGGGAGGTGAATTCATTCCTTAGATTTGGCATCTTCTAAAAAATAAAATCCTGATAAAAATCTAAAGACTCAAGACCCAACCCAAGACTCAAGACCCAACCCAGGACAAACGTGCTCAGTGGTATTTGGTTCCACCTTCCCCTTCAGTGGCCTTTCTCATTCTTACGTCCTTGTCTCGTGATATCCTGGTCTCCAGAGCGTGGAGGGGAATAGTCCAATCAACTCTAATCCCCTGTGAGGCCACTGGCTCTCCCCAGGGGTAATCTAGCCTGTCAGGGGGCATTGACAGTGTCTGGAGACATTTTTGGTTTTCACAGCTGGGGATTGGGGTGGGTGGGCTACTGGCATCTAGTGGGTAAAGGCCAGGGATGCTCTAAGCTGTCCCCATCTCACAATGTACAGAACAGCCCCCAGCAAAGAAATATGTTGCCTACATGTACTAGTGATATTGCCTGTTACTTTTTTTAGAATTTCTTCATCTTTTAAAAGGGACCAGGAGAAACATAATTAACCCTATAATCCTATCACCTACAATTTCAGATATAAAATGAGACATAAGACCTATCAGCTTTCAGAGATCCAAACATATCCAGAGACTTCTATCACATCCCATCCCCACCTACCCTCCCCCCACACACCAGTATTTCAACCTCTAGAGAGGATAAGAACAGGGAGCAGAGCTCAATAATGGCACTTAAACCTCTTTTTCTCTCCTAGAAACTCCTTCCAATCCAGAAAGGAACCATCACCTCCTCTCACCATTCTAGGGTTTTAAGTTAAGGGATTCCTTCAGACTTTGTGGTTCATATTGTAAATTCTGTGTTCTATATCCTGTATCAGTCTATAGCTTTTAATATTTTAAAAGAAGCTTTTGACATGAAAAATAAATGTGTAAATAGATAGCTAAGTATAAATAGATAAATAGTGTTTCCTCTTAAATGCTTGGCTTTTGCCATTGAAATCAGGATTTTCAAAACTGTTGTCTCTGCTATAGGCTACGCAAGACTGTAAAAGAATTCAAAAATAAGAATTTAGATTTTTGTCTTTTCCTGTGTCATTTCCATTCTAATGGTGGTGGCTTCAGGATGAAAACCTTCACTACTATTAAATGGTGGGAGGAATGTTAAAGAAAAGTGAATGGGGAAATATGTAGCTTACTAACAAAATTTATCCTATTGTCCTTCCTATTTTTTCCATAAACCACCACAAAAGGATATTTATTCTCATCAAATTCTTCCCTTCTAGGCAGGTGGAACTGTGACTCTTTCACAATGTTTCTTTAAAATATTTCTGCTAGGCTCATCAAGATCTTATATGGCAGCCTGGATACTGGAAGGAACATTCATCTCCTCCCCCCAGGGCCTCTCTGCTCCTTCCTCAGGGCTCCCGCCATGCCCTCACCCCCAGGGGTATGGCCTCCGGAGCCCCGGCAGCCTCCCTGTATGTGAGTAGGCTCTGCAGGCCTTCCTGAACAGGCCTCTGCTCAGATCCTGACAGTGACCGGTGAGGACAGTAGGCGCCAGCAGAGCCAAGCCTGGCTTTAGGGACAAGGGCATACCACTGCTTTCTCTCTCAGTTATCATCCTGGAAAGGTTCTCCCTCAAGATCCTCCTCTGTGTAATTTGAGCTAATATGATTAGAACTAGTCTTTCCCCTTAAAGAAAAACTTCAACTCTTTTCTGACTTCAGAGTCCAAATAGAAGCCTTAATTTTTAATGACACTGCTAACCCCCACCTTAACTTTTCTTACTTCTGCTACTTATTTCTTGGGAATTTAAAGCCTTCTTCAGTATATGTTCAAGCTAAATATTAATAAGTCCACTCTTCTAAAATAAAAATCTGGCTCCTCTGTGTGTATACCATCTCTCCTAGAGTCTAGGTCCTGGCCTCAAGCTGACGCTCCAGTTCTCCTGTAGGGTTTATAATAGTCCATGGTACTTGAGAATTTTTTAAATTTTGGGCTGATGTCCCCAAAAGACATAGATGTGAGAGAGGCAAATATAGATGTAATCTTTTCCTACAACTGAACAGTAGCTAGCACAGAACTCTCCATCCCTCCCCATGGGTCTAAATTATGAAAAGGGAGGAAGCCTAGATGAGAATAAAAATATTTTGATGCTAAATGATACTTTAGGGATTTTCATTCTAAATGATATGTTCTTTGCTATTCCTTCTACTTTACACTCTTTTCCCACAATTCTTTTATGCCTCTTTCACCATTTAATTTCCAATGATAGCTTTTTTCATGGCACTGCCCACAACAAAAGAATGAATACATCCTCAAACCAAGGGATAGACTGAGTTTCTGAGTGGCCTTTTGTTGAACACATTAGGTATGGAAGCAAAAGTAAGAGCCAAGTTTTGTGGGAAGAAAATGGATTTTTGTTTGGTACACTTGATTTAGAGATTTTGTTTCCTGAAATTCCAGAGTCCTGCCTTTTCTAAGCAAGAAGAAAGCTAAAAGCTAGAATGTAGAAGTTTTCAAAAACACAACAATAAAATTGAAGTGTTTCTAGAATGACAATGTTAGCCATTCTCCCACTTAAAAGTTCAATTAGAAAGAAAGAAGAAGGAAATTGGAAGAGATGTGGCAAAATTTAGATCCCAGGGCATGTATACCCAAGAAATAAGGCAGGAGGATTGAAATTTTAGTTATAAATTATTATCATCCTAGTCTTCCAAGAAACAGATGCCAAGCTGAGATTAAGAAATGACAGAGACATTGGGGGAAACACAAGTGAGGGAAAGTGGGGAGCAAGACGTCAGACCATGGTGAAGGGCTGAGTCCTGTGATGGAGGGAGGGAAGGAAGGAAGGAAGGACATAGACTGTAGTACAGTTCAAGGAGATTTTTGTAAAGCCTACAAGGAACCTTTGAGACAAAGTCCCCCATCAGATGAACACTATGCATCCCACGTGGTTTTATGACCTGACTGTACTGGCCATGCTCCCCACTGGCTGGGAGCAGTTCCTGGGAAATATGGCCTTGCTCAAACACAGTGATGCATTTCTGGGCATGGCAGGTAGACTTAGGGGTCAACTACACTCCCTAGTTGGAGGTCTGAGAGGTGTGTTTCCATGGTAGCCATAGAAACCCTCAGGGGATCTGGGAAAATCTCACAGCAGAGGAATCTTGTGTAAGCCTAGGAGTCCAGCCTCAAGTCCAGTACAGCACCTAGGTGGCCAAGTACCAATGATAGACAAAGGGATCTTGGCAGATTGGCTTAGTGTCGAATGGTAGATCATCCAAAAGCTGGCTGGGAATGACTTAGGGAACCCACAGGATTCTGGTGCCAGTATGAGAATGACACTAACTAACATTGTAACCTGAGACAATGAGAAAGACCATGGATATTAGTCACTGATGCCAGTACTGGAAACCAGGTGGGACTAACAACATCTTAGCTGAGGTCAGAGCACATCGACATGAAAAGGAGCTACATCACAGCAAAGGCTCTAGTGGACAGAGAACAGCTCAGTACTTGCCATGGTGGGTATTTAGCAGGTGGTAGCAACCCCTCCGTAAGGAGAGCTGCAGTACAGATGTTTGGATGTGGAGCATAGGGAAGTTAAAACCTATGTTTTTCTCATTTGGTACAAGGCAGCATTTGTGTTTTTAGGATATCTCTAAACAGACCAAAATAACTGTAATACAATTATTGGATAAGAACTTGATTACTTAATTTTAGGATTATTATGATAGTCACTGCCATGTATATACTTAAACCAGAAATACTAAGGTCACTATATTCATCTAATTTCATTACTGAACAAACAAGAAATGAATTACAATATTTGTTTGCTTTCTCACACTATGTATGTTTCTAATTAATTTGAAGCTAATATATCTGAATTGTTTATAAATTGTTCATAGTAAACAGATTTGATTTCAAGAAAAAAAATTAATTGCAGATGAGCTGACTCAAGTGTTTGCAGAAGAAGCTAAGTATTAGCCTAGGGCAAAGTACGAGATCTTACCAGCTGGGGAAGGATACCTACATTTCAGGAAGTGCGACAGCAGAAGAAATGAATGGCCATGGGGAAATGAGGTTCTTGCCCTGGGAAGCAAAGCTGTGAGCAAGTCAACCCAGGATGGCCAGCTGTGGCTTCTGCTTCTGGCCATTCTAGGGGTAACAGGAGCTAAAACAGAACTCTTGGCGCTACTCTATCCACAAGTCTGGGGCCTCTGTGCTCCATTCAAGGCCCAACTCCTATTTAGATGGCATCTTCTGAGACAAGCACTAGCTCCTGAGTGATCGTAAGGTACCTGAGAAGTGTCCTCACCCTCCCCTCTGCACCGAGGAGCTCTGCTGTGGTAATTGTTGAGCAGCCTCTCGTCCTGAGTTCAGAGAGGGAGGAAAATGCTTCCTCTAGAGAGGTTTGGAAGCTACTGCTGCTGTTTCTCCTCTCCTTCTCATTCGTATTATAAAAAGTAACATGTTTTGATTCTTGAAGAAAGGTTTTTTTTTCAGCTTTATTAATTGACAAATAAAAATCATATATTTAAGGGGTACAAATGTGATGTTTTGAAATCTGTATACATTGTGAAACGTTTGCCACAATCAAGTTAATGCATACGTTATTTCACATAGCTGCTTTTTTAGAGAACACTAACAATGCAGTATTATTAATTATAACTACCCTGCTGTATGTGAGATCTCCAGAATTTATTCATCCTGCATATCTGAAACTCCAAAGGAAATGAAATCAGTACCTCAAACAGTTGTCTTCACCTCTATATTCACTGCAAGCTTAATTTTTTAATATGGTAATTCCTGATAGCTATAACCCATATAAACAAAAAGCTCTTGGGGTCCTCAATAATTGTTAAGAGTATAAAGGGAATACTGGAACCAAAAAATCTGCGAACTTCTCTCATAATAGGAGCTCCTAATTCTGGTGGATAGTTGTGTCTTTCCATGTTCAAGATTATGTAAGTATATAAAAGGGACACAGCACAAATTTTGATGTGACAAATGATCAGAAAAAGTCATGAATTCAATAATAAGGGAGTCATGCTGGGGAGAACAGACCAGAGAGGAGCACCACGGATGATTCCTGTAAGTCATGCGTCTCAAAAGATGGTGGAGTTTTGTGGGAGTCTAGGAGGCCCCAGTAGGAATGGAGGAAGTAGAGAATACACTTTTATGCATGTTTTATATATGTATTTGGTGACCTGCACTGCCTTCTCTGCTAGAAAATGAAAAAGAAATTTAAAATAATGCAACATATATAAAATCTATTTTGAGTACTTAATATCTGTCTGGATTTACCTGTATCATTTGAAATGAATAGGTTAGAAGTAGATGGAACCCAAACTAAAGGTCTCTCTACAAAATATAATTGACATCTTGAGGAACTGTCCTCTTAGAAGATATGGGAGAGTCTAAAACTTATATTCAATCTAAAACCTTTATTTAAGGAAATTTAACTACTCGGCAAAGCTACATCATCTCTCTTCAGTACTTTACTCAAATGGAAAAATGGGTGATTTCCCAGTGTGGAGGATTTCAAAGTTTCTAAGCCAAAACAAAACTTCTTACACTTGAATCTGAAAACCTCCCAGTGGATCACTGAAGCCATAGCAATACATTTCTTAGGCACAGACCACTATCAGACTTCTGTCCTTGGCTGAATACCAGGAAAAAGGAAAAAGAAGTTTTCGAGCAGCCTTAACAGATGTCAAGGATTCCAGGCATTAAAGCTGATGCAATTTGCTATTAGGACAGCCTCTTAACTGCTGTTAGTGCTAATTCTGTATATGCCTAACACCTTGCTGATGTAATGCCTAGGTCACAGCAGCCACAAGAGCAGCAGAAAAGTTAGAATTAGGTCAAGAAAAAGAAGCACCTATGGCAGGCACCCTAATAGAAGGTGACATTTATTTCTTGTATCCCATGTGCCTTCATATGTATCTTCTCTAATCCTGACAACACTGAAAGGTAAATGCTATTCTTCCTATTTTACATGTAAAAGACATTGAGTTTGAGTGACACGTCTGATATTACACCACCCACCTTAGATCTAAGTAGAAATCCACACTGAGTACAAATCACATAGGTCAATGTTTAGGTCCATACATTACAGCATTTTCTTCCTCCTGAGAAATGTGCATCTCATCAAAAATTATTTAGAAACAAAATATATAGATATTTTTCTTCATGTACACAACAAGATTTTTGGATAAAAATGTCTTGAAGATTGCATTCAGTGTTTAAATGTTTGACTCCATAATTTTTATCCAAAAATTTATTTTTTGTGACTTTATTATTACATATTTATGTGACTTTATTTCTAGTTGTCAAAATAAAAGATATTCATTAAAATGTATTCATTCTCTCTCTGATCTTTTTTCATTGTATATTCCATCAAAAAAGAATTCAGAGAAAAGCTATTTAAATAAAGAAGCAGATGATTTTAATGAAACCATTCTTTTAAAAGGCTGTTTTTATTTTTACTAATTAGATCTATTTCAGAACTGGGTCAGAAATACTTTTCTCCCCAAAGACTTATAATGCCAGAATTTCTAAAGTTTATTAACAAGAAGGGTAAAAACCTCTAAGAAGATGCTTTGGAAAAAAGACAGGCAAGTGGTCCAAGGGGACCTAAGCTTCCCTGGAAATGCCTCACACAAGCATGAGGCTGGAGTGGATACTGGGAGGGAGTGAGAGGGAGGAGGCTGTGTGACTTTTCTTTTTTTAAGAAAAAACAAAAAACCTCTTCTGTTGGCTATTTTCCTGTGCATCTCAGGAAACCACAAGTCATTTCTGAACCCTCTTTTCTTCCCAGAATTCTCCCCTTCTCTCTTGTCCCTCCCCTTCCCCTCTCCTTCTCCCCTCTCTTCTTCCCTCCTCCCTCTTCTAGCTGTTTCTGTCCTTTCCCTGACTCCAGTCTTTTACTCTGTGCATTTTTCTCTTTATTTCCATTTCTTCTTTCCTTTTGTTCCACTGTTTTCTTGACATCTTTATTATTTGAGGAAATACTCCAAAGAACAATGATTTCCCAAGGAAAATCACAACCTCGTGGAGTTTGATCAGACTTGGAGGAAGAGGCACTGAGGTGCCTTGTGCTCTCTTCAAAGGAATAAGAATTCCATCAGGGAACTACAGCTTCACTGCTTTCATCTTACAGCACTCTAGTATAAAACTCATCTTTACCCTTAAGCCTCCTGATTGTACATTTCAAATAAAATAACCTCCCTTATACATGCAGCAAATTCAACCTCTGTATTTGCAAAAAACTCAAGAGTATAAATAACTAATGTATACAACTAAACTTCATAAGGCTGCAAATTCAATGAAGGCAGGGACCATGTTGTCTCTTTTAGTGTTTATTTTTCTGACTATTGTGTATGCAGAGTCTTCACCATGCCAGGCACATAACAAGACAATCCATATTTGTGGATGAAAGAATGAATGAGTGCAACATTCTACAATTTGGCCACCTATAATTCTTAATTCAGATCAAAGCAAGCACACAAAAAAATTTAAATTGAAAGGCTTTAAATTGGATAGAAGTTCTGAAAACTGATTTAATCTTCTGAATTTCTTTGCTCTTTCTATGAATGGGAATAGTCTAAATGGTAAAAATTATATCTGGTAAAAATTCACTTAACTAGAAAACAAGAATATAAAATTATTGAGGCTTTTTAATTGTACTTTTAGTGTGAGAAAAAGGCATGTAAAATGGACAAAATGTTAATAGAGGGATATTAGCTTGCATATAAAAAATATATATAGCTGAATTCTGAGGATTCTTTAAACGTCAATATACACTACGCAAGCCAGTCTCCTATTCCAATCTACATCCATATTCACAGATCACTGGATAATGCAATGGCAGGTAAAGTTTTATACAGTTAAGCTGCCTTTCCTAAACAATTTCACTCTCTCTGTTGTGTGCCCCTATGCACATATAATGACTTGTTGATTGCCTACATTCTTTGTCAAAAGAGTATTAAAATCCCCTTCTTACATTATCTCTTTCTGTTTAAAAGGGTTTTTTCCCCCAACCCTAGCTCTCTGAATCGACCCAGAAAAATACACAAATATAAAAAAAGAAGGTGTTTGCTGGCAGTGAAATCCAAAGTCAAGGAGAATAATGACCAATCTATCTTTTCTAGTCCTCAGGGGTGAATGGAAAACCAGCACAATGATAGAGTGCTTGCTTGGTAGTTCTCATAAAAACCAAGTCATGAGGGGAAAAGACACAAATCTATATGCCAATGACTTCCCAAGCTATAGGAAAAGTTACTAAAGGTGGCAACATGAAGAAAGAGGATAATTTGGGTAAGGAAGCAATGGTTTTAAAGGTAAAATGTCAGGACCTCTTGGATTCACAAATACATAAAAATATGTTCTTTTTTAAATCATTAAAACTAAGGCATAGAGGAATAGAGAAAAAAGTTCCATTAGAAGTTACTTTGAATACTGCTACGATTAACATGGGGGTGCAGATGTCTCTTCAAGATAGTGATATTTCCTTCATATATACATCCAGAAGTGGGATCATATGGTAGCTCTATTTTTAACTTTTTGAGGAATCTGCATACTGTTTTCCATAGTGGCTGCACCAATTTATATATTCACCAACAGTGCACAGTGTTCCCGTTTCTCCATATCCTCCCAGCACTTGTTATCTATTTTTTTTTAGGACATACTACACACATTGTTAGAATGAGATCTCTTGTTTTTTTGATAATAACACTCTGAATAGTATGAGGTGATACTGAGCTTCTGATTTGCATTTCCTGATGATTAGTGATGCTGGGCAACTTCTAATGCACCTGTTGGCCATTTGTATGCGTTTTTTGGAAAAATGTCTATTTAACTCTTCACATTTTTAATTAGTTATTTTGCTATTGCATTGCATGAACTCTATATTTTGGATATCAACTCCCATCACATACATGGTTTGCTATATATATGTGTATCAAATCATCTAACAGTACATCATAAACTTACACAGTGTTTTATGTTAATTACATCTCAATAAAGCTGTAAAAATTTCAATTTAAAAATTTTAAATTGCTTTGACTCTAGAACTTTGAATGAATCCATGTTTTTTAAGTCCATGAAATATTGAAGCATTTCTGCTTCAATGTCTTTCCCCATAAATACAGATTGTCATGCTACTGATACATCAGCCTAGTCTAGGAAAGCTCAGGTGACCCAAGGCCTGTGAAAAGGAACCCAGTATAAAGAATCTGAGCCCTTTGAGGCTGGAGAGCTTTTTTCTGTCCTTGGCACATGATGCAACATTACCTGATACTAAGGCCAGTGTTTTTTCTAAAACCTAGTGATTGATTTGCCTTCTTTGTCTTTTAAGGGAGAAGGGCCAAATGAAGATAAGCACTTAGATTTTAAGAGTCACCGTAGTCATCTTTATTAAAATTTAAACTGTAACCATCTTTATTAAAATTCAATTCCATTAGTCATTTATTGAGATTCTTCTCTCTGAATAACTCAGAAAGTCTGAAAATAATCTCCAGCAATGAAATCCAAATTTAGTTCAGAATACTCCAGAAGATTAGATGAATGAAAATCAGAGAAGAGAAAGAAGAGCCAGCAGTGGGATAGCTGCCTGTTGTCAACAGACACCATACATGGCAGTTTTGTTTAAAGGAATTAAAGGAATTCTGCATCTCTGGCAAGTTTCCCCTCTGATATAGGGCTCTCGATGCCAGGGTAGTCTTCAGGGAGCCTTGGCCTTAGGATTTTAGATTTGGGACCCACAGTATGCAGAAAATATGTTCTCTTCCTTAGAGGAAATAACCCTCTGCCAATATACCAAGGGCTATCATTAAAAAATCTGCGGACAGTGAAAAGGCACTACATTTTGGAGCCTGCAGCAGAGATTGCTAGAGGTCCCCAGCCACTCTCTCTTTCCCCTGGAGTATTATATTCCAAATTTTTGACTAGGCAAATGTCTATACTGCATAATGGCTCTAGTTTTCAGCCTCTTTTCCATCAAGGTTGGAAATGCAGTGAAATAATTTGATAAGATTCAGCAATGTGAGTAAAAATGAACTCTGAGTAAATTAGAAATACAAGAGAACTTTCTCTCATATGACAAATGATATTTGAAATAAAACCTACAATAGACATTATAATTAAGGGTAAAATTTTTTAACAGTTCTCTTTGAGATCAGGAATGAGAAAAAAATGCACGATATTACCATTTCATTTCAACACTGCACTGGATGGTCTAGTGAGCAATAAAAGGTAAAGCAATAAGAAATTTAAAAAGGTTTGCAGATTGGAAAGGAAGAAACAAAACTGCCATTTTCATAGATCACATGACTATGTGCATAAAAAATCCAAAAGAATTCTCAAATAAACTACTAAAGTTAATAATAGAGTTGAGCAAAGTCCCAGAAGAGAAAATCAATATACAAAATAAACTATATGTTCATACAACAGCATCAAACAGAAAATTAAACCTGTAAAAAGATACCATTTATAAGCATGTCAACAAATATAAGGTCAGAATAAATCTAACAAAAGATATGCAAGACTTCTACAAAAAATATAGATGTATATAAAATGGAATATTATTCAGCTTTAAAAATTATGTATGAAATATTATAAAGTCAAACTCATAGAAACAGATAATAGAGTGGTGGTGTGGGTACCAATACCAGGGGTTGGAAGGTGGGTAAATGGGAAGCTGTCGTGAAAGGATACAGACTTTCATTTTATTAAATGAATAAATCCTGAATTATACCTAATTACAGTGCAATAACCATAGTTAATAATAAAATACAGTATTCTAAAAATTTGCTAAGAGAGTGGATCTCAAGTGTTCTCATCACACACAAAAAAGGTAACTATGGGATGTGATTGATGTTGAGTCAACTTATTGTGGTAATCATTTCACATTGTATACAGATATAAAACATGCTATAAACCTTAAATGTATACAGTTTTTATTTGTTAATGATAACTCAGTAAAGCTGGGAAAAAATAAATAAATAGAATGAACAATGGGAAAAAAACCACTATTTGGCAAGCAGTGCAGTGATAATTGTTGCAAGCCAGAATCATAAATGGATGCTAAAAGTAATCAGCAAAGGTATGATAGGAAGCAGGATATTTACATAGTTTGAAAGTATTTCCCCACAAGATATTTATTAATTAAAAAAAGTAACATCACAGTGGAGAAGCCTAGCAAATGACCTCTTAACCAAGACAAAGTTTATACTATAAATAATAAGACAAATGAGACAAATCAACTTCATGTACCTCCTGATATGAAACCCTGAGAAGGAAAGAACATTTTTCTGTAGTACTGTTGCCAGAAAGGTGTAACCTGGTGTTAATCCTAAACAACTGAAATCAAGGGACAATCAGCAAACACACTGGTGAGTACTCTTCAAATGCATCAAGGTTTGTAAGAGAAAGAAAGAAAAAGGAACTGTTCCAGGTTTGAGAACTGTTCCAGGTTTGCAACAATAGATCCTGGATTAAATAAATCCTGGACCAGAAAGAGGATTATAATGGGACAGTGAACAAAATATGAATAAGATCTATAGATTAGTTAAGAATATTGTATCAATGTTGATTTCACTTTGGCTATTTTTTACTTTAGCTAGATAAAATGTCAACATTTTGGGAAACGTGACAAAACATATATAGAATTCCTTTCTACTATTTTAAAAACTTTTTTGTTAGCCTGAAATAACTTTAAGACAAAAATTTAAATAACAAAAAATTAAAGAGAAAAACTTTGATTTAAAATTCAAGCTCTATTCACTTCTAATATGAACTAAGTTGTCATCAATATTAAATTTGTTGAAATCATATAGAAAAATGAAATGTAAAAGGAAACTGGAAAAATACATAAAAGCTTCCCAAATGCTTTTAAGATAAGGCAAAGTTTGAAAAAACTACTGATCTACTGCTGCTATTCTAGTTTAATAAAATGAGTAATAGAACAATTCTTTCCTATTCTCTGGAGCCATTTTGTAGAAATGGAATATCTGTTCCTTGAATACTTGTTCTCACCTATAAGGCCATTGCCAATTACCATCTTCAAAAGTAATGCTGCAATGAACATCTTTATAGACATGAATGAGGTTTTCTTTGGGGTATATGTGCAGTATTCCCATACCTTCTACATATGCTACCCATACCCCTCACACCCCCATCCTGGATGAATTTGAAATGAATCTGAGCCATAACATGAAATCCATAAATATTTTAGTATATGTCTCCAAGAAATAAGGACTTAAATAAAATAAATCCATGATACCATTACCAAGCCTAAAAAAACAAGAATAATGTATTAATATCACCAAATAAAGCAGCTTATTTTTGAGTAGGAATGATTAGGAAGTTTAGATATATATGGTGGTTACAAGACAGAACTGAATGTGGTAATGTTCTTAGGAAAACAAAAATGAGTTATGGGAGTTCAGGGAAAGGGGAGTAATTTCCAGCATTGAAGAATTCACACAGGGGAAAGGATCAATGTTTAGGACATTTTACAACTGTTTGTTTGGCTTTTCTCAGAAAAGTGGTCTGAACTAGTACACAGGAGGAAGTTCCTCTTCTCCATGAAGTACTTGTGAATTCTGTGTTCTTTCCCTTTTCCCTAGTAGGCAAGAAAGAACCGGGAAAGGGATTCAGTTAGAAAAAAAGGACTTGCGTGTTTACAATTTAGACAAATTTTGAGCATTCAGAGCCTAATTCTGAGGATTCCAATATGGAGTTCATCTTCCCATTCATCTTCCTAATTCAATGTATCTTTTTTTCTGATTTAAAATCCTATCTCTAGCCATTGAAGGTATCTTTAAAGTGCTTGCTTGAAGAAAGCGCTTTGGAATTATGTATTACCAAAATATATCATTTTCTCATGCCTTGCAGCCTCTAATTGGTATTTCTGAAAGATTCATTCAGGTCTCTCACTAAAATTTAATATCTAAGGATAGGTGAGAGGATCTTTTTTTCCTGATATAAATTTCACCCTTTAAGAATTCAAGATGTGTGAGGTTAAAAAAACAAAACAAAAGCAAAAAAACCTATGCCAGCAAATAATGATAGTAATAGATTATAACCTGTAGACTAAAAAGAATCCCTGAGTCCATATTGATATAAATAAACAATTGAATAATTAGATAAATGGGGGAAAAGGGATATCTCTTCCTTGCAGCAGAATTCCAATAAATAAATGTAGGATTCTAGAATAGAAAATTACCTTTAGGTGATTACCATCAAAATAATTGTAAAGAAAAACAATTTACGGACATTAAAATTAATGGGTAACATATAATGAAAAATAGAATATTTTCAGAGCCCCAAAGTATGTCACTTCAATATATAAATTAATTACAAACTGAAGTAATGACTTTATGGTGGGGGATCCTGGCAGACACCACCTTAACCAGGATTAGCATCTTCTATAATTTAAAAATAATAGTATCTGAGAACAGGAACAAGACAGGGATGCCCAATCTCCCCACTGTTATTTAACATAGTAGTGGAGGTCCTATCCATGGCAATTAGACAAAATAAAGAAATACAAGGAATCCATATTGGTAAAGAAGAAGTTAAACTGCCACTATTTGCAGATGACATGATATTGTACATACAAAACCCTAAAGACTCCACTCCAAAACTACTAGAACTGATATCAGAATACAGCAAAGTTGCAGGATACAAAATTAACACACAGAAATCTGTGGCTTTCCTATACACTAACAATGAACCAATAGAAAGAGAAATCAGGAAAACAACTCCATTCACAATTGCATCAAAAAGAATAAAATACCTAGGAATAAACCTAACCAAAGAAGTGAAAAACCTATACCCTGAAAACTACAAGACACTCTTAAGAGAAATTAAAGGGGACACTAACAAATGGAAAGTCATCCCATGCTCTTGGCTAGGAAGAATTAATATCGTCAAAATGGCCATCCTGCCCAAAGCAATATACAGATTTGATGCAATCCCCATCAAATTACCAGCAACATTCTTCAATGAACTGGAACAAATAGTTCAAAAATTCATATGGAAACACCAAAGACCCCGAATAGCCAAAGCAATCCTGAGAAAGAAGAATAAACTGGCGGGGCGGTGGGGGGGGGGGGATCTCACTCCCGAACTTCAAGCTCTACTACAAAGCCACAGTAATCAAGTCAATTTGGTACTGGCACAAGAACAGAGCCACAGACCAGTGGAATAGATTAGAGACTCCAGACATTAACCGAAGCATATATGGTCAATTAATATTTGATAAAGGAGCCATGGACATACAATGGGGAAATGACAGCCTCTTCAACAGATGGTGCTGGCAAAACTGGACAGCTACATGTAGGAGAATGAAACTGGACCATTGTCTAACCCCATACACAAAAGTAAATTCGAAATGGATCAAAGACCTTAATGTAAGTCATGAAACCATAAAACTCTTAGAAAAAAACATAGGCAAAAATCTCTTCGACATAAACATGAGTGACCTCTTCTTGAACATATCTCCCTGGGCAAGGAAAACAAAAGCAAAAAAAAAAAATACTAGTATCATAAACTTCCAACCTGATGCTCCAAAAAGGGTATGAACAACATCAGCTCTATGGCATTTTTGCTCAAAATGCATAACTTTGAAGAGGGAAAGTCTTAAAAATACTGATCAGTGCTCCTCAAAAGTGTTAATGTCATGAAGGTAACAAAAAACTGAGGAACTATCACAGGTTGGAGGTGACTGAGGAGATATGATAACTAGATGAAAAGTGGGATCCTGGATTATATCCTGAAATAGGAAAAGGACATCGGTGGAAAACTAGGAAAATCTGAATGAGGTCTGTAGATTAGCTACAGTATTGTGCCAATGTTAATTTTCTAGTTTTGATAATTGTGCCATGGCTATGTAAGGTGTTAACACTGGGATTCAACCAAGTCTACATAGGAACTTTTGTACTATTTTTGCTACTTTTCTTGAAGTCTAAAATTGTTGCAAAGCTATAAGTTAAACACTATGGAAAAAGAAACCTATTCCAACAATACATGAGTATATCCTGGCTTGGGGGAATCCATTTATACACATCTTGCCCTTCAAATGGCTGGACTGCACCATATTGGGAAAGAGATTTGCCCTGCAGAGGAGGGCATTTTTTCAGAGACCTCAAAGTTGTCACTCAATGCTGTGTAGCCATCAGAACCAGCAATAGAATAATAAGGGTTAGGAAATGTGTCTTTTATGCACCATGTTTTGCATGGTTTACAGCAGTTCTAGGAGTAGTTTTTATTTGTTCTCAAATTGTTGGACAGATAAAGACCCATTCTTAGGTATAACTGTGGACTAGAGGAAGCCTTCCATGCCATGTGCAGAGTTCTCTTTCTGTCCTTTACACTTACCTTAAGCATCTTGAACATCCCTTATTCTTCCTTCCATCCTGTCCTTAATATACTACCTAGACTCTACTCTCTGAGATTAAGGGAATCAAGCCTTGGTCAGAAAAAATCCCATTAAGGGTACAGACATGCGTATATGCATGTGTGTGTGTGTGTGTGCCTGTAATTTAGGAAGTACCCACAGCAACAGTCTCCAAACCTGTATCTGCCCATCCACAGGATGGGACAGGAGAGCAGCAGAACTGCAGGCAGTAAGTTTGTACCTGCTACCCTAGTTTCCCTTTCTATCCCTTTTCTCTTTAAATGGCATCCCCTTATCTGCCTTTCCATTTTACATGACTAGCTCTTCCCTGCTTTTCTTTTCACATCCCCTGCTAAAGCAGAAAGATATTCAGTAGCATTAATGATACTGACACAATATCTGTCATACAAATGTGATTGTCCCTTTCCATTTGTGGGTGGAATGAACTTTTTAAGGGTTTGGGATGTTTCAAATTGTATCAAAAGTATTACACTAAACCCAAAAAGCAGAAAGTGCTGCTGGCACCACCAATACCCTTGGAGCAGGGGTGGGCTTGCAGACCGACTGCCTTGGAACAAGACCTCTGACTTAGGAGTGAATGAAGAAGTCTCCCAGCGAATCTCCATCCCAGCCTGAACCCTTACAACCACGGCAGGGAGCTTTGGGAGTGACTCGGCTGACTGTCCAGTTCGGATGCATGAGCCATCCAAAGAAAGCAGTTTTTACACTAATCTCCAACTATTTCCAGACTTGCCTCACCATCCCTGTCTCTAGAGGTGGCAGATGTAGAGACAATATCAGGATATCCCCTTATCTTTGTAATTAATAAAATGATATTTGAGGAGAAAGATTGATATGAGCACTGATGTTTTAGTAGTTGAATTTTGAGCATAGGCTTCTGAACTACCCACTCTTCTTCCACCATTATTACAATACTATAACTGATCTTCAGTCTTTTTTAGAATTTCACCAGTTTTTCCATTAAGTCTTTTTTCTTTCCCAAAATCCAATTTAGGATCCACGTTGCATATGTAGTTATCATCTGTCCTTGGTCTCCTCCAATCTTCAAATACTTTAGGCACTTTCTCTTCCTCTGCCCCAGCAAGATGGTAATTTACACTTGAGACAAAGCTGAGTTTCCTGGATTGCCTCGCCCTGGCTGCGGTCCGCTTCAAGAGGCTGCTGCGCTGCTGATTGACATAAGCTGTAAGGCTGAGCTGCTCTTCTTCGCACACGTGTCCAGCCTGACCAATAGGAAAGCTCTGAAGAAGTCTGGGAACTTGGATGAAAGCTTCAAGCTACAAGCACAAGATGCTTTTGAAGTCCCATGCTTTGTTTACAGGGATTTTATATTTTGCTCAATAAATTATGCATACTTACTTTTAGTTCAGAAAGAATAGTTCCCTAGTTCCCTAAATTTTATAACAAAATTAACATATCGGGAAGATGTGCCATGTTTATTCCACAGCTTGAAGTATTCATCCCTGCCTACTTCAGTCTGAGAAGCTCATTACTTTACTGTTTCAAATGGATGACCCTGGATTACACAAGACTCAATGACTAAATGCCAGTCGGTGTTCAGCCACCACCTACAACCCTGTTCCTATAGGCAAATGTCTTTCAAGTGACAGCTGTCTTACAAACAAACTTTTGGCTCATAGCCCATTTGTAAGTTGGGAACCATTTGTCCCAGTACAGTGTCCTTGCCACAGGGTTTTTAAAAGTCATCGCAACAAATGGTTCTTTTAATTTTTATGAAAATCCACCACTTCTCCAAGTTGCATGCAGTTTTCCCCTCTAGATATCAAATTGCTTTCAAGCAGAACTTCCCAGTGTGAATATCTAGTTGGGAAAATAGTCTGACAACAACATAAAGAAGACAAATGAAAATGCACGACTGAACAAAACTCATTTATAAGCAAGGGCCTTTGATTCTGTACTTTGTCCTTCGGCTTCAGGTTTCAATTTTCCTACGCAATTTTCTGCTGCTCATATGATGCAGTCGTTTCGTTGCTTGGATATAGATAGTAGACTCCAGCTCTGAAAGCGACAAAAGTTGGTGAAAAGCTCACAGGAAGCCAACTTCTTCCTTTAGCTTTTGTCAAGGCCCTTTGTATTTCTGAAATGATCAAAGGCAAGTGCAGGTGAAAAGCGGAGCATCACTGCTGAGTGCTACCAAGGACATGGCCTGGAAATTATGTTTTCCCTGGAAGAAAGTTTTTACTGAAGGGGAGTGGGAAAGGTGAGTATAGTCCTAGAGGTCACTGGAGTCAAATCCTGAACTTCCCAGCCTCATTTTAGATTCAGGACATTGCTGTTACTGGGTCTGGTTATGGAAAACCTCTATCAAGAGGTAAACAAATCTTTTCTTGCCCTCACATGATGTTTTTCTATTCCTGCAGCTTCCCCTCTTCAGGTGTCATGTTTGGAGGAGAGTAACGTCATTTATGCAGCAGCCCATTCCAGCCTCCTTCCAGGCAGTGGTAAGTGCAGACGGAAACCACTCCACAGGAGACCACCAGTGGTCATGAGAATCTTAAAGCTGCCGTGTGTGGATCATAAGTCTCTGAAATCTGACTTCCTGAGTAATTTCGAGTTCTTTCAAGAGGGGATAATTCTCCCTCCTCTCTTATGATTTGGGATAATTGGCTGTCATAAAGGAGTCTAGACACACCAGATCGAAAGACCCTGCCTGAGTGCGCAACTTGTGCAGAAATATAAGTAGAGTAAACCTCATGTCACTCGCCTAAAATTCCTAGCTCCTGAGAGTTTATCTTCTGTATTGGGGGTCTGCAAGCTACAGTTCTCAGCCAAATCTGGCTCACAGCCTAGTGGGGTTTTTTTTTGTTGTTGCTGTTCTTCTTCAGCTTAGTTGAATATTTCTTATACTTTTAAGTAGTTGGGGGAAACCAAAGGATGAAGTATATTTTGTGACACATGAAAAGTATTTGAAATTCAAATTTCACTGTGCATGCATACAGTTTTATTGGAAAATGGCCATGCCCATTCAGTTATGTATTGCTTTTGGCTGCTTTTGTGCTTCAACTGCCAAGTTGAGTAGTTGCAACAGAAACCATGGATGGCCTGCAAAGCCTAAAATATTTATGACTTGGCCCTCTATGGAAAAAGTTTGTCATCCGCTGGTCCATGTCCACTGAGAACTCACTTTCACCCAGCGCTGTGCAGCAGCGAGGTGGGGCATGCCTGTCACAGGGGGACAAGTGTTAGGAAGAGGGAGGAGTGCCAGGAGAAGCATGAGAGAGATTTGGAAGGCACATGTGCTGAGCCATGGGTTATCTGCTGCTAAAGCTGTTTTGTGCTTTGCTCTAAAGAATTTTGTGTGTATTTTTAATGGAAGGAACTAAGACCCAGTAAAAGTTGGACAAATTAGGACACAGAAAGCAAGGCAAGAATAGCTGTGGCTATAGCGTAGACATGTACTTCCTCTGTCTCTGACTCCTGGTCTCTACCTCACTATCTCTTCTGGTTATACTTGAAGTGAGAATTACAGGAGGAGGAATGAAAGGAGGAGGAGGGGAGATAGAGAAAGTTTTATATGAAAGCAAAGTACTGGAGTAATGGAGTAGAGGACAAAGCAGAAATCAAAACAAGAAAGATAAAATTAGCTCAGATGATGCCATCCTCTATTCCTACTGCAAATTAAGCTTCTTAAAAGGAGTCCATGAGTCTATTAATTGATTGATTAATTGGAGTAAAGATGAAGACAATAAGGACTTAGAAGGTAGAAGTGAGACATGGCATCAAAAAATAATTTTTCCAACTATAATATGTTAAACAGTGACTTTAAAATTTTTTTCCAGTGGACTCTTAATTCAAATAAAAGCTTATACATGAGGCTAATATGTAGAGGGCATAAAGATAAACTGTCTGTGGTTAAAAGCTGGCCTGACCTTCAACCCCACATACCCCTCTCCCTTCACCAGCTTTCATACACCAGAGTGTCATTCAAGGCTCGCTCTCTCTCTCAAAAAGAATAATCACCACTTTCTAATCCAATGGGCATTGTTCTGACTTTATGGGAGTCACTTTGAATCTAATTGCCAAGAAGAAGGAGGATATAAACATGTGTTTGCAGTCTCTGCCCACCCTGGACTTGTATAACTGCTATGAAATGTTTATAGTTTGGTAATCATGCAGATTAATTCACAGCTCACACATTTTTAAACTGTGTTGTAATTCTCCCATGAAACTCAAAAACACTAAGGGTTAGTTTACAATGCATATAAATCAAACATAAGTTTGTTTCATGTGGTATTTAGGGCACTACACACCTAGAAAAGGAGGACTAGCAATCCCTAATTTTAAAATAATAACATTAACAGTACAGGGACTACCAGTACTAACAATGAATAGGATTCTTGTTACCTGAATCCCTAGCAGATTTGGAGTTATGAAGGCATTTGCCATTTGTGTTGCACAGGTCAGTATGAACAATGAAGGATCAATTTATTGACCAAGTTGTCAAGATAACAACTGGTCTTCCTTTAAAGAGTTTTCTATTCTTGCTTATTCTGTGGTACACAATTCAACTTGTCAGGACGTCAGGAGACATAGGGTTCTCTATGCCTTCTTGCCATCTAGTTGTTCAGATCACACATTAGAAAACACACACGAGTGTGCCTGGCATGGCTGTCTGTTTTTCCATCACATTCATAGCCACCTATTCCTAAAGGGGGAGGGCTTCCATGACCTTGCAGCACACCAGGACCACTTCAAAACACCTCCCAATGTCCTAATGAAAATTAATGTAGACCTCATTCATTGTTTTTCCTTGAGAAATGCATTACCAACATTGGCACTCAAAGAGAGCATTGTACTACCTTGAAATATTGCTAGGAAATAAATGTACAGTGGGGAAACAGGCCAATGAAACCTTCTACTTCTCCAATCTCACCTCTTCCCTGTGGCTAAAGGAAGCATGGTATTTCCAATCAGCTCTACCCCACAATCAATAGGAAGGAAAATGTTGAGTAAAAGTACAAATTGTCTTCTCCTACTTATATAAAGAAGACTCCTATAAGGAGTCTATCAACATTTAATGTGAGTTCTTCAAAAGAGAACCACAGGTCTTCCAGGTAGGCAAATCCTGAAATCAATAGATGTTCAAGTTAACATGAGGAATCACAGCTGCATGGTACAAAGAGGGCCTGTGTAACTCATCTCCAGTCTGAGCTAAAAGCATGGAGTTCACCTAAAGCTCTACTGAGGAAAGAGTCAGGACAATGATTAATGACTTACAGGACCTAAGAGCTCAAATTAGACTTCTTGTGAAGGGCATATATTAGGCGGAAATGTTATTGCTCTTGTATATGTTGTTAAAATTGACAATAATATAAGAAGTAATATCAGCATGAAATGACTGTTCTTCTTGTACAGAAACTCTATCAAAATCGAAGGTATACTGAACAGTAATAAATCCAATTTGCAATATCCAGGGCTTGAACAATTGTCAGATGATTATGCCTCAAATAGATTTTCAGGGTTCCATTTCCCTGTACAGAACTGCAAAGGGATTTTTCATGCTCCACTACTTATCATGAACAAACTGAGCATCGTGTTCCTGCATGAAAGCTTAGGAAGGCCAGAGAAATTTAGAAAGATTAAATGCATTATGATTCTGGAAATGAATTTTTGGGGAAGGAAATGTTTGCGACCACATGATTCTTGCTGTAATATTAGTTTGGTGGTTGGATGGAGGTAGAGAGTTGAATGTTTGAGAGGCTAAAAATGTGGAGGAAAGAAAGCCATAATGTACAAAAGTAACTGATGGCAGGTTGTTATTCAACAGTAAGTTTGAAATTGTTCCAAAGAATGGTAGATGAAAAGCTAATGCAAAGAGGTGGGGAGGGTTTGACATTACTGATGAATGTGATAACTGAAGGGAGGCTTCCTCCAGGAGGACCTACCTAGACCATACACTGGATTTAAAAGCAAGCCTGTGTGTTAGTTATACAGATGAGGGGAGCTTGAGCTAAAGAGGTCTACAATTTTCAGTAACAACTAGGCAAGGTAGAAAATGGAAAGACTAAGCCAAGTACAGAATGCAGCAAATTCAAATTCAAAGTCATCACAACTCCAGTAGCTGTATATTGCTCTCTGGTAAAGTCTCCAGTAGTCAACTGATAGTCAAGTATTTGTGCAATATAAACCACAGACCTAGTCCTGAGTGAGGTGCTGTGAGATAGACAGAAGCCCAAGGAGTTTAAGGTGTAGCTCAGATCACAGGGCTTTTCCTTAAGAGCCATTTAGTGAGCCAAAATGTGTATAATGTATCATATTATGTGATACCAATAAATTAAAGTTAGGAGTAAATATAATAAAGTGTCCCATTGCTGTAGACAGAAAATTCAAAGAATCAACTGGCCTAGATTCACCCAGGAAGGCTTTAAGAGGAGTAATTTAGGAAGGGTTTCTCAAAGTGTATGTAGTGGTTCATCACCCCCTTCACAGTGTCAGTGGAAGGTGGAGCACATGGGAATATACAGGAGTATTTCTTTTATTTTTTATTTTTAATTGTGGTAAAATACACTAGCAAAAATATACCAGTGAGAAAACCATTTATTACCTTGGGATCAAGAAGACAAAACATCCAGCAATTCAGAAGACAGTCTCCAAAAAATGAAGAAGTTTCCTACCTAAAATGCCATTGGTGCCCCCCCTCATAAAATATTGCAAAAAAAATAAATATTAAGAAATAGGCCATTGCAGTAAATCAGTTACTAAGTGATAAAGCCCTAAACTTTGCAGGAGGCAGTGAAATGAGGCAGGAATTCACAGAAGGACACGCTGACAAGATTCAAGATAACACTGTAACTAACTGAGCAATTGAGAGGTAAGAGTTACCTGTGTGACTTAGGACCGATCTTGGCCCCTATTTCTTCTTATTCATTTGAAAAATGGACATGTAATCTCTAATGTCTCTATCAACTCTCACATTCTATGGTCTTTTGACACTAAGTGTTTAAGCCTAGAAATGACTGTCACAAGCATAAACGAGGATGTTTAGAAGCTTGGTAACACCTGTAGAAAGATCCTTCTTTGAAAATCCTTGTGAAGTCAGCTATGTTTGACTTGATAATTCCTCTACTGTCTTCATTTCAGTGTTTTCCCATCAAATACCTGCCCAGGAACATTCTCATGGCTTTCCAGTTTCCTAAACTTTCTGAATGCTTTGGAAGAACTTGCCTTTCTAGAGCCATACTCTATACCCACAGAAAGTTTTCATATTTCTATCACTTAGCTGCAGCTATATAACAAACCACCCTGAGACCTAATGGCTTATATTTTCAGGTTTAAAACAGTAATGTGTTATTACTAATCATAGCTATGGGTGGGATGGGTAGTATTGTTGATCTGAATGACATAAACTGATCTCAGATATGTTCACTCATAATTCTGTGGTCAAATAGCCAATCAGTTGAGTCTGGCTGGGCTAGACTACCCTGGTCTTGCTCTCCTGGCTGTAGCAGGGTTTTAAGAGAGAAGAGAAGCACACAAAGTTTCTTAAGGCCTAAACTTAGAACTGTCACATCTGATTGGCAAATAACAAGGCCAAACTCAATCTCTTAAGGGGAAGAACAACAAAGTTATATTGCAGAAGACGTGATTACAGAGAGGAGAAAAGGATGTTTGAGCCATTTTTGCAATCAGTCTATCAAACTTAATTATTTCCTCTAGTCTACCCTTTCAGAATATAGCTAAGTGACAGCTAATAATAACCCACTGATTCCAGACAATGATTTCTTCAAGGATGAGGATGACTAAGTCTTTAATTTTGGTATCCTTGCTTAGTACAATACGAGGGTTAAGGCAAGCTCTCAAAAATATTTGTTGAAATGACGAGAAACAAATTTACAAAGACATTTTAATGCTTATTGTGGAAAATGTCTTTCCTATCTGTTCTTCTCTAAGAGTTAGTAGGTAATTTAAAACTATGTTTTATAGAATGCTATCGTGTTGATTTGGACTATTACACATCACTAGAAAAACCTAAAGCTGTAATTTTACTACTGGAAGATTTTTTAAATCTTATTTTTCTTGTAACTCTTTTGTATTATGCTGGGGACTCAATATGATTCTTCAGTATGAGCAACTGAATGCTTTCAGTTAATAGCTGGACGAGAACAGCTAAACTAACATTACCAGGGAACTCCCAAAGTGGAGAGATGGAAATACTCTGAATTAACATATCATGTCATTTTTGATTTCTTTATTTTCTACATGTTTTAAGCCAAAAATTGGTTTATTGTTCCTCTCTGCCCTGAATATTTTTGGAGTATTTCACACAGTGATGAAATATCTATCGGTGGTTTCTTCTGCAAGCCTCTGCTCTCCAGTTATGATAGAGCTTTCTTTAAAATCTCATCCACCAATTGGCTCTGTCAGTGAATGGATCAATTAGGACTTGCTACTTTGATTTAAAATAAATTGACAGTGTGTCTTATCCTTGACGTACCAGAAATTATTCTCAAGGGAGAGCAAAACATTGGGCTATACGGAACAAGCTAGTAGCCCCTGGGTGATTATAGTCACAGTTACTACAAAAGCCAAATGATTTGGGTAGAGAATTCTATTTCCCATTTGTTTCACAATAAGCAGTTCCCTGAGTAACAGTGAAGGCATTGGAACAAACAGGTTTTTGGTCATGGTCAAAACTACAATGGCTCAGACTGTTACTGAACCTCTTCTGCATCCTGTGGAAAACAAGGGTAATAACAGAACTTATCACAAGGAATATTTGTGAGGATTAAGTTATTTAACTCACTTAGAGCATTAACTATCATGTCTGACACAGAGTAATATATCATCATTATGGTTGTAGCTCTGTTAATTTGCTTCATGGATTCGTTGTTGCTCTTGCACAAAATGAGCCCTCTGATGCTTATTCTGGACAAATGATGACTTACTGCATTCCAGCTGAGCATAGTAATGGTACTGTCACTAAAAATAGTGTTAGTAATAATATCATTAATGGAGACTGAGTGTGAAAAATGAAAGACCCTTTATCCAAGGAACTAAAGAGAAAGATGAGACATTACCATGCTATTACCTAAAAAAATGAATATTCAGCACCAAAGAAAACTAATCATGGGTAAAACCCAAATCCAAAAGATGTTGATGGTCCCAAAAGAAATATAAAATTGATTCTTTGTGTGGAAAAGCAAAATTAGGTATCTGTTTCACACAATGAAAGCAAATAAATCCGGGATGGAAAACAATCTCTATGACATTAGAATAAAAAATGATTTTGTTAAGAAGCAAAAAGCATAGATCAAGAAGGAAAATACTAATACATTCAATTCCTTTAAATTCAAGAACAAACAAGAACATTTTGTGTGAAACAAAAGTTATCATAAATAAATTTTTAAGACTAACCATTGGCTAAGAAAAGATAATTGCAACATAAATAACTGACCAATGATTAGTATTCAAATATGTAAATAAACTGAAAATGAATATGAAAAAAATCAAACTAACAGGAAAATAAGCCAAGTATATGAATACACAGTTTACAGAAGCAGAAACCTCAATGTCCACTAAACATCAGAAAAAATGTTATGTTTACCTGATAATTATGGAAGTACATATTAAAAAATACCTGGCAACTGTAACATATACATCAATTTGGAAAAAAATGTTTAAGTCTCGCAAAATAACAGTTGCAAGGAGCTGAGAAAATAAGATTGCCTGGACATTGCAAGAGGGAATAAAAGCACCACCTTGAGAGTGCTTTGCCATATCTAGTAAATGTGAAGACATGCATATTCTATAATCTAGCTATTCTAATGTCTGCTGTGTACCCTAGAGAAAAATCTCCCACATGCATAATAAGAAATAATGTACATAATGAGATGTGAACAATAATGTTTATAGTAGCCCTGTTTAAAAGAGTGAAAAATTCGTATAAACTGTGTTAGTCATACAATGGAATATTGCACAGCATTTAAAATTGAACTAGAACTACATGAATCATATAGATCAACCTTGAAAAAGTATGCTTGAATGAAAAAAATTGCAAAATTTTAAAGTACGACATTATTTATGTAAAATCAGAAAACATAAAGCTGAATTATATGAATGAGTTATGAATACACATACACTGTGAATGTATGCAACTTTGGACAGAAAGGACATCCATCAATTTCAGGCAACTGGATACATCTGGGAAAGAAGATGGAGAAGGGAATCTGTGAGGAATATAAAAAACCTCAATTGTTTCCATAACATTTTATTTCTTTAACAAAAATTCTTAATTTAGGAAAATGTCAACATTTTATGTAATCTGTTCAGACTATATACACATTTTTAAAATAACTTTTTTGGTATTTTTTTGCACAATTTGAAATACTGAAATATTTCATAATACAAGAAGGGGGAAATTTTACCATTAGGAATATTTATAAAGTCATTAGTAAACCAAAGCATATTATGATAACACCAAGCTGTCCCTCATCAGGTAATTTCCATCTCACACAACACGGCTAAGACTGAGATGCATCTAAGTTGCCAAAACAAGTTCCAAAACTATATGCTCAAACTCATAATTATTACTCTTAGCAGAAATCCAGATCTTTCTTTAAAGCTTATTAAGTGTAGCTTTTGAAGATTGTTTAAAAGTAGCAAAAAATAAAATATTATCAGAAGGAGAAAAAAATAAAAATATAATAAACACTCATGAAATTTGAGTAAGTTAGATGGTTGCTATTAAGTATACATATAAGTAAGTCCATAGGCCCTATATCTATAATCCATTAGGCCCTAAAAGTATCGTATCAGATGGCACCATACTGTATGTCTGGTAATAATACCAAATACCTAAAAACACTTGTCATTCAGTTCTGTGTACTCTAAGAATTCAAGAATGTAGGATCAATACATTTTAGAAAAATGCCCATCTAAAGTTTATATTTTTTGTTTTAATTTTGAAATGTAGTGGGCTTCATTTCTGTTGCCCATGTGGTAATAGCCTTAACTCAAACTTGTGACTCTAAGAATGGGAATTGCAGAGTATAATGTTGAAAGTTTTGTGTGGCTACGAGACAAATATTTCATTTAGATGCATTGTGCTACTTTCATACCTACAGCTTCCCTGAGAGTGTGATTGAAAGCAGAGCACCCAAAGGGGAGGGAGAGAGCTATATTTCTCTGAGAACAAACAATAATTCAAAAATTCTGTGTGTATAAAAACAGCACTGCAGCTTTTAACCCCTGAATGTCATACAACATATCTAGAATATTCAAAACAAAGATTAAACATTAATAATTTTATAAATATAACAAAATTTTATAAATTTATTTCTTACCTCAAATTCTAGTTCTCTTAGTTTAACTGAAGTCATAATTTAATAAATGGAAAAAAATTTTAATAGAGAAAAACGGAACCCCTAGGTAATTTGTTAAAGAATGGGAAAGGTGAGTATGATGATAACTTTGTTAATACTTTATAAATTATTTTAATAGATTTTATTTTTAAAACTTTATTATTTTAGAGCAGTTTTAAGTTTGCACAAAACTGAGAGGAAGGTACAGAGATTTTGCATATACCCCTGCCCCTACACCTGCATAGCCTCCCCATTATCAACACCTCCTGCTAGAATGGTACATTTGTTAACAAGTGGTGCACCTACACTGACACATCATAAGCACCCAGAGTTTACCTTAGGGTTCTCTTTTGGTATTTTACATTGCATAAATTTAGACAAATGTGTGAGTGACATATATCCATCATTATAGTACCATACAGACTATTTTCATTGCCCTATGAACCTCTGTGCTCCACCTATTCATCCGTTTTCTCCTCCAACCCCTGATAACCATTAATCTTTTTGCTATCTCTATAGTATTGTCTTTTCTAGAATGTCATATAGTATATAGCCTTTTCAGTTGGTTGCTTTCACTTAATAATAGTTATTTAAGTTTCTTCAATGTCTTTTCATAGCTTGATAGTTCATTTCTTTTTAGCACTGAATAATGTTCCATCATCTGGATGTACAGTTTATTTATCCATTCACCTATTTGAAGGATACCTTGGTTGCTTCCAAGTTTTAACAATTATGAATAGAGTGGCTATAAACATCTATGTGCGGATTTTGTGTGGACATAAGTTTTCAGCTCCTTTGGGTAGATGTCAAGGAATGCAATTGCTGAATCATATGATAAGACTATATTTAGTTTTGTAAGAAACCATCAAACTGTCTCCCAAAGTGGCTGTACCATTTTGCATTCCCACCAGCAATGAATGAGAGCTCCTGTTTCTCCATATCCTCACCAGCATTTAGTATTATCAGTGTTCCAGATTTTGGTAATTCTAATAGCTGCATAGCGGCACCTTGTTTTAATTTGCATTTTCCTGGTGACATATGATGTGGCACATATTTTCATATACTTATTTGCCATCTGCAGATCTTCTTTATTGAGGTGTCTATAGAGGTCTTTGGCACATTTTTTAATTGTATTGTTTGTTTCTTTATTGTTAAATTTTAAGAGCTCTTTGTATATTTTGGCTAGCCATCCTTTATCAGCTGTGCATTTCACAAATATTTTTTTCCCAGTCTGTGGCTTGTCTTTTCATTCTCTTGACACAGCCTTTCAAAGAGCAGAAGTTTTTCATTTTAATGAAGTCTAGCTTATCAACTATTTCTTTCATGAATCATGCCCTTGGTGTTATATCTAAAAAGTTGTCACCATATCCAAGGTCATCTAGGTTTTCTCCTATGTTATCTTCTAGGAGTTTTATAGTTTTGTCTTTTACAGTTAAGCCTATGAGCCATCTTGTGTTAATTTCTGTGAAGAATGTAAGGCATTTATCTAGATTCACTTTTTCACATGCAATGTCCAGTTGTTCCAGCACCATTTGTTAAGAAGACTCCCTTTGCTGCACTGCATTGTCTTTACTCCTTTGTCAAAGATCAGTTAACGGTGTTTATGTGGGTCCATTCCTGGGCCTTGTGTTCTATTCCATTCATCTGTTTGTCTGTTCTTTCATCAATACCACACTGTCTTAATTACTATAACTTTATAGTAAGTTTGTAAGTTGGGTGGTATCAGTCTTCCAACTTCGTTCTGCTTATTCTGGGTCATTGCCTCTCCATACCATTTTTAGAATCCATTTGCCAATATCCATGAAATACTTGCTGGAATTTTTATTGGAATTCCATTGAATATAGAGATCAGGTTGGGAAGAACTGACATCTTGACAATTGCATCTTCCTGTCCATGGACTATCTCTCCATTTATTTAGTCTTCTTTGATTTCATTCATTAGAGTTTTGTCATTTTCCTCAGACAGATTTTCTATATATTTTGATAGAGTTATACCTAAGTTTTTCACTTAGGGGGATTCTAGTGTAAATGGTATTTTGTTTTGAATTCAGATTCCACATATTCTTTGCTGGTATATAAGAGATTGATTCTGACATGCTAATCTTGTATCCTGCAACCTTGTCATAATTGCTTATTAGACCCAGGAACTTTGTTGTGGTTGTGGTCGGCTTTTTAGATTTTCTACATAGATGATCATGTCATCTATGAACAGTTTTATTTCTTCCTTCCCAATCTGTGTACTTTCTATGTCCTTTTCTTGTTGAATTACATTTGCTAGAACTCCCAATACAATGTTGAAAAGGAGCAATGAGAGGCAACATTTTTGCCTCATACTTGATCTTAGTGGAAAAGCTTTGAGATTCTCACCATTACGTAAATTAGCTGTTGGTTTTTGTAGGCATTCTTTATCAAGTTGAGGAAGTTCCCATCTGTTCCTAAATTACTGAGAGTTTTTATCATGAAATGGTGTATATTTTGTACAGCACTTTTGGCATCTGTTGATATGATTGTGTGATTGTTTTTCTTTAGCCTATTGTATAATGGATGCGTTAACTGATGTTCATATGTTCATGATGTTCAAATGAGTCATCTTTGCATACCTGGTATAAATCCCACTTGGTCATGCTGTATAATTCTTTTTATATACTGTTAGATTTCATTTGCTAGTATATTGTCAGATTTAATTTGCTAAAATGCTGTTGAGGATTTGTACATCTATGTTCATGAGAGATATTGTTCTTTAAGTTTTCTTCCCTTGTGATGTCTTTGTTTTTTGGTATTAGGGTAATCTGGTCAATTGAACAAGTTAGGAAGTTCTCCCTCTACTTCAATATTCTGGAAGAGATTGTAAAGAATCAGTATAATTTTTTCCTTAAATATTTGGTAGAATATACCAATCAACCCATCTGGGCTTGGTTATAGGCTCATCAAACTTACTGATATTTTCAAAGAACAATCTTTTGGTTTTGTTGATTCTCTCTATTGATTTCCTACTTTCAGCTTTACCAATTTCTGCTGTATATGAATTATTTGATTTAAGTTGACAGGAAGAAAGCTGTTTGGACTTCTACTTCTCTTGATTAAAAGGCTGAAGAAAGCTGTATCTCTGTTAGATGATGGATAAGCCTATGAATTTCTCTAGAACATCAACAGAATATTATATTGATATGGAATATCAATTTATAACTCTTTTAAAACTCTCTCCATCGTCTTAATAACCCTACAGCTTTTGGATATAGAATCTTCAACACTATTTTACTAGTATTTCATAGATTTTTAAAAATTATTTTCTCTTCCATTGGAATCACACATATAATCAACAAGCTTATGTCCAATATGCATCCAAACTGGACCAAACAAACACTTCTTTTGGTGTTGGAGGGGCCATGGAGGAGCTGACTCACAAGCAGGGCCTGGGCAACTGGAAGCTCCCCACCTCCTCCCCTGTCCTTGGAAGGTAGGTTGCATCCACCATGTCAGCAGTAGGAGCTGTTTCAAGGAGGTAGCCTTGAGATAGTGAGGTGTTGTTGAGACCATCTGGACTGAATACATGACTGAACCCAGTTAAGGCCTCCATATAAATTAAGATTCTGGTGGGCAGATGCAGAGATCTACCCATCCTGCAGCCACCCTGCCCAAGCCTCATATGAAATTTACATTAAGGCTTATTAAAACTGCCACCTACCAACTCTCCTTGTCTTCTGTGTGTGGGGGCCAGTTTCAGATTTCACTGGGGAACTACTGAGGTTGCAAACCAATATTCAGTCTACTTCAGTCTACTCTATATTTGTCTTAATTGTATCATTGTTAATATTAACATATTAATTTTCTCCATCTTTCATTTATTTATTTTAAACAATTCAGGGAAATGTAATAAGCCAAGTACCATTGTAATACAAAGATGGTTGTTTATGGAAACCAAACAAGTTGACTGGTAGGCAGAGGTGGATGGCAATGTTTGATATTCTGTTGCTGGATGAAACTCTAAATTTGAATTAAGAAAAGTGGTTTAAGGGTAGCAGAGTAAAAGTAGAAATCCTATAGAGCACACTGATACATACTAGAAATAGCCTGCCTAGGCTGTTTTGATTAAAGAATAGAGACTTAAGTAGCAAGACTGCTGAAAAAAGAAAAATCATACACACACTCCAGTTGGTGAAAGGTATGGAAGCCTCTGGTCCAGAACTTGGTCTTAATTCAGAGAGAGTGGTGTCTTTTATTAGATGCTGTACCACATAGTTTGATTCTGAACTTAGCACAGATACATGATATGGGGCTAAATGTAGCCTTACAGACCAGGTTATTTAATGAGGTGACATAATCAGTTTTCTGACCAAACCTGCTAGCTTTTGGCCAAAGGTCAGCTGCCTTTTCTCACTGGTGTCCTTTCCAGTGCTACTGCCTTATCTTGGTTCCTCTGTCCAGTCAACTGTGACAGGTAATAAAATACTGTCACTGAACAAAATCCAGTGAAACCCTCCTCAAGTAGTAAAAAGAGAGGGAAAAAAAAGTTATGCTTAGTTCCCAGAGCTCGGGTAATTGAATGTTAAGAATGCCGAAAGGACCTACATCTGCAGTTAATGAGCCAATAACAAGTCAAATAACCTGACTGACACGGAGTCCACAGGTGAGGTGACAGACAGCTTATAGTTGGCATGAAAGAGAAATGAAGGAATAGAAATGTCAGGCAGATCTGCTAGAATATCTCACAACTTCTCTATTGCTTTCATCACTACACTCTCAAGATATGCCTTTTGTAAATTCTTCTGCTTCCATTCTGGCCACTGTTCAAATCTTACAATGCCACCTTATCTGTTCATCTAATACAATTATCCCTGCAATGAAAAAGTCACGTTCAGTGCCTTGGTGGCAAGAGCAACTGGTAGAAGACTCTTGCTATATCCAAGACTCCCTTGTTCTCCTCTTAACTTTTACAGTAATGTCCAAACAACTATCAATACCTTTCATGTGCTTTGCGGACATCATGCAGGTTATCCTCCTTAATGATCTGTCTCTAGGTTACTGCATCTATTCTCTTGAGTTACATGATTCCTACTCATATCTTTCAGAAACAAGTTTTTCTTGTCTCATGGCCACCATCTACATGTGTCATTGCAAAAGGGCTCATTGATAACAGACACTATTTTCTTATTCATCTTTCAATGACAAATACCCAACTGCCTAGGACCTAGTAAGTTCTAGATGCCAAATTCATGTTTCTTTACTGATTAAATGGCATTTCCTTCATTTACTTTAGCTTTTCAGAAATCATTTTTTCAGTGGCTTTCTTCTCCAACCAGCTCCACTACAGTCTTCACACGGAAGTAGTTAGCTATTGCCTTGGGTACTGCAAAGGAGAAACAACTTCCAGATGCTGGTTATTAATTTAAGAGGATTCATATTACATACAGAATTAGTACCATCTTGCTTCAGTTTTTCATGTCTTAAAAAATGCCTCAGGCCACATCTGGATATATCAAAACACAGCAGGAACTCTAGAGTTGCCATTCACCTGGCCATGGCTGCCAGTGGAGAAGAACATACAAAAATACATGGTCTCATGCAAGATACTAGGCAGGTGGACAGAGTAGGGAGATGACTACATGTAGCCCCTGAGATGTCTGCACTCAAGGGGGTAAACCAGGCATTTAGGCATGTCTAAGATTTGACTAAGGTCCTGAGCTCCCCAAAAGTCTGCCAGCCAACTGATTTATGTTTTACAAAACAGGGACCACTGAACAAGTAATAATGGGGCTAATGTCTACAGTTGTCCCTACCTCTTCTACCAGGCCCCCCATCTCTATCCCACCCATCTCCCCTAAATCATTTTAACTGTTACTCATGCTTTCCTCAAACACACACACACACACACACACACACATACATGCACATTATCTCAACTACATACTAATCTATCCTGACCAAAGTTTAAAAAAAAATCATTTTCTTCTTAATTTAGTCAAATTAAGGTTTTAAAGTTTTAAAGAAAACTTTAAGGTAGAAAAAAAATCCAAGAGAACACAAACAAACCAGAATAGAGTGGAGAAAACAGAAGCATAGAAACAGATGCTTTTAAAGCATATATTTATGAGCCACATTTCTAAATTTAACCAGTTAGATTGACTGGCACCACTGACTTCATAATGAAGGAACCCTTTCAGCACTGAGCATATTTGCACAACAAAAGTGACTGCCTTGGCTAAGACTCCGTGATGCATCCAGCTCAGTTACCAGCCCTTCTCTTTTCCTTAAAATGATTTGCAAGCCCACCAAAAATACCAGCAAAATAAAAAAACCAAGCACATCATTCTGCAATTACATTCATCACCAAACTTCTTGGAAAACAAAGCTAAACTCACTGCGTTTCCTCCACTTGACCACCAACTGTTCACTCTTGTTCCCACTGAACTTTGGCACGTGCCCCCAGAGCTCCTCCAGCACTGTTCCCCGGTCAGCAATAGCCTCCTGATGGCCAAATCCAGTTCCCAGTTCTCTGAAATTCGGCCTTTGACCCTGTTGACCAATTCTTCATTCTTGAACCTCTTTTTCCTCGGTTTCTGTAACCTCCTGGTTAAACTCCTACTAAGGAATGTTTGTGTCTGTTTGTTAATTTCAAAATTGACTTGGAAGGGCTGATAAATAATATTCTTTTCTATCACATGCCCTCTTTATACCTCTGAATATTCTCTGTCTCTCTTTGTTAATGACATTACATTTACCTATTTCTTAAATGTAATTATTTATTCTACTTTCATTTGTATCACTTTCCCTCTTCACCCCCTAAATTTCTTCCACTTCCATAGCTCCACTTGTCACTTGATGAGCAGAAGACTTCTTAACTGACCTCACCAACCCTGCATTCTTGGCCCAGATTTCCCACCATCTGCTGTCTGCTGCTGTAATTTCTGATGGGCTTTCCTTCTGTTACTACCCACCCCTTTTGCAGTCACAGGTTTATACATTTTAAAAGTCTACTCACTCTTTAAAGCATAATTGGAATTGTTCTACTTTTCATCTCCCTGGTCAGAATTCATTCCTTCCTATGAACTGTTCTAACCCAGCCATCACCCTCTGTTTTAAGACCTCTTATAGGATGTTGTACAAATTCATTCTGTCATGCTCCCTAATATGACTATTACTAGATTACTAAACTCTATAAGGACAGAAATCAATCTTGAACACTTGTTATGCTGCTTAGTATAGTGCCTTGAATTAATTTATTCACACATTCACTTATTTTTATTAAGAAAGATCTGTTGACCACACACTTGTGCTAGACATAGTGTTGGACACTGAAAATACAGGGATGAGCAAGACAGATACAGTCCCTAACTTCAAGGGACTAGTTGGAAACAAATAGGATAATTGTAGCAAGTGCTATGAAGAAAACATAATGACACAGAGACTGATAGGCTAAAGTCAACTTCAGAAATGAAGTCAGAAGGGATTTCTGACATCTCAGCTGAGATCTAAATGATAAGGACAAGTAAACCACAAACAGATCTGGAAAAATACCATTTCAAATAAAAGGAATAACAAGATCAGAATGTAAAGATAAGCAAGAGGGAGACTATGTACTCCTTTAAACAGGATTTCAGATTTATTTTTAATGCAATGGGAAAATACAGGAGGATTTTAACCAGAGAAGTGATGTGATCTGAATTCCAGATTCAAAAAACCACTCTGGCTACTGTGTGAAGAGCGATTAAAGAGTGGACACAGGACACTAGGTAAGAGGTGATGCAGGAGCCTAGGCAAGGATAAATGGTGGTTTGTACTAAGTTGGGCCTGAGGATATAGTGGGAAAATGGTTATTATATTTGTGATAGATTTCAGAATTAGTGTCAATAGGAATTGCATCGGATAAGATGGGGTGTGAGAGAGTTATCACACAGTAGTTACTCAATAAAGGTCTGTTGTTTGGCTGATGGCTTCTGAGTTCAGGTGCTTCCAAGGCAAATAATCTAAGATCCTCCAAGTATGATTTAACAACAACAAAAAATGTTAGACAGGTATGTATGTATGATTCTTACCAAGGGAAAAAGTGGTTTCAATTCCAGCCTAAGTCCAAATGCCACAACCCCAACTCCTATTCCCTTCCCATATTTCTTTATTTCCTGGCAAAAGAATTAAGCATTTTTAAGTGGATTTAAGGGAAATATAGAATGAAATCTGTTGATATGCATATGAAAAGTTGTCTGCCTTTGTCTTTTTGAGAGGTCTTTTCATGTTCCTAACCACACAAAACTGACAGTTTACCCTGGAATTAATCAAAGGATCATTCAGTGATAATTAGAAGAAACCGCTTTGACCAACTCATAAGTGAACTTCTTAGTAGTCCTTTAAAGTTGTGAGAGTTTTCTGTACAAATGAATAATTCATATATAAGTTATCTCAAAAAGCTCCTCATGGTCCCTGGCCAGTCTGTTATCACAAGCAAAAAATTAAAATGCTTAGAGGAGATATTTTAGTAACCTGAAAAAAAATTTTAAAAAGAATTCAACTTGTAGTAGTTTTCAAACCTCACAAGGTCCACAAATATACTTTTGGCCAAGTTTGCACTGACCTTTCTTATAGTAACTAAAACCTTGTCCCTTCTCTCTCCTAGTATCTTCAATTCCATTTATGTACACATGTATCAAGTATGTATGTACATATTTGACTAGTTGAATTTTTAGGTAATTTTAGACTTACAGAAGAGCAGAAAATAATATGGTTTCTATACATCATTCCCCTAGCTTTCTCCAATGTTTATATTTTACATAATTATAGAACATTTATGAAAACTAAAAATTAATCCCAGTGTAATTCTAATGACTAAAAAATAGAACTCATTCATGTTTTACCAGTTTTTCCCTCTAACTGTCCCTTTTCTGTACCAGGATCCTACATTGCATCCAACTCAGTGGTCAGCAAACTGTGGCACCACAGGCCAAATCTGGCTCACTGTCTGTTTTTGTAAATAAAGTTTTATTGGAACAAACCATGGTCATTTATTTATATATTATCTCTGCTTGCCTTTACACTAAAATGGTAGCAATAAAAAGTTGTAATGAAGACTATGTGGCCTACAAAGCCTAAAGTATTTAATACCTGTCCCTTTGCAAAACCAGTTTGCCCACTCCTAATTTAGATATAATGTCTCCTTGGCCTCCTCCAGTCTGTGACTGCTCCTTAGTCTTCTCTTATACTGCAAGACCCTGACATTCTTTAAGAGTACTAATCAGTTATTTTAAAGAATGTTCTTCAACTTAGGGTTGACTGGTGTTTCTTATGATTACATTGTGATTATATATTATTGAAAAGGCTACCACAGGCAAAATGTGCCCTTCTCAGGTATATCAGCAATCATGATATCACTGTTTTTGTAGATGATGTTAAATTAAGCTTGATCATTTAGCTAGGGTGAAAACTTACTATTTTCCTTTTTGTAATTACCAAAAATTTTGGCAGAGATACTTTAGGTTTATGCAAATATCCTGTTTTGGTTAAACTTTAGCCAATATATTTAATCATCTATAATGGACCTTGCCTCCAGCAATTCTTACTACGCTATTCTAATGTTGATTTTCTATTTCCTTCATTCCTTTTACATTTACTGACTAATTCTGCTATAAGTTGTCACTTCTAGACCATTTGTTTATTTATAATTATGTCAGTATGCACTCAAAGATATTTGTTTAATTTTTTGGGTTTTAATCCAATACTATCATTATTTATTTTGTTGGTCAATTTGTTCTAAATTTGGCCACAGGGAGCTTTTTTTAGTGTCACCTGTGCCCTTTTGATATGCCCTAATTTTTTTTTTTTTTTTGAGCACCTTCTCATTTCAGACACAGCAAGATACTCAGGTTAATTTTGTGTTTCCCCTGACTCAGTCCTGGAATGAACCAGTTCTCCAAGAAGTCCTGGTTCCTTTTATTGAAGAATGGTATTTAGAAAATAATATCTGGATGTTAGATGTGCTCTTTTGCTATTGAGTTGTCACTACTCTAACCACTCTCAGTGGATAAAACTAATATACAAACTCTATTTAGCTATTTATCTGTGTATGTATTTAAAAAACATGAGTCCATTTTGATGTCTCTGACACCAACCCATCTCTAAAGTATTCATTCTAATGTCCTCCTTTCCTTATTTGTAACTTCTTTCACTGACAATGAGAAAACTGGCTCTATTATCTACAATACATATACTTATTTATCAACTACTATATAAAAACAAAGCAGTTTCAGAATTCAGAAGCCATATCCCTGTAAGAAACAAATTTACCAAATATAGTACTGTGTTTACATATGGTTCTTTTATCTTTAGCCTTACAGCAGTCAAAACACCATTTCCCAGATTTATTTCAGTCACCTCCTTTCCTTCCATCTCTCAGTTTGGTTTTGTGATTTACCTACTGTATTCTGTTAGAAGCAAGTCACAGTTCCCACACTCTAGGGAATAAGGCTCCCAAGGGCAGATCTCTTCTTATATATCCTATAGTTTCTATTCAATCAATCACTTAGGACTAATAACTCCATCAACTTGGTTATTAGGTCATGCTTGTGTTACATTGGTTAATATTTTTAAATTTTTTTATTCAGGCTGATAATAGAAAATCAAGATGACAGCTCTATATCACAGATATCCCTTCATTTCTACTCAGTTGACTCTAAGACATTTCCCTAAGCAACTGCCTTGACTCTGCTAAAACTGACTCAGGCACTTCCATGCAGAAAAACCCAGGAGGCTGTAACTGCCTCCTACAGCAGATAAACTCTACTTAGGTCTTTCTCTTAATATCAAATCCTTCTCGGGTCACACAGAGAGAAGAGAGGGCAGGTCTTCTAAGAGCTACTGTCTTGTTTTTTGCAACTTACATTTTTTTTCCTGGCCCACATTTGCTTCGTTCAGGTATTGGGCATGTGAGCTGAAACTAATTTTCATAACCATATAAGCTGGAACCATGATTACTTTTAATAGGCATACTCTACATTATACTGTAGGATAGATGCTGCTGTCCCTAAATGTGTTTAAGTCTCTCCCAGTCCTTATGAGAAAACATATGCAAAGCTTTGTAGGGTTTTGCCAAGTATTCCAGAATTGAGAACCTGCCATAATACAATGAAGAACAAATCCCTCTAGAGAAGGCAGCAGGCTCATGATGAGAGCCAGGGACTAAGGCCCTGCCTTGGGGCAGAGCAGATCAGAGAGAAGGTGTAGCTCCCCATTAAGTCTGAGGAGGGTCTGAATGTGTTAGAAGAAACTGTTGAACATCAAGGCTACCATTAGATAAACAGAGTCACTGCTATAATTTGCCACACAGAGGCCTTGAAAGTATGACTCTGAGATGTCCACTCCTTACTCACTGATCTGGCACCATAACCGTGAATAACCGCTCAGCCCTGCACTTTGAAGGGTATAAAATATATATATAAGAAAAGGCTTTGCTCTTCAAGGACCTTGGAGACTCACCATCTGCTTTCATCAGATAGTGATAAAGAACAGTCTTGATTAGTAGACTCAGCTTCTCTGAAAGACCAGGAGAGAAAATAGTAAGTGGAGTCTAAATCACTGCATATTTTAAAACTGGAATATACACAGAAAGTAAGTCAAGTCAGGGCTGCTTAGGACAGTGGAGATGGCAGGGCAAAGGAAGAAAAGAAAAAAAAGACTGACTATTCCATTACTAACAGTGTTTTTGAAAGTATGTGAATCCAAAGACACAATGAACTAAAAGGGCCTTACTGCTTTACTTTAAAGCGGAACCAAATCTGACACTGAAGGTGAGGTAGTTAAAAACTTTCTGAGATTAAATAGTTGAGGAAGGGGTACTGGAAAAAGAGCATTCCTTGAGTGTTTTTAATGTATTTTCAGTTGCTGGGATTCTCGATTGAAATAAAAGACATAAAAGTGACGAATCTTGGAACTGCAAAAAGGCTGAAAGGAGAAGGAAGGGAATAGGTGCCAGAAACTCAGGGGAAATGCATCTGCAGAGTGTTTTTTAACAACTACAAAGTGGGATGTGGATCGTCTGAATCTGAAGAAACTACAGCAATGTAATAGCAGGGCTTTAGAGAAGTAATAAGAAATAGTGAATGAAAGCCAGCAGAAGCCAAGATCAAGAGCTGAGTCCGTGGGAGACCTTCAGAAATGGGTGACTTCCCTGATCTGGATAACAATAAAGGTTAAAGCAGAGAGACTACTTTAAAAGCATATAGTAAAATTCAGTAATTTCTTCTCTGCCCACAGTGAATTATATCTTCCAAGCACTTTCACTCCCTCGCCCTCATTTCAGTTCCCGTGACAATCGCAGTATGGTTTAACGCTTTATAGGTGAGGAAGTTGAAGTCCATGGAAGCCAAGTAGCTTATTTTGTATCACAGCTAGTTGGTGACAGAACAGGGTAACAAACCTCTTAATCTCTCTCGAGTACTCTGCACTATACTATACTCTATCTTCCTAGCAAAATGGGTCATCATCTATAAAACCATTTTTATAATCTGAGAAAATGTCAAAAAGTGTCCTTTAAGTCCCACATGGCTGAGTTCCTTCTCACCCTGCACCACATACCCTCTCCCCTTTCCCCAGTGGCAGCCACACAGGTCTCCTCTCAGTCATGCACTGGACTTGATGCAGGCCTTAGACACGACATCCCTTCTGTCTAGAAAGAAACCCTCTCCCATTTCCTCCAGTTCACGTGGACTCCTCCTAACTTGAGTGTGACTTTTCTCCAGAATGTCTTCCTTGAACTTCAAGCTGCCTTAAATCTCTCTGTTGTACTTTAAGGCTCTATGTAAACTACTGCATAGCATATCACAGTTTTGTTTTACATTAATTTAGATGATTCATTGATTAATGTATTTCTCTTCCATTCGTCTGAAAGCTCCATGAAGGCAAGCCAATGCCTGCTTTGCTCACTGTCATACCTCCATGCCTGATTCAGTGCCTGGCCCAGAGGCAGTGTTGTTAAAAATTTGTGCAGGGAATGACTGCGAGGACTGCTTCTCACATGGATATCACTAGCTTTCTGAAATAATTCATCCATTTTGAGTACTATGTCTAGATTATATATCTGTGCATAGGAATTACCTGGTATGCTTATAAATCTGGATCCCAATTCCCAGAGATTTGGATTTAGGCTGTATAAAGTGGAGCTCAGTAACCTTCAATTTTACACCAAACATCTCAAGTGTTTCTGCTGCAGGTAGTCCGTGGACCACACGGAGAAACACTGCCAAGGTAAAGCTGTTCCCAAAGAAAATTAATAGAAAACGGTTCTAGCCTTAAGCTATACCTTAATTAAAGACAAATTATGGGAAGGATAAAGCATGAGGAGAGAGAGAGGAGAGAGAGAAAAGTGGTCAAAATCCAAAAGATTCTGCATAATATACTAATCGAGGGCATGTTTGAATCCAGGTTCCACTATATATTGGCTCTGTGACCTTGAGCAAGGCTCTCTGACCTGTTTCTTCACTAGTGTAATGGAAATAATAAGAGTATCTTTTTCATAGAGCTATGTAAGAATTAAATGAATTAATTTTCGTGAAGCTCTTAGAATGGTGTCTATAACATAATAAGAATTATATATGTTTTTGATGAATAAATGAATATAAATAAATTTCAATGGCATACCATCTAAAACATATATAAAAAAGATTATAGCAAATTTTAAATTTTCTGATAATATTAGATACTTCATCAATACTCCTTATTCTAAATTATCTTGGCTATTATTAGGCAGTTATGCTTTCAGACATACTTTACAAATTCTTTTGTCCCAACCCATTGGAATACTGATTGGAATTATATTAAATTATTTTATTAATTTGAGAAGGGTTGATATTTTATGATAGTAAATCTTACATCTAAGAACATAGGTTTTTCTTTCTTTATTCAAATTTTATTCTATGTTTTTAAAATATATTTTATAGCTTTCCTCATTAAAATCCTGTCCCTTTCTTGCCAAATTTTATTCCTATGTATGTTATAATTTGTAGGACTTTGTGAATAAAACTGTTTTGTTTGTTTCCATGTGGTTTTAAATTTTTATTTCTTTTGGAAGACTATATATATGCATGATTCAAAATTCAAAATGCACTCAAGTATTCAGCAGAAGTCCCTCCAACCCCTTTCTTTGGTTCCCTCCCTCCTCACCTTTAAAACTAGGAAATTTCATCTTTGTGCTGTAAAAATAAATTACATATGTGATTCAGAAAACTATATACACTATGCAAAAAGATAATACATAAGGTGTTCAACCTGCTGCCATTTAATTATATCTAGATTTCAACACAGCCATCATCTCTGGTGGCTCAACCTCTTTCTCTAACTCACTGAAAACATTTGTTACTTAATGCGGGATGTTTTCATAAGCTTATCTGATCTTGATGAGTAATCAAATTCCAAATTCTGTGAATTTCAGCCTCAAGTTTCCTTCACCCATCAAACAAAACTGTCCTTCACCTCTCTGTGAGTTCAGTTAATGACTTCGCCATTCACCAATTACCCAGCTGGGAAACCCCAGGAATGGAAATCCAGCTCACAGTAAGCCCAGAACCAAGACAGACACATCAAGCTTATGTTTCCTTCTTTATTGGGTGTGGGGTGGAAGGGGAGTGGGAGCGGTGCCGAGTATGGCTTTTACTTTGTACGGAGTATTTCAGCATGCCCCTCACTTCAGAAAAAGATAGTATAAAAAGTTCTGTTATTTATCTGTGTTTGGGTCAAAAAAGGAACCCCAAACAAACTAATGACACTGAAAACACTACATTAAAATCATATATGAGAAGCTCCAAAGCTTTACTTATTGGTACAATTATAGCCTTAAATTATTTTGTTCTTAAAAGCAAGAGAATGAAAATAAATGAATTATGCACTTAAGTCCAGAATTTAGGAGGAAGAGTAGAAGAGGAGAGGTGGGGTGTGCAAAAAAATATGTCTAAGGAGACATTAACTAATTAGAAAATAGATTTTTTAAAAAAAGAGAGAATCTATATGTAAATGCAAGTGCTGTATACACAGGAACACACACACATACACTCTCTTACACATATATACACTGAAACACAATTTTTCATGAGACAAAGTTTAAACCTACAGTGTGATACACTCTGATGTTTACAATTTCCCTAATAGCTTTGTTGAAGTATAACTGATAAATTATAAACTACGATATTTAAAGTGTACAATTTGGTAAGTTTTGACATATGTATATGCTCATGGTGCCATCAACACAATAGAAATAATGAAAATGTACTATGTATATGCAGGAATAGGCACCAATGTCTAGATTACTACATAACAATGGAAACTGCCTTCTTGAGAAAAGTGACTCTGTTAGAAAGTCTGCTCTGGAGCTCAGCAGCTGGTAACTGCCAGTTCTTCCACTGAGCTAATTCAGCCTCACTACTATCAAAAGAGAAGAAGAAATGAACCTCCAGAACCATCTGTGACTCTCCTTGCCTGATGAAGAAGCAACATCAAAGAGTTGAGAGTAATTAATTCATGCTTCAAATGTTGCTAATGGGTTAAGTAAGATAAGGACTAAGAATTGACCACTGGATTTAACAATGGGGAATTCACTGATCACCTGGACAAAGCGAGTAATGGAGTCATGGAGGAAATGGCTCAGTGAAATAAAATTAAGAGTCCTTGGAGAAGAGGAATTGGAAACAGCCAGTTTAAGTAACTCAAAGAGTGTTGTCAAAGGCAGAAAAAAAAATGGTGATGGCTGGGAGGGGAGGGGAGACCAAAAACAGTTTTTCTTCTTACTGTAAAAATTATGACAATATGTTGGTAGTAGGAGAGAAGGGAGACAGCAATGTCATGAGACAACATGAAATCTTGCGCAAAAGAAAGGAGTCTGGCTTTAACCAAGGTGGAAAGACTGATCCATCGTAACAGGTATGTGTGGACAGATGTTGGAAGCTGGGTAGATGTAGTGGGAGTGGAGGCGGGTCTTGAAAGCTATCTTCATTACTTCAGTTTTCTTAGTGAACTAAGAAGCCATGTCATCAGCTAAAAGTGAGGATGGAGAAGAAGTATTGGAGGTTGGAAGTGAGACAAGAGCTGAAATAATCATCTGAAATTATATACTCTTGTACATAATTGGTAAGTCATTCTAAATGGGCTGAGTGGGAGGATAGTAGCATCAGTCAGAAAATTAAACAAGTACACACTGAAGAATTATTCACCCAGGAAAATATGGGCATGCTTGGACTCATTGCTCCCACAAAACCCTAATCCCTATAGTTACCTTCTGTGACTTGACATTAAGACATTAAGTTCCATCATGTTTGCTGTGTTTGCCTTTCATTACAATACTTCACTCAGGAACTGAGAACTATAAGACAATTGCCTTTTAGACCCTTGGCATTTTGCTATTACTTATTGCTTAACAAGAGCAGTATCAGCTGTGTGGCACCTCCATGGGTGGGGTGAGTGTGTGTCTGGCAAGGTAGGAGAAAAACTGTCTTTAGCTTCTTTCTTCCTTTTGTTAATTCTATGTTTCAAGTAGGAAGAGGAATCCAGGTTTTTGTTTCATTTTGATGACAGTGTATAAATAGGAGCCCATCCTTATCAAGTGAGAGAGCTCCACTTTGTTTTACAGTCACATTTGGCAAATTAAAATCTGGGTTATCTCCTTTCATGGGGAAAAGAAAAGGAAATTGTATTTTTCAGGTCTGTCTTAATGCATCCATAAAAAGAAAGACCAATTTGTCTCTGTTCCTAAAGAATATGAAAGCATCTCTCTCTTAGCTGCCTTTGTGAAAAAAATAAGAAAAACTGAGCTTTACAGAATTATTTCATTTTGATCAATGTGTTTTCAATAAGATGCTAGATTTGATTTTTAAAGAAATAACAAAAATGCAAAAGCAAGTCCATTGGACAGAAGTTTTGGCTTGAAGTTGAGGTAGGTGATAAAATAGGAATATAGATGGGGAGAGAAGACATGAGAAGAGTAACTTTAAAGTAAATTCTGAGTTCAGTATTTTTCAGGACTCTTAGTAGGCTTTGTTTAGTTAAATATTGACTTCACTTTTCAGTAGTCCATTATTTGGTAACAAGCACAGGACAAGCAGGTTATTCAACAGCAATCTATTACAGCCCCAAATACCAGAAAATCCATATGAGGCTTTCTGTAGCATACAACTCTGGGAATAGATTAATAAAACTGAAGAGAACTCTGAGGAGGAAATTATATGATTGTGTCATAGGGCCATTTGGCCTAAACAATAATGCCATACTCCATTTGGCATCAGTTTGCTAATACAAATGTGAAATTGACTATATTTTCTGTGGAAACTGCATATTTTTAACCACAAGATATATTTGAGATGTTAGTCTTTCAAAGAAGGCAAATAATTTATGTCATACTGAATATTCACTGATTTTTGAACAGTTTTGAAGTGGTCATTTCTAGATCCAAATGGCCTTTATCGCAGATATTATAGCTTGCTAGCATTATCAGACTAGAAACTTTAGGATGAGTGCGGGTGAGGAGATGTACATATCAGAAACCTGTCACCCAAATACTACTGCTTAATTTATACTTACAAGAAGGAAAGCTAATTTAAATTTTGTAGGAGATATGGCTTTCTTAAACCTTTGGGTGAATTCACTTGCATTTTTATATATAGTTTGCAGCTATTCATTTGTTTTAAATTATGATGCCTTGGTTTTGAGATTTATTCATGGCTTTAAATTTAAACATACTCCCAACATGAGCACAGGACCCCCATTCATCAAAGCTATAAACATTTTTCTTTTCTTGCCATATGTACTCTATGGTAATTTAGAGGGTGGAATAGAAACTTAACATTTGAAAGGATTTGGCACGCCAGATTGGCATGTGCAGAGGCTTGCACCCTATGTTGCATATAATATTTTTTTCAGATTATATTTTTGTAGGAGCTTATCCAGATTAGCTATAGAGTAAAGGAATGTTGGAACAGGAAGGAACCCTAGAGAGAGTCTAGACCTTGAGGCCAAGCCAACCTACTTGTTTTATAAATTCTCCTAGAGAAGTTAAGGTGCCCAGTGTTACAACAATGTGTGTCATGACCCCCATCTTCTATTGTGTAGGATATTTGGGAAGGATGTATCATGTGTATGTAAAAGTACAGGCTTGGGGTCAGACTAATTCACATTAAATCCCTGCTCAACTGATAGCTTGCTATGTAAACTTGAGCAAGCTTCTCAGCTTCTGTACCTTAAATTAGGGATAATAAATAGCATACCACGTAAGACTGGTGAATTATGTGAGATAATCGATGTAATAGGTCATCACACATAGAAAATAATAACACAAGAAATGTATAAATCATAATGCTAAAATTCCTGATAGTACTGTAATACATAGTGAAAATAACTGGCTCTAACTAGCTTAAAAATTAAATTTGAGTCGAGTTTTATTAAAAAATTGTTCAGGCTACTTAAATTTTATTTGTGAATCTCATTTGTTGCACAGCATATAGTATTGAACCTGGGTTGCTTGCACACCCTAAGTGCTTGTGTAAAACCAAGCCACTTTGAAGAAGGTCTATGTAAAAGTGGATGATCTCATGCAAGGCAAATGAATAAATTATAGATACATACATATGTGACTGAAAACATGTAAGAAAACCAGCCCTCTTGATTTATCCTTTTTCATTAACTGAATTGGAATCTGGTATCTTGTCATATTAAAATCAGACTTGGTCACCCTCAATGAATAGATTATCATTTTAAACAAAAAATGTCAGAAAAATCCTATGTCATCTTTAGTATTTGATGGAACTGGTTATTTGAATTCTGCACATCAGAACTCAGAACCTGAACATCAAACATATTTTTACAAAGTATAGCCAATGAAATGCCAATCAACAGTTATGGCCAACTGGCATTAAAGCAACTCTTTTTGGCTGACCGGCAAATTGTACTTGGGTCAGAGAGAAAGCCAAGTCCATGAGGATTCTCTCATAGCATTTTAAACAACAAAGGCTCTATTGTTCAGATAAGGGGTCCCTCATTGAAGGCCTCCTTGTAAATAAATTATCTAAAACACACCAGACAGAAATGACTTTTGTTGGAACAAGCTTCCAAGCAGTGCTTAAAAGTTTTTCAAAAAAGTACTTAAAAGTTAAAATAATTTTTATCATTATTGCAAGTTAGGGTCCACTCAATTCAAATGCGAATCATTTCAAGTTGTCTGAGAAGCAGATGCCAGGATGAAGTTAGATGTCTGAAGGATTGAACTGGAGGAGATACCTGTGAAAGGGGAGAGGGAGCAGGATGAGCAAGTAGAGCATTACACCATCACGCAGGCCTAGCATCTGGGTAAGAAGAGAAAAAAGATGATCATGTAGGAAAAGCCTCAGACTGTAATGCAGCCCTGAGAGTGCCTCAGTCACACAATGGGGGTCCCTAGAGCACAGATTGCCCTTTAGTAGAATCTGGTGTTGGGCAGAAATGGCGCAGCTCTAGTTAGCCAGCCCCTGTCTGGGAGCAGCCTAAAGAAAGCATGGCCTTGGCATGAACATTATGGTGGATCCCAAGGTGTGGCCACTGGAGGCTGTCTGCCAACCTCCATACTTGCACAAAGTTCTCTGGAAGAGAACATCTTCCATCTCCATGGCAGAACACCTAAACATCTCCATGGCTGTCAAAGATGCCTTTCTAAAATAATATCCACCAGGGTTCTCTAACTGGGCTCCCTGAAAAGACAAGAGGGTTAATTAAGAATAATTGAAAGAAGAATTAAATCCAATTTCCTATATACAGTATCATAAGCAATGAACTATAGACAATAGCTGGGACTCAGATATTAACTTCTAGTTTCTGTACATAGGAATTGATAAAACCTTTGGCCTAGCATGTCTTAAATAAAATTTCTTCTGTTGTGGTAAGCTCAGGTTTTCCTTTTACCTATTTTGTGGCCCAGTTATTTAGTTATTTATTTCATCCTTTCCTGCAGTTCTAGGTTGAAATGACTTTTCTGTCAAATAATTGACCACCTTACTAATAGTACTACAAAAATCATCAGTTTCAACTGCACAAAGTTCTTATCAATTCTAACCCTGAACACTATTCTTAACTTGATGACACTTCTTTATTTCACAAAACCTACAAATAATTCTCCTCCCTTCTTTGACAGTCCTCATTATGTGGAAATGATGACTTTGCATATAAGACCCTGCAGAGTTCTGCTGCTTCTCTTGCTCTACACAGAGGAGGGAGGGTAACCAGACAGTGGGTGGGTTCTATGTCCCTGGCTTTTGGGAGAAAAAGTAACCGCAGGGATTGAGCCTAAGAAACAAACTATAGTCTGTTACACTTTTCCTCTGTACAACATGCTAAAACTCTCACTGCAGCAACCCAGAGGTGTTTCTATCAGTGTCATAACTACTAAATATAAACTATACAGGCACCTCACCCAGGCCCTCTGACCAGCCGTGCCTCCCATTTGGCATATATAAAATTTATATTTTTAAAAGAATCATCTCAAGCTTCTGACTAAAACCTTCTGTTTGGGTAGAAATTTTAGGACAACAAAGCACTTCGTATGCAGAGTGTTCAAGTGGAAAAACTCTGTCGTCTTTGAAATACACCAGGGAGCATTTTTTCCTCAGTAAATTCTGTCCCTGGACAAATTAACAAAGTACAGATTACCTCCTGAGCTAAACTTTTATCACTATAGCATAACCCAACCTTAACCTAAAATGTGCCAAGAATTCTGACAGCTCCCCAACAGGAAAGAATGTGCAGCTCCTCCCTGGCTTATGCAGAGCTAATCCTCTGTCAAGCACAGAGACTGGGCACCGGCAACGAAAGAAACTGACCTACAGTGGGAGTTGGAGTAGTGACCAGCCTTACTCCACTGGAGCTCTCCCTTCCCTCAAAGTCTATGAATTGTTGGACCTATAAGAACCGCAGGGAGGCCCTCTGGGGATTTTTAACACAACTATCATTCTTTGTGACTCAGTTTTGCTAAGGGTGTTATGACATCTCCAGCTAGTTGGTTTAATAATGCCAAATTTTAATGTAAACAACACTTCCTGAAGGAAAAGCTTTCTAATCTAGCGCTTCATGTTCTTAATGGGAGTTGGCTTTCACCCTGTTTGCTTCAAGGGTTTATCTCTGCACGTGGACTACACAGTTTGACCACATTACCTGTTTCTTAAACCAGAGTAAATGTATTACTTTCATCTTTACAAAAATCACTGCTTTTTTAAAAGGTTCAGGAATGTTCTTTGCTCACTGGGAAAAAGAACTAATAAAACTATACAAAGAGTGAACTTGTGAAAGTTTTACATTACTCATTGGAAAAAATTCAAAGAGTACACAAAACTATATGAAATAAAGAGTGAACATTCACCTTTCCCTCACTTGCCCCTTCCCCCATGTCCACTCCCTAGGAGTAACCAGATCTTTTGCTCTGCATTTTTACAAGCCAGTTCATACTTTAGATATTTTTCTGCAACTACTTTATGTATAATACATCACCAACAGCAGCCCATATCAGTGAAGATTGGTCTTATGCTTTGTGAAGTTGCATAGCACTGTACTGTATGCAATTTTCATTTAGCTGATCCATATTAAGAAGCGTTTTGTCATCAGATTTTATCAATTACATTAAAAATGGAATAAGTGTCATTGTCAGTATGTGTGTGTACTTGGGTAGATGTTACAATAGGATGATTCCAGAAGTAGAATTGATAGTTTAAAGGGTATGAAGAGTTTAAGTTTTGATATATATTGCCAAATCGCCTCTCGAAAATGTTATTAAGCATGCATTACCGTCATTATATGGGAGTGACCCTTCCCATGCACTTGCCGCCACTGATGCTATCGATCTTTGTGATGTGTCAGTTCCCCATTTGGAAATCTCTGAAAACAGTACCATCTCTTGGGGAATTTCATCAGGGAACCTTTGATGACCTTGATTCACACTACAAATATTGGGCTGCTGATTCTATTAGTCCTATTAAGGCCACTTTCAGTAAGTTAAACTTACTAATGTTGTTTATTTCTACAAACTTACTTTCAGATGGTGATCTAAAGAGGCAAAAACAGGCTCTAAGTTGTATTTTCATAGTTTTCAGTTTGGAATCAACATCCATAATGCATAAAGCAAGCACATGTGGTTAAAATTGTTCATGAACTCTTTTGTGAGTCACAAACATAAGTGAAACAATCAGCATATTTATAGTAAACTTAATAAACACCCAGATAAAACAGAAGTCAGGTCAATCTCTTACTTCAAGTAATTTCAGGAAAGGTGAGAATTGTAAATAAATCTCAGATATCTTGCTCATTTTTTAAAAATCTGGATGCATTTTGCTTAACCCCTGTAACACACAGTTCTACAAACTCTTAAAGATTTTCATGAACTATGAATGCAATTAAATTTTCAAACACCAACATTCTCAAATCTAAGATATTACTATTGAAGTTAACATTTTATGTTTCTTAAAACTAAATGTCAGCAATGGCTTTGAGTTAAAAAGGAGTTGAAGGTGAATCTGAGATCACCTCTAATTTCTGGTGGCATTTTCCCACTGAGGCATCTCGACCCGAATGTTCAGAGGAAGAGAGGGTCCCTCAGTCACATCCTGCACACATCACCAATACAGCATCCATTCTACCACATCAAGTCCCTGCGTGATGATCCCAGGAACAATTTCTTAAACATATTAGTTTCAGAAGAAGATGCACTTCTAACAATGGTCGGCTTTCACCTCATGGCCTGTGTGCATCTTGTAAAGGATAGTGTTTTCTTACTTGTCACAATCACCAATAAACTCAGAGCCAGTATTGTGGCCCACTTCTGGCAAATGAACAAGACTTTATGATACACATTTCAAGAGCCAACTGTCCCTGCCTGTTATCTTAGATTTATACCCTATTTTCCTTTCCTTCCAATTTTTTCCTTTGTTTTATTTATTCATCTTTTTAATTGTATATTTCTCCAAAAGCCATCTCAAATCCTCTCTTAGTAGAAGGGGGCTAGAAAAACATTAAATAGACAGATAAGTAAGGCAAACAAATAATAAAATAGAAAATAAGGTATATGGACAGATTAAGAACTGTGACACCATATGTTGGTTTAGAAAATTATCAAAGTCAACAGAAATTTTGACTTTGGTTTATTTATGCCTTTTATTATATAAAAAAGGACAAATTAATTACAGGGCTACCCCAGCTTTCCTTATACAGTGGATGTATTTCTAAAATGTTGTTTGTGAATCAATTTATTGTAAAGCAAATTATGTATTTAATCTACTAGAGAAACTTGCTATTCAAACACTTCATAGTGTTTGAAAGCACAGAATTTTAGTATGTGAATATTCATCTAATATAAATGAGGTTTTTTTTAATGCAGATTCAGGTTTTATGTTCCCTGATTTAAAACAAAGCTAGAGTGTAAAAGAAACCTAAAAGTCCTTGTTCTTTATACCTCTTTCCCCCTCCCACCTTCTAAAATTTTTCACTCCATAGAGAAAACCAGTTAATAATTCAATGTGATTTCCCCAAATAATTTTAAAAATGAAAATTCAGAGATTTTATATATATATATATATAACAGACACTTCCAAAAGAGATCCAAATAACCAATAAATATACAAAGAAGCTCATCTTCCTTAGGTATCAGCGAAATGCCTATATAAATCACAATTTAGTGCTTATTCTATAGGCATCAGAATAGCTAAAACAAAAAAGGTGAAAAACACCAAGTAATGCTGAGGCTGTGAGCAATCACTCTCTCTCATACATGCTGACTGAAGTGTAAATTCGTACAACCACTTTCAAGCACCGTTTGGCTGTAACTCAATAGAAATGTGTACAATGCTTACCAAACCACACATACCAGAACAGCCATTAAAGAACTATTTGCAATAACCAAAACCTGCCATCTAACAAAATGCCCATAAATAGTACCACTTTTTGTTATCAGATTGTTGGTGTCTTCTGGATATAAACTTCGCAATATATTGCTTTTCTTTCAGCTTTACTTTCAATATTGGTATTGGATTGCCTTAAAAAATGAAATTCAACTTTTTGAACAAACATTTGCTAAATACTTAATGTACATTGAATTCTGCACTGAGCATCTCAACTGAAAACCCAACATGGACCTCCTTTCCCACCCTGCCTTCTAAAAAAACATGCCTGGGTCTAAATGAAATCATGGAGTAAGTACTGCCCTCAGGCTTGTGAAAGAGAGGCCCTTGTGCTGGCTCTCTTCCAGCTGTACAATTCACAAGACAAGGAGCCTTTAGATAATGAGATGTGCCCATCCTCCAGATATCCCAGACTTTGGAGCACCCAGCCTAAATGTCCTGGAGTCCTGAGGGTGGTGAGGAAGACGTGGAATAGAATTTGGACATGTGAGCTTGGGTTTCACACAAGTGTATAGGAGACCATCTCTGTGCATATGGGGAGCCAGGAGTGGGAAGAAAAGTGGGGAGGATTGGAGATTGAGGATCAAGCCCATCTCTCTCTGCATTACCACTTTCCAGTGCAGAACTCTGAGAAATCTAAATTCAAAACTCTCTTCCAAGGTCATTAAGAAGGTATATTTTTCAAGATAAGAAGATAAAACATATTGTGTCCAATAATTTATTAGCTCAACTGTAACTTTTAATATTTAGACCTACAGTATATGGGCTCCATTTCTCTTCTGGCTCTGTACCCCACAAATCTTAGAGGTGAACCTACATGTAATGGTATTAAAAGTGCTTTGCTTATGTTTCCCACTCCACCTCCACCTCTGCCCTCCCCATTAGTTCAGTTCCTGGAAATTGGAGGAAAATTGTAAAGTTTTTGCCTCAGACAGATGCTTGTGGTCTACAGGTTTAAAAGCACAAGATGGACAAGATGTTAGTTGTGGCTATGCAGAGAGGGTAAAGGAGTCCAAAGAATGGACTTGGCCCAGAAAGTTTCTGGGTTCCCATCCAGCTCTTATAAATACCTAATTATATGCATGGTCATGTCCCTTTGCTTCTGTACTCCAGCTTCCTCACTGATAAAGAGAGGATGACCACACCTTCGTGGACTGGTGTGAAGAAGAATTGACATAATTTATGTAAATACTATATAGTGTTAGGAAAACACAAGATAAATTTTATGAAGCAAATTGAATTTTGACAGACATTCTGATTCATTATTTGCCTACAAAGCTGAGACCTATTTCACTTAGTGCTCCAATTCTTGTATGAAAGATATGATTTCCTGTGGTAAGATGTCTCAGTCTTATACCTGGTTCAGCAAATACAGCAAAGGGCCAGTGACCTTGAGAAAAACGCTGTTACCTTCTCTCCTCAACACGGTCCTTGCTCTCCTGAAGGGTTTTTCTCCAGCCAGTAATTCTCCAGCAGTTCATCCCCTCACCTGCCCTTTCCTGGCTTCCCGGGTAGATGCTGGGCGGTAGGCAGGTCTGTTGCTTTCATGAGGGATTCAGTGGTCTTCTGCTTGGGTTTTCACGATGCCCTTAGAGAAGTCTGATGGCAAACTAAACATTTAGTAATTGGAAATATTCTGTGAGCCTAATTTCTATAAAGGAAAGTTGCTGTGAGAAACTTTTTCATTCTTGTTCAGATTTCTCCCTCACTCATATCCTTTTTTTGCTTTTATATTTCCACCTCTTCTAAAAATAAAGAGGATAGGAGGAAAGAACAAATAATATCTGATGAAAAGTAGGGAAGGATTAAATGTGAGAGGAGAGAAGTGGTGGAAATCCTCTGATCATGGCAAGGTTGCAAAATTCCCTTCCTTGGGGGGTAGGCTGAGTGACAGAGGAAGTCAGGTCAGAGCTGGGGTTCCCACCACATCTACCCAGCTCCAGGGCTCCTGCCATTTCCATCATTCCAGAGCACCAATGTGGAAGCTCAGGGTCCTCCTCTATATTGTGGTGACCATAATGAGACTGGATCTGATACTGAGAGCAGCAACTTATAAAGGATTTTGGTGAACAAGAGCAGGTTCTTAAAGTGGAGGCCCAGGATGGCATAGGATCTGAAAACCATATCACATGAGAAGTAGTGGAAAAACCTGCTTATGTCTGGCCTGGAGAAGAGGTACTTTGTGGTAAGACGTGTGAAGGTGTGTCTTATGAAAATAAACAAATTTAAATTTCTAATTTTTTCCTTGTAAGCTGTAAAGAAAGAAGCCGGTATAAATAATGGATGAATGGATTCTGGCTAAAATACCTTTAACAAATAGTGCAGTCATATAATGGAACGTGCTTGCTTTCCAGTAAGGGAATTAGTGGGTTACTTATCACTATAATTATCCGGACAGAAGCTAGATGACTATCAGATGTTTTTTAAGAACAAACTTTCCCATTTGATGAGGATACAGAAAATAATCTCCAAAAAAAGTTTTTTTTTAATTCTTTACAGTTAAATGATTTAAAAGGAAACACTCATGAGCCACTGTTGAGACCTATTTTAGTGTGTTCCTTTCCACCAGGTGGCTGTACATAGCCTGGCACAGTCCAGGCCCTGAGCTTTCCTGTGGTTGGCCCTGAATCCACCAGAGAGTCAAGGCAGTCATATTCTTTTTGTTTTTGTGAGCTCTGAATTGAAATGTCTGTTTTTTTGAAATTCATAAAATAAATGGTGGTTTGAAGCTTTAATTCTGGCTCTGGGATTTCCTCAGAAGTCTTGGCTAAAAATTTCCTGATCATTAAAGAGATTTTACCCTGTTGACTTTCAACAGAGAAAAGACAGGCAAATACTTCAATAAATTGTTTTCTTCCCTTCATGATTCCCCTGCCATCATCTCAACCAAGGCATTTGTGGGCTGGGGTTGGGAATGAGGGTGGAGCTCCTGCTCAAGGAGCTCTTACAATGTGTTCAAACCAGCACATATTCAGTTCATAATGCACTGCCGAGTTCTCAGTGAGGACGGGATTCCCGGCACACTTACACCTGGTGCCTGACATGGCCGAGTTCCTCATCTCCAGCTACAGTATTCTTTAATCAGCACTTCTTATTATGTCTCTAGTTCATTGTTTGCCCTAACTTGAATGAAAGCTCCATGCGGTTTTTGTGGGTGTGTTACATAAATTTTGTTCCCTGACACATCTCAAGCTCCTAGGACAAATCTGTCATGGTGTAGGCTCGCCAATATTTGTTGGATAAAAAAACCTGGTGGATGGCAAGTCAGTGTTAGTTTAAAAAAATCATTTAAAGTGTGTTTTATTTTTAGAATCTTATTAATTTTACCAATAAATATTAAATAGCCTGAGTTCTCAAAGAAAACAGGACAAATAGGATGTATATATGTATATATATGTATGTGTGTGTGTGTGTGTGTGTGTGTGTACATATATGTATATATGGGAACAGAGATTGAGGCGATTTTAAGGAACTGGTTCATGCAGCCATGGAGGTTGGCAAATCCAAAATCTGCAGGGTAGGCTGGCAGGATGGCAGGCTGGGAACTTAGGGAAGAACTGATGAGGTAGTTGAAATCCAAAGGCAGTCTGCTGGCAGCATTCCCTCTTCTTGTAGGTCAGTCTTTTTCCAGTAAGTCCTTTAACTGACTGGATGAGGCCCATTATGGAGAGTAATCTACTTTACTCAGTCTACTGATTTAAATGTTTATCTCATTTTACAAATACCTTCATAGAAATATCTAGAATAATATTTGAACAATATTTGGATACCATAGCCTAGCCAAGTTGACATACAATAGTAACCATCATAAATATCAACCTAATAATTTGTTTTACAGCTGAAATTATCTCCGATAGCAGCCTCCACATTCTATGGACCAAGAAATTCAGTCATTGTGAGATGAACAGTTTATCCAAAGTCACAGATGACACACACAGCACCCCAAGGCTCCTACTGCCAATCTGTGTTCTCCAACTACAGATGCTACAAAAGGATGCAGCTATAGAATGCTGCTTCAGGGATTTGGTGTCTGTTTGGCTTACAATGCCCTAATCCCAGACAACTATAGACTTAAGGAATTCATACTGTGGAATTGTATGGTTTGGGGAGAGACAATCTGACCTAGATATCTGCACTTGAATATGCATAATCTAAATCATGTTATAATTGTTTTTATTGTCTTCAAAATGCAGTTTATATTGCAGCTAAGCTGTAGTGGGGGTGTGCAGGAATGTGGGGGAAAGGCTGACTGCTAAAGGGTAAAATGGGTTGGCCAAGATAGAACTCATTGACAAGGTAATATCTGAGCAAGACTTAAAGGAAGAAAGGGAAGATATCAGGGGAAGAGATTTAGGGCAGAGGGAAGAGCCAGAACGAAGGTTCTAAGTGAGGAGTGTGCTTGATCTGCTTAAGAAACAGTGAGGATGCCAGTTGTATTTGGAGCAAATAGGTGACTGAGTGATGGGGAGAGTTAAGAGACAAGGTGGAGGGCAGAGGTACACAGCTCTTGTAGGATCTTGTACATCATTTTGAATTTTATTCTACTTAAATGGAGAACCATTGGAGAGTTTTGAGCATGGGAATGCCATGATATGACTTAGTTTTAAAAAAGAATCTCTCTGGCAAGTAAGTTTAGACTAGTCTCTGGGTTAGTGATAGTAGTGATAGAAGAGAGTTTGATCCAGGGAGACCAATGGAGTTGGGAGACTACAGCAGTAATCTGGGTGAGAGATTATGGTGGTGCTAGTGGTGGAGAGCTCAAGAAGTGAACATAGTCTGAATGTGGAGGGTGAGCAAAAAACTGTGGCAATCTGGAGTTCTGTATATCTAGGCTTGATATACGAATTCAGAGGATACAAATTTTCATTCAATTTGGTTAAACATTTATTGGTCACTCTACCATTTGCTGGGAACTAACCTAGACCTTTCAGGTACAAATAATAAGACTATATATATTGCCTCCCTCAGGGGACTCATAATTAATGGGGAAAGCAAATATATCGATAAAAACTGAAATATGTAATAAAAGTAGGTATAAAAGCTTCTAAGGATGCAGATGCAGGGATAACTAATTCATTCTACCTTTGGGAAATGCCAGGAAGGACTTTAAAGAGGAATTAAATAGTTGAGCTAGAAGTTGAAGGTTAAGGAGAATTTCTGTACATGGACAAAGTAGGATATTCCAGGCAAAGGGAAAGGACAGTTTTATGTTTCATAAGGTAAATGAGCTCTGATGTGCCTTAACTTGTAATAAATTTGTCAATTTAATGCCTGATACATTTTCCCCATAATCTGGAAAATATAAAGAGACACATACCACTATAGACCTATATATGGTCATATGTGAGATCAAGAGAGTTTCATTCATGGAACTTAAAGATAAACACTGCCCTTCATGGACATTTCAAGTTTATATGTGTTTCTACACTGCTTTATATTAACCAGCATGTCTTCTCAGTACTTTGTGTACACAATGGCCTTTCTTTCAAAGGCAAGGCAGTAGCCAGAGTAGTCTCCTTTCCTGTCTCACGGAATGAAGGCTACAGCTTAACCCAGAGGGGAAAAGAAGGAGCCTGGCCCTGAAACCATCTCAGGGCATGAACAATGGGACTTAGAAAATATTTTGAGTCCATTGGCTCCTTGTAGACTAGATTAAGATTTTCTGGGCTGAATTGGGGTGGGTGGTGTGTGTGTGGGGGGCTGGGGGTGGGGGGTGAGAAGGCACCAGGGGATATAGAGGGAGGGTTTGGGGGGAGCCAGAGTCTAAAGAGCCAACCGGAAGGCCACCTCAGATAGGGGTCGAGTCAGCACGTGAGGACCACCTGGCCTCCATTCCAGACAGTACTTCCCTTTTCAGCGAGCTTGGCCTGTGCTGCCCACACAGCAGGATTCTGCCTGCCTATGTCCTGATCTTTCTCTATGTGGGCCCTTTTCAAAACTCCAGATATTGGTAAGCACTCCTACTACACTAGCAAAGTGTGGAACCCCAGAAATCAAGGGATTGGGGAAGCAAAAAAAGCCTCATTATCCTGGGAGGAACAGAACAGGACCAGTTCAAGATAAGTATCTACCCTCACTAATGCCCCAGGATGGGACAGCGGTGCTACACAGCCCTTCAGAATCACCCCTCCTCCTTTCATTCTGGTGGCATTGCCTGGGACTCTTGGGTTGCTGAGCCTCTGCTGAGCCTTGGAAGGAACTTTACATAAAGAACAGAATTTTCCACTTTGATTACTTTAAATACAGTTGTGTGTTATGTGACATCCACTGCCCCAGCGTTTCTGGTCCTATGTTCCTTCTCAAGTCTTGGCCTCCACGTACTACTCTCCATGCCCCATGGATCTTTTACTCTAGTGCCAAGAAACTTAGTTTCTTCAAGTTGTTGTTTAAACATTTCTCTTTGGTGATGAACTTGGCTTCCTGTCTGGGAGCCCTGTAAAAAAATGTCATTTTCTAAGCCAGAGCTGTTAGAAACTGTTAGATAAACGACATTGCAACTGGTTGTCAGTAATAAAGCAAATAGTAAAAAGATAGCATGACTGGCTGCTCCTTCAGATCTCAGACAACCTGGAACTGGACTTTTGTACTTTCTGCTTAGGAAAGCATGTGGAGGCTGCGAATTTGATGCTTTACAAAATGTTGTGCTTGTATGCAAGGACATGAACTTTCTGAGCTCTTTAACAACTTCTCCTTTCACTTTATTTTCCCTACAGTGGAATGAAGTTGGCAGGCCTGTGTTTGACAGATGAGTTATGTCCAGCTCAGGACAGTCAAAACACATTCCCTTGGTCACACACAAGGACAATCCTCAGGCTGAGGCCTGTGCCTGGACACCCTGCCCCCCTATGTTCTGGCTTCAGGACATATGTCTCTTCTAACATGCCCTGTGTCCTTGGCAAATTACTTCATCTGTCTCCGTTTTTTAACTTCCACAAGGTCCTTCCTACTTTTAACTATCTTTTAACTGTTATGCCCCAGTGAGCAGGAGTTTGGAAATTGGTTGCAGGTGGAGAGAGGCAACGTTTGGTTGTCTAATCACGTTCTCCAAGCTATCTTGCTCATTTTTTTTCTTAAGTCTTGCCTGAAGATAGCTAACTTTTTTTTTTTTTTTTTTTTTTTTTTGAGAGGGCATCTCTCATATTTATTGATCAAATGGTTGTTAACAACAATAAAATTCAGTATAGGGGGGTCAATGCTCAATGTCCAATCATTAATCCATCTCAAGCCTAATTCTCGTCAGTCTCCAATCTTCTGAAGCATAACGAACAAGTTCTTACATGGTGAACGAATTCTTACAGAGTGAATAAATTCTTACATGGTGAACAGTACAAGGGCAGTCATCACAGAAACTTTCGGTTTTGATCATGCAATATGACCTATAAACCATCAGGTCAAATATGAATATTCATTTGATTTTTGTACTTGATTTATATGTTGATCCCACATTTCTCCTATTATTATTATTATTTTTATTTTTAATAAAATGCTGAAGTGGTAGGTAGATGCAAGATAAAGGTAGAAAACATAGTTTAGTGCTGTAAGAAGGCAAATGTAGATGATCAGATGATCAGGTGTGTGCCTATGGACTAAGTATTAATCCAGGCTAGACAAGGGCAGCAAAACATCCACGGATGCAGAAGATTTCTCTCAAAGCAGGGGGGGTGAGGTTCTGAGCCTCACCTCTGTTGATCCCCAAATTCTCACCTGATGGCCCCCCTGCGACTGTGCCTGTCTTAGGTTGTTCCTCCCTTGAGGAATCTTACCCGTCTCTGGCTAACCAGTCATCTTCCGGGGCCATACAGGGAAATGTAAAGTTGGTAAGTGAGAGAGAAGCCATATTGTTTGCAAAGGTTAGCTTTTTACTTCTTTGCAGATTTATGCCCTGTGGCTTCTATGCCCAGCACTTGTCTCGAGGTATCTTTACCACCTGGAGGAATTATGATACTCGGTAAATTCGATATGAGGCACAAATTCTATTTAAAGTTTGTAATTAGGAAGGAAGAAGAAAAGCTATAGATGTAGCATATGAAGGAAACTTGGGAGGATTGATTATTTCTTTGACATATCTTCTTGTATAGTACCTTAAGTATGTATAGGTTTTAAACTACTAACTAATTTGCACACACATATTGACATAATAGGAATACGGTGACATAAACAAAGCAAATCTATGATTACCAGCCATCTCCAGTGAAGCCAAGAAAACCAGTTAGGCACCCTAGGCATTTGTGAAAATTTATCTATGATATGATGGATATTTTCCAACTGTACTTGAACCATCAGACAAATTAAAGCAGCCCATTTCTGGGATCTGTTCACATCCCATATGTTCTTTTAACCATAGATAGTCTATAGTCATGAGATTTTGGGGTGCTACAACTTGCACCCCTCCCAACTCCTGGTTGAGTTCCAACAGTACAGATCCAGTCAAATTCGTTGTCTCACTGTATGCACATGCCAGCCTAGACATCTCCCTCCTCCTTCTCATGGCAAGTCCAGGAGATGGTGGGCTGGATGCAGCCACAACCGCAGCATCGTCCGGATCCCTGTGGAGGCTTTTTGATGATCATCCCCCGGCACGAGTCCTCCAGAGAGTGCTGATGCCGGAAGCTCCTCCTCATATCGTATCTTAGTTCATTTTCTGGGTATCCAAGCTAGGCCTTGATCTTCTGCGTAGAAACAAACAGACCCTTTGCCCACACTTTGACATGCCCTCTATACCACTGTGCAGAACTCATTGGAGGTCAGCACACAGTAACTGCTTTTTTTTTTTTTTTTTTTAATTAAGAGAAAGGAATATTATCAGAAAAGAGTACCTCCATAGCTGATCATCTGACACCCTTTAAGTGATCAACATTAAGGATATTTAAAGCATGCGTTGATCTTTGATTTACCAATAGTTTTATCCTGTTAAGGAGTAATCCCCCTTTTCTTTCTTTCTTTCTTTTTTTTTTTTTTTTAATTTTTAATCTACACTTACCTGAAGAATACTATGTTTACTATGCTCTCCCCTATATCAGGTCCCCCCTAACAACCACATTACGGTTACTGTCCATCAGCTTAGCAAAATGTTGTAGAGTCACTACTTGTCCTCTCTGTGTTGTGCAGCCCACCCTCCCCTTTCTCCCTCCCCCCCATGCATGCTAATCTTAATACCCCCCTTCTTCTTGCCCCCCCTTATCCCTGCCTGCCCACCCATCCTCCCCAGTTCCTTTCCCTTTGGTACCTGTTAGTCCATTTTTGGGTTCTGTAATTCTGCTGCTGTTTTGTTCCTTCAGTTTTTCCTTTGTTCCTATACTCCTCAGATGAGTGAAATCATCTGGTATTTCTCTTTCTCCGCTTGGCTTATTTCACTGAGCATAATACTCTCCAGCTCCATCCATGTTGCTGCAAATGGTTGGATTTTTCCACTTCTTATGGCTGAGTAGTATTCCATTGTGTATATGTACCACATTGAAGATAGCTAACTTTTATGTAGCATTCCTTTGAAGTTGTGACTGCACTTACCCTCTTCTAGGTTCTGCCTTCTCTTCGGGAACGGGTGGGCGGAGAGGAAGGAAGTGTCCTGCAACTACCAATATTTTCCTCTAGGAGGAGCCGCGAAGCCCAGATGAGTGACACGCACCAACTCCAACTCCTCGCCCGGGAACGCTTCATCCCAGCTCCTCGGAATGCGTGGCCCGGACGCCGCTCTGCGTCTCCGCAGCGGGTCTCGAACCGGCCTCCCTGAACTCCCGCTTCCCCTCTTTTCGGCAGCCCAGGACTGGGGAACCGCGGGCCGGGCCCGGCGTGACCCCCGGTGAACGGCGGCCGCCGTTTCCCACCCATCCCCTCCCATCTTCCTTTCCCGTTTCACCCCACCCCCTCCCCTCCCCGAGCCTGACAGCCCGCGAGCTGCCAAGCAGGGCGCAGCCATGGGAAGAGGAGGCGGTCTAAGGAGCGGCGGCGGTGGCGGCGGCTGCAGCGGCTGCAGCGGCGGCTGCTGCTGAGCCGAGGCGGCGGCGGGGACCCCGGGCTGGGGCCACGCAGGCCGGAGGGCCCCCGCGCCCTCAGTCCCGGCGCGGACGCAAACCCGTGCTCTCTCCCCGGAGGCAAGGATCGGAGGTACTGGAAGGGGGCACCGAGAGTCGGGCTCTTATTTTCCCCCTGTTGTGCCAGGGGGCCTGGAAGTGGACCCAGGGACACCAGTTGTTTATGAAAGTGGGGATCTTTCTAATTTACATGGATAATTGTTTTCCGAGTGACTTGGGAGGTGGTTGTGCTCCCCTTCTCTCGGCCAGGAAATTGTTTTCTGCGGTGGGCTGTTGTAACCCGATCCACGCCGTGGAGTGTGTGTGTGTGTGTGTGTGTGTGTGTGTGTGTGTGTGTGTGTGTGTGTGTGTGTGTGTGTGTGTGTGTGTCTGGAAGTTGGTGGGGGGCGTTAGGGAGTTGGGGTCGATCGAGAATCATCTCACCCTGGTGCCTGCTCCTACCGGTGTTGGCAGTGCCTGGAGGGGCTTCCTCCGAAGCCAGTTTTGTCGTAAAAGTTTTGCAAGTGTTTGCGTTTGACATCGTCAGCCGGGCTGGGGCAGAAACTGCTGAGGCTGCCGCTGCTGAGCTGGGAGAAGTCCCTGGCAGCGGACCGGAGGAGAGGGGAGGTGGTCCGGCTGTGCGCGTCCACTCCGCGCGCTTCTTTCCAAAGCGCACCGCCCTTTGCGCGTGTGTGCAGGCTGCAGCGGCTCACTGGCACCCGGGGAGCTGGGGTCAGTAGAGTCACGGTCACCAGTCCCTATGAGCTGGAGTGGGTGGAAATCGTGGCGAGCCGAGCTCTCCCAGGCCTGGACACACTTGTAGTTATGCAATCAACCAGGCTCAAAGTTTTGACAGGACTGCCCGAGGTATGAGAGTTGCGGGTGAGTGGGGTAGCGGCGTGGCTGGGGAGACAGCGTTGGCGGCGCGCAGAGGCTGCAGGGCAGGGTCACCCACTTACGAGTGCGTGGGGAAGTCTATTTTGGGGTGATGGCTTTATATATAACCCGGGGGTTGGGATGGGGACGCCGGTCGGGACACGGCTGCGGGAGCTTGTGGCCTGGCGCGGGATATGTGTGCTGAATGGGTGGGTGTACGTGCGCGCTGTGTGTTGTGCGCGCCTGTGTGCGCCTGGGGAGGCGTGTCGGCGCCTGAGCCAGTAGGGTGTGCAGCGGGGGAGGAGGAGGCCGGAGAGGTGCCACCCGCCTGTTTGTGCCGCCTTGGAGACCTTGGAAGGGACAGGGAAAGGTAACGGGAAACCAGAGGGTTAGGAAGGCGCAGGAGTTCTGCATAGGATTTAAGTACCACGCACTTTCAAACATTAAACCATTTGCGTTTGAGGGGCTGAGGGCTGGAGGTGAAGGTTTCTGGAGCTCTCAGGAGACCTGCAGAGAAGGACAAGGGTTATGGGAGATGTGTGTATGTGTGGGTAACAGTGCCCCAGACCCGAGCCCAGGTTGGAGCTGCGGATCTGAGATTCTCGGGGCGCTGCTGTCCACAGTCCAGAGACTAGCTGATCTCTGGGGTGTTTACCTTTAATCCCAGGTGTGTGCGCCTGAGAAGGCACTCACCTTTTTCTCACAGATGTTGTGGCAGCTCTGTGCCCTGAACAGTTGGTACTGTAGGCTATTTTCCATGTGGGTCACCATGGAAGTCTTTTTTCTCTTGGGTGCCAAGTTACAGATCTTAGAGTAACTAGTATTGAAACATTTCCAGAAATTAAAATGCATGATAGAAATGAAATAAAATGGTTAGTAGACGAGTTGTTGGTTCCACATTTTCTGTGATTGGGGATTCTGTTTCCTTTCGTGAAAAGTAAAGCTCAGTGTTCTCAGAAGTCAAAGGGGTTCTCCAGTTATTTATGGTTTCCCTTCTTTGGAACTTTAGATGGAATTGGAAGGATGTGTTTTCGCCTAGAGACCTTTGGAAAATACGATTTGTAGCTAAAGCATGTCCCATCCCTTATCTCCTTCTTCCACCCTTACAAACTTTTGCTTCACATTAGTCTAAGGGAAGTTGGTGAGTCACATTCACCTTTTCATTTGGTGTAAATATATCACAGAAATTAAAGTTTTGTTCTCCTGAATGCCAATGAAAGCCAACACTTAATGCGCAAAGATGTGAAATGAAAGTCTATAAATGCAATGACAAAGTGACGACACGAGGACATTTTTTTTAAAATAGAGCATAACCTTGCCTTGTAAATATTTGTTCTAGGCAGAGTTTGGGGCTGTGTTTCTGATTATTAGTTTTTTTAACAGCAGGCTCCACATCATAAACCACTTAAAATGGTTGCTAGACGCCCTCTCTATGCTATCTTTGATGTCTGTGTTAATGGAGGTTTGTGGTGCTTGGTAACCTATGAGACTGTCACATTGAGTATCATGTTAGCTCAGGACATAGTTGTAGCATATAGTGTTTATGTAATACATAGAACACCAGTTGCAGCCTGCTTCTACTAAGGGCATGAACCACCCCAGCACAGAAACAAATCTTGAAGTCAGTCCAACTTGGCGAGCCTTTTCAGCTCCCTGGTAAGCATTGTTAATGTAAAGATAGATCTGAATGGTACAGTGAGAATGTGGCACAGCAAATTGTCTACCTCAGGAAAAAAGGCATGGGCTACATTATTTAAATCTGTTAACCTGAAGATTAAGCCTCTCTGGTCACTGGTAAATTGCAACTATGGAGATTTGGTGTACTTTAGAGAACAACTTTAAAAAATATGTCAGGAATGAAAATAACTTCTTTTTCTTAGTGTCTCCACATATGTCCATACAAACCGTCACTTTTTCTATTTTTATAACCCTGTAATCTCTGTGGTAGTGATTTAAAGAACATTAGTATTCAATTCATCTAATCATTATCTGAATCTTGAATTGGTAGCAATTGAAGTTTGATAAGATTGGAGACAGCCTTCTACTAATTGTGTAAACAAGGCAATATAGGATGTCCTTTTGGCAAATGATTTTTTTCAACCTGGAAGATATACTATAAATAATGTGCTCAATAAAATGGGTGATTATTATGATAATAAACTTTAGGGATAACTCCCTATCCAGTACATGAACTTCCACTTCAGTATCCCTCCCTGTAAATGGACCAGTCCACCTCTTCTTGGAATAATCAAATGGCAAGATTTCCAGAATGGACTGGCCAGCCAGAAAGCAAGATATAATGTATCTGGTTCTGTCTTGAACTGAATCAACATTTTCTTCCACCCATTGGCCTACAGTTCAGTTGCTGGAGCAACACACACTATGAATCTTATCTCTTTTCCCTTTACATGCTATATTTGAAAACACACCTTATGCCCCTTCGCCCTGAATCATTTTTTGTCTATTGCAGCTGTTTCTCACCCACTGTAGGGTCTCACTATTCCCTGCCCTAACCAATATGCCCTAGTTCCACATTCTTGCCATTCCTCCCAATGTATGTTGTCTAAAACACAGATGTGAAATCTTTAGTTCTTGATTCTCTACATATATTTGGGCAGCTTACTGTTCATGAGCTCATTACACTGTTTACTAATTTCAAACCTATAAACAAAATAACAATTCATTCTTTTCAGATGGTTAATCATCCAGAGTCAAAACATTATGATAGTAGTTTCAAAACATTTTTTTCATGCCTGAACTTTCCTATAAATATAGAAAAGGTAATGCTGTGCAGGTAAATAGAGTTCTACATGCAATGAAGATAGCTACTTAATTTCTCCTTATCAAAGAACACCAACCCCAAAAGTACCAAATGTAGAATGTTCTCAAGACAAGCAAAGTGAAGCTTCATGTACTAGATATTACAGACTACGATGTAGGCTTCTCCTGGACCTTACCGTGTTTGCTTCCACAAGCGTGAGTCAGTCCTAGCAATCAAGCATTTATTGAAGGCCTGTTCTGTGCAAGTCCGAGAGAGTATGCCATCTGGCCCTAAATGAGGTGAAAGTACATCTGACAGAAATGCTTCCTCGGGCAACTGGGATTTAAGGTGTACATGCAGGACATGACTGAGTCAACAACCTTCTCTTCACCTGGAGGTAAATGGTTTGCCAATGTTGCAGGGAAGTCTAAAGCAGGTATCATGCGGCATGAGTGCTAGGGAAGTTCCTGCCTCCTGTGATGTGTCTCGTCAAGTCAGACAAAGGTTCTTATGCTCCTCACTTTCCAAGTCCTAGCTTTCTTGGCAGAAGGAAGCAAAGCTGGTATTTATAGGGGGAGAGGGTGTGGTTCAAAGGCAAACACTTTGTGACCCGTTGGACCTCAGTTTGAATCTGAGCTTTACCACCAACATGAAAATGAGCTCCTCTGAGACTCACTTTTCTCCTCTGTAAAAATTATAATGTCTTGCCCAAGGCTGAGATATTTCCACACAACCTAGGTAGCATTTATGGTCTGTACTGCATATTAGATACCTACCTGGTATGATTGATTTCTCTTTTATGTTTCTGTCTGAGGCTTCCCAACTAAATTATATTTCCCCTGCTACCAGCTGAGAATCTGCCACAGCTGAGAATCTTCTGTCTTCCTGTAAGAAATGTTTATGGTTGACGATAATGACAATGTGTTAACAGCAAGTTTGAATGTGAAGGAAATGACCATTTTTCTTGGCAAAAAGAGAAAACTCACCTGGGATATAGACTGATGTCTGGGCCTATAAGAAGCCCCTATACTGTGCACAGACCCTTAGTCAGGAAAGGGGCAAATGGCAGTCTTGTGCTCTTAGATGAAATGGTCCACACTGTTCTCATTGTATGTGAGTGTGTGTGCAGTGAAATTCCTTACTCATCCTTTGTATTATGGTCTCTGTCCATATTGCATTTACTTCTTTGCTTCATTCTGTTGTCCTTTAAAGGGAGGAAATAATCAATGGTAAGATGCATTTTTTTAAAGTTCAAAAATGTATTTCACTACTTTTCACTTCCTATCCAACCCCCGTCCCATCCAAATTACTGCAGACCTACTGACAATACTGGGACATGCCATTACCAAACCAAAGTTTTACTTTGATAAAAGAAACCCCCAAGTTAGAATGGCATAACATGAAATAATAGTAAACTAGATGTCAGGAAGCCTGGTCCCTTCTAAGTTCTGCCTCTAATTGGCTTTGCAATTTTTGCAAACTATTCAGCTGTCATCAGCTTCATACTTATAAATGTTGATAACATATAGACAACACCAACAGGAAGATGAGTGAAAAAGGTGACCTCTTAGATTCTTTTCAAGGTTATGATTTAAAGCCATGTAATTACTGGATTTCTCTCTTCTCTCAGCTCCTTTGGGACTTGGCTCAAACTTCTCTGAGAATACCTATTTCATTCCTTTTCAGTTTCATGGGCTACATTGTACTTATCTGCCTTGCGAGGCTGTGGGTTCCTCAAAAACAGGAAGTAAATATTATTCATTTTTACAATTTTACATTCTTTGATAAATGCTGAAAACACAGCAGCAAGTAGCTGTAGGAAGACTTAGTTGAATTGATATGGAATGCTTAGGACAGATACGCTTGAACTTATATTACTTTTTTAATGATATGCTACAATCTTGAACACAAGCATCAAGAAACAGTGTTTGCTTCATTTACTCCCTCACCGTTAACTTTTTCAATCAATTAAGTAGAACAGATAAAAATGTAATTGTGTCTGTGCTTCCAGTTCCCATTCGAAAACAACCAGCTCATCACTATCTGATGCAGAAAGTCTTTGTGAAGCAGTTTTCTTTTCTTTGGCTGTTGTTTTGCTTTCAGCCAAAGAAAATTCCATGATAATGCCACCCTTAAAATAAGGATGGTAGATGGGATCACTATTGAGTCTCAACTTCCTTCTTCGTGCTTCTCATCACCTTTTAATGTAGGCAAACGAAGCCTTAGCTCAGGCACCAGTTTTACTTAATAATGACTCATAGAAAGGCAGGGTTTTGTCAGAAATTGCTGAGCTGAGTGTTTTTAATTAGCATCTAAACTTACCTTTAAATACTCCATTCCAAAATCCGTAGATAATTTGCTCTACAGGTTCCTTAAAACTTCCAGATGTGTTTACTGCTTTGATTAGGCTTTGCTTCTTTTGTGATTGACTAGACTTCAGTCAGTTTTCCTTAGAATAATATCATTAAAAGCCAAATGGATTATACTTCTTAAATTGTGAATTTGTTTAAACATAAGCAAATCTGTTTCCAGCTGGCTGGGCTTTGATGTGAAAAAGTTATCTTAGGAAAGACGCCCACTTTATGGAGATTTGGCTTGGGTGGTAGAAACGACCCTGATAAAGCCCTCATTCAACCTTACAACATCAAAAGATTTTGCAAATTGAAACCGTGCTTTTATATATTTATCTATGCTGGACAGCCTGCTATGCTGAACGTTTGCTGTAGTAACTCCTTGATTGTTTCCTCAGTTGTTTATAAAATGAAACATTTAAAGTGGCATATAATTAAAAAACTTAAGAGGCATCCCTTTCTATTCCTTTAGTGTACATTAGACATATGATAAAATTTTTTTTTACATCTAGGTTTCATTTTTATACCTAGCAAGTCAGAAAAACTAAAAAGGAGCAAGAATGGAGACGAATGACTTCTTTCATATTAGCAGTCAGTGTAGGATCTTATTCCTGTAGAGGTGTTGGCAAAACAATGCTTTGCTTGTCATAGAGTCAATATGCAATAAATATTTTATTGACAAACTTAGTATGTAATAAAACAGAGAAATTGAAGTTCTGGAAAGAAGTACATGGGAAGTTGGGGTACAGGGATGTGGATAGGATTGGGTGATACCTAGAATCTAAGCTCATAATGCCAATTGCTATTATTCTCCTTAGATTAATGACATCAAAACATGATAAACAGCTTTCCTAGGTGGACCCTGCTCAGGACCTTGGAAATATCTACAAGTTTTTAATATTTGAAGCAAGATGGAGACATGTTTAAATTTTTCTGTAGGATTCAGTAGGACTTGTAAGACATACCCAGTTTGGTATACAGACATACAGCTCCTGGCATACCCCTCATCACGGAGCATGAAATTCTAATTGTTTGCTTTTGTCCCATAAACTTGAGTGTTCTTATTCATTCCTCTAAGTACATGTAGAGTACATGAGAATTAATTATGTCATCTGAAAAGTACTTTGAAAACTACTTGGGAAAAGCTGTTGAATAAATAAGACTTTTTTACTGGTCTACAGGATGTAAGTTTGGCCAAACTAGTGGTATTTTGGGGACCACTGTGAAAAATCAAAGACAGAACAAATATTTATTGAGCCATTATTGAGTTCCCAGGAATGTGCTAGACACTCAGGGGAATATAAAAGTACTATAAGATATGACCCTTTGCTTTGGGGCCTAGCATTCAGGCTAGGAAGGCAACACTAATAATGTACATGGTGTGATTATGGAAGAGCTGACAATTACACAAGTTAGTGAAAAATACTATTAAACTGTAAATGCAACATTTATTTAGAGAAAAGGGAGAGCTATTTGGGCTGAAGTATTTGGTGAGAGGCCTTATGGACAAAGTGTCTTCTGAGTCAGGACTTAAAATATAGGAAAGTTTTTTAATAGGTAGACATTTTGTGTAAGAGGGTTGGGCATCAGGAGGTATTCCATGGAGCTCACTGGAGTCACCTGTAACAGGAAACAGGCAGCGTATAGCAGCTGTGGATTTGTTTTCTGTTGGAAGTGTTTCTCATTGCTTACTATAGCTGCTGTATATAGGGTCATCCTTGGGTGGGGTTATTGGGATGGTCACCCTGAGCCCAGTCCTTGCTGGGGGATGGTGATTGTTTCAAGGTGGTTCTGCATACTTCTTGTGGAGAAACAGTGTATAAAGTCAACTTTAAAATTTCTTGCTTTATCAGTATCCCAAGGTCTATTGAAAATACCAACAGTATGCTTTCCTTTCAAGAATATGATCTTGAATGGATCCTACAATGGTAGAGTTGGCCTGAGATTCCCCTCCACTCCCACTTCCCGGCCACATGCTTATCCTGACAGTCTTGGACCAATAGAGCTATAAGGCCATGATGGGTACATGGTTTACCCATTAGTGATTCTCATCCAAGGTACTGCCTGTCTGTTAGGCAGTGTCTAGGCTATTTAGAAATGTGGTGGTAATAAGGACTAGGAAGAGTTATATAGGCTTTTGTACCTAGAGTCAGAGATGCTGAATTCTTGTAATGCCTGGGGCAGACCTATAGAAGGAATAATTGTACCTCCTCAAATGCTAGGAGACTCCTGTTGAAACTGAGTCCAACATCCTCACTTTATTTATAGGTGAGGAAATTGGAGTCCCTGAGAAGTGACAAGTCTTCCGTAGGATTAAACTCCGCAGTGACAGTGACAGATTTATGACCAGTTCTAGTTTCTTTCAAGGACTCTTTCAAGGGCTCTTTCTGCTCTAACACATTCCCACTCATAAACATTGACTTTAACCATGGAACAGCACGTTATTTATCTCTGTCATTCATATGTGAGGGTGACAGCTGTGTTAACTATCTGAGTGGGTGGGCTGTGAACTGAGACAAGTGACACTTAACTGGATGTTCTTTTCACTGGGACACACAGATTTGCCTGTGAGTTAGGGCTTGCAGATGCCCTTTGAGATGTCAACCAATGTGAAGACCTAAAGGTATGTTAGCATTCTGGAAAGGGCATGGAGCAGGCTTTGGAATTAAGTAGGCTTGTCTTACAGGATTTGAATCCAGCTCTGTCATTTACTACTGTGATGACTCTTGGCAAGTTAAACTCTGAGCTTTATCTGCCAAATGTGAATGCTTTACTTTGCAAGGCTGTTGTAGTTAAGATGAGTCAAAATAATGCCTGGCATATACTGGACATGGCAGGAAGAAAAGATTCCCTGCAACACCCTTTTGAGAGGCTCTGAGAGGGGAGACTTAAGACCCTCACCATAAACCATCACTTGCTGCTTATTTTTACTTCTCTTTTCTCAGCCAACCAACGCTAGGGCTTTAATAAGTCCCTGAAGGGTTTCTTTGGTTTGAACTATTGGAATTCCCTCCAGAAGAGAACTGCTGGCCAGAGATTAGTTTCCTGTGATTTTTCTGTCAGTGTGCCTAGACTATTACCTACAACAGAAACAAAAGATATATCCAGATGATTATTGTGGGCTTATGAAATTTGAATGTTATCATACTAAGAGCCATTCCTGGATATAGATGTCTGTCAGATGTCTATCTGCCAGTGATGGGAGATCCTGTTTAGGTCAGGTGAAACTCTTGGCTGGTTAAGGGACAGTTGGCAGTAAGCCAGTGGGGTGGGGTGGTAAAAGGCCTTTCTGGGTAAAGAACAGCCTGCGATGACATGCTGTAAGACATGAAGACCTAGAGGAATGCAAGCAAATGTCTAACAGTGTTTCCATCTTTGACTTTGAAGAAATATACAGGCTTTGACACAGGGGTACTTTCCAATTATTGGCCCATTTTAAAATTACTTACTTTGTTAAAGGATAATTCTCTAAAAAGGTAAAATCATGATTCTCCTGCAGATATAAAATGAACAGATGTAAAGTGATAGAGATATTAATTAATGATGAAACTTGAATGTTACAGCCATTTCAAAGGAGAACTCATAGAAGCACAAATTGATGTAAAGGAATGCTGAAAGGAATTTGTAGTTCCTGTTCTATCCATAGGGCAATAATAGGTTACATTCCAATGAATGCAATTGATTGGCATTTGTATGGATCAAAATTATTCTCATGGCTCATTTCTACAAGGTAACTTCTGACTTCTGAGAGCTGTAAAATAGCTTAATCAAAGACAAAAAGGCTCAGGCCTCTATAAGATCAGCTAATCTCTGGAGGCTTCAGTATTCCACTGAAAGGATATCCAGTCATTTTTCTTATCTCAAAGTCAAAAGGGTTTCCTTATACCTTAATGTTTCCACTGGTTGCCATACCTGCTTGAACTCTTAACTTGCTGATGAAAATTTTGTGAGGTATGATTACTTATAATCTTGGGAATTTCCCATCTTTCCTAGATCTATACTTTATTTTTAAAAACTTTTGATTATTGGAAATATCAAACATAGACAAAGGAAAGAGAGTATTGGGAGCCTCAGTTACCCATTACTAAGCTTCCAAAGTCATCAATATTTTGCTAATCTTGTTTCACCTTTCCACCCTGCCCATGAGTATTTTCAAATAATCCCCAAACATCTTGGCTTTTCATTGGTAAGTATAAATGCTTTAGTATGAATATCTAACAAGTAAGCTTCCTAATTTTTAGTAACTATATGGTCTTACACTTTATGGGAATAGGGAGATAAGAGAGGACATTATACTCTTCAGGCCTGACTGTGATTATGATGGAGGGGGATTTCAAAGAGCCAAGTCAGCATGTATATGTATATGGCTGTCTTCACAGGACTTGTTCTCTCTTGTCATCAGGCCCTAACTCAAATGTCACCTCCTGAGAAAGAACTTCTCTGACTACTCTCCAGAGTAAACTTCCCTCAACTAAGTCATGCTATCATTTGATCTATTTTCGTCACTGCACTTATCACTACCTAATATTATGTTTATTAATTTGTTTTCCTGTGTTTTGTCCATCTCCACCGACAAAAATGTAAGGTCCCTAATAGTGGAGACATTTTCAGTCTTGTTCACTTTATGTCTCATACAAAATCCTCGATAACTTTTGGTTGAGTGAATGAATGAATGCATTTTAGTAGTTAATATGAGTTTTTTGTTAGTATTTTTCCAAACATTTATTTCCCTTCCACACATCCAAAAATGTTTGGCTCTCATGTGCCAGTTCCTACTATGTTTATAATTTGGTGAGATTTCCTCATGGTATTGAGTGAGATCTTTCCAGGGACCAAAGATAATCCAGGATAGTGACAATATCTCCCATAAGTGACCTTGAACTGAAACACTTCAGCAGCCACTTCACTTGATCAGCAAATATAATTAGGAGTAATGTCTTGGTTTGGACTTCTACCAGAAGCAGACTATGAGACAAGGATTCAGGTAGAAGTTTGTTTGGAAAAGTGAAATAAGGAAGGTAAATGAGCCAATAAATGGTGCATTATGAAGCAAGTTACTGCCTTTGGCAGCTGCATTTGTCATATTCCAGGAGAGATTTTTGGAGTCCAGGCAGAACATACATCTCGTGATCCTCTCAACCAAGGTTGAAGCAGTGAATGTTTATCCACCAATTTCCATCAGTCATCCGTTCCTGGTTGCTAACACTGGGGAGGGTAAAGCAGTCTCCAGCTACAAGAGAGAACCTTCAGGAAAAGAAATGTAGGTGCTTGCCGTTAGGAATTGCAGTGCTCCATGCTGTCTGCAGTGTGAAGTGGCAGGAGTGAGGAGATATGCAGAAGGGACAGGCAACTTGCATTGGATAATACATTAATATGATTTTTTAAAATACACTTTTTATTTGGGACCAATTTCAGATTTACATAAAAGTTGCACAGACTGTACAGTTCATATTTATATATCCCTTGTCCATAAATTCAGGTATATTTGTCAGAAACTAAGAAACTAACGTTAATGCAGTACTGTTCACAAAATTCCAGACTTTATTCAGATTTTCCTCAGTGTTTCCACTAACATCCTTACTATTCCAGGATTCAATCCAGAATGTCACATCACATTTAACTTTACAGTTTTTAAATACTGTACATACACTCTTTTATTTGGGTCCACTCATGTGTTTAACTAAGCCTTTAAAATTTGATAGTATTTTTTATGAGTGAGAATATAATGATGTTGACATCCAGCATCATGTTGGACACAGGGTATGTTCCAAATACATTAAAACAATAAGAATAAAACCTTATTCAGTAGGCATATGTGAGCTGGGCCTCCATCAGTTAGCTAACATGTACTCCTAACAGTGTGACAACTTGGAAGAAATTTTATTTTGAACATTTGTCCTGAACATGAAATGTGAAGCAGACAGAACCCTATCCATCCAATGTGCTTAGCATTATATGTGCATGTCACATTTCATCTTGCTCATTCTGAGTCACATGGCCTTGAGAATTTTAGACAGAATGAGACTGCAGGATGTTAACTTACTCCCAGGGATCCACAGGTGGTAAATAACACAGCTGAGATGAAACATACGTTCAGGCTTCAGAGCCTATACTCTTAATACTATACTCAGTTGCACCCACTCTTCTCCAGTTGCCTACCACCTACCTTGGTGCCTTTCTGCTAGGCATGCAGTCTTCAACAAATCTGTATCATCAAACTGCAACAGATATGGATGCAGGCAGGGTATATTTCTTAGTGAGCTGGACTAAGTGTCAGCCTTGAATCTGTGGATTATTTTCAAAGCCTGTCTAATATTTGTAAAACCCGTTTTCTTGATATTCACATACACTGACCACAACGCTTTTCAGAAAGTTATCCACTCTGATAATAAGGTTTTGATACAAGGCTAATAATAGTCTTGGAAACAAGGATCTCCAAAAAGCAGGGCTTGATGTTATGTGATAATTCAAATATTTAATTATTTTGTGTGTTTGAACTTGGATAGTTGACCTCCATTTCTTAGTTTTCCCGTAGTTACTGTGTTTTTTTTTTTTGAAGTGTTACATGAGGGATATGGAATATTCAGTGAAATCTTTGACTAATTTTATACTTGCAGTGGTCCAACAGAAAATTACCCTCTGTTGTCTTGGAACCAGGGCATGAAATTCTGGTTCCAAGAAGGAAAAATTCTTATAAATTACCCTACCTTTAACTCTGGGAAGATAAACAACATGAATATCTAGGCCAACCAATGCTGAAATTTCTCTAACCTCTAATTCTAAATTCAGAAAAGAATAGGCTTTCAGGTTTTTTGTTTATTTTTACTTTGATTACAGATTGTTGGAAGCCTAGGGTCGGTATCTAATAACACAATCTATGTAAAACACAAGTTATTGTCTCAGAATGACGTCTAACTTCTAAGGAGATACAAAGGGACAATCATATAAAAATGGGCTTTTTTTTTTTGGAAGGAGTAAGCAGGAATTGACTGAAAGGTAATCCCTTAGACTCTAACATTTAGAGCACTACACATATTTAAAGAAGAAAAGCCATTATCTTTCAGAACATATGTATGAAACTGTTTACTTAAATAGCTTGCACTAAGTTGGCACAACCTTTGACCCTGTGTATATGTGATTACAGGCATAATCTGTCAATGCACATTTGCAAACTGTGCCCTGGCAAGCCCCTCCAGGGGCCTTGGGGTTTCCAGAGGCCAGGGAGGGCCATGCTGGCAGCACTGCTTGCCTCCATCCCTGCAAAGTGCTATGCTTTCATTGTCTCTGCTTCTAAGACAATTCAGGTTGAAGGAACAACCTCTCTTTCTTAAAAAGGGCAGGCAAAAATGTTTAAACCCATTATATATTTCTTACAGTTATATAGACTGCTTTTCTGACTGTAGGTAGGAAGCCCTCAGACTTCTAGGGGAAAAATCACATTACCTTTATATGTCTAAGGTCAGATTTACCTTCATAGCTGCTCAATTGTAAGCTCCTACAGGGAAAAGGGCTATTTACTTTCTGCTTAGTGGGTACCCAATAAACAGTTTGCTTCACCAGTTACTGTTGTGTGGGCAACATAAGGAATTGCTGACTATGACCACAGCCTATCCCAAGACCTTTTATCATGTTGGATTATTTAGTTCCACACAAAACCCCTATGACCCATCTAATTCTACGTTTGGTGAAGCTGTGACATAGGGAGGTTAAATCCTGTGCAAGGCCCACAGTTGGTAGGTGGCACAGTCAAGATCAAACATAGATCTTCCTAGTTTCAAATGTGTCTAAGTCTCATGACTGCCTATGTGGTAGTTTTAAAAATATGCCCACAAATTATTTGATACTTCTCCCTTTAAGATGTGGAATCCCAGTTCCCTCCCCTTGAGTGTGGGCTGGACTTAGTAACTCATTTCTAATGAGCAGAGTAGCATGGAAGTGAAGATGCATAACCCTGGAGTAGGGGTCATTCACAGGCAATGCAGCTTCTGGATCTTTCACTCTTGGGGAGCCAGCTGCCGTATTTGGAGCTGCCCTATAGAGAAGCCCACATGAAAAGGAAGTAAAGGAATCCGACAGCCAGAGAGAAAGGAAAAACTCAGGTCACCAGTCTAATAGCCAGTGTGAACCTGAAGCCCCTTGACAACACCCACAGTGACAGACACCTGGAAGATGGAGCCTTCAGCCACAATCCAGCCTCGGAGTAACTGTAGCCCTTACCTCCTAGCAGTCTGACTGCAACCTTATGAAAAACCCTGAGCCAGAACCTCCCAGCTAAGACTCTTTTGGGTCCCTGCCCCTAGACTATAAGATAATAAATGCTTGTTTAAATAAATCTTTAAGCAGCTAAGTTTGGGTTAATCTGTTATGCACCAATATATAACTGTATAACTAAGGAAACCTAACACTGCCTTGATCATTTTTTTAAAAAGAATGTTTTAATTTCATTGATTCTTAAATTTTGAAGTATTGATACAGAAGAAAAATTTTCCAAAAGAACACATGCTGCCAAAAGTAAGTAGTCAAATATTACTGCCCAGTTAATGTAATAGTTAGAATGATTTCTCTGAGATTTGGGATTTTGTAGTTCAAAGGACAACTGCTTTAAAAATCCATGGTTTAAAGCAAAGGATATTAATAATGACCACATTGCTGAAGACAGCATTTTGAACTTTAAAAAAATCCTCCTGGGGAAACTCAGGAAGTGTTCTGTTTGGTAAGTTATCACTGATAATCTTAAATTATCAGGAACACTTTACATGATTTAAAGAGGAATATAAAACAAAGTTGAATTTTAACCCTTTTCCCTGGTGATTGTACTCAGCTTTTCAAAGGAGGTCCTAAAAGCTCATAGGTCAGGCTATTTCTTGGTTTGCTCTGCCTGAAAAACTGCATTAACTCTGCTTTATGACTACTTTCAGTTTAATAAATGACTTAGACTTTGATTAATATCTTTTGAGCTTAAGCCCAAGAATTTGTATCAGACTTTGGGATATAGTACTGTAAACTTATTTAAAGACAAAACTCTGACAGCTACAAGAAGATATAATAGTGTTGGCTTTAGTATATATATATATATATATATATGAATTAAAGAATTCATGAGTTAAATGAGTTAAAGAATTCATTCATGAGGTGGCTATGGCTAGCTCTTATTTGATATTCAGAATGAATATAAGGTTCTCTCGCCTAGGCTGGAGGACACAGATCAGACATCCTAAGTCCTTCCCTTCCGTCTTTTTTCTCCATGCAGCTTGTACCCTGAGTTCTCAAAACCACTTTTTATATCGAACTGAACTTGATAGTATGTGCTTGACCTTGATTCATGGATTTATGCCACGGGAGAAGATAAAGATGAATATTGATAGCCTGAGTGTAAAAACTCATTGTTACCATCGTTCATTCATTTGCTCACTTACTCACCAACTCATTCATTAATTTAATGAGTTGTTCAGCAGAGCAGTGGACGAGGTGCTAGAGTACTACAATAAGCAACTCAGGAATAGCCTCTGTCCTACTCAACCTCATGCTCTAGGATGGAGAAAAATATTAACCAGATATAATTAAAAACCATTGTAAGTAACATAAAGTAAAATATAAGGGGTTTAGACTTGGTGCCTATCCAAAAAAGACATTTGGAATTTAAAGAGATAGAAGAGTAATCTGGGCAGAGGGAATGAGAGCCAGGAAGATACTCAGTACTTTTAAGAAATGAAAATTGTCTGTGTGATCAGAGCCCAGAGAGTGAGAAGAAGCAAGATCTAAGAAGAGGCCAGAGAAGTGAGCAGGGACTGTATCTTACATGGTGTTGCAGGCTGTGTTACCATCTTTACTTATCCTAAGAGCACTGGAAAACCATTGAAGGTTTTGAAGCAAGAGGGTAACATAAATCAGGTCTGCATTTTAAGGTGGTCACCTGGCTCTACTATGAAGAATGGGTGGAGGAATGGTAGAGTGAGGCATCCAGGGAGATGGATTATGTGGGCCAGAGATGTTGGTATCTTGGACCAGAGTGGTGATGATAAAGATGGAGTGAAGTGAATAGATTTACCCTTATTTATAGTTAGTAGGATTGGACTTGGTGCTGACTCAGGTATGACAGGGGAGGGATGTCATGGATAACTCCCAGGTGCTGGGCTTCGTCAAGTAAATGGGGAACACTGGACAGAGACCAGGTGCAGGTTGAGAGAAGTGGTTTAGTTTGGGGACATTTTGAATTGTTGTCTTTTTGAAGACATCCACAAAAGGAAATGCAGTGCTATCTTGGGTTCTGAATCAGAGGAGACACCTGGAGATATTTGGAAGTCAGTGACTTACACAGTTTTGAAGCCACAGAGATAAGTAAGATCACAGACAGGCAAAATGAAGTAAGAGAAGAAATCATAGATCTCAACCATGAGGAACTTCAGTATTTAAAAGCTAAGTGAAGGAAAAGTTGACAAATAAGAGTAAAAATGTGACAGAGTAGATACTGGAGTGTCATCTCAGAGTCCTAGAAAAGGGAACAGTTTAAGATGCTGATGAGGAGCAGAGTTAAAAGGTCCTGTAAATGTGCTTTGGGTTAATAAGGCAGATGTCTTGAAGGGCTTTTAGAAGTACTCCAATGGTGCAGTGATGGAAGCAGAGGCCAGAATGAAGTGGTATGGGAAGTGAAGAAAGGGAGACATCAGAGATGGGTAACTCAAAGACATTTGACTACCAAGGGAATCAGAAGAATAGAGCTTTAACTAGAGGAGGAAATCGAATTAAGGGAGTGTTTTCTAAGGTGGGAGAAGATGTGAGCATGTTTCAAGGTTGGTGGGGAAGAGCATTGGATGGGGTATCTCGAAGACAGAGAGAGGATGAATAGTTGATGGTGCAAGATTCCTGAGAAGATGGAGTGCTGAGACCAGAGCACAGTCAGAGGAACTGGCATGGAGAGAGGACTCCTGCCCATCTGTCTGAAGAGGGAGGAGGAGGGATGTGTGCGGATGTGGAAGTGTGGTAGCTATGACATAAAGGGGTTTCAGTTTGATGGCTTCCATCTGCTTGGAAAGTAGTTGAGTGGGAGAGAGGCAGTGGATGGCATACTGGAAAAGAAAGGAGGTAATTTCAGAGATTTGAGGAGGATAGAGAAAGCTCAAATGTGAAAGGGGATAAATTATAGTAGGATTGCTAGTTATTACTTGAAGGGCAAGTTGAGGTTGCTGATCCCAAATTCGTGGTGATACCATTATTAAAAGTATTGCAAGATACTCAATCCTTCCTGGAGGTGTTTAGCAGTTTATCAGGCACAGAGAAAGTGGGGTCACCTAGGCCTCAAGTGTTGGCACAGAGAGATGACAAAAGATGGCACCAGCAAGGGAGCCAATGAAAGGAGAAACCAGGAATCTAAACTAGTTGAGAAAGAAGGCAGGACAGGAGAGGGAGAGAGTGGAGATCTGCGTGAAGCTTGTAGTCAGAGCTGCTGATTGAATGTGTTGGGAGAACAGAAGTCAGTGATCTGATCGGAACAGGATGCTGTGTCTCAGATCAATTAAAGCTGAACCCCTGGGGGTGGGGCCATAGGTTATTTAAAGCTTCCCAGGTGATTCCAGTGCTTATTTAAAAAAGGGACTACTATGTTGATTGTTACTAAGCCCATGATGGCAGGAATCAAGATGAAGGTGCAAATAGAGAAAGCAGGCAAAGGACTATGTCTTAAAAATAAAACAACAAAGTAAAATACAAAACCACACATTTCCTTCTTCACAAACCAGAGTCAAAGGTTTTGTCATCCTGCTCATCCTCTCTAATATTAGAAATCCAAGGCAAAGAAATAAGATGGTTATGGGGAAGATGGTACAATTTAAAATGAATTGCCCGAGACCAAAATAAAATTTTTTAAAAAAATGAATTACCTGAGGGCTAGATGTTTTGGAATTTGACTAATGAAAACTGGCATCAGCAGCACGGTGACTGCTTTTGTTCACTGTAGTCTCTGTGGATGGACAACTCTTTGACTCCCTTGGCATGAGATGGTGTTGGTCTGGCTGCACAGGTCAGAATGTGTGGCTCGGGTCCCTACATGGGGCATCGATGGCTCTCAGCCTGGATCCTTGGTCTTGGTGGCTTTATCTCAGTTCACTTGTCTTGAAATAGTACCAAAATTCTATTCACTGAAGTCACATAGAAAGGTATGGTAATGTTTTATCTGGAATTCAGTGACAAGGATCATCCCTGCCAGGTTTTTCAATTAAGAAAACTTACCTCTGTTCGTTCCACATTAAACAGAAGACTGTTGTATAGGTCAAAGACATTGTCTAAGGAAAACCATCAGAAAGAGATTCAAGTAGACATGGAGCATGTTGTGAAAATATTGACATGTTTTGCCAGTGTATTAGGGTTCTCCAGAGAAACAGAACCAATAGGATGTGTGTATAAAAAGATTTAAGGAATTAGCACACACAATTGTGGAAGCTAGCAAGTCCAAAATTTGCTGGTGGGTTAGCAGGCTAGAGACTCAGGGAAGAGCCAGTGCTGCAGTTCAAGTCCATTGGCCATCTCTTGTAGAATTCCCTCTTGCTTGGGAAGGTCAGTCTTTTCTTCTCCTGGCCATCAACTGATAGAATGAGGCCCACCCCATCATCATGAAGTGCAATCTACTTTACTCAAAGTCCAACTATTTAAATGTTTATCCCATACAAAAACATCCTCATAGAAATGGAATAATGTTTGACCACACACAGGTTTCCCCCACTATCCGTAAGTACAGCATTTCTTTGAAATCTTTTATAAGTTGAAATGGTGTACAGCAAAGAAGCAATTACCATTAGTTTATATGCAATTTTTTTTGCATTTCCAGACCCCAAAATAACCTTTCTTAGACTTTTCTGATACCTAAGGACATCTTGTTAACAGATGCACAAAATAAGTAAAGATAAAGCACAGATGCTTACAGACACAGTTCAAAGCTCTGGTGGCTTGGTGCTGAGTATAGTTCCCAGGGAAGAGCCACTCTTGATGCTCTGGGTGTGTGTTGCGCCTTTAAAAAGGCTTGCTGCAAAACAAACACTGAACATTATTTTTGCTTTCCCCCTTTTTTTGTGCAAGTGAAAATCCTCTTCAAATTTCTTTCAGTTAGTGAAAACAGGTACTCATGTATGTCTTCCATAAAAGCAAAGAGGTACAATTTAAACTTTCAAGAAGCACAGGACACCTGTATCTAGGCACATGCAGCTCAGTCAAGTTGACACATAAAATTAACCATCACAGCAAGGGAGGTTCTAGCACTGTTTTCAACAACATCAAAATTTAATTAAATTAATTTTAATTTAATTAAAGCACAGGACACCTCTATCTAGGCACATGCAGCCCAGTCTAGTTGACGCATAAAATTAACCATCACACCAAGGGAGGTTCTAGCACTGTTTTCTCTGTATTCAGCAACATCAAAATTTAATTAAATTTGTCATGTGTTGAATGCTTAATATGTGTCAGGTGCTATACAGACAATAGACTGCAAGTTTTGGTCTTCTTTGGGATGGTGAGCACTCTGTATATTTATTTTTGTGGCACTGTGTTTTAACACTTAGAGTACTTCTGTCCACATAGAAAGCATGCAGACTGCTCAACGCTAGTGACAAGAGACTTCATAATGATGTGTTTGAAGCCAAAGCTTTGTGAAGACACCACAAGCAGTTGATATATTTCCATTTGAGAGTAGTTGTAAGCATTAATCAGAAGGTTCACCACTGTTTTCAGCTCATACACCTGGGTTGGAGCAGAAGCAATAGCCACAGCAGCCCTTATTTATCTTCCTTCAATTCTATCTCACCATTGCCAAATACTATTAAATAATTGTTGTTCTGATGACTCACTTACTCAAAAGTCATCTTATGAGTCTCTGGGTTGATTTTCTGATTCCTTAGCCTGATATTCACCGCCCTGTGATACTACCCCAACCAACCTATTTGTATTTTCTGCTGAGCTTCAAACTGAACTGCCTTTGCCCTCAAAATATCTCATTTGTTTCTACCCAACAACTTTTGTTCCTGTTGTTTCTCCACAACAGCCTTTCTCTCTCTCATTTTTGCATCCTCTCTTTCTACTTATCTTTTGAGGCTGAGCTCAGATGCCAAAAACTCAACTCAAACACTACAATCTAGTTTTTCCCCTGCCTCTCCTGCCTTCCCAGCTACGAGCTCGTTCTTTCCCTTCCCCCAGGCACTTTATCAGCACATTTACAGAGACTCTCAATGAGCTTCTCACGAGCTGACTATGGCTGGCCTGCCTTGGGGATCCTTTCTGAGGTCCCCCGACTAGCTACAGTACCTTGGGGACGGTGAGTGCTCTGTAAGTTCTTGATGGGAAAATTAAAGTAAGGAACCTGGCATGTAAAGCCTCACTATGATGTATGAATTTCATCAAAGGAAAGAAGTTTTTGTTGACTTTTATGCATATCCTCCCCAGTACTTAGCAATGTGCTGGGCAGTGGGCCCACAGTGGGCATTCAGTAATTAGTAACTGATGGATTTATTCTGTATCTGATGAAGTTTTTTGAATGCTTTCAGACTAAAGGCAGTGTTATTGCTGCTGAACATTATGAGGGAACTACGGTATCTATTAAAATACAACAAATAGAAAAATGAATCAGACATGAGTCAGATTCATTGAGGAATTGTGCCACCATCAGGCTTTAAAGTATTAGTGGTGATGTCACTGGAAATATCCAACTCTGAGACCACCCATACCCAGCTTTATGTACTAAAAGAACAGTAGGAGTGTGTTTTTCTGCTAGGGAAAAGATGTGTTTCAGTAATACGTGTTTCTTAATTTCTTTTTTTTTAATTTATAACTTGACACAACTGTGCTTTTCTGTTTCTTCCATTCTCTGGTGGTGAGTTTTCTGAAAATATTCTTGATTTCTCCTGATTTAAATCACAGCAAAAGAGACTTAGGCAAATATCAAAAGAGACTGCATGTGGTATCTGTCTTCTGATTGGAAAAATGTGCTTCAGTTCAGTCAGTATTTACTTATATGTCATCTGTAAACTGAGCAAGGAGGGTCTGACGCTCTGTGTGCTTTAGAGAAGGAAGCAAATTTTTTGTTTGTTGATATGCTCTAATGTATTTTAAGGTCCTTGTTGAAATATAATTGACAGATACCTTTCTGTAAGCTTAGGGTATATGCCATGAATATCTGACATGTATATTGTGTGAGATGATTCCCATACAAGGTTAGGCACCACATCCATCACCTCATACAGTTTACCTGTGTGTGTGTGTGTATGTGCACATGTACGTATGATGAGAACATTTTTTAGATCTATGTTAGCAAATTTCAATGCAATACAAATTTCAGTACTGTATACAATACATATAGTTAACTATAGCCATTATGCTAGACAGTAGGTCTTTAGGACTTCCCATCTTTTAACTGGAAGTTTATACCCCTTCACAAATCTCTCCCCATCTCATCCACCTCACAACCCCATGGAGTCACCAATCTACTGTTTCTATGACTTCAGCTTTTTTAGATCCCCCATATAGGTAGGATCATACAGTATTTTTGTTTGACAAGAGACTCATAATGGGGCAGTTGAAGCCAAAGCATTGATAAACAGAGTAGCCGCAACCAGCAGTAGGCCCACTGTGGACAGAAGTCATAGTTGCCACAGGAAGCCGAATTGCCCAGGAAACCCACCTTTGTCCGCTTCCCCACACAGGTGCACAGCAGCCTCAGTTCGTTGAACTCAGCAATGCTGGGCTCCATACTGACTGCTGGCGTGAATCAGACACTCAGGATGTGAAGAGAACAGATGTGGACTTGGGAAGCCCACAGCCTTGAGGCATTTAACTTCCCTCACAACTAATCCAGTGGGAGGCAGAGAGATGGAAGCAGCGGAGACTCATTCCTGCTGGAGGAGTCATGGAAGGCTTCCCAGATGTGCAATTTGAGGTCATTCTTGAAACTTCTCTAAGAGGCCACTAGGCAGAGAAAAGGGGGAAGAGTGCTTATAAGAAGGACATCCCAGAAGCATGGAAATATAAAAGAAGATAGTGTATGTCTTGCCAATGGTTTTCAACCCCGGACAGTTCACTATGGATTCAGTGTGACCAAAGAAATGACAATAGAACGTTCTTGGGGTGAAAGGGTTATTATGCCCAACTTCATTTCCACGGTGGCAGATCAGTCACTAAAATCTCGTTCACTCAGAGTGAGTCTGCATGCAGCAAGCCGGTCTCTGCCTCCGGGCCTCTCTGCCCTCACAGCCATCCTCTGGGCCTCTGTCTTCTGCACTGCCACCACTCCAGCCTCTGCTCTCCTGCACCCTTGCAGGCGTGCCACTGTGTTGCCCAGAGCACTCGGCAGGGCTCTTTATATAGAATTGATAACAACATATTCCCAACAAGTGTGCAGTGAGCTAGCCAACCAGGGCCAGGTGAGGATCCTGGCCACAGGAACCTCCTTTTCATCCACAGTGTATTAGAAAAATAAGTGGCCAGATATCTGAGGGTAGGTAAAGGGAAATGGTATTGGAAAAGCAAATGAGGTCATATGCTGTGTCAGGCATTTTGGCTTTTTCTGGGGCTCAATAGGTGGCTGCACCAGAACTTCTTATGTAGGTAAGAGACATGATCAGATGTGTTATTTTGGATAACTCACTGTGAAGGAGAGAGAGACGCTTGGATTGCATTGATTGACAGGTTGGGCGGAGGTGTATTTTTTTAAACAATAAACTGAATGAGCAATAACTTGTCTTACTCTTGCTCAATGAGTAGGATTTTGCCAACATCTTCCTAGGATGAAAGGAAGCCTGATATTTATCACTAAATCTTTGGAGATTTAAATATAACACTAACAATGCTGTATTCCACTTTTGAAGCCAGTCATCCCTGCTGCTGTGTGAAGAGGAATACTTCAAGTGCACACAGACAAGGGAATGCAGCAGTTCTCCATCACAGGCAGTCCGGAAACCAGGCAGGATATTTAAGCTGTAGCTGTTGTTATTGGCAAGAGTTCAGCTCCAGGGAAAATAAATACACTGAGTTAGTGGTGGTGATGAGAGTGACCTAAGAGTTGTCTTTTTTATGCTGTTGCAGGGGAAAGGAAGCCATATGCCTAATGAGATGGGTTCTTATGAATAGCTTGCTGTTCCTTCTCTTAGTATTACAGCTCTCTGTCCACAGTAATCTAAGTGATTGTCCCCTGAGAATGCTGAGACCCCATAATGTGTTTCCTCTGAATGGATTCTAGTTATTGATGTTTCTCTGTATGAGATTAATTTTTGAGCTTTCCTGGAACTTTATTTGCAGGTTACATGGGAATGGAACTTTGAAAATCTTACAGTCATACATTGACCAAGTATTTATTGAGGCACAGAATCTCTGCACCTGTGAGGGAAGGATTGACAAGTCCTTTGCCTCTTCAAGTTTACATCCAAATAATTGTTGCCTGATAGTCACTAGATTTAGGAAATAACACTAGCATCAAAACCCACACTCCTGCTGGGAAGCATATGAAACATTTTACAGACTACATGTATTGAAGCCCAGGCTCTGCTTCCAGGGTTCTCTCTCTCCTGCTAGCTGTAGGCTGCATGAATCTTTGGGCCACCATTTTTTCCACTGTAGAATTAATAAATTAGCCTAGATTAGTGGTTTTCAACTCTAGCTGCCAGTTAGAATCACCTGAAAGCTTACCCTTACCCTTTAAATCAGAATTGCTGTTGGAGGAGGAGGCAAGCATGCATATTTTTAAAGCTTCCAGATGATTCAGTTTATTTTGAAGCCAGGGCTGAAACTCATTGGACTGAGTTGGAGATTCCCAACTGGAAACTGATAGGTGAATTTTCTCTGCACATGAGTATCAAGCTTATTTTTAAAGTTAGTTGTCAACATTAAAACAAAAAAGATTTCCTGTTTCTCTTGAAAAAAATGGGAAAAGTGGGCTTATGTTTCCAAGTGACAAAAATTCAATGAAGTAAAACACTGTTTCTACCCAGCCCAGTTGATTCATTTGAGTTAGTTAACTAGCTCTTGAAAGCATTTTCATTTGTGAAACTAGATTATCTTTAAAGTCTCAAATTATTTGAATTGCTTGTTTCCAAAGCCAGAAAATTGATGGCAAACAAATGACACCTATATTTGTAAGCCAGTTGTTCTATGAAGTCAGAGGGAATTTAGTCTTCAAAGATGGAAAAATCCCAGGGTCCAGTAGAAGGGGAGATACACCTAGTTAACAGCAGAACTCCGCATCCTACTGTGTAGAGGACACCTGCCCAGGGGCAAGAGGGAGGGAGTATCAGAGGATTAATTTATTTTCCGGGGATTTTTAATGAAGCTTCCCTCCCCTGAACCCTTTGAGTTTTTTCACTTTTTCCTGTTTGGGAGCTGGATCATTAGTTGGGGTGTGTCTCGCATTCCCTAGGGAGCAAAGAGGCAATTATCAGAGACCGGGCTCCTCCTGCCTGGGCTTTGCTGTGCAAAGCTCTTGAGGTTCTTGCCCTCTTTCAGCTTCTTTGTGGCTTTTTGCTGTGTCTGCCTGAGAGCAAACACCTGCAGTGGGGGGACTGATTTGTGTGGTTAATTGGCAGCTGCCTGGCATGTGATTTAAGAGGGGTATATTTGAATTAATAGGATTTTATTTTTTACAGGTTGAAAATATGTACTTAATCTGTGTAGGCCCTCTTATCCAAAGGGAATAATCCTTTGTGCCTTGCTCTATTAAAAAAGAAAACAGTATGCTAGCAATTTCATGATATATGCTGCATACGATGACAATAATAAAAATAACATTTAATGAGCACTTTATGTGCCAGGAGTGTTCTAGGTGCTTTATATAAATACCAAATTTATTCCTCACAACTCTCCTATGAATTAGGTGTTGTTATTATTCCTGTTTTATACATGAGGAACTCTGAGGCTCCAAAGTTATTTGATCCTCGTATTACAGAGCTAGGGTGAGATCCATTAACCTGTGAAACCAGACTTCTGTTAGCATTTTTTGGCAAATTCAGATGTGTATTGATTTTGACAAAGACAAGGCTCACTGCTATATAGTAAATATTATTTTTTCCCTAGTTCCTCCAAGTACTTCACTGGATACGCTATTATTGTCTGTTGATGTTGTTTACACATGGTGGATTACTGAATTCCACATAACTTCAAAAATCTGGAATTTAAGTTTATTGCCTGTATTTCCTGCCTTTCACTTAAAAAAAAAATGACACTGGTAACCCAAGTAAATTACTTATTAGCAACATGACCTGGGCCTTCCTACCTTGATTATTTTTGGTTAGGAAAATGGGGATTATAATATATACCTAACCTCAGCCCATATTGCCAGGATCAAGTGTGATGACAGATGACACCCTAGAAGATGCCCATGTGTATCTCAGGTACCGATGCAGTCTTCATAATGTGGGATATAAGGTGACATTCTTTAGCCTAGGGACAACAATCCATGGAGATTTTTCCCTTTTAAAGTTTTAATCCCATTAAAGGTTTCTGGATTAACTGGACAATAAGGATTGTTTTTCTCTGAAACCCAGGCTGAAAGCTGATTTCATCTCCCCTCCCCCCAATCTTGAGGCAACTACTGCCAAGCTCTTTAGTGGGAATGGCTAATGTGATGGTTTAATTTCTCTTATGAAACCGTGTCTATTCTTTGTTGCTGAAAGGTTATCTAAGTGTTCAACCTCTGCAGTAAATTGACATGAGTGAATATCTTCTTATATAGTATAGCTCATGCTAATGTCAGGAAAATATTTACTGAGAACAGAAGGGATATGGGGGCAAAAAATCTCATGCTTGCTAAGTGATTTCAGTTATTAGTTGAGACTTTCACCCATCGTTATATGTGTAGTCATGTGCTTGTCATAACTCTTGATTTTATGGCAAAAATAGCAGCCTTTAGAAAAGTAAAAACAGGTCTGCATTCTTAGGTCCCAACTGCTCTGTGATGTATGTGTGTATCTGCATATGCACACATACATGTATATACATTATAAATATGGATATATATAGGTGTGTGTGTGCATTCTTACCATAACTAATGCCACATATAATTACTCTAGTGAATTCAACAATGACAACAGTTAGAAAAATGTCAGGAAACATAATCTTTCCCAGTAAATACTTTAATTGCCCAAGAAACTTCTGTGTTTTTCATATTGTGGGATAAAATAAACATTTATTTTAAAACAACTTTCTCATAAAGTTCTCTGACACATACAAAACTAATGTTTGTTAACTCTTGGAGTAATCTTATGAAGACAGTGAAGGGTAAGCTCTATAATCTCTCCTACACTAAAGATTTATAAAAAAAGATTTAGGAGTTTTAATTTTTTTTAATCAGTATGTACTTTAGGGTTTGATATTGGTTTCAGGACAATTAAGTCTTTTAAGGGTTATTTCTTAATACAAGTTTTAACTCCTATTTGTTCAAACTCAGTTAAAGAAAATTTTTGCTTTAAGGAGAGAGTTTTTACTTCCAACCCCTTCAGTAATGTCTAACTTGAAAGAAAATGATGCCAAGCTAAAGAAGCTGTATAAGCTATGAAGCTCATTTATGCTTCAGTTTCAAAGGCTAGATCCTAGTTGTTACCCTATGTTTCTGTCAAAGGTTTACTAAGCTTTACTCGCTGAGGTGAAATGCTTGACAGGGGAATCCACAGTATAATTGTGAAAAATTTCAGTTTCATTATGAGGAGGCTGTAACAAGGTAAAAAAGAAGTTGAAAGACTAATGAGTAGGACATTAGCCCAGTGACATGAATGGGCTACTTCTCTGAGTTGGCTAGCTGGGCTAGACTTGATAAATAAGTGCCATTGTCTTAGGTAGAACATCATCATTAGTGTGTTTTTTGAAGTTTAAACTATACTTCCTACTTTGAGAGGTACACCAAGAGAAGAGGACTGATCAAAGGCCTGTGAGACCTCTAGTCAAATCCTGCTCTTTTCATTTTTTTAGTCACATGTTATATATGGACCAAATGTTTGTGTCTGCCTCAAATTCATACATTGAAGCCCCTGTCCACAAAGTGACTGTGTTTGGAGATCAGGCCTATGAGGAGGTGATAAAAAGTTAAACGAGGTTGTAAGGGTGAGGCCCTAATCCAATAGGGCCACTTACCTTATAGGAAGAGAAGAGGTCCCAGAGGTCTCTGCCTGCCATGAGAAGAAAGCAAGAAGGCAGCCATCTACACGACAGGAAGAGAGCCCTTCCCGGGAACAAAATTGGCTGACATGTTGATCTTGGTCTTGCAGCCTTCAGAACTGTGAGGAATAACTTTCTGTTGTTTAAGCCACCCAGTCTGTGGTATTTTTTTATGGCAGCCTGAAAAGACTTAATATATTGTATAAACAGATTACTTAAGTTGACCAGGTAGGTGAGTACATTATTTAAACCTCAAATCCTGGTTCTACCATATTCTAGCCATTTAAGCACATTACTTTTTTTCAACCTGTAAAATGGTTTTGTTGTGAATGTTAAATGAAATTGTACATGTACCTTGCTTACCATAGTGCTGACCCATAGAAGGCACTTTGTTTTGTTTCCAGAAAGTTTGGAGTGGATCTTAATTATGCAAATGTTTGCCATTAGGAGTGTTTATTCCTATATGCGAAGGGTTGACCTCCTGTTGAAATAGTCCTATGACTGATCGCAATAATTTTGCATATTAAACTTGAATATTTAACACCGTACAGATAAAAATGTAACTCAAAAGCAATAAAAAGTGTTTCTTAGTAGTTGATAGATTAATAGGGAATCTAGAAGGAAACAAACATTTAATAACCAAGGTGATATTAATAATACTCATTTGAGTGCCTGTCAATAAGGAAATAGTTATCTTTCATGATTAAAAAATGAAGACCAACTGACATACTTAGGGCTCTGTTATGTTTTCTTCATATGGCCCTCTAGGACCTTATTCAATATCATTTCGAGGCATAGAAAGGCTCCCATGTTCCCAAATATATCCTAAGGTGTGCTCAACATCCCATCATTAACCATGCTTTATGGCTGAGGAAGAAAGATGGCTGGAGTATCTTCATATCTGGCATATGTTTCATTCACAGAGTGGGCATGTTCCTTCCTTGCCAGTAAGGAAAAAGGAGGGACACCAATGACTTATAAGAGCAGCCCTAGTTAGCAAAGGACATGGCCTGACCAAGGAGGACACAGCTGTCGCTTCCAAGCAGGGAGGATGGAAGGAGGCAAACAGACTAATTCTGCCCTTTCTCCACCCTGTCTGTTCATCATACTTGGTTAGTGACCATTTTCTAAACTCAGACTTCATCATCATGTCATTCATTATCTGCATACAATTCTTTAGTTGTTCCCTAGTGCTGTTAGAGGAAATCTTTAGCAATTTTCCTCAAAGAGCCGCATGGTCTGGCACCTGTCTACCTCTCCAGTTTCGTATCACAATGCTCCTTTTTGGCAATGGCCTTCTTTCAGGTCTTGAGTTTATTTGCTCCCCACTGTGTTCTTGTATGTAATAATGACTGTCAGCTCAATTGGCATTTCCTTAGGGAGATCTTCCCTGACGACCCTTGACTGGCTATATGTTTATATGATTATTTGATTCATGTTTGTCTTCCTACAATAGTCTGTCAGTACCATGAGCATGGAACTGTGTCCGTCTAACTCTGTCTCCAGCACTTAACTGAGTGCTGGGTTCCTCACTGGAGCTCTCCTAGTATTTACAGATTTATCCAGGGAGGGTGAAGCGTGAGCATCTTAGTAAAGCAGAATGTTAGCAGGGGCCACTGGTGGGAACTAGTTGGAAAGAATAGAAAAGTGCAAAGAATGAGTTTTTCCTTCTTCAAGATTTTGCCTCTGGCAGACCACCTCCAAGTCAAATACCTAAGAGGCTATGGAAATAATCCCTGTAGGATTTGGGTATTTTCTTCCTGTCAGATACGGTACCCAGGAACCAGGAGCTGCCTCATAGGAGGCAAATTCAGCTGAAACTGTTCAGGCCACATTTGGAAGGAGAGTCTAAAAAATGAGTGTCCAATCTAATATTCGTATTTTCAACCCAAGTACAGAGACTGACTTTAACAATGAAACCAGGAGTTTCTCTGTTTAGGGCTTACCTGAATTCTTGATTTTCTCTTGTCAGTCTATTATAGATCAGAGTTCTGTTTCTTTCATTAGAGTGATTTTACTGTTTCTCAACTCTGACTCCATGAGCTAGAGGTGAATTTATTTTTCTTATGGCCATGGTTATTATGAAGTTGCTGCTTATTAAAAATGAAGCTAAATTAAGTTTAATAGTTTTTATGTTTGGGAATATTTTACTTTTGCATCTAAAAAAGATGCAAAGGGGAAACTAGATTCTAATAATTTTCTCAATTCATACATAGACTTAACCACTTTGTCTTAATACATAAATCAATTATTTATTTTGAAAGGAGGTCTATTTTCAAATAGATGAGATTACCCAATTATTTGCCTTATGTAAGCTTTACCATTCCGTATTATTGAAAGCAAGTTTTTTTTCTTTTTCTATGGTTTATCATGATTTTGAAACAGTACTTTGTCTTAGATATTCAACAACAAAATCGTGTGTGTGTGTGTATGTGTGTGTGTGTGTAAGAACACATGTATAGATAGAGAGACCCTCAAATCCAGAAATTATGATACAAGGTTGAAATGTCAGCACTTCCTATTGCATAGTTTTACATTGAGAAGGTATAGCTATGCATTTCAGTGCATTACTGAAATGGAAAACTAGAATGTGTTTTAAAATACAGTATTTCAATTAAGATCTGAATGGGAATTGGCATACATCTGACTTAAACTTTTGAAAAGCAAGGAAATTGTCAGAAAATAATTAATGATAACTTAGTTTCAATATTACACTGATAAATATTTTAAGAATAGGTATAAAAACTAAGGGAGAGATTTATGATTTTTAAAGCTTATACTGCAATTCCTGAAAGATTATGTTTATTTAACCTTTTCTTTATTTAATTTAGAATAAAATTACTGTCATCTTTCTAAGCATTTATGTAATAATGTTTCATTTACTTTTCCATTAAAAATTACCAAGATAAATAAGGAGTCATGATGCATGGGGTATAATTTAATAAACATGTATTTTTTGGTAGAAAACTAATCAAGTTCTGCTACAAATGTATATTTACAGAGAAGCACAGTAAACAAGCTTAATGATTTAGTCAATGATATGGCTTCAGGGAAAATGTTTTTATGCATTATTGGCCATATCTTTTAATACTTGCTTTGAAAATAAAATTACATTCCAAGATTATGAGGATAATGGAATTTTATAATTGGATAGTTAAGTCCTAAATTGATTAACAGCAATATAAACATTGAAATGGATTTTAGGTTAAATCTGAGAATGATATTTTTAACTAAAATCCTAACTGACAATGGGAAATTCAGATATTTTCCTGGAAATATTGGATAGTCGGTCATCCTTCTGGAAATATGAAATAAAGGGGAGAGAGAGATGGTTGGACCACAAACCTCTTCAGAGACCTTTTAGCCTTTAGCTGTAAAGTTCCTATATTTTGTCATCATAGAATTTTTAAAACAGAAATACCTTATAATAATTTAATGCTACTCCTTTGATTCTTACCAAGGAAAAAATGCACTCATAGGCACATAATGTAATTCAGGCAAAGCTAGTGCGAGATTCCAGGTCTTCTGACTTCTAATACAGCCTTTACTGTCTTCTACCTACTGATGCCTGGTCCTACATATGTATGTTTATGGGCCATTTACCATGTGCCAGCACTGCTCTAGATGCCAAGGATGGATGGTGAATAGGAGCTCATATTCTGACTCAAAAATTCACTTGCTTGCTTCTTTTTCCGATTGAAACTGCCTTTTTGCTTGATCTGCAGCATTGAGTTGTGGGTGTATTTTTACTTTTCAGTTCTTAGAGAACTGTCAGTGGGGACATGTTATCAGAAACACCTATCTGAAAAGCTCAGATGCGTTGTGTGACTCTGAGTTCTCTGGAAGGTGGTAGATAATGGGAAATCATGTAGCCTGGAAAGACTGGAGTTAATCAAGAGAAAAGAGAGAAGAGGCAAGTATGAAGCAGAGAGAAAGTAGGATAGTCATGAATCCATTCTGTAGATGTGTGCCGACAGACTGGAAGAAGGAACAGAACAGGGATGGCTCACTCAGCCATGTTACCTCAGTTTTGTTAAGTATGTAATGGGGATCAAGGAGGGTTGATCTAGGGGTTCCTAGGAGTCCTTGGCAGACCTAATATTCTCAATTATGATGGCTGCACACACATATACACACGTACAAAATGTACTTGGTAATGTCTGTCATTAGGAGTGTCCTGTATGTCCTTCACAAATGAAGAGAATCGGACTCCTTCCAGATTAGAAGAACTAGGCCATAGTGACCCTAGTGAGAGAATTAAACTGACTGAAATGGGGCTTTGGAATAGATTTATTTGGGGGAAAATAATGAAGAAATGAAATAGGAAAAGATTCTCTTTTGAGGACTAGTTTGCTGTTGCCAGTTGAGCAACTCTGTGACCTTCTTGAAAATAGAGAATGATCTTTCTGTAAAAAGTGCTTTCACTGTAGATACTGTGTGACACAGAACCCGGCTCCTCAGAGTCTAAGTCGGATGCGATGAAGAGCGGTGGAGTACCCCGGTCAGCAACGAGCATCTGGAGCCAGAAGAAAGATGGGCTGGGCACAGAAGCTGGTTCTTGGAGCCAGAATGGATGGAGTTTGTTTTTCTTATACTGAATGTGATTATTTTGAAGAACAGATTTGTTTTAAATATGGCTATAAAGGTTAGGCAAGGTAAATTTCAGTATGAATTTTTATAGAACATAAAATAGAGCCATATTTAGTTTTGACTATGATAAATTAAGTGGCAATCCCGAATAACTTCATTGTAGAAAAATGTTCTCTCATTCTGAGAAAAGGATAGTTTGGGAGCTTAAAAAAAGACAGGTGTTTTCAAAAATTTTATTACTTCTAACAAACTGCATTTTCCCACTTTTCAGTGGGAACTTAGGGGTTCAGGGAACTTATGAGAGCCTAATGGGAACTGAGAAAGAAGGAAAATTATTCCCTAGGTTTGTGTGGTCTATAAACAGTTGATAAAGGAAGAAATGTAGTGGTGGGGTCTGTCTTGATCCGTTTGAGCCACTATAACAGAATACCATAGACTGGATTGCTTACAAGCCACAAAAACTTCTTGTAATTCTGGAGGCCAGAAAGTCTGAGATCAAGGCACCAGCAAAATGGGTGTCTGGTGAGAGCCGTCTTTTCACTTTGTCCTGATGTGGCTGAAGGAGCTAGGGGGTTCTGTGGGGGTCTCCTTTCAGGGCACTAATCTTGTTCAGGAGGGCTCCACCCTCATGACCTACTCACCTACAAAAGCCTCACTTCTGAATACCATCATGTTGAGCATTAAGTTTCAGCATATGAATTTTGGGAAACACAAGCATTCAGTCTGTAGCAGGTGGATCACCCACTTTGGGATTTCCCTGGTAAGCTATTGAGATAGGAGAGACAGTATCATTATCCCCACCTAAGAGATAAGGAGATTGAGGCTTAGACCTGTTCGTGTCTGGTATATTTCTCTTTAATAAACCAGTCTGTTAGAGAAGCTAACAGAAGAGAAAGGAGAAGCTAGGGAAGCTTCTAGAGAAGCTGCCAGAAGAGAAAGGGGAAAAAATATCTCATGGTGCTAGAGGAAGTGTCTGCTTTCTTCTTGCCACTTCTACCCACCTTTGCCTCTACAAGTCATGTCCAAGCACCTTGTCTTAGAGCCTCATGAGACCTTCCCCTCTTACCAGAACCCCAGTTCCCATAATAATAGGTCCAACACCCAGGGCACTCCTGCCAGGTGAGCCGCCAATTCAGATCCAGAGACCAGGACATTGCTGCACACAATTTGCATGATACCTGCATCACCTACACCAAAGCATAAACATAAGCTGTGTTTGAGTTCTCAAGTTTGGACTTTACCTGGGCTGTTGCTTCATTTTCTAGCTGTTTACTGATTTTTACAATGTACAACTTTCTTTCTGGAAAGTTCCCAGGGACACTTACTCAATGGGGGCAAATATTCATTTTATCTTTCAGGAAAACATGTCAGGAGTTAGCCTATCTCAACAACCTAACCAGCCCACCTCCTAAAGGCGGTAGGGAGGCATGTGTGTATGCATGTATGTATGTGTGTGCATATGTATATGTAAGTGAGTATTCATATATATTGCATTATTTTCTAAAAATAGCCTTGCAATTGTTAATTGTTCTTTCTTTCCCTTCATTTAATACATCAGGAGAATATTTCAATTAGTCAAAGGTGAGACTCCAAATTTATATTTGGTTTCCTAAAAAATTTCCTCTAGACTTGTGGGGCATCATTCTGTCATCAGTTGAATGTGGATACTCTATTGCTGTATCCACTACTGGTTCATTCAAGGAAATGTGACTTTGGGCCCTTCAAAAGCCCACCAGTGCCCTTCTGATGATTAGAGCAAATCACCATAAACTCCTCTCAGAAATGAACTTTCCAGAGAGAAATCCTAAACTTAGACTAGTTTGCCACGGACCCTAACCTTTCACTGAAAATCTTGCCTTCTTTGAGGTCCACTGTGAGACAGAAACACCCCCCTTAGAGCTCAGCTCTATGCAGGCACTAGTGTACTTCTTACTGAGCTGAAGGAATACTGGATCCAGTTTGAGTCTAAATTTGGAGTAAAAAAAAAAAACACCATTTAGTGTGTAACTGCTTCTGTGACTGCTTTGACTTCCAACTTGCTTTTTCCTTCTTACCCTATCACCCCACATTCTTGAGAGGTTTGTTTGTTCATAGGTTTTGTTATCTGGCTTCCATTATTTAAAAAAAATTCATTGCACTGAGTCCATTGGGATAAGTACATGGAGAGTAGTGAGCACTGAGGCAGTCCTCCACTCCAGCAGGCCAGGGCCTGGGAATGTGTATGTGGAGAAGCCAGGAACAAGGCTGTAAGTCCTGAAAATTTTCTTATTTGTGAGGGTAGAAGTCACTATTTATACCTCTGTAAACAACCTGCAAATATCTGAGTACCTTTCTGTTCCTGCTTTCAATTGGGCCAGCACTTAGCTCTGGAATATGCTACACCTCGGTGTTTTTCTGAGGAAGTACATTTTTCCTCTTCCCTCAGATCCCTGGTGCCTGGCACAACACTTTTTTGATTTGCTGTTGTTCTGGCAATAGGTCAACTGGCTCTCATGGTCCTTAACATTTTGGGTAAATACTTCCAACAGTTGTGACTGGAAAGAATCCAAATCATTTCAAAGCATTTGCATCCATTCTGTGTTTAAAACACTGTATTTTGAGTGGGCTTTCCATTAATAACTTTTAGAAAATGACTCAGAAGGAGAAGCTACTGTCTGAGGAACTAATAGAAAATTAATCAGTTTTTTTTTTACCTCTGTATCAATGATATAGTAAGGGATTCACTTCTTATGTAAGGAATATGATCAATGATCTTCCTTACTGTCCAAGGAAGATAAAGATCTTCTTACTACCCAAACATTATGCCATCAGAACCTATGGAAAGATAGTGTTGCATAGTGGTTAAGCACACACATGGGCAAAAGTCAGACAGCCTGGATTTAAATCCTATCTCTACCACTTGCAAGATAGATGATTGTGCCTAAATTAGTTGACCTTTCTGTCTCTCAATCTGGTTTTCCAGAAGATTCAATGAATTAATATTAGTCAAGTGCCTCAAGCTGTACTTGGTTCACAAAATGTACTACATGAAATGTTGGGATTGTTGTTCAGATGGAGAAACAAGGGTCTTAAAAGGCTTATATGTATTTCGGAAGTAACAGAATCAGTCAATTGCAGAGACAAGAATATTATCACTGCTCAGTGCCCTAGTGGAGAACTATCATTTTTAAGAGTGACGTGGGGAATGAAATTTATTGATGAAAACCAATCCATTATTAAAGGGAAGGTGGGAGCATGGGAACTAATCATTCATTTATACAGTGGTTTAGTCAGTAACTGTTTAATGCTTACTATGGACCTTGAACCATATTAATGTTGTGGGGACGATGGGAAAAATAGTAAAGAAATTCATAGCACATTTATTTAACCTGGATTAGGCAAGATATCTGGTTTGCTTTTTTTTTTTAATTGCTGGTGACCATTCCACTGAGGACTTTGTAGTCTTAAATTTCAGGACAACATGCTTGCGTATAGTATAGTGGCTTGCAGACATTTGGAAGAATTTGAAGGCTTGTTTGCTGACTTTAAGTGGAAAAACTCTGCAATAGGACAATGGCGGGATTATTATGGGATTCCATCCTTTAAACATCTCCTGGAAGATGATCATTTTTAACTACTTCTGGACATGTGATACCTCTTTCTTTGGAGAAATCTACATTAGAGAGTGTTCTGGTTTTAAATGTAATTGACCATGAGCTTAATTTGGGCCAAGTGCTTGGTTGGCATGGTTACCCCCAAAATTTAACTCAATTGTGAATTGTTTAAATGCTATGACAAAAATAGAACTATCTGATACAAATATCCATAGTCAGATCACATCTAGGTTAATAGTTTCTGATCTAGGTGACATGTTTTAAGACTACTTTAACAAATTGGGGAATATTTAGAACTGGGTACCAGAGTAGTAGAAGGGCAAGAAATCATGCCAGAAGCCTAACAGTAGAAAGTGAATTAGATGCCTGTGTGGAACTTAGAATATTGTTCATAAGAGTTAAAAGGATTGACATCAGTAAAGGAAGAAGAGCGTTAGTCCTGGCTGCTTCCAGGGAAGAGTGGTGGATGGGGGACTAAGCCTAGAAGTGGGCAAATATAAGAAAGACTTTCAAAACATTAGGATCAGTCCCTAAAGAAACCAGCTGTAGGGTAAGGGAAGAGCTCTGTGTGAATGGATTGATTCAGTTCAGCTGATGAACACGCCTCTGAGTTTGGGGGGCTGAAGTCCTGCTATATGGAAAATTCAGCTGGATCACCTTAGAGATTCTTTATGTTCTAAAGATCTTTTACTCTGTGAGTTTATGACTTGGATATCACCCCCAGTGCTGTCTTTATGCTGCTTAATCTAAATAATGTTGAAGTTAGTGTATGACTAAAGATTGGGTGAATTGCTGTGTCTTATAGCATGATTTTTGCTATATAAACAGTTGAGGCTAATAAAGAAAATGCTTTTTCTAAGTAAGAGAGGTATGAATAGCTCAAAGATAAGATTTCTTGGTGGTTGGAAAGAATTTGCTCTCTGTGTCTGTGCTGTATACACAGTAGGTCATAACCAGAACCTAGTTAGGTGAACTGTACAATGTGCATTCTAAAAATGAGACTCTATTCTTAGACAAAGCTCAGAAAGCTGGTAAATGAATTAGAGTAGTCTATTAAAATGTGTGTGTGTGCCAGAATGCTTCTGAGAAGACCCCTCTTTTGACAGTGGAGTGCCTGGTTCAGGATGGCCATATGCTCTAGCTGCTTCCTGGAGGAGTCAGTGATTTGCTAGAATGTAGCCAGGACTGGCTTTGATAAGACCTCTTCTAGGAGAAGCATCACAGATAGCCTCAGAGGTAGGCAGAGGTCTTTGGCAAATTATTTCTGAATAAAGCCCATCCCTCTGACTCAATCCTGGAATTACAATAGAAGGTCCTGTTTGAACTTACATTCCCCCTCTTTTTTATGTTCTTAAAGACAGAAGTAAATTTTGGTTACTAATGGTAACATTCTCCAAGAGGAACATGGTAGTGTGCATCCTATGAAAGCTGGATGCTCAGGTAAGATGATCAAGGAGATATGGGTGGTATTTTCAGTATTGGAAACCTTTTTAGGAACAGCATTTTAATGTTTTATAATTTTCCTTTCTTTATCCTTGATTTTGAACTATGTCTTTTTTGAGAATTTAAGTATTTCTTGGATTAAAGAGAACCAGTAAAGGGAATTCATTAGGTTTATTCTTGGGCTAGAATTTCCCCCTCAGGTGGGCTGCAGTGGTGGAGGTGGAGGTGGGGGTGAGCACAGGCAGGCTTGTTGTGAAGCTATAGAATCTGAAGCCAGAGGGGCCCTAGCCATGTGTTCTCATAGTGGGGCATTTTTTTCTTTTTTGGTAAAAACTCAAAACACCATGTATTTCAACCATAATTGATTAAAATCACTGTTTCCTTCCAATTCAACTTTCCCTCTGTGCTTAAAAGGGATCTCTCAAATCGCTTAAGTTTCCAGCATTACAAACAGGGCTCTTCCCCTGGGCATAGGAATGGAGTGGGTAATGAATCAGAAATGTCCTGTGTAACAGAGTCAGCCAAAATATCAGTAGGAAGTAAAAATGGGAAGATGTGGTGCGTGAGAGTGAATGAGAGTCCATATTCTTACCAGAGGTGACAGAGGGAAAACAGGGTCTTTTCCCCCCTCAACTTTAGTGTCTGTTTTGAACAGGGATACCCTGTGAGTGGTACAATTTTATCTATTAGTTAAGAAAAATACACCAGATTAAATCATCTTAAAACTCATGAACTCTTAAAAACAATGTGAACTGACAGTGAGTTAATTGTGAAAATAATGGTGAGAAACTGCTAACTGAAGAGAGAAATTGTTTAAAAACTGTTCTCTTTTCCCCTTTTAAATTACATAATTATAAAGCTTTATCCCAAAGTCCCCTTCTGAGGGAGAAAAAAGGCCAACAGAAATTCAATAGGAATTGGAGGCTCCTGGGGTTCAGTTTACTGTGCTTCAGAGTGTCACTGTCCCTAACAGGCTGTCAACGGAATCCTGTTAGGCCAGGGTCTGACTTTCCTGCCTTCTCCCTCACCTCTCCTCACACACACTTGTGGTTCTTGTTGGCATTCACACTTAGTCTCTTTTTAATTGTCAGCATACATAGCTTGCAAATGAGAAATCTGCCCAAGGAGCCTGAACATGGTGAATAAAGGTTCCTTTCAGCCCCATCTGTGAGTTTATGATTATGTGAGATCTTACAGATGTATTTTATTTGGACATATAAAAACACACACACAAAAAATGTTTCTTCACGATATCCAAAATATTTTATTGTTGGTGATAAAGATTAAGGGAAGGGATCATCACTCCTGAAACCAACTATTTCCCAAACGATACGTAGTTAACATGCTAGGGGAAGGAATCAAATCTAAAAGTGATGCCCACTTCATGAGGCCAGCTGATGTGGGAGGAGCCTGGAAAAACTTATAAAGGGAAGTTTTAGCCCATGTCCAAAAGATTATTATTAACATAAAGACAGGTTGCTGAGGAAAGAGTAGCTATTTAATCAATTCATCCAGATATGAACCCTAAAAACTCAAAAAAGGATTAAAAACCAACAATTGTGACTTTCTGGCTATATTCCAGGGGAAGGATTTGACTCAGATTTTTATCTTGTGTTTAGAATCAGCCTCTGCTGTCTCTTTCCTCAACATAAAATAGGTGCTTCATAGTGCTTGCTGGCCAGCATGCTGGTTGATAATGGTAGAAAGTATGCAGCCTAAACACTTGTGTCTGCGAAGATTGTTTCCCCTTTGGAGTTTTCATACTATGTGCAACCCTGAAGAAACCCAGAAAAGCCACCTTTATAGACAGGCATATGACTGTATTTACTTAGAACTCAGTGAAATGCTGTTCCTTGGACTATTCTTTCCAGGCTTGTGTGCATTAACTAAAAATATGATTAATTCTTTAAGTAGAACCACAGGTGTCCACCATTAGGTGCCCGTTCAGTCTAGCAGTTTGGAAGGTTTTCAGAAATTACAATAAGTGACTGATAGAAATAACATTTTCCAGAAGAGGGAGGTATATTGTGATTGATCAGCCTGCTGCTTAGTCCTGGAATTGTGAAATCTGATCAAAATGAAAAAGATGTTTTCTTTGCATTCTCTTCCAGAAACGCAAAGCCTACTATACTCTTCTGTCTTAAATTATCTGTGCTGCCCTGACGAGAGTCCAGAACTGCTTTTAAATTCAAGAGGACAAATGCTTTCTGCTCACTCAGGTCCTCTGAGACATGGCCCAAGACAGGAAAAGGGTGCTTAGCAAGGGTTCTTTGCCAGAGATCCAATATATGAATTATATTATGAGAATAAAAAATCGGCCTACTTACAAAAGGTTAATCAAAAGTTCATTGTAATGTGTTCCTCCTTTCCTATGAAGGAATCGATTTAAGTTCTGGCCTCTCAGCAGCAATAGTTTTTCAAAGACGCAAGCAGCCCTTCTATCAAGTGGCACCAGAAATACCTATAATTCTCATGTCAGTCAGGAGGATGGAACATAAAAGGTTTGCACACTCCTTCACCAATTTACACTCCTGGTTATTTTACTTTAAAGCCAGTTGGGAAGAATTCTGTAAGGCTTTTGCCCAAAGTTCAATATTTGTGAACTATTGAAAAATTTAAGAAGTGTCCCAGGATGGGTACGGTTGATAAAATTACACTATCAAATTTGCTCATTATTTTCAGGCTGTTGAAAATTACTTGAAAAATCAGTCTTAGAGCTAGAAGAGATCTTGTCCCTCCCTTAGTACAGTCTCACTTCTACAAATCCATACTGGGCTCTTTCCATTCCCTACTTTTGCCCTGTGCTTTCTTACTCTCCACCTTTTGGGCCTTCCACTCATTAATTTTCTCACTCTTCAAGGTCTAGCTCTTCAATGGGAAGGTTTCTTGTTTAGAATTAATTGTTTAGTTCTCGCTGTTCTCTCTGCATCCTCTATAGATCAATACCCCCACCATAGCTTTATCATAATAGGCTTAGGGCTGGGTTATTTGTGTATTTGTGTACTTATCTATTTTTCCCCCTCCCTTGTTGTTTAAATAAATGAATAGATTTATTCTAGATCCAAGTTTGCAGATGAGAAAATGAGCAGTGAAGAAGTTTAATGACTTGCCCAGGGCCATATGTTAGAAGAATTACGAGCTTCACTCTGAATCTGCTGGTACTCCAGTACATTTCCTCCTCTAGTCCTATGCATATTTTCTTTTTTGCTTAATTTGATGCATTATAGTTATATATAAACACACACAGAGCAATCCCTAAATTATAATCAAGCTGTCTCTACAGTCAGTTATATGCAAATCAGAATGCCATTTTACTTAGACTTATTAATACTGTACACGGAATATAGACCCAGAAGCCAGCTCAGGAGAAGACTTTTTGTTTAGAAAGGTACACTCACTAGCTTCATATGGGCCTGGCGTAACTCACTAGCCTTTCATTAATTCCTCACCTCCATCCTATATCCCTCCCTGCCATGTTCTAAATCTCCACTCCTGAAATCCTACCCCTACCCTCTTGTTCTCGGCATGAGCTTGTTTATTGCTTTAACTGAGATGATTTAGGTCAGTGGTTCTCAAACTTTAATTTGTATAAAAGATCCCACAGCAGGCTTGTTGTCACATAGTTTGCTGGGGCTTATCCAGGAAGTCTGATTAGGTGGGTCAAGGGTGGGGCTCATGAATTTCCTACCCTAACGCGCTCACAGGTGATGCCAGGACAGCTGACCTGGGAACCATACTCTGAGAACCACTGCTTTGGGTCCCCTCTGTGACAGGGCGACCTCTCTATGATACAGAACCTCTCTGATTACTATCTTTCTTTTCTTTCTGTGAGGTGGAATTCAGAGAAGGGTTATTCTCCTCCCTTTCCCCAACTTCTAGCCCCCATCATTTTGTCAGTTTCAGGACCTTGCTCAAGCTAGCTAGTAGCCCGTCTCTCTCTGAGTACTCTGAGTATCTTTTATATAGCCCTCTATTGCCTTTATTTCTCTCCTACTTTACTAACGTAACTGCTTAGGTTTCCTTCCTCTGGTGTACAATTTAAGATGCATTGATAGATCTAAGAATTGTAAGCAATTTATTTCTATAAGGATACATGAAAATTTCATATTTGACTCTGTTGTTAGGAACTGAGCTCCTGTAATTTGAGCATTTCCTTGAAGACAGCAGAATTGAGAAGCCATGTTTAATGTTTATTTGAATGAAAGTGGATAGAAGAGACTGCTGACACATCATAAAAGAGTTAACTTGTATGTTTCTATATTCCAAGAAGAGCTGGTTCCTCTAAGTACTCAAATATCAGACTTGGCTCACTGACCTGCACTGTTGCCCTCTGAGGCCCTGTAGTACTGGCATGCCAGGCAAGGCCCTCCAGCTTTCTCTTGAGTGGTTGGTTGGAGTGGAAGAAGGGTGCACTGGTGTATTTTGCAGTGCTTCACAGTGAACTACTCTGCATTCTAGTGATAGCCCTCTTTACTTAAGAACTTGACTGCGGAAGGATGCTTGTTCTTCTGATGGTCACTCACACTTTTCATTTGTGTTCACGTCACTTCATTGATCTTGATTACTTCTAATAAATCATAATCTTATCCAATCACACATCTTATGTGACTCATTCCTACCTGTTTTTTTTTTTGCTTTGAACTCTTTCCCTAATTCAATATTGGTATTCTTTAGAATATATAGGAACCAGATAAAACATGTAGGTGAGGTATATGAAAGAAATGGGGACTTCTCTGCTTTATTCATTTTCTAAAATTTGTTCATATTTCTATAACATATACAATTTTATTTGTTAATATATGTCTTGTGTCTGTGAAGATTATTTCCCCTTTGGAATTTTCATACTATGGGCAACCCTCAAGAAACCCAGAAAAGCCACGTTTATAGACAGGCATATGACTATGTTTACTTAGAACTCAGTGAAATATTTTAAATTATCTGGCAGAAACCTAATTAAACATTGTCCCCTGTCTAAGGTGTATATTCCTTGAGATCAAAACTGTATCTTTTATTCCTTTTGAAAACCCTTAGTAACATTTTAATACAGGCCTCTGAACTTAATTGGTGCCAGCTGAATGAATAAATGATGGTAATGAGTGAAAATGTAAGTCTCTAACTTTATGGTTCAAAAGTCTCATTGTTTTAAATCAATTGATGCTCTTTAGAAAAAAAATGTTTAATTGTGCAAGGTTGTTCAGATTTTTCCTCTTATCCTTTTTCTGTATGGTTTATAAAAATACTTGGCTATCATTATTTAATAATTTTTTTAATCCAGAAGGTATGTTCCAAAGCATCACTTATGAATTTGTAGATAGCAGTCTTCTACATAATGATGCCCTTAATATACGCAATAATTCAGGGTCCATTCTTTCTCCTTCTAATATGCTATTACTGTAGTGGCATTGATTTTCTTCAGAAAACTTTGTACAATTAGATTATTGTTATTCATGGTGAATCTCAGGAGTCAAAATCAGATGATTGACCTCTCTGCACATTACTCCCGAAAGGGCCAAAGTGCTTCTGGATTCAAGGACTTTAGAAAGCTTCTCTCCTAAGCTGGCCAGTTTTATTAAATAGAATATTATCATGACTATTGTTTAGTCTACAGTTTAGTGTATGGCAAACACCTTTTCTTGGTCTGATAACTCATTGACAATTGACTTAAGCCTTGGCAAACAGATTTAGGTTCACAAAAGCTTCATCCTATGTGGTGATTTTCAGTACCTAACTTCCTTGTGCCTGTTTCCAAATTTGCTAAATAAAGATTATGCCTGTCACTACACAGCTCATCAGGATTACAATGAATAGAGATCATGAAATACAACACTAGAAAAAGACCATTATGGACCAGATTGCAAAATTGCTACAAATCAACACAGTGCAACCTACTATAATGCCAAATTCCCAGACATGGTTTCTCAGGACAGTGGGCTGTATTTGTTCCTCATTTTTGGTTCTTCCAAGATACCTACCAAAAGTACATTTCAACTAAGAGACAAATGCCATTTTTCTTCTACTGTCAAAAGGCACCACTAAGAGAGTTATTTATTCTATCCATTCTATCCATCAGCCTATAGGCAGAATTGTATTTAAAATAAAAATATGTAATAAAAATTACTGCCTATGTATCTTAAAAACCTTCCAAATGAAGCTTATGCTGTTGATGATATTTGTCATGGCTCTGAACATTTACATATCATGAAACTTTTTTGCTAACATACTTGTCTTTGAACTCTTTCTGACTCGGGAAGTGAGAACAGCTTTGTACCTTTACTGATACAACTCTTCATGTGTTTTTATTTTTGCCTCCTGCTACCCACCACAATATGCATACCTGGGTGCTTGCTGTGCCTATATTCTAGCTCCTGCTTTCTTTTCTTCAAGCTTAGTTAGCCGAGCTTTACTTGGTTTCCCCATGCAGAGTATTCTCTTAATCTATGATGAACTCTAACTAGAGTGCTAAACTCTAATAAAATAATAATGATATCACTTTTATCAAAACACTATGCTCATTTATGTATTTCCTCATTTAAACCACATAGCAATCCTATACAGTTGGAATTTGTATTCCCTTTCTATAGACAAGTAAACAGAGGTCCAGGCAACATGTAACATGTTCAGAGTCACCTTTTAGTAAATGGCTTAGCTGGGATTTGAGCCCAGGTCCATGCAGTTCCAAAGCCCACCCTTTTAACTGTTTGCTAATTATGATGCCACACCCTACACATTTCACCTGTTCTCTATATTAACTTCTCAATTTTTTTTCACTTGGTAGAGCTTCGGTGTGGTAATGTTTTGAGTTCTTTGGTACATGTGTTAATATTGAAGACTCACCAACTATTTCTCATTTTATGTAAGAGATTCTTCTGTCTCCATATTTTTTTAGCTTCCTTTCCAGTGTGTTTCTGGAGGAAACTGTAAGCTGCTCATTTTAGGGACTCCCCATTGAGCAAGCACATATATACATGACCCCAAATAGTCCTCATCTTCATCATCACAGCTAACATTTAGGTAGTTCATTATGTACAAAACATTTACATTGATTCTTTCAGTTAATCCTCACAAAAATCCTGTAAAATAGACTATATTGCTATCTCCAAGGTTAAGAAACTTGCCCAGGTTCAGTTACTCCATGGAAAACTTGAGTTTATCCAACAACAAATTCCACATGTTTAACTATTGCATGTTTCTCTCAAGGGAATCTAGGACTCTGCCTGCTTCCTGTTCCTTCCACTCCTCACCATGTGTCCTTACTTCTTCCCCTGCCCATTACCCCCCTGCCTGTTCGATCCTCTCCACTTTCCCTTCCTTAACTTGTTCTCTTTAGGTCATACCTTGCCTTCCCAGTGTCCTCCCAGTTCATCTACATGGCCCCCTTAACTTTTTTTTTTTTAGCCACTTGCCTATCTTTAAAAAAAGTTTCAAGCCTGACAGTGGACCTTCTAACTTTCTTGGCAATTTCCGATCATGATGACATAAGATAACAATTAGCTATCTTGAGTAGGTGAAAACATGTAGAATATGAGATTGAGATAAAAAAGAATCTATTTTTTTCTATTAGAAATATAAATAATAAGTGACTGTAATGTCTTGAGGTCTGTAATTTCTAGGTACTAAAAAGGACACTATTTATACATAACAACACACACACATTTTATGCATTGATTACCATTTTACCAAGCAGCATATTTTTGGCAATGCAACAACTACAAAAGGATTTTTCAGTTCTCATCATATAGAAGCACAGAGAGGCTCAGCAGTTTGCCTTTCATTTGCTCTATTGTGTAGAGAACTGCTTTGGAGATTATTGTGCACTGACATGAATTATCACTATAGTTTCATTTGGATGTCTAGGCTTAGGCATATTGCTTTTCTCCCCCAAATCAGAAGTTACAGCCATTCATTATCATAAATAAGACTTTTGAAAGAGAACAAAGCCATAAAATAAACATTGAAAAATAGCATTGGATATGCCCAGGTTAGTAAACTGCCCTTCTATTTAGTTGAACTCTAAACTTTATTTAAATACCCTCCTTTTTTTCTCTAAAAAAGAGAGAAAACTAACAATTGCTATTTTTCTTTAGAATCCACTGTAAGAACATTTTAGTAAGAAATATTCCCACATGGAAAAGTACAAAAATTGGGCAAGTACTTGCAGCTGACCATTAGAACTTGGAAGGGGAAACATGAAATGAACTTCTTAGCTTGTGGAATGGTGTGGATAAATTTTGATTACTGAGATCCAGAGATCCAGCATTTTACTCACTGAGACATTGGAATGGTTCATATGGTCCCCTGTGGCTTCCACCTTATTTCTTCCAGAAGAAATAAGCAATGTGATACCTAAGACCACATTTATTTTCAGTAATGGGATCACCACATGGATTATATTATGTGTACTGTGTACTAATGCATAGAAGGATCTGACTAATACCTCAAAATGTCACAAATTGATAACTCTGGCCCAGAAATCTGAATTACCTTGGCAGAGCTATGTTGTACAATTGAATGCATCTGATTAATATTTGCAATTGTGACAGCTGGGATGGCCTTCACTGGTATATGCCACTCTGCTGTGCCCAAGCTATGAATGCAAAATGAAAGATCAGCAAGATCTGGTCAAGAGGCCTATGCTTCATAGAGGTAGCTGTCCTAGTAAATAGTGTTCTAGCCATAATCTGGCCCCCAATATCCTGCCTGGTTTTTCTGAACTGAAGTCAGCAGCTTTGTCAGAAAAAAAAAATTTTTACACATTTTTCCTTTAAAAAAACAAAAATAAAAACTGCCCACCATCTCCTACCAAAAGCAAAGTCGTAGTATCCATTATACCACGATTTTTATTGCACAGATTTAAAAAAAGACATTCACAAGCATGTTTCCTGAAACATGACTCTGGACTTTAAAACATGATTTTATCACAGCCTATATAACTCAGGGACCAGTTTGATGTCAGAAAGCCAATTTTTGGTGTTTTAATCGTCAGAAAATCCAACTATTGAAGAGAAAGTGAATGTTTTAATATTTAAGTAAGCCTGGCACTTGAAGAGAAACACACAAATCTTATTTGGAAAAAAAATGCAAGTTCCATTTTGGACACTGCAAATGACAGTGCCAGCTGTTGTCATAATATTTCTAACATCCATGGAGGATTAACTCCAGGCCCAGCAATTTCATTGGATGAGCAGAAAGAGCTGTGGAAGTAAACATTGGTGCTTATGCTCTGACATTGTGAAATGAGGCAGGAGGCCTCTGTGGAATTAGATATCTAGCCAACACTGGATTATCATGCCTGTGGATCATTCATTTTGTGGATTATCTGCAGAAATTTTAATACCACACTTGCTGTCTTCTGCCTCTTGGCCTTCTTCCTCTGTAGTGGTATACTTAGGAAATGCAGTCTCACTTGAATGTACCCTTTCCATGAATGTTCGTCAAGTGTTCGTAGAGTACGAGCTGAGGGCCCTGGGGGATGTAAGACATAGGCTGATTTTAGCATTTACTTCACTACAGAAATAGAGGAAGTTAGCACGATGAAACATACATGGGCTTCTGAAGCAGGTGGGCCTGGAGTCAATCCCTAGTTCTTTTAAAATGTGTCCTTGGCCCATCACTTCAATTTTCTGAGGCTCAATTTTTTTTTCCTATAAAATGTGGATCCTAATACCATGTTTGAGTTCTTTTAATTAGAAATGTTTATATAACTCCTAGAGCACTGTGTGGTAGTTATTTTTCCAGGATAGATGTGTCTTTTTGTGTATGTTCTGCGAGGCAGAATGCAGAAGTGCTGAGGCAAACAGTCAGAAAATTCCCCAGGCCTTCAAGGAGACAGAAGTGGTGGATAGGAGGTCTGCCATCAAAGGGGTGGGCTTGAGCCAAGGCAGGGTGGATGGGCGGGACCTCACTCCCCAGGCAGAGGGAGAGGGCATTCCTGATGGCAGATGTGGGTCACACCAAGGCATGCAGACAGGAATGCAGGTGGCATGTTCAAGGCAAAAGATCAGGACGTTTTACATAAGACTGGACGTGGAGACTTTGAACAGCAAGCAGACTAGGAGTTCATCAAATAGTGATTCCTAGCTGCAGTGAAAGAGAAACCACAGAGCCTCTTTTTTCTCCTACCTCCCCTCTTGCTTACATCATGTTTGGGCAGTTCCAGCTTTTCATTGCACTCTGTTTCTACACTTTTAAGAGGACAAAGCTGTAAAAAGGATCTTTTTTTGTCTGCACTGGTATAGCCACTGTGAAGCTCTTCAAACTACTAGATGGTAACTAGTAATGATCAGGCTTTTAAAAGGCAAACTGAGTTTATAAGACTGGCATATCCTGTAAAGTGGATGGATGATGATGAAAAAAACAATGTGGTTAATATTGAAGAGTGGGAGGGTTAGTATAGAGAAAAGTGAAATATAGTGAAATAAATAAAAGGTAAAAAATATCAGGAAGGGACTGCTTAAGATTCAGGTTAAGCCACGTGGAAATTAGATTGATTAATGGAACAATGTATCTCATATGTGTAACTAACAACTGAGTGGGGGCTGTTTCCATTGTTGGTTTGGGAATAGGAATGCTTGTTCAGGAAGATGTGGAAGGGGTTTTTCTGCTGTAGCAGAAGTAGTTGAGGTGAGGCCAGGAAAGGAACACAGTAGATAGGCTGTGGTTCTATTTTACATGGGTTGTGTTTATAGAGAGGAAAGAGTGATTTTAAACAATTAACTGATGGTAAATTATGAACTAACACTTGCAAATGTTGATTATAATCCAGATTTTCTTTTTGTTGCTGATTTGGAAGAATTTTAGAGAAATCTATTTAGGATGGTTAAATATTATTTATGAGAGCACATTTTGGTATCACAGTTTAAGGTACTCCTAGGAAAAAGCTTTACAAACAGACCAACCTGAAAAGACCTATTTTGAGTGTATTCAAATTCAAGATAAGGGAACCAAAATTTCTGTTGCCTGGATAAAATTTTTGAGAGTTTATTGGAAATTTGGCAAACAATGGGCAAAAAAACTGACTTAAAATACAGATAAGCCTACAAGCATTCAAAGGGTGGAGGCATCAAAGAATGTAAGAAGTAGTTCAGATCACCACAAATAAATAATGGAATGTATAACGGAAAATCGGAATCCATGCTGTCAGGGCAAAGTCATTCTATTCTACAGAAATTCCATTGCTTGGCATGTTTAAGATAAAGTGCAAGTGGTGTTTTCAAAGGATTGGCACCCCCCCCCCCACTCCCATGAGTGACTGGGCGTTTTCTCGTTTTAGTCATTCTGTAGGCAGAAAACAGGTTTTGTTTCCAAGTGTGTCAGAGGAGGTGGGGATATAGAGGACTTACTGTGTTAAATGAAGGCTGTTGCTTAGAAGAAAGCTGGCCTTTCTTTAGAGTGGACAAGGAATTTGGTATATCATATATTAGGAAAAATGTTTATTTAATAGATTTTTAAAATTTTGGTTATCAAGTATGCTTTAAAAACTGCTGTCTAAATATTTAAACATTTTCAGGCTCTGATTGGGAAAAAATAAGAAAATCAGTTTCTGTAGAAGGCTATGTGCCTAAAATTATTTTTTGTAGCTACATGAATAAGTAAGATATATAGTTTCTGACCTATGTGGAGGACTTTCTATGAGAACTGTGGTACCCAATAATAAATGATCTTGTGAAGGGATTTAACACATAATTAGAAGGATCACACATTATCTGTTTCCTATTAATGGGATCCATATGCAGTGATAGAAAAGAAAGTAAGCTTTTTATGGTCTGTTAATGTTCATAAATTTAGAGCAAAAGAAGTATTTCCAAAAGTACTGCTTTTATTTACATGCCCAATTACTAGTCTTACACACATTTTAAACATTAAGCTTAAACTATTTCTTGCAGCTTTCATTTGCCAAGACAGACTAGGATGACATAAGTTAAACACAACCAAGGTGGGGAAGTTTTCCTTTTCTTGCCCTACATTACAGTCATACTACAAACCTTCCATCGTGGTTCTTTGGCTGTGGTAGGTCTAGCTGTCTAGAGATCAACTAACATGGCTTTACATAATCAACATAGGGAAGTTTTTTAAGAGACTGTGAGCTCTTGGAAAGCAACAAGTGAATCTGAAAGTTTCTGCAGATATTCCTCTCCACTTCAGTGAATGGGCACTGTAATGGATGCCCAATAGATGCTTAAAAGAATGTAAGTCCCGTAAGGCAGCATATTCTGAATTCTACTTATCATGGCTACATTCTCCATAAACCCAATAGCTGAACTATTTTAGGAACTCAGAAGGAACAACAGGAACTAAAGGGAACATCACCACCAAGATTGGCTCTCTGGCTGACATAGTACTTCTTGTCTTCTTGGAACGGTTGACAACCATACCCTGGCTGATTGGAAGTGGTAGGATGTCATTTTTAGGCAAAAGGAAGAGATCATACACAAATTCTTGCCTCTCCTTTTCTGTCTTGCTGGGTACTAGTATTGGAGCTCAAGAAGTTATGGAGCCCTATTGAACTTCCTAATATTCAGAAACCAACTCTCATTGTTCAAGACTTGGGGAAAATAATGTCTCCTTATGTCCTCTTCTATCTTAAATTCCTCAAGTACCCTCAAGCATGAATGGATATACAGGAAGTGACAGTATCTAGGAGGCACACCATCTGTGTAACTAATGTTAAAATCCTAAGCATTTATTCAGCAGTCTGTCTTCTGGAAATTTGCTGGGAGGCAGTCACAAACATCTCTATGTACCTTTAAGTACAACTTCGCTTGGATGGGAGGTTAAGAGAGAAAGCATACTGCCTTAAATACAACTCAGGTATAGCAAACCAATCCCTTCTTAGGTATATGGCATCTCCACCAGAATGTAAAAGGCTTTAATAGATATTCATGAAATGTTGGATTTTTATTTTTGCTCATTGTCCTTTACAGAAGAGTGTACTGCAAGGAAGGTGTTCACCTGCTCTATAAAAATGCAGTAATTCTTTCTGGTGCAATCCTTGGCTATCAGAGCCAAACATGTAAGTGGTTGGAATTATTTCTGATTTAGCATCCCCCTTAGGTAGGTGACGAAAGCTCCCACATCTTGGTGTTTCTGTTTCTGAATATCTGCAGTCTCACCGAGGCACTATGCCAGCATCCACATTTTATTGTTTCACAGGTATGGAACTAAGTGACATATCTTTCAATCCCCCAGCCACTCCCCACCCCCACTCTTTTCTTCCCTCCTGAGGAGGATAGATTATCTTTACATGATGCAGATATTATTTCAGAGTACTTTTGTTGCTTTTATAGGCAGGCAAGAAAGAGAAGTGAAAATATCATCTAGAAGGAAGGTGTGCCCATGTCACTTTCAGGTCACTCTATCTGTAGTAAGTACTTATAGAATATTCCAGTCACCTTACATATACTGGGAGATGTGTACACAGAAGAAGAATGCAGTAATAGCCTCCTTTGAAAATGATATAGTGTGGCTGAAAAGTAAATAAAACTTTTCATCCCTACCCCCACCTCCCAGGCTATGAATTATTCATTAGCTAATTTTCCCACCAAGATCGCAATCCTCTCACCTGTTGCTTGCCAGCCTAGTGGATTATTAATATTGTTGTGCTATTTATTTACATATTTTCCTTATGTGTGTCATTCATCTTATATGTATTAAACACAACTGCCCAGTTACCATTTCTTATTTTTCTTGTGGATGACCTTTCATCACTGCCCTATTACTGTGAGATCAGAAAAAAGATGCACTGGCCTGAAAATTAGCCCAATACAGACATATGGGGCAATAGGGGGTTCATTTGGGTTGGAGTAGGGAGCTGTTGATGCAGATAACTGAAGTTTGTGTACATGTCTTCAAATTTCAAAAAGAAATGCTTGCAGCAGAGGAAGCATGAAAGCCTTGGCTTGCAGTGGTTTCCTGGGGCTGGAGCTCAGGAATCTCAGGAGCATTTAGCTCTATATGTCTTCATTATGCGGGAGATAATGTTGAGTATTTCATCTCATACTGCAGATTAGTTTGGGGGCCATCAAAGCTTCCCTGAAGATCAAGTCAGTCCTCTGCGCTTGCCTTCACTGGATATGAGATCCACTTTGACAGCAGCTCTGTCTGCTAAGTCATCAGTAATTCCACTGATTATGTCAAGTAGGACTGATCCTTTGTGAACACTCCTCTTTTTATTAAAAACAGAAAGAAAGAAAGTAAGAAAGAGGAAGCTCCCTGTATCTAGCTGGCTGTGATTTAGCCCTTGGTAAAGAGTTATTACGGATTGAGATGGTGCCAGGCTGTTGCTGTGATTCATCTCTTCTCTTGTTAAGACCAGTTGAGACAATTCAGTCGGAAACCTCCCTGCTTTGTAAAGAGGTACTTTGTGTCAGAAGAGGAAGCATAAGTGTAAAAATAATTAGGCTTTCTGAGCAGAGACAATTAGCTTTTGATTTGTAAATAATTCCTGCAATTTAAAATCAAAAGTACTGTCAACTAATTCAATATACTGGGCTTCTTCATCATTTAAAATGACTTGTTCTCCCTTTGAAGGTCATTGAGCAAGCTGAACCAGTTTTCTTCTTGAAATTTTGCTGCAGAGCTAGTGACATGAGGAAAGTTTAAGGCCAGATATATTGGATGCATCTATATCAAGATGCAGCTCTGGAGCTGTGCCTGATCTTGGGACGCCAAATGGAAATCCATGGGCTGCACTGCATTAGCCTAGTTCCTGGAAATGGAGGCAGTATTATTTGACCTGTGAAGTTTGTGTCAGCCATGCCTTGCCTGACAGAATACTGATTACAGCTGTCAAAGGACAGATTGCCTTCAGGACAATTGGCACCCATGGATGGTTGACTACCCAGAGTTTGCAGTGTCCTGACAGAAAACTCATTTACTCTCATTCATCATTTTCATCCATAATTTCTCCCCTTAGTAGAAACATTCATCCCGGTGTAGGGCACACTACTTTTCATTATTTTACTCAGTAGACTCCTTTCCTAATCACTAATTTCACATTCTTCCTTCTCTTGCCAAAACCCAGGGTCTGTGTCACAGTTGTACCGTTTGAAAGAAGCTTTCAGTAGAATGGAGCTGGATAACCTATTGGGGTCTAGTACTTCAGTCTGGTTTACAAGAGCATAAATCTTCAGTTCTAGCTCTTAGATTATGGATCTTTTTAGGAACTCTAACCCAAATGCTTTGATTTACAAGTAAAACAGTTGAAGTCCACAGTGGGTGAGTGACCATCTAAGATTGCCCAGCTGATTGGTTGTGGAACTGGGATCGAAACCTAGGTTTCTTGGGACAGTGCTTTGGCCATGACACCACGTGACCTTTCAGTCTATCATGTGTGCAGATATTCCATCTTCCCTCCACCATTTCCTTTTCATGCTCCAATCCTGAGACCTGTGGGTGTGACCTTGTTCCTCCTGCATTCTACCCTGAGCTTGTCAGCAGTGTGGTGAAGTACTGGCTAGGGTGTTAGAGGAGGTTATGTTTCATTGCTCTGAGATTATTTTAGTGTCATTCAAGAAAGTCACTCATTAAGAAATTAAGTTGCAGGTTATTCCAGCACCTCCATGGCTTATCTTTCAGGAACAAGAACAGTTTACTCCATACTTGCATTGCCTCTAAACTCTTCCTTTAGGCTTTAAAATATCTACTGAAAAAAAAGAAACTATAAATACAGATGAAATACTGATAAATCTAGAATCTCCTCCTTGCCTAAAGTTTTATATGTAAACCCTAGTGTGGTTTTCTGTCAAACTTTTATAAAGCTCTTACTATATAAGATTTTCAACATTTATATAAGTAGGCAGAATAACATAATGAACCCAGAATAGCAAATTACCCAGCTTCAGTAGTTATCAACTCATGACCAATCTTGCTTCATTTCTGCCCTACCCAATTTCCCCCTCCCATATCATTTGGAAGACAACACCAGATGTCATTCATTAATATTTCAGTATAAATCTCTAAAAGATAAGCATGTTTTCCCTCACCTTCCCCAGCATTATTAAGGTAGAATTGATAAATTGTAAGATAATGTGTGTATTATGATGATTTGATATATATTGTGAAGATTTCCCCAAGTAGTTAATTAAGATATCCATCACCTCACATATTTAAAAGATAAGCATTTTAAAGGTATATTTTAAATACCATAATTATATAAAAAATTAATAATTCTTTAAATCATTGAATAGTCACTTAGTATTTAAATTATAATTATCTTACAAATTATAATTATATCTTACAAATGTCATAATTTGTTTTTCATAGTTTAATTATTTGAATCAAGCTCCAAATAATTTCTACATATTATAATTGGTCATAAGTCTTTTCAGTCCCTTTTAATCTATAGGTTCAAGATCTCTGTATCTGCAGTTTATTTGTTGAAGAAACTGAATTGTTTGTCCTAGAGAGTCCACTATAGTCTGGATTTTGCTCATTGCTTCCCCATGGTATCCTTTGACATGTTTTTCTGTCCTCTTTGTTTCCTGTAAATTGGTAATGTATCTGAAAGTTGCATTAAATTATTTTTTCAAGAAAATGAAAAGGTACATACTGATTGATATACACTGGAGGGTAGAGAGGAGTTGTTGGTGTGCGGTGCTCAGTCAGGGCTGGCTTTTTGGATGTAGAGGAGGAAGACTGTGGGAGCTCAGGATGATGTGGTGGCTGAGAGCGTAGACCCTGTAGCCAGATGGTTCCAGCTTCAGTTCTGTCACTTTGCTGTGTAGCCTTAGGAAAATTACTTGACCTCTCTGTTTCACTTCTGTCATCTGTTCAATGAGAACAATACCTCACAGGATTGTGAGGATCAATATATATATATATATATATATATATATATATATATAAAACATGCTTAGCACATTGGCCTCATATAAGTATTTGTAAGTGTTGGCTGTTGTTTATGAAGGAAGTTAGAGGAGTTTCAGGCAAAGAGAATAGTGGAAACAAAGGTACATTTCTGGAGGACAGCAGCATAGCCACAGACCAGCTAGAAGACCAGCCTTCCAGAAAGCTGCGCCAGGCCTGATGACCCCCTATTCTGACTAATTTTTCTCCATTGCAGTCTCTATTTATTTTTCTCAGCTTTCTCCACATCCCATCCCACACAAGCTATTTTTGTCATATGCACACTTGGCATGCAAGTAAGTAAGAAAGCAAAGTTGGAACACCAGTGTCAAGTGGTGTTGGGGCCAGGAGTGAGGGGACCTTGGGTGTCTGGAGGGCATCTGTGTGCTCCTACGTTCTGCGACATCCCCCGGTCCTTACTGCACATCTGCCTTGTGTCGTACTTTTGTGCTTCAAGGGTCAAAGGTGGAATTCTTATTGGTGTTTGCCATTTACTCCTGACAATTACTTTGACCTTCATATGGAACCCTGACACTGTAGTCCACAGATTATTTTATTCATTTGCATCTATTCATCTTAAGCTTTTTATGCAACCAGGTTGCATTCTCTGCCTCTCCTAGCTTATCAGTTTGCATTAGTCTTGGAATATTTGAGTCTTTGGCTTTGCATGATGGCACTGTTTCTAATATTGTAGGAATGCCTCCCTCTCCCATCTCATTCCCTTTTTCCTATTGGGTTCCTCTGCAAGCCCTCTGGGTTGTTTCATGGTGATGACTATTGGTGAGAGTCTTATCTATTACCAAATGTTTCTTGTTTGGTTTTCTATGGTTCCAGTGTCCTTTCAAGCAGAGACTGACAAACCGTAGGGCACCTGTAGTTTAATTGGAACACAGCCATATCTGTTCTTTCACCTATCATTGGTGGTTGCTGTCTCACTAGAACAGTGGAACTGAGTATTAGCAACAGAGATCCTATGGACCACAAAGCCTGAAATATTTACTCTCCAGCCCTTTACATTAAGAGTTTGCAGATATCTACTTTAGAAAGAGGAAAGTTATTAGATTGGTGTGATGCCAATGAACTGCTGGCTAGGAAAATAGAAATTGTGGAATTCTAGAATTTTTTTAAAAAAGCAGAGAACACGGTAAATAGTTACCTGTTTACAGGTGACTTACATGCACAGAGGTTTCAAAAGAATGTGCGGTCTTGTAAATTGGGGGAAGCAATGGAAGGCCTTTTTTGTGTGTGAAGGTCTTCAGACCCTTAGGTCATGCAATGGGTTGCTCTCCTTTTTCACTTTTCCATTTTGCCAAAGTTTCCTGGAAGATGAATGTTCTGGGCTGCATGGGGATTTGGGATACTTCGTACTGGTTGCTTTATCTCTGATATTCTTGGGTTCCCGCCTAGCAAGTCCACACATTCTCTCTGCTCCTGTCTTGCAAGGCCCGATCTGCTACTTAACTTAGGTTCCTGCTGCTCACTTTGAAGGGAATCTCTTTCATTTGCCTGGGGCCTTGTTTACTCAGTAGTATCTGTGCCAGTTGACAACAAGTCAAAAAACTCTTTAGACAGAGGCCTGCTTTGAAAGTGTTAGCTAGTAGCAAGTAAGTCTGGCTTAATTTCTTCTAGAGTCTGGAGATCTGATTGGAAGGGAAAAAGGAATTATTTATTTGTTGATTGGATTAACTAATTCACATCAGGCATTCTGAGATAATTTCACACATATTATCTTATTTAAAACCCCATTAAAAACCCTGTAAGGGAGGTAATATCATACTTCAAGAAACTGAGACTCAGAAAAATGAAACAAATTGTGAAGTTCCCATGCTGTAGTCCAATCTCTATCAGTAAATGTCATGAGCCACTCCTAGCTTTCTATTCCATAATCCTTACCATGTTGCCTTCTTCTCCTGCTCACAAAATGGCTGCAGGAGATCCAGCACCATGTTTCCAAGCAAGAAGAAAGTGAAAAATAAAGGATAAAAGGCAAACAGATGAGTCAGCCAGTTTATTATTTTTCCTAGTTGTTCTGCTTGGTGACAACTTATATCTTACCAGTTATCATCATAGGGCCATCCCTTCTATAAGGGAACCTAGAAAATGTGGAGGTTTTTTGTTTTAACCTGAGCACATTGCCACCTTATAAAAATGTGTTCTGTAGATACAGAAGTTGGGGAGAATTGTTACTAAATAGGCTCTTTGGTCTCTTTCTCAAGAGGTCATTCTGATGCATAGAAAGATTGAAAATCTCTGGTCTAAATTCTTGTGGACCTTGCTTTTCTTAATTTCAAATGAATTTGGTAGAATAAAGATTGTTATCTCTGCAGTCTTCTGGTATGAGACAGTGATTCAATGGACAGCATGATTTCCTTCCAGCTTCCATGGTAAAACAAGGCCTATGTGTACGAGGAGTGGCAGGTGCTTAATGTCCTCAGCCAAGTGTGGGGAAGCGTGGTGTGGCTCCAAGTCTCGTAGCTACATGGCGGCAGTAGGGGTCTCTGTGGGCCACCTAGTAATCCCTTTGGTAAGGGCATGGGGGGCGCCACTCAGAACCACTGGATAGCATCAGCTGGGCAGACGGATGTAGCATCTACTGGAGCCTTGGCGGGATAGGGAAATGTCTGGCACCGATCAGGTGACTACTGTTTAGTCAGCGGTAACTTTTACCTTCCAGTCACCGTTCCCTATGGCTCTTGGGTGGCTGCACACCAGCCCCAAGCCTGGTTGAGGCCTGCTGTGTTGTAAGGAGAGGCATAATGACGCTTCCAAAATGTAAATGTAAACACTTGTGTGGGCAGTTTTCACATTGAAAAGGACGTGCTCTCAGGGAACCAGCTATCACATGCCTGAGTCCTTGCCCCACACCTGGCTACCCACAACTAAGTTGTTTTGGGGGGACAGTTTGTCATCAGTGCTGTGTGCTGCCAGGCATAGAGCCTCAAGGGAACAGGATGGTCTAAAAAAAAATAAAATGAAATAAAAAAAGAATTTCAGTCTGTGAAGGAAAACAGCATCTACCCTGCTTGGTTCCCTGAGGGAATCAGTCAGCTCAGGAGAGCTGGGCTTGTTTATTGCTGCCCTGCAAAGGGGGCTAAAACCTAGTGGAAGCACTGACTGCACACTTTTTCAAGAGGAGGGCGTTGTAAAACAAAATGCCAGAAATGTCGTAGCACAGAGGTCATAAACTCGGGAAGCCTATAGCGCTTGGCAGGTACATAAACATGTGAAATGAACCAGTTTCACACAGGCAAGCATGTGTCCAGAGGCATTGTTGACACAGAGGAGTGATGGTTCTAACTCCCTTCCTTCCTCCTTCTATTCCTCTCGCCTTTCCTCTTTTTCCTTCCTCTTCTTGAAAAGCCATGGACTTAGAATTTTGTGTGAATAACCCAGTTTGTTAGTGTTGAGGACCAGGGTTGCCACTAGTTCATGTGGCTCCTTTGTCCAAATGAGGAAACAGCACCCGTTCCTTCATGCCTTCGCCTGTGGCTGTGCAAATCAAGGCAGCCCTGCATTTCATCCCTTACTCGCCCCTTGGCTGGGCCTTTGTGCCAGACACAAACTGCCCAACTTTAGATGATGGCCTCAGAAGTTAACCATGTTATATGAACCAAATAAAATATATGTGTGGGCCACATAGCCCACAAACTTGCATTTTACAGCCTAAAGGGTCAAACCACCTGGCTTCAAATCTGGGTTCTGTCATTTAGGCAAATTATTCAGTATCTCTCTGCCTCAGCCTCCTGTGTCTATAAAATGTGGATGACATTAAATAATACATGAAAAGCACTGAACATTCAGAGTATGGCTAATATCATAGCACTTTGTAAATGTTCATTAATATCAAAATTCCATAACAAACTGATTTTGCACACTTACTGGCCTATCTCTGCAAGTCAAGTCTGTTTGAGAATTCACAGCATATGAAATGGATGAAAGAATGTATGTCGGACCTTCATACTTTCATTCTACTGCAACAGAAAATGCTTGTGTTCTGTCTCTGGTGACTGTGAAGGCAGGGAGCCCAAAATAGCAAGCATTACTTACCAGATGGCCTGCTAAGGCCACAAGAACCTTAGTGAAGGGAACATGGCTTGAACCACTGTTTGTCTCCCTGCATAAAGCATTTACACAGGTTGACAACAGACATGCATAACAATGACATTTTAAAACTATTAAGAAAATATTAAATTAAGTTCAGTATCATCTGTTACAAAAGGCAGAGGTATGTGGGATGCATTTTAGAATAATTTACACTGAAACATTTTAAAAGTATTGGAGTTTAAAGTGTCAGTTGCTCAGTTATTTATGTTCATCTTCTAACCTGGCTCATTCTCATGGGAACAAGCCACAGAGCTAATACTCTATCATTACAAACTGTCACAGTTGTGTATATCCAGCATGCCTCTGGCTCTGCACAAAAGACTGATTCCCATCATTAAGACTGTCTTGGGAGGAGAGCAGTAACTCAGCACTGACTCCAGTGAACCTGTGGTTGGCTGCAAAGATCTCACTGAAATGAGAGCAAACCCAGCAATGTGGCCCTGCTGGGTCCAATCATATCAACGTGTTCACAAAAGCGGCAGCCTATTGATGAACTTTAAAACATGCCTAGAAAAGGGCATCCAAGAAACAATTTATTTCTATCTACATTTAAATTAACTTTTTTCTTACTTCATTGATATCCAAGTTTCCCCTAAATACTCATCAAGCTCTACACAGATATGAAGAATGTTCCTGGACTTGCAAAGATGAGGATTGCCCCAAGAATTCTATTATTTGCCTAACATAGACTTGGCTGGACTACCATCAGTCTAAAGCTTCTCTTTCTAGACCTGGGTTTCTCAGTCTTGGAACTATTGACATTTTGAATCAGAAATTCTTTATGGCGGGAGCTGACCTGGGCATTGTAGGCTGTTAGCAGCATCCCTGGTCTCTACCCACTAGATGCCAGTAACACACCAACTTGTGACAACCAAATATGTCTCCACCATTGCCAGATGCCACCTAGGGGAGGAAATCTTCCAGGTTGAGAAACCACTGCTTAAGACTAAGAAAAACACAGGTTTGTAAACACAACAGGTTTTTATTTTTTTTATGACAAAAAAAGAAAAGGCCCTAAAGATGGCAAGTGTTGAAAATCAGCCATCTGCAAGCTATACTGACAAAATACATTGGAAAGATTCTGTAGTCACCTTATCTGGCAAATCAGTGACTTTGCTAAGCTCACAGCAGCTTTTCCATGTGTCATGTTAACTGCTAGCAAACTAACGAGTCCAGAAGGGTAAGTTGTCATCGAAGCCTCCACATCACCATGGAAGTATTTGTACAGACTCCTTCCATACAGAAGTGTGGCTTGTCCATTGACATTAGCATATAAAAATTCAGTGTGTTGGAGTAAGAAATTCATAAAACAGAGAAGGACCTCTGAGATCGTCAGGTCTGCTTTTCATGTTCTATAGTCCAAGACACTGAGGTCCAGAGAGTAGACTTTGCAGCACAATTCATGATAAATCTCAGTGATTCAGACACTAGCTTGAAATTTTCAACATTATAGGCACAGAATCATGGCTGAGTAAAATGTTAAAATTGTACTGTCATGGCAGTTTTCAAGGTTTTAGGAATAAATAAGAGAAACCAGAGACATAATTAAAAACATCTTTCAAATTGAAGACATTTCAAAAAATTAAGGATACCATCAATGCACCTTTTGCTTCAGGATCCAGAAACTTTTTTTCCCTTATAACACATAATTGTATAATATCAACATACTGGACATGTAGATTTCCATTAATTCGCCTTATTGTGTACTTATAAATTATGACTAAATGATTTGATATATGAAAGAAGAAATGGTTTATAATGTGTTCTTATGTCAGACCAAATATTCTCATTGTCTCTCTTCCTACCTCCATGTACCTTATTTCCTCCACCTGGATTGTATGATGTGAATAAATTCATCCCATTGGTACATAATACTGTCCCTGTGAAATTTCTTTTACTAATTAGAAGAAACCACTAATTGCATATTTCACACTTGAAATGTTTTTAAAAATAGGTAGTATTAATATTTTCTCTATGTGGTCAATTCCTGATCTCAAGGAGAAAGAGTAAGGCAGGAAAACAACAGTTTCAGATAGTTTCAGACCAGGTGTTCAAACTGGATGATGAGCACAACACCAGAAGAAAGGTACAACATGTTCTAGAATGTGCAAGTTTTGATTACAAGGTGTACTCTTGCTGCCTAGTGTGGCGCCTCGGACTCTAACTTTAGTGTGTGACTACCAAGGTCTCTGAAACAGAACTCCACAAGGTCAGGTATGGATCTAGTATTTCTCCTGCTGTGTTCCAAATATCTCCCTGTGCCCAAGCAATAACAAGAAAGTTTCCTACTGTAATGTGGCAGAAAGGTTATCAAAAGACTCCAGGAAATGCCTTTGACCTTGTTTTGGACCTAGAGGATGATCGGTATGGTGTCAAAATATGGAATGTACTAGTAAAATATGCACACGATTCATTTTTTTTTAAAAAGAAAAAAATTTGTTGGAAGGCAGAGATGCAATCCATTGTAGATTTTAAGGCAAGAAATGGTTGAAAAGAGATGTTATTTTTTACCTCAAACATGGTGAACTACACTACCACCTTTTGGCATTGATGTGAAATGAAGATTCCCTTTAAAGACTATTAATGCATTTAACAAATATTTGTCAAGAGCCTGCTATGAACTAGTCACTGTTATGGGTAGTAGAGATTCCATTTTAAACAAAATAAAGTCATTTCTTACATTTAATGAAGGGAGATAGTCAAAGAAATTCACAATATGCCACTTACCCTGTAAGTGCTATTGGGAAAAACAAAACAGGGTAAGGGGCCAGGTGAAGTGGGACTGGGCCAAGGAGTTAGTATTTTATATGGAAGAGTCAGGGAATGCCTCTCTAATGAGGTGACATTTGCGCAGAGAACTGAAAGAAATAAAACAAAGAGCCTTATGGGTATGTGGGGGAAGATAACAGAAACGGCTATCAATGTTCCAACAGGAAATGTATTAGGACTCAAAGCAGCAGGCCTCTCTGTGCTTAGAATGAAAGAAGGTGGGATAAAGCAAAGGGGAAGCTTTGGGAACACAACAGGGATACACTGAATGTCTGCACAGAAATGATTTGACCCACCCTAAAATGAGATTATGTGTTTACATATCTCTTACATGGTTTTTAAATATGAGACCTACAGCTCTCTGTTAAGTAACATGATCTTTGGTTTTAGCTGAGTTGTAACAAACATGGAATTGTCTTTTGGAGTTATCCGCAGAGCTGAGACCGACTCAGAAAGCAGTAGTTCGTATACACTGCACAGGTTGGATGATACATCAATCTGGGCTGGGAAGTAACAACACCAGACTACGGTTGCCTATGGGCCCTGATCCAATTCACCACATCATGTGCCTGATTTTTAATGGGATGAGAGTTTGCTAAGCAGACAAGTGGAAAGAAGGGGGGCAGTTTCAAGAAGGAACTGCAGAAGAATTGAGTGTAGGTGAAGTTCCCATGTTATCTGGCTTCATGTTGCCTTCACATCCTTCAAATGACCCCCCTACTCGTCTTCAGCATAAACAATATGTTCTTCTAAAAGGCAGACAAGGATGCCAAGGACTTCAATCACAACACCTGCCCAAGAGTCTTTTAAGAAATACGAACTAGCCCTGCCCTTTTCAGCTAAGAATTGCTCCAGGTTTTTGAGTGCCTACCATTAATCAGGGGCACATGTACCAGTTGGAAATGGTTTGCCTGCTCTCAAGGACAGTCAGATTTCACCTGCACGCCTCTCAGCTTGCCCTGCCTTGGGGGTTGCTGAGCGTGTCTGTTGGGAGTGGTTGACTTAAAGCAGGCCTGGCATAGGACCAGCAGGAGAATATGCTAGAATTGTACTTCTTAGAGCTGAGGATTTCTGTTCAAGCCCAATCCTTGGACTGATGAATCAAGAGTGATTAAAGAAGCAAAGAGGCACTTCCTGAAAAGGTATGGCATCCAGGCACAAGTCATTACTTGAGCAATTCTGTCCATAGCACTTACTTCAAGTGCTTCAGTGTCTATGGCTTTTTGCTTTTGCAAGTCATGACGTTTTTTTAAATGCTACCATACACTTGGCAAACATTTTTTTACATCTACCCAAGGCCTAGTCCTATGTTCAAAAGAAATGAGTGACATTGTCCTTGTACTTGTGGAATTAATAGTTTTGTTAAAAGATAAGACTTCAGCAGCAAAACAATCCAAAAAGTAGCAAGTGAGAAGCCAAGTAGGTGTTAGCTCAGTAGAAATCATCCAGGCTTTGGAATCTGATAGACCTGGATTTGAATCAGAGCTCCGACTCTGACCAAGCTCCGACTCTGACCAAGAGTGTGCCTTTGTGAGATCCACTTACACTGTCATGTTGGATCATTGTGATGACTCAATAATATACATAAAGCAATTAGTAAAGTGCCTGGCACATAGGAAGCACTTTATTATTACTATTATTAATAGTAATGGAAAAACAGGAGAGCTAGGTTCTAGTTTTGATTTTGCAATATTTAGAGAACTTCAGTAAGTCATTTAACTTCATCACACCATCCATGTAGATCATCTGTAATGCAAAGGGAATAAACATTCTCTGTATGATGTATCTTACTTCCAAATTCCATTGTATTTGAACTGAAATGTGTTGAACAAAAACCTCATTGGATGTTTCCTTAATACTAATAATAATGCAACAATTAAATATAAGTATTTACCGAGGACTTACTCAGGAGGTAAGAGCCGTAATGGACTCTTTATATTCTTTGTTATTCATTCCATGTGATACACTCAATGAGATAGATAACCTTGTTCTATTTTCTAGATTCTAAGCCATATTTTATCCAGTTTAATATTTCTGAAGTCAGGATTCATTATACAATTGAAAAGTATATTTAATGTGCTAATTTCTTTCTTTCCCAAAAGCCATTTCTAAGTGAGATCAGCCTGTTATAGCCCACAAAATCTTTGAAGCAGAGGAAATGAATAATTTTTCCTCTATTTTGGGTGATAATACTGGGGGCTCGGACAGGTTAATTTACATGCCCGAGATTAATGAAATAACAAAAGCAAAGCCAGAATTTGAACTGAGATTTGTCTGGTTTCACTCACTCCTTCATACTTCTTAGGAGTGAAAGGTTTAAGAAGTTGCCAACATATTGTCTTTTGTTCACTTCATTTTCCATAGCAAAGTATTTTTGTTTCATTACTAGTGTGAACTGTAGATTGCCTACTTATTAAATCTTAACATTTAGTCCTCCTAGCCAGATTTCACAGGCTGGGTATCCTGTGCAATGTAACATTGACATCCATTTATTGTTGACATTGCTGGTGACATTGGTCAGTCTGAAAAGTTGTTTTCCTTAAGATAAGAAACTAGTGGACTTACAGATCTCCCTTAGAAATTTCACCATGACCTGAGTTCACTTGAGTAGTAGATTTTTCCCTAGACTTTCAGAATCCGGGGTCCTTACAAGGAAATAGGAGAGTAGTCACTAACAGTTGATTATTAAGCAAATTCATTGAAAATTAACAGCAGTATTCTTTGACCTCAGTCTTTATAGCAAACTGCTAATCTTAGGTAAATATAAGATTGTATTACTAATCTATTGACATTTAGCACAAATTAGCTATCAAATGGGCTACTTGTTACTATTGAAAACTTTTTGAAGTACATTACAAATCTTATTTCCTGTGTGTTTCCTCTCTGAAACAGAATCTTAGGACCTTTTATTGGGCCAGGAGAACCTCCCAAACAATCTAATAATGAGCTGATTAATTGTCTGTGATATCAAATCAGCTCTGTCTCCAAAATGATTGTAGTTCAGCATCACAGTTAATAGAAAAAGATTTCAAAGAAGGTGACCACTAACCTTTGTAAGTGTCCTTTGCATTGGTAAATGAAACTTTAAGTGGAAAAATGATTTGCAGACCTGATTCCTAGTTAAGTCATTCTGAGGTTCTTAAAGTGAACAGTTCTGTCTCTGCTTTTAACAGGACATAATTGTTAGCATGTCCACCTAGATTAAAGGAATGAATAAACTTACTTATGTTTGGGATTTGCCTTTCCTTCCTCTAGAAGCTTCAGTATAGCAGTGCAGTAAAATTACACAGATAGAATTTGAAAGTGTATCAGTCAGGGTCCTAGCAAGAAATACAGTCTAATTTAGAAGATTCAGAAGACTTTAATGTAAAAATGTGGGTGGGGTTAAAGTCACCAAAAAGGCATGTGGAGACACTGGGCCCGTGGCTGCAAAAAGGGGCTGCTAGATGTGGAGCAGCCATGGGAGGAAACTGCTGCTATAGCTCTGGGAGAGCAGGAGCTGCAGAGGAGGGCCACATGACAGAAGCTAGGTTACTGTAGGACTTAGGCTCTGCCAGAGCACAGGGACTGTGGGGAAGTCATCCCTGACCTCTCTGTCAACCTTCTCATCTCCATTGTTCAAACCCAGTAGGAAGTCAGCCAGCAAGGAAGCCTGGAGATTACATCCTGTCATGTTCCAATATTATAAAAGATAAACATACAATTGTTGACCTGTGTCTTTAGCCACTGCCCTATTTTTCTATTCCTCTTTTCAGCCAAACTTGGGAGAGCTGTCCATTGATTATGGTGGGACAGCAGATGGAAACTCTGCTTGTCCCTGGGACAGTTTACTCTGTTGATAGCAAATCACTAATCTTCATCTTTGAAGATGGTCACCACCCTTCTTTACTTGGTCTCCAGGACACTGTACTTCCCTGATTTTCCTCACACCTCACAGGTATTCCTTGAAGCCATGTTTGCTGTTTTTGCTTATCACCCCAACCTATATTCGAATGACCCAGGAAGCAGGCCTCAGAATTTGTTTTTCTTTTGTACCGCTCTACCACCGTAAACACCCCCTATTTCCATTCCAGGAATACAAGATCTTGTGCAAATAACTGGAAATTAAGTCCTCAGGTTTTGTAGATACTAGCCTGGGCTCTACCTGCTGGTAGGTTGCTAGAAAATCACTATTTGATGGGAATTTGAACACATTTTCTCTTGTGGTTTTGAATAAAACCTGTATAATGAACACTTCCAAATTAACCTCACCTGAGCTCTGAGCATGTCTATTTAGCTACCTAGTTGATATCACCACTTGAATGCTTTATAGAAATTCAAAAAATTGACCTTACCAGCACTGAATTTATCACCCTTCACTGGATCATCCTTCAGTCACCCTCATATCAGTTGGTGACACCTCCATCCTTCAGTTGTTTAGGTGAAAAATATTGGAGACCATTGACTCTTTTCTTTCCCTCATTACCCACAGCCAGTTCATCCATAAATCCTAACCATTTCACACCATTCATGCTACTGGTCCAAGCCACCATCCTCCCTCACCTGGATTCTTGCAGAGACTGCCCCTACCCCCCACCAAGACCCAACTGCAGGTGCTTCTCCTGCAGGTGCTTATCCTCTCTCCTCCCAACCCCTCCACCAGTTGGACATCATGTCATCACCTAATGACTCTGCTCAAAGCCTTCCATTGCTTCCCATTTCATAGTGGCCTGTAATGCTCTTTGTGATCTGGTGCCCTGTTATCCTTGACTTCACTGGGTAGATGTTTCTGTTATGACACTATAAACATGCCCTGTTCAATTCTGTGTTCTGTGCAGTGTACTCTAAAAATAACAGGAAAATTAGGATTAGAGCAGACTTCCTCTGTCATGTACAACCAAAGCAATACTCCTGTCCTACCCAGCCCTAACCAAAGCAATAATGGATGCCGTGGGAGAGCTGTGCAGATGGGAGGGTGCACATTTCTGGGGAGGCGGCTCTGGCGCAGGCACTCATTTTTAAATTTCTCCTAAGTGGAGTTGAAATCACTCCAGCCTGTGCAGCAGCCAACCTGGGGGCTTTCTCCTTTCCTACTAAAACTAAAATTCCACTACTGCCATTCTGGCTCTTTTTGACTAAGAAAAATCTTGTTTCCATGTTATATCAACATTACCCTACTATTTACCAATAGCCCGTGAGCTAATTGCTGTTATAGGAACACATGTTGTAACAGAACAGCATGTCCTCCCTTACTGCCTTCTTGGCTATTTCTCAGATGCTAGGCGAGCGCCTAACTGGAAGCTTTCACACTTGCTCTTCTCCCCACCTCGTATCCTCTGCCACAAGAGAGCCTCCTGAATTTCTTCATCTCTTTCAAATCTTTATTCTTATTTTTCCTTCATAGTGTCAGCTTCCCCGACAGCCCACTTAAAATTACAATACCCGCACCTACCTCCAGACTTTCTCTCCTATACATCATTGTTTACTTTTCTTCATAGTGCTTAAAATCATCTGATGTACATTACATATTTATTGCCTGACGCACATCCATGAATATGCAAGCTCTGTGACAGCAGGGGTTGTGGGGTTTTTGTTTCATTTTTTTCTTTTTTCTGTGCTACATCTTGAGTGCCTGGAATATGGTCTAGCATGTGCAAGGCATTTCATAAATGTCGAATGAATGAATGAAACTCAGACTCCTTTAGAATTAATCTGAATTTCCTTTTTAATCTTAAATCTTAATCTGAAAGTCCATCTGCCCTTATTTTCTTTCTGATTTTGTTTATGTGTTTGTGTGTGTATGTCACAGGGAGTGTAGCTTTTATCAAACCTGGTTTCCTATCTACTTTGCTATACATCAGACTTCATACCTACCACACTCTCCCTAGGGATATTTAAACATGTAAAGCTTTGATATTTCAGTAATTTATTATAAGGAGTGTCCTGGGAAAGAATTGTGATGCAGTTTATATATATATACACACGTACATACATGTATCTTTTTGTATGCCTCTACCAACATAAGCATTCCTTGCTCCCATTCTAGGAATCCAAGCTCTCGTGCTAACAATTAAAAATTAAGTCCATAGGCTTTTCAGATTAGTCTGTGCTCTAGCTGTCAGTAGGTTGCTGGAAAATCAATTTTTGATGGGAATATTAATACATTTCTTCAACACCCATTACCAATCTTAGTGTACATTCAAAACAATAGATCATTCCAATACTCCACAGCGATGGTGATGGTGCAGGTTAGTGCCGACATTACAAAGGGCCAAGGAGGTGGTGACTAACTCCTTCTGTTTCTGGGCAAGGCTTCACAAGGGTAGTGATGATAAACAGTTGTGGGTGGGGGAGATGGTAACTGCAGAGTTTCTAGGAGCAGAGAATGGGGAGGGGTGAATCCAGGAAGTGATTGTTGAAAGGTACAGAAATGAACAGATTCCTGCTATGTTCAGGGAACAATATGCTGAATCATTAGGCATGGGTGGTGGGTGTAGGGTAGGCTGAGAGGCAGCCTCATGTGCCATAAAGAGTTTGGACTTGATCCAACTAGAGAGCTATCAAAGTTTTAGGTGATATGACTGGACTAGTCTTCCTGCTCCTCACCTTCCCCAGCTGAACCCTGGCTTCTTGAAACTGTCAACTTTAAGCTTATGTGCTGGAGAACAGACTCCTGTCCCCAGTACTTGGATGAGTACTTGACATACATATATATGTATACACACACACACACACACACTTGTTTTCATAAATACATTTTTTGTGTATAAATACATATGCATACACATATACATACATGTATATGCACATATGTATGTGTATGCATACATATGCTCATGTATATACACATATACATATATTTGTGTATTTATATATGTATTTATGTGCATTTGTTTATGTATCATACGTAATTTATATGTATATATATTATGTGTAAATATAAACACATGACCTATCAATATTCATTTCTGCGTTTTCTCTATAGCCAAATTTACTCTCTATCCAAATCCTTTAGGGTACTGCAGTTCTACCCATTGGAAACTACCTTTATTGACTATTAACTAATAAAATTAATGGATTCTAATTAAGTAGACACTCCAAAACATTTTTTGACTTGAATTAAAAGCTTGACACATATTCTTGCTCAGGTCTGTCTTAGGTTCCTTCTACCAGTTCCAATTCACCACTCTGCCTGTGGTGGTATCACCCCCAAACATTTTGAATACCCTGAGATTCTTTGGTGTCCTAAACTCATGGCTCAGGAAGAAAACTTGTTTTAATGGTCAAGGAAATAAGATTGAATTGGAGAGGTCCCTAGTGAAGTTAATTATGAAAATAATACCCTGCTGCAAGCTGTCTCAACTGTCATTGACAGGTTGCGTGTCATTGACAAATTATTCCATATTTCTGCATCTCAGTAGCTCAATTTTGGTAATTGTGTGATTGCTAAACACCTGACACTTTAAACAAAAACAAAAGCAAAAAAAGTACCTCTTTGGTGAGATTTGAACTATATAGGGGGCAGTTATTTGGGAGAAAATTGCCTGCTCAGCCTCTTAAATCATATTTCCCAGAACTAGAGTATGTACATGGCTTCTTGTGTGTATCCAAATTACTTTGTGGATGTCCAACCTCTAGTCTTCTCTCTCCTATGTGGAGGCCAGCTATCTTAGGCTACTTCACAGCTCATTAGCAGTCCAACTGGAGGCCAGGGATAGGAAATAGATGAGATGAAGCTTAAATATGTCACATTGATTATTTCTTAGCAACTGATAAAAGGCTTAGCAGGATGAGGTTAAAACTTTATTAAAGAGGTTTGGGGATCATCTGTGACTTTAGCATATATGTTACTCCTTTCCCCTGCTCCCTTTTTCTAGTGATTAAGCATGGGTTGGCTGCAAACATTAATGGGGCCAATATAAAATTTCTGCACTTACCATGCAGGTCCTTAAACAAATTATTTTGTCATTTATGAGAAAATTAAAATAAAATGTACTTTATTCAGAATGTTATTTTTCCTAGCCCAAATTAGACAAGTTCTTGAACTACAACTGCTCTTAAAGACAAGTGTCTAATTATAATAAAAAGCTTTATTAAAGTCAGTAGATATATCTTACACTTATGTTTTAGATTCTGCTGCTTAGCAGTAGCTTTTGGATACAGGTCCCCAGAGCAGATTTGTTCTGCAAATCCTCCATGAGCAAGGTCACCTCTTTCGATAAGAATACCAAGATATTCTACACTGGGAAGATAAATTCACACCACTTCTTGGTGGGATCTCCAGCCTTGCTTTTCTGATAACTGGGCCTCTCTTTCCTCCTATTAGAACCTATAATCCTCAAAGGCAAGTTTTATCTGGGTTTATGTAAACTCCCAGGTATCTGTGATCACAGACATAAATGGCTTTATATGTAAGAAGAAAGAAACTATTCTGAAATATAGGGATACCCTGAAACCCACATAAGTGGAAAAGCCAGCAGAAACAGGTATTGGATTTGAGAAATAGAGATGGAAGATAGGGGCATAGCCTAAGTAAGGGGTTGGGTGGGTAGGTAGGGCAGTGACTAGACTGGGATCTCTGGTGAGGTGATGCCCATGCCTGCCCCTGGAACTCTGCTGTGGTGGGGACATTGGTAAAGATCTGTGATCGTTGCAGAATGAGAAGGGAGGATAGAAAGACAGACTGTGGGAGGGTCCCCATAAGTAGGATAATACCAGTTCCATTTGATAAAGGAACTATGAAAGATTTCCTGTTTAGTCTCTAACATCTGAAAGATGATTAGACCTTTAAGGACCAATGAGACACTCCATTTCACTGGGAGGTTGTGACATCTCAGAGGAGGAGGAGCAATGAGGACAGGTGATAGGGCCAGCTAAGTCTTTAAAAAAAAAAGTCTCATAAAAGGTGGCCAGGAGAGGGCAGTCACCTTTTATCAAGAGCATGGACTGAAATTGTGGTACGTACACAGGCCACAAGGTCATAAAGCATGAACGCAGGTTTAACCAAAATGCAGCATTACACAGAGTAGGCACTTAATAATTGCTTGCTAAATACATGTTACCTGCTGCTTTTCCTCCAGTTATCATCAGAATTCCGTAGAGATCTTGAATCTGGTCCCTCCCAGAAAACCAAAGAATGACACTAAAGAAATGTGATTGCAAACCCAGAAGTCAGTTTTGCCAAACTGCTTTCTTTTCCTTGTAGTTTATTTTGGCATAGGCCAGTGTCTCTTTCACGCAGAAGGTACTGTTTATGGTTGTCATTATCACAATTTTCCTTTGGTAGCTTGCTGTATACTCTCTTCCTGTTGATAAATACTGTCCATTTACTAATGGACAATGCTTTATAAGCTACTGAATTTTTCTTTTTCCATGGGATCAATGTTATGCTCTGTGTCATCTAAATAGTGTTGACTTCTATATACCAGGGAGCTAGCTGTTCAGAGGAAAGAACAGTGATGGTGGACACAGGTTAGGACTAACTTAATGATTTCATGCTTTTGCTGTGAAGCTTAATTAATAATATCCCAGTTTCATTCTGTTGGATTTAGTCTGTAATCTGCTGAACTCAGTCTTGAATTCACCAGGGGGTACATATAAAAACAGCAATTTTTGCCAGAAGTTTGCATTTCTCTCAACTGTAGCTATTTATTCAGCTCTGAAAAATTTAGTGGATGGTCCAGCCTTAATAACCAAAAAGAACAGATTTGACTTAGAAAAGCTTTGGTAAAGGAGGGCAGTAGAAATCCATTTTATCAGTTTTATTACAGTCTATAAATTAGTTCATTAGTTATATTGATCTTATAGGAGGTAATATTTTAGCTTTCTCTTTATCAAGTTGTTTAAATATAAGAACTTTGCCTGTTGTAAGCTCTTCCTGATCCATGAAATGAATAATAATAATAAATGTTAATAGAGACAAAGACTTTCTTCAGCTTATTTTTAGAGTGGGGACAGAGAATAACTGTGACTTTATGGGATAGAGTTTTATTGTTTTTGTTTACTCATGTGGGTCATTATAACCTCTGATTGGTATTCCTGACTTTTGCCAATGTGCTCCCGTATGGGGGAGGCAAAGGCCTGAAGCTGGGAGTGATGTCACAGAGATGGCTATAAGCCACCTGACCAACTAACAACTGACCAAGCACTACCAACTCCACAAGCACAACTAGCCAACTATTCAAGAGCAGGGCACTCCTGAGAGAATCTTAGAATGTGGGGTGAGGCTGAACCCACACCCTGTACCACAGAGACCAAGACAGACTATATTAGAAGGGTAAGAGAAAGCTATACATTGACTGCATTGCCCCTCCCCCAGGCCAGCACAGGAACTTAGGGAGAGGTCTCCCCTGAGCCTCTGATTCCTCCAGTGGGGGAAAAAACCTAGGGGGACAGCTAGCCACACACACACACCCAGCATTGTGGGTTGCTTTGTGGGAGCCCCTACTCTAACTTTGCACTAAAGGGGTTGCAGGGTAGTCTATGGGGCTCAACCACTGGGAAGCTGACTGTGATGGAACCTAATCAGAGCATATGGGAAGCGCACAACCCTTTTAACAGCCCTGACTTTCTGTCCGCAGAGCAAAACTGGTGGCCTCACCTGAGCAGGGAATACATTGCACACTCTGGACTGATTTGGGACCCCAAATCACAAGCTATACAGGCCCTTGGTCCTTTTCTGCTGTCCTATTAGAGCAAGGAAGTTAATTCATAGCCCCATCAATTACTGAATATAGTACCTAGCCTGACCATCTTGTAAACCTAACCAGAGAACCCAGACAATGGTGTAGCCCATGCCATAGCCTCAGCTGTGGAAGGAGTTAAGTGATTAGTCCTATCCAATTGTTCTCAGCCAGTGCTCCAACCCCCATCCCTGTCCTCAGAGCTCAAACATTTGCCTTGCCTCAAAATAGACCATAATAGCAGGCTCCATTTGCCCAATGACACTGTCAGCAGACAAACCCAGAAACCTAAATTGAGCTGACTGGTAAAAAAATTGTCTCTGCCACAGGAGACCTGTAAAGTCTGGAAGGGGATCTTGATTACTCAAATGTGCAGACACCAATAGAAAGAATCAAGTATCATAAAAAATCAGGCAAAGATGACACCATCAAAGGAAACTAATATGGCTGCAATAACTGGCCCTAAGAAAATGGAAATCTATGGACTGTCAGACAAAGAATTGAGAGTAGTCCTTTTAAGGAAGTTTAGTGAGCTACAAGAAAACACAAACTAAACAAAATTAGGGAAAAAAATCCATGAACAATACAAGTTCAACAAGAAAATAGCAAGCATCAAAAAAAAATACAAATCCTAGATTGAAAAATACAGTATCTGAAGAATTCAAATAGAGAGTTTCAAAAGCAGACTTGACCATGCAGAAGAAAGACTTAGTGACCTGGAGGATAAGACATTGGAAGTTACCCAGCCAGAAGAGCAGAAAGAGAAAGGAATAAAAAAGAGTGAAGAAAACCTACAGGAATTATAGGATGCAGTGAAAACAAGCAGTATTTGCATTATGGGAATTCCAGAGGAGAAAGAGAAAGGGACAGAATATATATTTAAAGCAAAAATGGCTGAAAAGCTCCCAAACCTGGGGATAGAAATGGACATGCATATCCATGAAGCCTAACAGATCCTAAATAGGTTGAACCCAATAGAGCTACACTGAGATACATTATAATTAAATTGTCAAAAGTCAAAGACACTGAGATACATTATAATTAAATTGTCAAAAGTCAAAGACAAAGAATTTTAAGAGCAGCAAGAGAAAGAAAGAGAGATTACATACAAGGGAACTCCCATAATACTACTGGTAGATTTCTCAACAGTATCTTTTCAGGCCAGGAGAGAATAGGATGACATACCAAAATATTGAAAGAAAATTACTTAACCAAGAACTGTGATCCTGATTAAGCTGTCCTTCAAAAACAGGATGGATAAAGATTTCTTCATTCAAACAGAAGTAAGGTAGTTTATTACTACCAGACCTGACTTACAAGAAATGCTAAAGGGAGTTCTTTATTGGTACTTCCACTTAAAGAATAATTTTTTAAAAAGTAAAAAATTAAACATAAGACTAAAACATTTTTAAAAGAATAATTAACAGCATTCTTCAGTAAACTAGAACAAATAGTTCTAAAATTTATATGGAACTACAAAAGGCCCCGAATAGCCAAAACAATCCTTAGAAGGAAGAATAAAGTGGGGTGGATCTCACTCCCCAACTTCAAGCTCTACTACAAAGCCACAATAATCAAGACAATTTGGTACTGGCACAAGAACAGAGACACAGATCAATGGAATAGAATAGAGAGTCAGATATAAACCTACACATATATGGCCGATTAATATACGATGAAGGAGACATACAATGGGGAAATGACAGCCTCTTCAACAGCTGGTATTGGCAAAACTGGATAACTACATGTAAGAGAATGAAACTAGATTACTGTCTAACTCCATACACAAAAGTAAACTCAAAATGGATCAAAGACCTGAATGTAAATCATGAAACCATAAAACTCTTAGAAGAAAACATAGACAAAACTCTTCTTGAATATAAACATGAGCAACTTTTTCATGAACATATCTCCCTGGGCAAGGGAAACAAAAGCAAAAATGAACAAGTGGGACTATGTCAAACTACAAAGTTTTTGTACAGCAAAGGACACCATCAGTAGAACAAAAAGGCACCCTACAGTGTGGGAGAATATCTTCATAAATGACATATCCGATAAGGGGTTAACATCCCAAATATATAAAGAGCTCACATGCTTCAACACCCAAAAAGCAAATAACCCAATTAAAAAATGGGCAGAAGATATGAAAAGACACTTCTCTACAGAAGAAATTCAGATGGCCAACAGGCACATGAAAAGATCCTCCATATTGCTAATCATCAGGGAAATACAAATTAAAACCACAATGAGATATCACCTCACACCAGTGAGGATGACCAACATCCAAAAGACAAGCAACAACAAATGCTGGCAAGCATGCTGAGAAAGTGGAACCCTCCTACACTGTTGGTGGAAATGTAAACTAGTTCAACCATTGTGGAAAGCAGTATGGAGGTTCCTCAAAAAACTAAAAATAGGAATACCATTTCACTCTTAGGAATTTACCCAAAGAAAACAGGATCCCAGATTCAAAAAGACATATGCACCCCTGTGTTTATTGCAGCACTATTTACAATAGCCAAGACATGGAAGCAACCAAAGTGCCCATCAGTAGATGAATGGATAAAGGAGATGTGGTACATATACACAATGGAATATTATTCAGCCATAAGAAGAAAACAAATCCTACCATTTGAAACAACATGGATGGAGCTAGAGGGTATTATGCTCAGTGAAATAAGCCAGGCGGAGAAGGACAAGTGCCAAGTGATTTCACTCCTCTGTGGAGTATAGCAACAAAGCAAAAACTGAAGGAATAAAACAGCAGACTCAGGGAACCCAAGAATGGGCTAGGAGTTACCAAAGGGAAAAGGGTTGGAGAGGGTGATATAAAATTAACATACAAAAACCAGTAGTTTCTATGTAATAACAATGAATTTTTCTGAAAAAAAAATCAATTCCATTTTTAGTAGCACAAAAACAACAAAATTCTTACAAATAAATTTGAGAAAAAGATCTCTGAATGCTGTAAGACATTGACAAAAGAAATAAAAGAAGATACAAATAAATGAAAAGATATCCCCTGCTTATGGATTGGAAGAACTATTAGAATGTCAGTACTACCAAAAGTCACCTGTAGATTCAGTGCAATCCTTATCAAGATTCTAATGTCATTTTTACAAGAGTAGGGAAAAACAAAACTCCTAAAATTTATGTGGAACCACGAACGAGACCCCAAATAGCTGCAGAAATCCTCAGGTGACCAAAGCAGGAAGCATCACACTTTTTTATTCCATGCTATACTGTAATGCTGGTGTGCATGTGGAGAAAGGGAACCCTATTGCCACTATGGGCAAGAGTGTGAAAGAGCCTCAAAAAATTAAAAATAGGACTACCATATGATCCAGCAATTCCACTTCTGGAAATATGTCCAAAAGAAACAAAAACACTAACTTGAAAAGATATGTTTACTCCCATAGTCATGGCAGCATTATTTACAGTAACCAATATCTGAAGACAACCTACTGATGGATGAATGGATAAAGATTGTGTGTATATATATACACACACATGCACACACACACACACATACACAATGAAACATTATCAGCCTTAGAAAAACAAGGAAATCCTACCATTTGCAAAAATGTGCATAGACCTTGCAGACATTATGTTAACTGAGATAAGTCAGCAGAGAAAGAGGAATACTGTATGATCTCACTTATATGTGGAATCTAAAAAAACAAAAACAAATTCATAGAAAAAGAGATCAGATTTGTGGTTACCAGAGGCAGACAGAATGAGAGAAAGAGAATTGGAGGGAGGTGACCAAAAGGTACCTACTTCCTTCACAGTTATAAGATAAAGATGTACTACATATCTAATGTACACGGTGATGATAGCTGATACTGCTGTATAACATACAGGAGAGTTGTTAAGAGAGTAAACCCTCAGAGTTTCCAGCCCAAGGAGAAAGTTTTTTCCTTTTTTTCTTTCTTCTTATTGGATCTATATGAGAAGGTGGTTCTGAGCTGAACTTATTGTGATAATCATTTCACAATATATTAAAACAAACCATCATGCTGTAGGCCTTAAACTTACACAGTGATGTATGTCAATTATTTCTCAGTAAAACTGTGGGGAAAAAGGTCTGAAGTTGGTACAATTAAAACATAAAACCTTAATAAACTATTCCATTAATTACCACCTTGAAAGCGTTTTAATAAAGTAAGTTTGTTAGTTTTTTTTCAAGCGTAGCAGAGATTAATTTCTTATTTATCTGTGGATAAAGTGAAGGCTTCTGTGGCCAGGATTCTCACCTGGCCCTGGTTGGCTAGCTCACTACACATGTGGGCAATATATTGTTATTGACTCTATATAAAGAGCTCAGCCCAGTGCTGTGAGTGACATGGTGCATGGCCGCAAGGCTGCAGGAGAGCAGAGAGGCGAGACTGGAGTAGTGGCAGCACTGAGGACAGAGACTGAGACAGCTGTGGAGGCAGAGAGGCCCAGAGGCAGAGACCGGCTTGCTGCATGCAGACTAACTTTGAGTGGTTGGGATTGTAGTGATTGACCTGCCACCGTGGGAATAAAGTTGGGTATAACCCTTAATGCCTAAAAACAGTTCATCTATCATAAACACTTAGGCCAAAAATCACTTAAGAGGCAGTATAACTCAGAGGCCAGGTGGGCCAACAGAAGTCCTGGTTCGGCTACTTCCCAGCTGAGACCTTGGGCTTCAGGGTTCCTTTCTGCAACATGATTGCAGGGCTGCTTCTTAGGTTGTGAAATGAGGTTGTATGTGTAAAGAGCTTAGAACAGTGTCTCCCTCTGTAGGAAAAGTAGGGGAGAAATACTGAGAGGAGAGAGATCGGGGGAGATGGTGTAAGAGAAAGTTGAAGCAGGAAAGTAGAAGAATCCCAAGAATAAAATGACTTGAGATATATCCAAAAAGAGATACATAGGTGTGCTTATCAGCAAAAGATTGTAATCTGTGTGACTTAAGTCCTGGCCAATTGCCTGGTGTCCCCTGGGGTCAGATCGATCCCTATTGGCAGAAAGGATTTTATGGACAGGTGGTTGGGGCAAAGTTCAAAACCTGATTGTTTGCATTTGATTGACAAGGATGTGTAATTATTTACCGGTGCTTGCTGAGAATATCAGTTCAGCTTTTTTGGCAGAAAAAGTATTACATTTAATATTTAGAGGCATTTCTTTAGTCACCTGCTCTGGCTTTTGTTACAGCTCTCAGTTTGGCATGTAGCGACAAACCCACTGGTTAACTCATTAGACATTTATTATTTAGAAATTCATTTTCTCAAAGCAAAAAAGAACCCTTTGTCATGTCCTAGTTCCTTCCTGTAAGGATGACAGTACCTGTGAGTTTAATATCATGGGGCTCATTGGAGGGCTGAGAAAATAAACTTTGCAAAGACAGTAATAACTTAAAATTTTTTTTCTTAGATGGAAGTTTCCTTTTCAAAATCTGAATTGAACTTTATCAAAACAGTAACTAAACTTTGAATAAAGCCAGATTACTGGGTTGGAAGCTCCAGGAGGGCAGGGATGTGTCTATGTTATGACTATTACCTTTGGGCCTAAATCAGTACCCAGGTCATAGTGGGCACTCAGTAAATGCTGACATAATGAATACAATATTTATGTTAGCATGGCTGTCGCTTGGCATAAGAACAAGTCAATGGGGAATAGAACACATATCACCTAAAACATAAGTCCTTATGTTTCCAATGCCATCACTTCTTCACCGTCAGGACTTATGTTGTCTATTCCAATTAAAAGAGAAAATTGTGATGTAAAGGAAACACAGTGAAATGTTCTGGGTGCATATTGTGTTTGACATCTGTAATACATTTTAAATAAAAATTTCCCAAATCCCATTGTATTGAAATCATTATGTTTCTTCGCGGTATTGTTCATTGCAGCTTAAAGTGAAGCTAGGTTGCTGTCACTGACAGTGGCATGTGTTTTACGTTATTAAAATGGTATGTCTTCCGGGCCTCGTCACGTGCTCCAAAAGCGTGCGTGATTTCTTTTGATGCTGTGCCCTGTTGCCGCTGCAGATTTAGTACCAAATGTGGTCTTGTTCCCTTCCTGTTGTTCTTTTGACCATTTTGGAATATGCCACATCCAGTCACACAACAAACTGGTTCAGTTTTCTCAGTTCCCTGGTCATCTCCTGTTGGATTAGTATCTAACAGCAGGAAGTTTAGACATTAAAAGTAATGGTTATAGTCTTCCCACTTCAATGCTCTTCCTTCCCTTTCTTTCCCTAAAATTGGCGTCTTTATCTCATGATACTATTATTAGTATTATATATTTATATACTTATTTTATATTATATATAGTATATATTAAAAAAAATAGTATAATTAATGGTGTTTGTGTATGCACACACTCATAGATAGGAGAGAGAGAGATCGAGAGAGAGAGAGAGAGAGAGAGAGAGAGAGATTGATGGGTGGATAATTTGACTTGTTCCTAATGCTGAAATTTCTTGGTAGCAGTTTTACGGGGTGGGGGGGGTGCTTATTGCAACTGAAATACCATAGTCATCTTGAGATGTGAGGAAAACATATGCTTAGAAAACCGCCTCCTTTTCTCCTATTGTTATGGAAGACATATGCAAAAGGAATGAAGGAACCTGTATTTTTGTAGCCAGGGCTTTGTGAGAAATAATACTGGTAGAGAAACTGTCTCAAAGAGAAGTAAAAACTCATGGCACTTTCTCCTGGCAGATTAACCTCATCTCCCTCAGCTTCCCCTGCCTCGGAGAGCTGCCTTCGGCCTTGACCAAAGCAGAGTGCCCAGCTTGAGTTAGCTAGCCTTTGGATCGTCACTGGCCTCTGCCAGGATGAGTGGAACATTGCATGATCGTTTGTGACTTTGCCTGCCATTAGCCTACTCAGCCTAGATGAATAAATCCTATGGGAGGGGGCAGGGAATTTTGGCCTGCACAGCAAACCAAGTTGCTATCTCATCTGCCTTCTGGGGAAAAGTGAGAAAGAGTGATTCTCTGAGACTCTGAAAATATAAACACAAAATAGAATCCACTTGGAATCAATAAAAGTGTTAAATTCTCTGTTGGTCATGTGACTTATTCTTGGCATTCAAGGAGCCAGAGGCTCTTGTGGTCTAATCTGGAAAGAGTCACTAACTCGCTATGTCACCTTGGCCAATTGGTTGATCTCCTTGTGCTGTAGTGCTTGGTCCAGCTGCTGGATGGATGAAAGCAAGACCTCACTGAAACCAGATGCTGCCTCTCCGAAAAGCTTTCGGCAATAAATAATATCGTATATACTTTGTTCCTGGCAGCAAGTACTGAACTGTTGTAACCCCCTGTTTTCACTTGCTTCTAAATTTCTGGAAATTTCTCCTTTGGGCTTGAATTTTTCCATGCTTATCCTCAGCCCAAAACTTTTTGGAAAGTTTGACCAAAATTTCACTTAGCTGTTTTTCCTGAATGAGGGGAGAATCAGGGCAATGCATTGTTTTTCTCAGCTCATAAATTTCAGTTTTTCCTGGTATACTTCAGAAAAATAGCTGAGCTGCTATATTTAAAGTGTTGAGTAGAAGAATCATGGTATAGTAAAGAATGCCTGCCTACAAAAGACAATTTTAGGTTGTTGAGTGTATCCTTCTGTCTTTAAACCAAGGCCACACACGATCAGGACACACATAAAAAAACTCTAGTCTAATTTTAAAGGTGGCCAAAGAGGAAAATTCCACATATTCTCTCAGTAATCCATCCCCAGTTACCAAGGGGCAACTTCAAATACCATCAGTTGTTTCTTTCTTGACCGCTTGCTCTATGTCCACAGGCCTAGTTTCTAAAAAGATTTCATGACGATGTGCTGGCACAGACCCCCTTGTTTACATTTTGAATAAAGTTGACCGTGTTTTTCAGGAAGCCTTCAAATAAGCCTTCTCCGATCGTCAAACTGCATCACGCATCCCTTCATGGCACTCATGACATAATTACATACATGTGTGATGGCTTGAGTGTGTTTCCCCACTAGCCCCGTAGCTCTGTTATACTGGGGCTCAGGTCTGTTTTACCTGCCATTGCCTCTATGGCACTAAGCCTAGTGCCCGAGAATTTAGTAGAAATACATTGCTGAATGAATTAAATGACCCTCAGTGCAGTTGTTCTTGTTGGGATTTGTTCACAAATTTGTCCACTCAGACATGCATGCACTCAACAAGCATCAGTATCTACTTTATGCCAAGCATTGCTGGGAATATATCTCTCCTTTGGCAGCTAGGACAGAATTTCTTATACACCCAAACAAAACAGTTTATTTGGTACCATTACTTACCTGTAATTGGAATATTGGACTAATAAAGCCAAATATAATCCTAGGGAATCTTATCATTTACTGAGTGTCTACTGTATGCCTGGCACTGTTAGATCCTGAAAATAGAACAATTAGTAAAATATAATCTTTGCCAGGAAGTCACTTACAATTTAACATAGCAAGAAAGCAAATCCTAAGATAACTATTATACAAGGCAGAATTTAATAAAGACTCAGGTGGGAGCTAAAAGCAAGAGAGAGATCACTACTATACCCCAAAGATACCTTGTGATCTTGGGGAAATCTGAAGAGTCAGGAAAAGCATTTGGAGTTCCCTGTGTGGTCAAGCACCCGTGAGAAGAGCAGTTTTCTGTGGTTCCTTTCACAGGCACACCCTTGCTCCCTAATCTTACTAACCTTGTCCTCTTTCTCTCTCTGCCTTCAACTGTGAGAAACTGGTCAAATCTATCAGTGCTGGAAAATAAACTGGAATGAAGCTCAAGCTCTTGACATCGAGGTCATTGGGGTCATTACTGCATGCATAAGACCCCAAAACCTCGTTATGCTTTTATAAACATGGGTATGTTTTTGTCTGTAGATCTCCTTGTTTCACCCCCCAGTATGAAGAATGTGCCACAGGGACATAGTGTGTACAGTTATAGGTGACTGAACTGAGGACACACTGTTCACTAAGCCCTAGCCACACTGACTTTCCTCAGCTCCCTAACCTACCAAACTCATCACCTCCTAGTCTGGAAGGCTCTGCCCTGAGATTTGGGCACAGCTGGCTCCTCTTGTTCTGGTCTTAGCTCAACTGAAAGGTCTTCTATGACCCCAGTTATGTAGGAATCTACCCCTCACCCCTCGTTTCCATCACTCTGTCACATCAGCCTATGGTGCTTGCTTTATAGCATGTATCCCATCCGATAGCTTCTTTTTTCATTTGCTTACTTCTTTTTGTCAGTTTTTTCCCACTAGAATGTCAGTTCCATGAAAGAGAGCTTTGCCCTGATGTCGAGAGCCCTGGAGAGGACCTGGCATCTGACAGGCATGCAAATGTGCTTCCTGGGTGACTGACTGCATGCGTGGTGGTAAGAGGCCCAGGGAGTTGGTCAAGCATCCTATTCTGCTTTTTGCCTGAAAAAAAACTCTTGTGAGAACAGCTGTGCTGGAGGTGCCTCTGCCTTGATTCCAGCCAAGCCCTTCTCTCCACCAGTGCAGCAGGTGCACGAGGCACGCACACTTCCATGGTTTTCAGCTAAAGGCTGGCATCTTGGAGACAGGTTCCTACTGCTGCAGAAGCCAGTATTTTTCAGAATTTAATCCATATTTCTTCTACGCCTTTCAGGTATCTGACAAACTTGCTTCAGGTGTAATTTAGAAGGTTGCTTCAGGTTTATAAAACAATTTGTGCTGTGATCTAACTTTTCCAACACATTTGAAAAGCTTTACCATTTCTCTTGTTAATGATTTTCATCTGCCAAAGAGCTTGTCTAGTTAAAAAGCAGATCACTGAAGACACTCTTGGCACATATTTTTCATATTACTTAGGTTGATTTTGTTTTAATGTTTTTGCTTTTCTGGGGAAACCTGTTGATAAAGAGAAAAAATTGACTTCTGTTTTTAGAAAAGATGTTACTTGGGTCAAGAGTTCTAGTCACATGAAATATATTTCTCAAGTTCTTAACAAAAAAAGGGAGCAAACAGACAATTTTTGGAAATAGTTTGGGGTAAGAAGGTTTGTCCTATTCAGGGATTCTCTTAGCTATTTAATACTAATTTTGAAAGACTTATTTGCACTCTCCAAATTAAAGATTGTGGCCAAAAGGAAAGGCTAAAGTCATGGTTTTCTTCAGCTCAACATTCTGGGTGTTAAGAATTTATAAACAGAATTTTTTGAAGGGGGATCATAGATGGGACCTTTGTACAAAGTCACTGGGCCAAAATAAACACTCCATTGTTACATAGTTTTGTATTGCACATAGGAAAACATCCCTATCATTATTCTATTAAGGGGACACAGATTACCAGATTTGTGAAAAAAAAAAGGCCAGTGGTTGATTGAGCCACTTTGTGTGTAAAGGGTGGTGCATATTGACTGCCAAATTTCCGTCAACACGAGAAACAAAATTCATATATCAAAACAATTTTTTTCTTATCCATTATATAAGAAATTTATGCATATTAGTACTTAACCAGAAGAAATGGCACAGATACTTTTTGTTTTCAGCAGGCTGTTGAAATATCTTGATTATGAACATTTTCTACTTGAAGCTTAAAAGTGACAATGTAAATGCAAATTAACAGTTTTAATAGATGGGTCTTCCCATCATTTCACCACATTTTTCCCTCTAGCAACAATATTAGCTATGGTAATCAATAAAACTGCTAAATATAAAAAAAATTTTCTCTAATTTTGAAATAGCATGTCAAAAAAACCCCTCCACTACTCCTAGCTCATCCTGAAGAAGAAATTGGTGTTTGTATAATCACTGTTATCTGCCACCAAGATGGATTGCCATTGTGGCGGCTGGTTGGGCAACTTTTCTCACTTGGTTATTTGCCCAGGGTTATAAGAACAAGGACCCAAACCCAAAGATCATGCACTTTTTTGTGGTGAGCTATTGGCTCTGCTTGCATCAAGCAAGGCTTATTTACTGGAGGAGAGAAAGAACATTTTATCAGGGCCTGTAATCTTCCAGGTGTTATGCAAGATCATCGAGGAGGCAAGGATGAGGTCTTGTGTCTGGTCTCAGATCTATTGCCCTTTGGGCAATAGGGAACGAGAAGGCAGAGCTGGAAAGTTCTAGATGATTCATAAATGTTATTTTCTTTGTAAGCCACATTTATCATGTACCTTTTCTGATGATATTAAACAGCGTCAGTTTACTATTTTATATATATACAAATATATATATTTTATATATATCTACAAATATAAATATTAAGCCTCTACTGTCCTGAGGGAATTTATAGTTTGGTAAAGAGAAGATAATTTATGCCTCACTGTCATAGATAGGCTGTGATAAACTGAGCAAGAGAGTGACAAAGTACAGTGGAGCTTCAGAGCACAGAAATGTCCCAGCTGATTCAGTGAGGAATACTTCCATGAAGAGAGTTGAGGTGGACCTCGAAAACTTGGTAGGTCTTACAAAATGAAAAGAGCTGAGATGTGGCAAGAGGGAAAGCTGAGGGGACTCCAGGAAGTACCAAACATACCAAGTGAGAGTTTGGGCCTCTCCATACAGCAAATTAAATAGAGCTGAGTGTTGAAGGGAATATAGCTTGAATGAGACCAGGGAATCGGTTGCTTGGGGCCTTGATTGACAGCTAAGGACTCAGAGTCCTAAGCAATGGGAAGTCATTAAGGAATATTAGAGAAGAAGATGTTATGTTCAGAGGTAGACTTTTGATTCCTAGCAGCAAAGTGCATGATGGATTGGAGACAGAAAAGTAGGAAAACAGGGAGATGACGACTGTGTGGAAATAGTCCCTAAAATGAGCAAAGAGACAGATATACATATCTCTTATATATGATCATGACAAAACCTCTTCACAGATTGGTATCTTTCAAAGGAGTAGTGTCTGTATAGAACACAAGTTAAATGAAATAATTCAACGGTGTTTCACTGTAATGCGATTTAGTCTGGATGGCTCAACTGTGTGGAATTAGGAGCAATGTCTAATGATGTCACAGATCTCAGTCAGCTGATGAACAATATAAGACTTATATTCAAATACATGCATCAGTAGGGATCCTCCTTGTCAAAATCCTGGCCATCTCTAATTATCTGCTACATTATAGATGGCAGGGCTATGTGTGCAGGGCTGTGTCTGTACCAGCAGTAAAGGTAGCTTTGGGCGTTTCCCACCATTCTACAAGTACACAGGTGTCTGAGTCCTAAAGGTGGCTCCGTCCAGTCAATTCTGAGTTTGACAGACTGCATGGAAGTTCCACACTGTGTGTAACTGAAGCCCACTGTCCCAGATACCACTTAACTCTTGGGTGTGTCACTTAGTTCCTGTTCCACTGTGTCTTCAGCAAGTTGCTAATCTACAGTAAAAATATCCTACTTGCCTAAGGTGATTTTAGGCAGTATATTCACCCCTGTAATTCCTTCTATTCCTGAGACGTAAGATCTATAACTTTTTTCTGGATCTATTATTTTTAAATATCTTAATATTAACTAAAAAATGGAGCCAAAAAGTCCATTCAAAAGAAAATGAACAAACAGGGGGCCTCTTCAGTCCATCTTCCCTAACTTTATTACACTGGCTCCATCCTCTTCACCTGAAACAAGTTAAATATAGAATTAGCACTGAAGAGAAAGAGAGTGAAATTGTTCACTTTTGAGCACTGGCTACAGCTTACAACACAAATTAAAATTCTGATGGAAGAAGAGAAATTGTCATGTAGCTATTTAATTTTAGTTTTAACTGACAAAATCAAGCTTTATAAGGAAGACTCAGGCAGACATTCATGAACGAATGGGAGCACTTATCTCTGAAGTTATTGAAATGCAAGAAAATGTCTACACTGTCTTACAAAATCGTTCACATTGCCAGTTTAGTTAGAAGAGCGAGATGAGCCCTGGTGGAACCGAGTGGCAGCTCTGTGTTTTTATTTAATCTATTGACTACTTGGCCTTCTTGCTGGGAAGTGGGGACCACATTAGAAATCAAAACAACACTTCTTTCAAATCACAGGACTTTGATATTTTCTAGATACTGATAGAACTTAGTTGGGGCTATAGAAATTACTACTAGTGCCAAATCTTTTATTAACATGCAAGGTGAGATACTTTGGGTAGCAGCATCAGATTCAGAAATAGATTGTTGGCACAAACTGTATCACCTATTCTCTTGGGTTTTCCTCTCTTTCAATGAGAAGAACACCTAAGTAGACTGTTTTTTAGATAAGCAGGGGAAGCTGCTCTGATTAATTCTGTGGAAAATGTCTGAAGGCTATTAGTGTGTGACATGCAGAATAAATATATAAGGAAAATACTTCTGCATGCTTTGAAATATAAAGGGAAGCCTATTTGAAATAATCATACAATTTCTTACATGTGAAATCATTTTATTTAAATCACTGATTCTTTCTCTAAGGAATACTCAGCAGGGGCTTCTGAATTCATTCTCAATGATTGCTGCTTACTAGCAGCAGAAAAAATTAATTATGGACTTTCTCAGGATATTCTCTGCAATCACTTGAGATAGTGAATGTGGCATCCTGGTGTGTTTGCATTTAGGAACTGAGATGACCACAGATGTATGAAGTTCACCCTGGATTATTATGTCCTTTACAGGGTCTGTGCTTGCACTGTCCTTTTAGGGTTACTGTATTATTATTTTGACGTTTCTCAAATTTTGTATGCAAAATGTTTGGGTTCTTGTTTTAATGAATATTTGCTAGCAGGTTCACAATGGTCCACTTGAGTGAAATGAACCAGCCCTTTCATAACCCTTTGTTGCAATTCAGGGTGACTAAACAAAACTCCCTGGTCCAGCTTATCCAGGTCTTGTCAGCATTTTGTGATGTCCAGGGAGAGAGATTGAGAACCATTCAGTAATCATTGTGCTCCTAAATCTGATAGAGTTTTTCATTGGAGTTTTTAAGAACATAGCTTCCTTTTTAAGGCTAGTGAGAAAAAGAGCAATTTTTGCATTAATGGGACTCTGCTGGCATCAGAACTCTGGAAGCCTTGTGACAGAAGTGTTATAGCCTGTGCAATATCACATGTAATTTCCTTTTCTTCTTGGAAAGTCTACTCTGTGGCTTTTCGCTGGACTCTGAAAAAACTATTCCTCAGCCTAGAAATGGGGATTGAGAAATCTCCCCTTCCTCTTCATACAATGCTGTCTGGAAGAGTCAACTGTTGAGTCTCGGGGGTGGCAGGCATGGATACAGTGACTGGAAGTCCCCTGAGGCACCATTCCAGCCCTCCGCTCAGCATTGTTACAGGAGTGGATGCCTTAGATATGGGAAGTCACCTGAACTCTCTTTATCTTTCTACCTGTATACATTTTTATGGGCTTATTATTTTTGACTCTGTCAAAATGTAAACATCTTTCCCATATATGCTTGATAGCTGTTATTTGTAAAGAAACAAACTTATGCAGATTAATTTGTGGTCCCCAATTTTCCTTCTCCAGCCTCACTCTGCTCTCTGCTGCTCTGGAGAAAACACTGTCATATACTGGCATTTATGCCATCCTGTTTATATACTTTTCAGTTTTACTATATATATGAAATGTGCATTTTACATACATGAAACATAAGTTATTTGTGTATTTGTAGATGTACTTTAAGTGTGATATGTGGTATTCTGGAAATTATTACTTTTACTACCAAATATTTTTTTTTCAGAATATGTTGTTACATTACACTTGTTCATTTTTTAAATTGTTGTATAGTACTCCATATTTTGAAAGTACCATAGTTTATCCATTCTCATACTGAAGGATTTGAATTTATTTGTTTTGCTAAAATAAGTTTGCTGAAATAAATACTCTTATATATTTCCCTTATGACACATGCAATAGATTTTTTCTGGAATATGCATCAGTGGACTTGCTGTCTTGTGTCACAGAATATATGCATTTTTGGGTCTGGTAGATATTGCCAAACTGCTGTCCAGAGTGCTCATACCAGTTTGCACTCTACCAGCAATGTGTGAGAACCCTCACTTCTGCAGCTACTTGCCAGCACTTCTTACCAGATTTAATTATTTGTGGTTGATGGATATGAATCACCATCTCATTGTTTTAATTTTCATTGCTCTGATTATTTATAAAATTGAACATCATTTTTACAGGGCAATTAGGCTTTTCTCCTCTCTCAAGTATATATTTCTACTTTGTCCATTTTGTTATTGTCCTCTTTGTTGATTTATAGAGACATGTGTACATATACATACATATAATCCTAATGTATATGTATCTTGGTATATGTGTTTATATTTCACATGTGTATAACAAATGTTTTGTTATATTTGTTGAAAACTGTACTCCCATCTGTTGATTGGATTTTTTATGACATCTTTTAATACAGATAATCTTTAAATTTGTATATAGTTAAATTTCTTTTGTTCTGCTTTCTGTGCCTTCCTTAAGAAATCACTTTCTCCTCCATGGTTATACTATATATAAACTCCTCTAATAGTCAAATTGCTTTAATTTACTTCTTAAAGTTTTGTTTAAGAGGATGTAGACTTTGAATTTTTTGGAGCTAATTTATGTGTATGGTGTAAAGCATGGAACTGTTTTTTTCCTTATGAAATACTAGTTGTCCCAACACCATTTACTGAATAGCCCCATTCTCTCTTCTTGTTTGCAATGCTTTCTCCATTGTATATTAAGATCCCATAGATGCTTTGGACTTTTCTAGGCTTTTTTTTTCTGTTGATCTCCTGTCCTTACAAGGTACCATGCCATGTAAATAGTATTAGCTTTTTTAATAGTGAACATGCTTCAAAGTATAGGTTGCTGTTAGCTGTAGGTTTTTGGGTGGTATATTTTTTGTCAGATTAATGAAACTGCTCTCTATTTCTAGTTTTTTAAGAGTGTATCATAAGTAAGTGTTAAATCATGAACTGATTTTCTGCATTTTGGAATAAACATTTTAATGCCTTTCTTAAAATATTCATGTAGTAGATTATATTGATAGACTTTCTGATATTGGACTATCCTTGCATTCTTCTTTCCTCTCTTCTTTCCTTCCTTCCTTCCCAGAAAGCCCAAAGCATATTTTGGTAGACTTGCTGAGGTATTAGTTTAAATAATTACTTTTCAGGAATTTTATTTGAAAAGCTAAATATGGAAAAGTTTTTTTACTTTAATTTTATTTCAAATATGGTAATTACCTAGAATAAGGATACTCAATTTCTGCCTACTGAAAATAAAAATATCTACAGAACATAAGCCTAAAAACATCTCCTTTTCCTATTTCTATACTACGTGAGGCCTATCACTTTTCCATAAGTTATGGTCAGTCTCAGCCTCACTTTTGTTTTTTTCTATTGTGAGGTGTGACCTCCTCAGTCCTCCCCAGTGTGAGGTCCCCCAACTAACTCAGCTGATCTTCAAGGCAGCAGAAACCTGCAACAACCGCTTTGTCAGTGCTCACCCATGTACTCCTACATCCCTCAGTCAGGCTGCTCACTCCCACATCAAGCAACATTAGTGTTACCAGTTTATACACATTATCTATTTCTCCCAAACAAAGCAGAAAGTCTAGTGCATTTTAATTGTCCTCTGAGATAATCCTGTTTCTATTTTCTTTGTTTCTACTGCATAAATTGTACTTTCCTTGTTTCTATGTATTTTTGCCTTTTTTGATCTATAGAAAATGTAGTCCATATTCTTTCTACAAGCAATATTTAGTTGAATTAACCACCATGTTTTATATTTTTTCCCCTTGCCATTTATTTATTTGTCTAATAAATCTTTACTGCATGCCTTCTATTGACCTTTCATGTTATAGGTGCTTGGATATATGGCACAGACTTTGTTGTCCCTGACAAAGTCCCTGAACTCATAGTTAACGTATGTGTAAGAGGAAAGAAAGAAAATAAACAGTAAACAAGTGAATATATCAAATAAAGAAAACTATTATGGAAAAAATAAGAGAATAGGAGTTAGCTGAACCGAGTTGTCAGTAAAGAGCTCACAGATGAAGTTATATTTGAATGGATATTTGATGGAAGTCTGGAGAAGAGTATCCAGGCAGAGCAAGCATCATATTCTACATGGGGTCTTAAAGAAACATCAAGTATTGTTGGAGCAGAATGAGCAAGAAAAGTGTGATGATAGATGGAGGAAGAAATAGCGGGTAAGGTTGTGGGGTGAAGGTCAAGAGAAATCAAATAAGACTTTCAGACTACTCTAAGTGAAATGAGATGAACAAGGGACTGACATGTTCTTGTTTTAGCAAGATCAAGATCTTAGTGGAAATAAGGGATTCAAGACCAGAAGCATGTAGATTGATTAAGAAACTATTAGAATAATACAGATAAGAAATGTTGCTGGCTTGGATAAGGGAGGTAAACATGGAGATGGTAAGAAGTGGTCATATTCTGAATATAATTCAAAGGTATGTCTGAAAGAATTAGTTGATGGATTGGTTAGGGGTATGATTGAAAGACTTGAGAATCTGGAAGACGAAGGTGATATTGACTGAAATGACCAAGAATGTGGAGTGAGCAGGGTAGGAGGATAAAGTTAAAAGTTGGGTTATAGATTTTAAGTTTGAGATTCCTATCAAACATCCAAAGGTTTGGTATTTGGACACTATTCTCCATTGATTCTTCCACCCTACTGGGCACTTCATATTGGTATACTTTTCCATGTCCTTTTCATTTTTCCCAACTACATAATACTGAAATACCATCAGGCTTATATATCCAATTGACTATATCCAATTATTAGTCTATTGGATATATAAGCCTGTAGTTCAAGGATGGGATTCGGGTTGAAGTTATATATTTAGAGAACAAAGTCATATAGACAATGTTAATGTCATAATACTGTATGATATCACCTAGGGAATAAGTGTAAATAGAGAAAAGAAAAGAGGAAGATAAATCCTGAAGGCATTTCAGTATTATGTAGTTGGGAAAAATGAAAAGGACATAGAAAAGTAGAGCAAGATAAAGTGCCCAGTAGGGTGGGAGAATCAATGGAGAATAGTGTCCAAATACCAAATTAAGACAATGTTTCAAAGAGTGATCTACTGTGTCATATGTTACTAATAAGTCAAATGAGTTGATTAAGAAGTAACCACTACATTTAGCAATATGAAAGTTATTAGTGAAAGGACAAAGCTATCTCCTTGGAGTGGTAGGGGTTAAGTCCTGATTTGAACAATTTGAGAAAATGGACAAAGAGTAATTTGAAATAAGAGTGCAATGCAATTACTTCAAGAAGTTTTACTTTATAGAGGAGCAAGGAAATAGGTCAGTAACCACAGGAATAATAACTGGAGTAGTCAGAAGACAACCTTTTTCTTTTTAAGACATGAGAAAGTCAGCAAATATTTAAGAGGGCCCTTGTTTCCTTGTAAAAAAGCTCCTTTAGCCATTATTTAAAACTTAGAATCTTTAGGTAGTAAAGTCTGGTTTTATATGCCTCCTCCACATACAAAAGACTTAGTGATAGTTTAGCTAGGTATTGAATTCTAAATTGATGGTTGTTTCTCCAACAAAGGTATTCATTTGTGCCCTGGCATCTTTTGTTGCTGAGGAAAATTCTTCTACTGGCCCATTTGAGTTCCTTAGTAGATAATCTCCTTATTTAAAGTAACTTCAAAGATTTTCTCTTTATTCTGATGGCTTGTTGCAGACTTATTTTTTATTTATACTACCCAGTGATTACTATGGGCTTTTTATTTGAAAACTCATTCCATTCTTTTTTTTTTGTATAATTATCAATAATAGCCTTTTCCAAAACTGATAGTTTGCAGTTTGAATTAAATTATCTCCTTCTGGAACTTCCATTATACGTGTATTGCAACTTCTCAATCTGCCTTCCAGGCTTGTAATTTTTCTTTCACATTTTTCAGCACTACTCTCTTAATTAAGAAATCAATAAGCCTGATATTGCAGTATTTGGCACAGAGGAGGAAGTTCAAAGTGTAAACTTGCAGTGGCACATTGGCCAGCACTTCAGACTTTTTTTTTCAATTTATTTTTAAGACTAATTGACCATATTAAGCAGATGGCCTCAAAATCAAATCAAAGATGAAGACCTAAGGATAGTCTGGTATCAGCCTGGCAAAAATCAAGCTGATTAAAATGCTTTCTCATATTTTCTATTCCTGCTATACCTTCATTCCTAGAGAATAATGAATAAGATTTCCTTCAAAAGATACATGTGAAAAACAGAAGAAAAAAATACAACAAAGAAAGGAACCCAACAAAAAGTGGGAGGACATATATAATTACATTAAATGTCTCAAAAAGTTAGTCCCCCTAATTCTCAAATAAATATGAATTGAAACACTGAAAGATCATTTTTACCCTTTAAATTAGCAATGATGGAAAAGAATATTTTTGCTGACAATTGTACAGTGAAATTGAAGTTCTCTGCTGATCTGGTCTGAGTCTAAATTAGGACAGTTTGAAACCCATTGAGTGATATCTATCAATCTCATAAATAGTCTACCCCTTCCACGTTCCATGCAGCAGCATCACTTCTGGGAATCAAGCCTTAGGCAATAAACAGAAATACAAACCAAATTCCCTTCCTTTCAAGGGGTGTTTAGTGTACCATTACTTATAATATTGAAAAACTAGAAGCATTCTCTATCAATGACCTACAAACCTTTTTGACTGCTATCCACAGTTAGAAAATACTGGGTCTGCCTAGTGAGCCAATAAACATACACATGCATTAAAAAGTTTTATGTAAAGAAACTGCCTATTCCTTTTTTTCTGTCCTGTGCCACCTGTCTAATAGACAGAGTGGCCTATAAACTACGGAAACTTATTTCTCATAGTTCTGGAGGCTGGGAAGTCCAAGATCAAGGTGCTGGAAGATTCCATGTTTGGTGAGGGCCCACTTCCTAGTTCACAGACAGCTGTGTTTTCACTGTGTTCTCACAAGGTGCAGGGTGGTGGGAACTCCCTAGGACCATTTTTATAAGAGCACTAATCCCATTCATCACCTAATCACCTCCCAAAAGCCCCACCTCCGAATACCAGCACATTGAAGATTAGGTTTCACATATTAATTTGGAAGTGGGGTGGGGGGAGTGGGATAGAGTCTATAACACCATCCCATTCATTTAAACAAGCCAACAAACAAAGCTCAGTTTGACCCACTAAATTGATCCCACAGCCTAATAATAGATAGTGATTCAGTTCAAAAAGCAGTGAAATGAATGACCAGTAATAGGAATATGATGGAATATTAATGTAGAAAATAAATTTTACGTTCACAGTTTTTGTTTTTATTTTTGGGTGATTGGGGTGGGGGCAGATTATGCTTTTTTAGCTATCATGGAAAAGTGTTCAATGTAACTCCATATAATGGGGATTTACTGTAATGATATCAGATCTTTGTTGTGCACAAATATTCTCATGTATCTTTCTCTTAATACAACATGGATCCTTTATAGATAATTTTATATTATCTTGAAATTCCTTGTCCATTTACTTGAAACTTCTCTAAGCTAATAGAATCTGCCTAGGTCACCCAACATTTAATTTCAAGTACAGTTGACCCTTGAACAACACAGATTTTTAACTGCATGAGTCCATTTATACATGAATTTTTTTCAATGAATATATTGGAAAACATTTTGCAGATTTGGGACTATTTGAAAAAATAATGTCTTCTCTCTAGCCTACTTTATTTTAAGAATGCAGTATATACTACATATAACACTCAAAATATGTGTTCATCGACTATGTTATTAGTTGTATTTGTTATTAGAAGGCTTCTGGTCAACAGTATGCTATTAGTAGTTTAGTCTGGTGGAAGTCAAAAGTTATTTATGTGTTTTTGACTGCTTGCAGGGGAGAGGGGTGAGCACCTCTAGCCCCAGAATTGTTCAACGGTCAACTGTATTTCCTATTGGTCAGCTGTTAGCATTCATTCTCAGTCTAATCAGTTAATATTAGCTGAGCCAGTTGGATTTCATTTGAGTCAACAAAGAATTGCTAAAAGGTACATTTCCTAGAAAAAGTGGCAATTTAATTGGCAGACTTAAGAGACACTAATGTTAAATGGAAAGAGAAAAATCAAAAACAAACAAAAAAAGAGACAGCTTTTGTTTGGGGTCTGTTTTCATCTTTCTTTAGAAATTTTATTAGAGAGTGACAGAAAAGGAATCCAGAATTAGTTGTACATTATATTGATACTACATTGCTACGTAAGTAAGTACTGTACATTTATAATCAGAAAAAAAATTAAAATTGGTTCTGGGAAAAATCATTTTGCACACCAGTATCATGTACTCCTACTCTTGACTTAGCTCATCTTGGTGGAATAAATATGAAGTGTCTATGTGTAAAATTCTTCAGAAGCAGAAAACCTCACGTTTGTCCCACTAATACCATTTCAGAATACATTGCTCAGTATACAATTTGGTTTTGGGGGACTGGGTATAAAAACCTGGAAAGATAGATCCCAGTAATAGGCCAGGCTCCTTTTCTAAGGTCCTATACTCGCCTACTCTCTTTGTATAACCATGATTTGTTACCTGTTTTTATTTATTTGATAAGTTCTCCAATAACTTGAGGTTTGGAATTTGGTTTGGGATAAAGTGAAGCAGATTGTCAGCTGTTTTCTGATTAAACCAAAATAATATTTCTGTATGACTATGATGATCATTTCTGTGGCCTTAATTCCCCAAATAAAAGTATTCATAGGTTCTAAAGTAACAAATACTTCTGATTCCAGCACACTAATAGGATGGATTCGTTACTCTCTTAGAAAAGGAGGGCATATCTCTTAAGACTCATAAAAAAGCCATATCTGAATGTTGCATTCAGATAAAATTTCCTTTCTTTATAGAAATAGATATTTCTTCATGGAAATTTTTTTCAGCTTCTGCTTTTACACAAGTTTTGTGTGATTACTCTTTCCCACTACTCTCCTAGTTGAGCCTGAAAAATCAGGTGTAAAGGATTGTTTTCTTAAAATCATAAGCTAGAAGGTCCAGGCTGGCTGAAACCCCTGGCTAGTTGGCCCTTTACCAGTGTTTAAATCCTTATTATCTGGGATCCTACTTCAGGGTAAGAGCCAGGAAGTGTTTCACAAATCAGCCTTTCAACATCCCAATCAGCAGGAGTGGAGAATGGTAAGTGGAGGTGATTTCCCTGAAAATACATATACCACTTCCACTCACACCCTGCTAGCCAGAACTGAGTCATGTGACCACAGTTGGCTGTAAGGGTAGCTTGAAATGTAATCTTTCACTGAATTCTATTACTAATTGACAGGTGAGTGAATATCGGAGGACAATGAATAAATATTAGAGCACCCTACAGATTGTGGTGTTAATCCTATGAACAAAGAAAGTCATTTAAATTTTTATTCAGAGGGATGTCATAATCATAATTGTGTTTCCAAACATAATTTTGTTTGAAAAGGATTGGATGTAGCCTGAGTGGGTGTGAAGAGGCCATTCCTGAAGTCCAAGTGAGAGATGGTAGCTAGAACTTGGCAATAGCAGTAGGCAGGATAAAAGGGATGGGGTGAATTCAAAAGATACTGAAGAGGTAATATTCACAGATGAAATGTGAACAGAGGAGGTAGAGAAGATGTCCAGATAACTCTAGGTTTCTGGCTTGTGTTGCAGTCCCTGGAGGAAGACCAGGTTTAGGGATGAGGTGTTTATGGACCCCAGAGCCCCTGAGTTCAGCTTTGGAAATCTGCTTTAGAGGCATCAGTCAGGCTGATTCTACACATCCAAAATAGGATTTCAAAACAAACTGACCATCAGTTCACAATCAGAGTCTCATATCTAGTCATTGTTAATTAATCTGTTCAATGGGATGTTTCCCTGTGAGGGTTTCTTGTGTTAAAGGGCTTTGTACTTATCACTTGTCCAAGAATGAATCATCACACACAAACATAGGAAAGCCAGCCAGGTGGAAGGGAGTCTTTTAACCAGCAAAAGGCCTTGCTGATTCTGGCTGTGATCACAGTCATGAACAGTCATCTTGTGTAGATAGTATGGATGGGACTGTGGATCACACACAGGAATATTAGTTACACAGCCCCGTGTGTACAGTAACTCAGCCCACACTCAATGAATGGAATCATCATCATTGTTTTAACCATATTAGGCACTACAAGAAAATATGCAAAACTCCAGAGCTAGAAAGCAGTCATTTTGTTTCTTGTGTTATTTATATAAGTAATTCACTAAATGTTTAGTCTTTTGCACCTTTTAGTTGACTTGTGACATTTTTCTTAGACTTACTTCTATCACAAGGTAATTAAAACAAAAACCACGTTAGAGTGCTGTATCCTGCTCAAGCAACCAAAGCATCCTACAACTAATATATAGGTGGTATTGACAATTTCCTAATCAACTACTTTGTACCACTGATGCTATGGCTACACATTTACAATTAAGTATGTTTAGATTTCCAATGAGCACTAATGTTTTTGAATTCATTTTTTCTTCATTGGACAAATATACCAAGTGCTACACTCTGGAGCTTGGGATATTCAGTGAGTTTCTAATGAATGCAAGGGATGGCCACCCTGCCTTCTGGGAGCTGACATCCTTGCATTGCTATGGGATTCAATTCAGATAAACCTATCATGCTCTCCAGCCAGTCCACCTCATAGTCTGTCAATCTGATCACATTCTAATGCTTGGCCTCCTCCTCATCTGGCCTGGCTGGCTCTGTGGTGATGGGTCTCCTGAGGCTCCTGCCCAGCCCTGGCCTTCACTTTAGTTGGCAGAGCCCAAAGAAGTACTGGGCAAAGGTCGGGGGGGTTCGTTATGTGAGGCAATGGGCTGCGTGCTTTCGTCTACTCTTCTGGTACCAAGGGTGTGTGTGAGAGACAGAGAATGAGAATATAATTGATTTGGGGAGGATTATATATGAAAGCAGCAAGACTGAGAAGCTAGAGACTAAGACATGCCAAGCAGTGACCAAGAAACTTCTACCATATTGTACAAATTAGTGTAATATGGTCTGCTTGTATATACGTGACTGAATGAAAAAGGAAATTTAAGACGTTCTCGCCACACAGCCTAGAGGAAACCAAACGAAAATCCAGCCTCTGTTTCAAGAATATTGCTGGACTATTGGTTAGTATTCTGTTCTTGTTCACTTCGATTATAGGCTGAGTCAGGTCTCTTTTTTTTTTTTAACTTTCTTTCACATTTTTTAGATGTAGATCTCTGCCCTGGCCTGTGCCAGATGTTTCCTTCTCTGTGCCCCTCATTCTGCCTTCTCCTGGCTCAATTTCTCCTTGCCCCTTCTTTTCTCTACTCGTCTGCTCTCCTCCTTTCTGCTCTAAGCAAAACCTCTTTTTCTTGTCATGGAGGTTATAAAATATTTTTTATTAGGTAAAGCTTCAGACCGCCTTCCTCTTTGTCTGATCACCATTAAGATATAGTTTGGGTTTCCAAAGTTTGTTCTTTGAATGAAAGGCTGGTTTTCTGAGCTGGTACATTTTGAGAAAGTCAATAGAGATTATGATTTGCACTCAGGAAACACTTCAAGGTTTTAATTCTTATCTATGTTTTACATTTCAACAGTCAGTTATATTTTAGAAGAATATCATAAAGGTGAAGTGACAGCACACTTCATGCTTGTTTTGGATTTCTTTCAGGTTTACTAAAGTCTTAGGGATGACCAGCACTTTGAAGAAAAGAAAATGAGACTGTCTTTTTGTGTTTCTAGCCATGCCTCTTTGGTGACTGGCTCTGGGGCTTTGGGTTCCTTACTGCACACTTGATTAAATCTAGCCCATCCCCTGATGTGGTGATGGGAAACGTGACTTACTTTCACTCATTGCAAAGCATTCTGATGAACTTCTAACAGAAGGATAATCTCCCATTGCTGCAAAATACCCATTTTAAAACAGTATCAAGGGGTCTCTGTTTATTTCTTCAATATTCATTTAAAACTGAGTGTGCTGGGCACTGTGAAAAATAGGAGACACAGATGAGCCTCAGGAGAGAGCTGAGGAAATCACAGGAGTCACAGTGCTAGGAGAGCGGTGTGTCAAGGCAGCCAGCACGCAGAGAGCAGGGGCACCACACCTCACCTGGTAGGGAGTAAGGGTGTTGCTGGAAATGCAGCTACGCTGAAGTGACCTTGGGCTGAGGACTGGGGGAATGAATAGCAGAGATGAATGAAGTGGGAAGAGGACAGGAAGCAGAGGGGCCAAAGGCGTCATGACCTGGAACCTTCTGAGATTTCTCCATGGACATAGGAAAGGGGAGGTTTGGAGCATCAGTGTAAGATGGGAATGAAACGGTGAAGAGAGGCCAGATCAGGATATACCTTTGTAATAGTTTCTTGTTTGAAACAGAGAGGTGGAAACAGAGGCTGCTGATTTGCAGTTTCAGAAGATCACTGTGGTGTTGTCAGTGGAGAGAATAGATTTTTGTAAGGTTCTAACCAAGATTGTTTTTGGAAATTTATCTGGCAAACTGATTTCTCTCAGCAGCCTTGAAAGTAAAAGAAGATAGACCATGAAGGAGGCTGTTTCAGATCTAAAAAGAGAAAAAGCAGTGGGAATAGGATTGGAGGACTTGGAGCTACATTCTAGAAAGAATGTTGAGGTAGAACCACACCCTTTTGGGTACATGGGGCATGTGAGAGGAGTTGGACCAAAGTATCTAGTTCAGGTACCTGGGGAACCCTAGTCTCCTGTGGCAAGAAAGGAAATGTAAGAGATGAAGCTGTTTGTTCATTAGGTAGGAAACCGGGGCAGGTAGGAGATGCTGGATTCGGTTTGAACAGGAGTTATTTCAGATGCTTATGGACACCCAGCTGTATTAGGTCCCTATGTCTGAGGTACCTGCCCTCTGGCTCTTTAGCATTTCCGTGATGCTGTATGTAAACTGCCACCCTGGGAATTCCCTGTAGCTTTCCTTCCTTATTTGGAAGTAAAGTATTAACTGACAAATGATCACAAGTTGAAAGTGAAAAATTCATTTGACTCACTTTTCAGTTTGATGGGAAGATGAAAGTTTTATTACTGTTCTACAAGATGTGAAAGAACTGATTTCACTCAGCTTGCAACAAAAAAGCATTTAAGTGTCTGTTCCTTTGACTTCTTGATAGGTGGACAGTTTCCATGAATCAGTCGTGGTGCAGGGTTTGGCTCAGCCTGCTCATTCCAACCCTCATGCACCAGCCAACCGGTTTAGGAGAAACCTAGGCAGGTCACTGACTTCGAGTCTCCTGAGTGATGCTCTGGTGGTACCAGAGGGTGGCAAACATAAGGCTCCTGGGAACTGAATGTTTCATCCAGGAGAACTGAAAAGAAGCTCTCCTGAGCCAGATGTTAGGTGTACAAGAACACCTTACAAAGATAGCCTGTCCTTCCCCATTCCACAGCACCTTTTCCTTCATAAATACATTCTCTTTGTCCTTATGTTTCCCCTACCCTAATCTGTCATGGATTTTGATCTTGGTTTTATTTACATTCCCATTGACACATCGTATGTTTTTTAATTCCCTGCTTACACCTGAAGAAATTGAATAGCAGGGCCAGCAAACCGATCTAGACAGGCTCTCTCAGGCTTTCTCACTTTCCCTGGGATCATCTCATGTCCAGATTTACTTGTCCAGCAATAAATTGCTTCGATTGACCCAGAGGTGGTCTGACTCTAGAGGCCTGGTTTATACCAGCCACACTCAAGAAATGGGTGGGTATACCAGAAGGCCAATACATTTGTTTATTCTCCGTTTCAGCTGTCAGGCAATTTCGTTTCAGCTGGCTATTGTATTTTCCAGAAAGAAAGCAAACCTTGAATGCAAGATAAGAATCAGGAAGTCATCTGGCAGTTTTAGAGTTGGAATACAGGGAGCTGATTCACCTGAGGGGAGAATGTCGCCAAGATCTGAGAGGTGATTGTACCTGTTTCTGGATTCGGACATTCTTGTTGGCTGGTCAAAGCACTCTTGGAGGTAGTTGAAGGAAACAAAACCGTAAATTATTTACTATCTAATTTTTTTCAGCATTCTTCATCCATCACTAATTGATTGAACTAGCTTGTCTCTAAAGTCCCTTCCACCTCCAAATTTATGTGCTCCGTCAATAAGGTTCTCTCCACATGGACATGTTTCGATAGTAACTGGATAATTATCCTGCTGATTGATGTTTTGAAAGTCAACCTTGGACTGTAATGGACTTTTAGAGACTGTATTAGTTTTCTATTGCTTCCATAACAAATTATCATAAATTTAGTGGCTTCTAAGGCCCATTTATTATCTCACAGTTCTGTGGGCAGAGCGGCTCAACTGGATTCCCTGCCTAGAGTTCAGAAGGCTGAAATCAAAATGTCATTAGGGCAGTTTTACCTTCTGGAGGCTCAGGGGATGAAGCTGCTTCTGAGATGATTTGAGTTGTTGACAGAATTCAGTTGCTGTCCCTTGTAGGATGCTCTTCCCCATTTCCTTGCTGGCTGTCAGTTAGGAACCAGATTTTGCTCCTGGAGGCTGCCTGCATTGTAGTTCACGTTTTCTATGTGGTCCCTTCCAGCAGGATTTAGCCTCTCAAATTTCTAATCTCTCGGACTTCCTCTTCTAACACATTCCACTCACTGACTACTTCATCTGCTTTTATAGGCTAATGTGATTATATTGACTGACCCTGATAATCCCAGATAAACTATCTATTTTTAAATCTGTTGATTTTAATTAAAATCTGCAAAATCCCTTTAGAGCAGTACCTTGATTAGTGTTTGATTGAGTAGCCAGAGATGGTCATCTTGAGGGGAACTCTGGCATCAGTCTCATCAGCAACACTTTGACAAAATGCTTTGTGATTACTCAAGTGATATCTGTGGATGGCTGATTTCATCTATACACATGTATTCTTTTTATCTTGCCATTTCATAGGATAGTATTTTCTTATCCTACCTTCATATCTGATATTATAGCCCCTTGGCATAGAATATTCTCTTTTGAAAAAAGTACATTTATTGGTCGATTGAACAGTGAAGATTGGTGTTTCTTTTCTCTCCTTCCACTCTTGTAAGGAATACTTCTTGAAGGCAGATGAGCTCTATTTTCACAAATTTAAAAATCATAGCACATATGGTCAGTGATTCGCACTCCTCCCTGCATCTTAGAATTACATAACAAAAATTTTAAGGTATCAGTACCTGCCCCCCTCCCCCTGCCAAGAGATTCTGATTTACCTCTGGTAAAGCCAGAGCTTTCTTTTTTTTTTTTCTTTAAAGTTCCCGAGGTGGTTCTAATTTGTAGCCAAGGGTAAGAACTATTGACATGCCCCAAACATTCTATTTTGAAGATAAGGAAACTGAGGCTGAAGGTGAGAAATGATTCACGTAAAGTCCTATAACTAGTGACAGTTCTGGTACCCTGTGCCAGTTCTGTGCCCCAAATGAAAGGGTTGTGGTTTTACTGTATATAGAGTTCAGCACTCAGTAATTATAAGCAAAATGAATGTTGGGAAGGTCTGCAACACCCTGCTTCTTGCTTCAGTAGCAAGACTGTTTCTTTCCAGGGCTTTAAAAACTATTAGACCTTGCAAAATAACTGTTTAAAGGTCTCTTTTAGCTGCTTGGCCTGATCATGAGTGGTAATAAGCACAGAATCACATAACGAAAATTTTTACTACATTCCGCACCAGCCAGGGAGTTGGCCACATGGACCTCCACCTGCTCTCCGATCCAGAGCTACACAGTCCAAGCCTCTTAGCTGCGTGGGCTCTTGACTGCTTGAAATGTGATTAGTGCCAGTTGTGAGGTGCTGCATGAAATACACACCAGATTTGAAGACTGCCAATGAAAAATGTAAAATACCTCAGTAATGCTTTTCATATTTATCACATGATGAAATGATATTATTTGGGTGTGTTGGGTTAAATAAGATGTTAAAAGTAATTTTATCTACTTCATTTTTAATGTGGTTACTAGGATATTTAAAACTATGTATGTGGCTGGTACTTGTGTCTAGTGTTATAGTTCTATGACACAGCATTATTCTAGAGAGCATTTTTATTAAAGCTATTAGCAATGAATGGTCCAAGTCCAAGCTATTACACCTGCCAGGATCTTGAAGAGTAAAGCGGTATACTATAAACTTCCTGGAGATGAGACGTGACATTGATCGGCCCTGTGTTTGCCGTCTATCTGGCAGCCAGTCAGTCTGGCCAAATAAACTTCTTTCTGTTTATATGTATAGGCTTCCAGGAGGTAGGGGGATGCCCCCATGTCATGGAAAGAGCACACTTCATAGCTCTTAAGTAATGTACCCAAAAGTAGACCACGTGCTGTTGGAGGCTCTAAGGCCTAAAGATGAATATTATATCCCTTGAGCAATACTGCTCCTGGGGGAACCACTGTGTCAGCATTTATGAATTAGCACCATCCTATAGGCCCTAAACACTGTATATACTAGGGTGTCTGCCCCCGCCCGTAATTCAAATCCAAACTTTACTCTTTCTCTTTGTCTTGTTCTCTGTGGTTTATCTTGCCACACTGGTCCCTGCTCATGTGTTTAGTCAGCCTTCTAACATTTAAGAAGCAGGATAGGAAGGTGAAGGCAGGCCTTGAAGTCATCAAGCAAGTTTCTTTCTAATCCCTACCTCTGGGGGATTCACTTAACCTTTTTAAGTTCTTCTAAACTTTCATTTTCTCAAGATTAAAATGAGTTTCCCTCTGGTAAATGTTGAATGAAATAATAAGGCACCTGGCCCATTTATTCATTGGATATTTTTGTGTGTGTGTGTGTGTGTTGCAGGGAGGAGTGGGGGAACATCTATTCTGTATCAGGCCCAAGGCTGGTTGTTGGCAGTACAATACTGAGTGAGACATGGCCACTGCTCTCAGTTTGCTCACAGCTAAAAGAAGAGAAGGGCAGGGAGCCTGGTAGCATCGGGGCAGGAGTGGTCCTCAGTGAATGGCAGCTTTCACTCCATCACACGATGCAGTATTTGGCTTATCACAAAATTATGGACTGATGTGCCGATGAGGAAACTGAGGCCCACAGCGATTAAAGAACTGCCCGGGTCACTGAGTCAGGACATTTGGGCTGGCATCAGAGCACAGACTGCTGACTCCTTCTCTAGCAATGCTCTTCCCAGGAGATCACATTGCTTCACTCTTGGTTTCCCAACTTGTTTACCTTAAAGGAACAACTTCACCCTTTGGGCTTGATAGAAAGGAGAGTTTCTCCCAAGTTTTGCTCTGTATGTTATCTTGGTCTGCTAATAACTCCTAAAGTACTTCGAGTTGTTGCACTAATCATTATCAGATTACGATCTCATAAAGAATTTTTGTTTGAAGATTTCATTCTGTGAGTTCTTATCTTCAACAGTTGTCTATTTCCTGTTACATAAAACAAAGCTAATTTCCATCTGAGAGTTTGAAAGAAACTCCAGCATCTTCAACTTTGTTTAAAGCACTTTCTCCATGTTCTATTTGATCTATCACAGTAATAAAAAAAAAACATTTAAAAAAGAGCTGCTTGTGGAAAGAGAGAAAGCAGAAATCCAGTAAGAGGTCTGTTTTTTCAAATTTATCTTAGAAAAAATGACTTAGTAGATGCAATGGTGTAAAGTAAGATATTAAAAACAAATATAGTTCAGATAAGCACCTATGCAATTGATTTTCTCCTTCATGTGAGAGTCACATTTGTATCATGAATCAGTAGCTGCAGCAGGTGAATTAGACTGGGTCAGTTTAAGGACCATCCATAGGGATAGTTACTACAGAGAGGCTTTTGCAAAGTGCCTCTGGGCCTTGCTGAACTCAAACAGCATGCCCCATGCATTGAGAAAGGTCTACTCCCAACAGAATACCCATTCATACCAAGATAGGAGCAGCATGAAATGCTCCTTATTCTTTCACTCCTCCAGAAAGGAAGAGATGGAGACCCAGCTGCCTGTAACCCAGCTGCCTTCTCCATTCTCACAGGGGGAGCTGTAGCTTCAAGCCATGCTTCTGATCATTGCAATTCATCTACCCAATTTTCAGCTCTAGAAATCCATGATTCACAAAAAGAGTGATCTGGGCCCAGTAACAACAGCATATCATTTTCTTACAGTGGATGAGATAGTGATTAAGGGTGAAATCAGCCTCTAGCTTATTTCCAACACAATTAGGCCACAGCGTCAAAGGTGTGCAACTGCCAGTATACCTAAGTAAAAATCGCAGCATTCCTGCCTTACCAAAAGATGCACACATTACATTATAATGATCCCTCATTTTCCCCAGACTCTCATGTAATGTAAATGCTTAATTGAAAAAGCCACATACGGTGGCTGCCCAAGAACACATTTGCTGATCACTTTACCCACCTACCAAGGCTTCTGTTTCATGATATGTACATGAGGGCCCCATTCCCAGTCTGCCCTATAGAAACATTATAAAACATAGGCTATTACTAATATCAAAGAAGTCTAAAGAATAGCTGGCACTTACGGGATATATGCAGAGGGCATGCCAAATGCTTTGAATAAATCATCTCATTTAATCCCCTCCTGATTTTTCTATGAAAATGAAAATATTATCACCCCCGTATTAGAGATGAGTGAACTGAGGTTTGGTACAGCCAGAATTTGAACTAGCTCTCTCAGACTCCAGACCATAATGCTTTTAACCCCTAAGTGCACCATCTCTCTAAGTGAAGATCAAGGATAGCATCTGTTAGAGGCTGATGTGAATTTCTAAAGACCTGGGAAAGTATCTATCACAGATACTTTAGTGATTATTAACTAAATGTGATTAACTAAAAGTGGAACAGAGACATTTAATGAAATCAAGTGTCCAGGGTTCACTCAGGAACACTGTCTCTTATATCTTGTATCGGTGTCAACAGATTGCTTAATCTTTGTACCTATTACCTATATGGAGCCTAGATAGCATCATTCACATCCCCAGCCAGTGATCTGCTGGGTCCAGTTCATACTGGCTCATGAATCCTGCTCAGTGACTTAAGTGAATCCAGTGATTCTGTGAACCCAAGTTCAGTGACTTGGTAGCTTTAAATTAGCCTTGTCAAAGGTATTACACCACAGAAATGGGCAAATGTCCCTCTCCGATTTTTAATTCCAGAAAGACAGTTGTTAAATATTTATCAGTACACCACTGTCTCTGACTCAAAGAGAGATGCAATGTGAATTGTGACATTTTTAAAAGTAAATAAAGATATACCAGCTATCCTAAAAAAAAACCTACAAATACAGTCTTACCTAACTTTGCAGTGAATCCTCTGTCCCCATCATTCTGCATTTGGCAGAACTTCTTCAAACATAACCATAATGAGTTATATGTCATTAAAAATATAAAAGTTTATTTTGTTTATTATTTTTGTTACAAAAGCAATATGCTTACTGTAACAGTTTAATGTTTCTTAAGGCAATTATAAACTATAAACCTACCAACCATAAACAGTACATCATGTTGCCAAATAGAAACATAAAATGTAATGCAAGCCTCATGTGTGATTTAAAATTTTCTACTTATCACATTTTTTAAAATGAAGAGAAATATATATTAGTTTTTAATAATATATCTTACTTAACCTAACAATCGAAAATATGACTTTAACATATAGTCAACACAGACATTCTTGAAATATTTTGTATCCTATTTTTGTACCAAGCCTTCAAAATCCATGTACATTTCACACTTACAACACATCTCTTTAAATACTAAATTTTCATCAGAAATACTTTATCTGTATTTAGATTTCTTAAAATCTACAGCTCAAAAAGTAGATTCACTTACCCAACCTGTTCTGAATATACTTAATTAAATAATTAATTGAAATCCATAATTAAAATTAAATAAAATTTAGCTTATTTAATTCCTCAGTCTCATTAGCCACATTTCAAGTGCTCAGTAGCCACAGGTGAATTTAGAGGCAATTGAATTTGTCAGCACAGGTACATACTATATATCCCTGATTTGTTTTATAAAAAAGGAGACCTATTATTATACTGCCCCCAAAAGTCTTTTTTCCCTCATACGTTGGACATTTAAAATACTTTCCCCCCATACTGTATTTCCCATGGATACAGAAAAGAAAGTTCAGCAAAAATAGTCTTATCAGTAATGTCTGTGAACTTTTTCTCTCTCACTAATGGGAAAGAAATAAATTGACCTAAGGCATTTTCAGTCTGACCACTTTTCAGCTGACCCACCACCATAGGAAGTGGATAATAACATGAACTCTAAATGCAAACCGTTCCAATAAATGCCTGGTGCTAATTAGAATAGGTCATTTCAAATCCCCTTTGGGATTAGTTTCCTTTTTTCAGAGTTGAGTTCATAGAAAAACTTCACCAGGAAATCAATTAGATCCAGTTTTGCAATATTTCATTAGTAATCAACACCAGTACCAGAAAGTACACATTTATTAGGTTATCTAGGTTACCTATCTGGAGTCTTGGTTTTGCAATATGAACAGTTCTGCTTTGGTGGGGAGTTTTTTAATCAGCTCTTGCCTTTTCAGTATCGGAATAGCTAGATCAATAAAATAAGAATTGGGGGAAACTTATTTCGGATCCCTTTGGCTGCCATTTTGGTGTTATGCCTTCACAGCCTTAATCTGTCATTTTATTCCTCCGATATAATACTATGCTAATACACTTTGAGGGATGCTTCTGACCACTTTTAAATACTTGATGCAAAGGAGAGAATATAGGTGGTTTTTGGTGATGGTTCATTTTGTCTCTGCCCAATTGTGGACCAGGTATGAAGACATTTTTCCCTATGCCACTTATATATAATACATAAATTATCAAAAGTAATGTATTTTAATAATAATAAAGATGATGTTGGGGGTTCTTCACCAAATAATCTTCACATTAAATGCATCTGATACTCATTGTCTCTGTGTAGATGTCTCTGAAGACCGGTAATGACTTCTCTCTCAGTCTTTGATCTCCTGCTGTCAATTTCCCACTAGACAGTTCTAACATTTCCACAAATCTCATGATCACCTTAAACACCAAGTTTCCAAGACAGTCATGTGAGCTTCTCTTCCCTCAAAATAACTCAGATCCCAAACTCCTGATTTCTGTCAATGTACCATCTTTCATCCACAAACATACTGTACACTCTGTCATTTGTGATAGATATGTCTATCTTTTTTTTTTAGTTTTTTTCATTTTTTTTATTTTGGTATCATTAATGTACAATTACTTGAACAACATTATGGTTACTAGACTCCCCCTATTATCAAGTCCCCCCCACATACCCCATTACAGTCACTGTCCATCAGCATAGTAAGATGCAATAGAATCACTACTTTTTTTCTCTGTATATACTGCCTTCCCCATGCATTATGTGTGCTAATTGTAATGCTCCTTTTTCCCTCTTATCCCTCCCTTCCCACCCATCCTCCCCAGTCCCTTTCCCTTTGGTACCTGTTAGTCCATTCTTGGGTTCTGTCAGTCTGCTGTTGTTTTGTTCCTTCAGTTTTTGCTTTTTTCTTATACTCCACAGATGAGTTAAATCATTTGATACTTGTCTTTCTCTGCCTGGCTTATTTCACTAAGCAAAATACCCTCTAGCTCCATCCATGTTGTTGCAGATGGTAGGATTTGTTTTCTTCTTATGGCTGAATAATACTCCATTGTGTATATATACTACATCTTCTTTATCCATTCATCTACTGATGGACACTTAGATTGCTTCCATTTCTTGGCTATTGTAAATAGTGCTGCAATAAACATAGGGCTGCATATGTATTTTTCAAACTGGGCTCCTGCATTCTTAGGGTAAATTCCTAGGAGTGGAATTCCCAGGTCAAATGGTATTTTTATTTTGAGTTTCTTGAGGAATCTCCGTACTGCTTTCCACAATGGTTGAACTAGTTTACATTCCCACCAGCAGTGTAGGAGGGTTCCCCTTTCTCCACATCCTTGCCAACATTTGTTGCTGTTTGTCTTTTGGGTGTCGGCCATCCTAACTGGTGTGAGGTGATAGCTCATTGTGGTTTTAATTTGCATTTCTCTGATGATTAGCGATGTGGAGCATCTTTTCATGTGCCTGTTGGCCATCTGAATTTCTTCTTTGGAGAACTGTCTGTTCAGCTCCTCTGCCCATTTTTTAATTGGATTATTTGCTTTTTGTTTGTTGAGGTGTGTGAGCTCTTTATATAATTGGGATGTCAACCCCTGATCAGATATATCATTTATTAATATACTCTCCTATGCTGTAGGATGCCTTTTTGTTCTACTGATAGTGTCCTTTGCTGTACAGAAGCTTTTTAGTTTGATATAGTCCCACTTGTTCATTTTTGCTTTTGTTTTCCTTGCCCAGGGAGATATGTTCATGATGAAGTTGCTCATGTTTATGTCCAAGAGATTTTTGCCTGTATTTTTTTCTAAGAGTTTTATGGTTTCATGACTTACATTCAGGTTTTTGATCCATTTTGAGTTTACTTTTGTGTATGGGGTTAGACAATGATCCAGTTTCATTCTCCTACATGTAGCTGTCCAGTTTTGCCAATACCAGCTGTTGAAGAGGCTGTCATTTCCCCATTATATGTCCATGGCTCCTTTATCATATATTAATTGACCGTATATGCTTGGGTTTATATCTGGGCTCTCTATTCTGTTCCACTGGTCTGTGGGTCTGTTTTTGTGCCAATACCAAATTGTCTTGATTACTGTGGCTTTGTAGTAGAGCTTGAAGTCAGGGAGTGTAATTCCCCCCACTTTATTCTTCTTTCTCAGGATTGCTTTGGCTATGTGGGGTCTTTTATCATTCCATAAAAATTTTAGAACTATTTGTTCTAGTTCATTGAAGAATGCTGTAGGTATTTTGATGGGGTTTGCATTGAATCTGTAGATTGCTTTAGGCAGGATGGCTGTTTTGAGATATGTCTATCTTTATCATCTCCTGTATCCAGTCATCACCAAATCTTGTCCATATTTCTCATGATATTATATTTAGAAGGTGTAAGGGGCAGATTTATCCTGAAGAAAATCCACTTTTGCATATGATTTACCTCTACCAAAACTTCTAGTGATTTCTTTATGAATGTGAGTTGAAAATGCTGTTTGTCTGGTCCTCCCTCCCTTGCCAATCCAGTTTTATTTCCTTTTATTCATAATTTCAAACCTTGTTCTCTATTTCACTACCCTGAGCTAATGAGATGGAAACCATATCCAGGACGTCAGCTCTGTCTGAGCTTTGCACCAGAATACTTCACACACTCTCTAGTACTTCTACTAACCTATTACAGTCTTACTGTCATTTAGTTCTAATTTTAAGGCCCTGAATTCAATGACTGATTTTTCCCTATTCTGATCTTCTATTTCTAGATACACTTCTTCCTTCCTTTTCAGTTTCATGTGCCTATTCTTGACTAACTCTTGAAACCAAGAGCCATGATTTTGATTGCTTCTGTATTCTCCATTTTACCTTGCACAATGCTAGCAGGCACCGGTAGTTCAATAAATACTTGCTAAATTAAAATTAAGGAGAATTGAACTAATTGCTTACATGTTGGAAAAAAGTATTTTGTTTACTCTCCCTCTCTTCTCATGTACTTATGTACTGTGTTATAGCCAAGGAATAAAAGTCAGTATATCATAGTCCCATGTATAATTTGGAGACCTCCTTTGTTTGGCAGTCAACAGAATTAAAACTCATGCCAGCTGTATCACAGTGTGTCTCAACTGGCTCTCCATTGAGGAAGGGGGGAAAGAGAAGGCCAAATGCCTCAGGCTTTGAGAGTGGGAATGGTGTGAGTTCCATTATGCAAGAGATGAAACTTGTCCTCCCCCCAAAAGGAAAATCTTGCCATGAGGCTATTAGCCAAAGAATGCATAAATATAGAAATGTAGAGAGGGATTTCCCTAGAAAAATACTGCAAACTTTAAAAATCCAGTAGGCTAAGGTACAAATTGGTAGATTCCTCTGGATAATGCCTGTGTCTGTTTAGATTCATGTATTGGGGAGGGGGAATAATGGGACTTTGTCATGCTCTAATCTGGTACATCATTGAGAGATTGCATTAAAGTTCCAAACTTCGTTAGCACTCTGTCCTCTCCTAGGGACACGTTATCTCGGCTAGAACCTAGCAAACTGAGGGTCCTCTCATCTCGAAGCATCACATGGAGCTCTGAAATACTGAAGATGGCAGCTTACAATCAGATTGAAGGGAATGACAATTGGCCTGCACCATGAGATGGCTCTAGAGAGACTTCATTAAGAGTTCAAATGTCTATTTTTGTAGTCCTCCCCTGGGTCAGCAACCATGAAGGGGGTATTAGTCTCTAATGAAGCAATTTGCTCTTGCCAAATCCAACCACATTTCTTTATCCTCTTCTCTGCTCCCACGCCCTAACCAGAGAGTTAGAATTGGGTTCCTGTGCAGTACTCAGCGGCCATGAACTGTTTTCACCTCCTATTTGAGAGAATGGCAGTTTTTAATACCTCCTTTTCTGCTGTAGGAGTGCGCAGACAGATTTCTGGTTAATTTTGCACTGGAGATTGTGATTTATTTGTTTGTTTGTTTTGCTTTGTGAGATAAGAGCAACTTCTATGGAGATGTGTTTGCCTCGTAAAGAAATTGTGATAATTTGGGAGAAGTGAAGTTCATTTTCAGACAGCAGCTTTCAATAGTTTGAAGATGCGAGGGGGCCAACTACTATTTGCCTGAAGCAAAATTCACTTGTTTCTGACATCTGCCAAGTCTCTGAGATGCTAGAGGAGGTAACTTCTGGAGCAGAGAAAGCACCCACCGGAGAAATGCAAACCTGTTCATACCCTTAGTCAGGAAGCAAAAAAATGCAGCCTGGGAATTGGGATTCCATCACAACCTGCTGTTGAGAGAGTTCATGCCAGGGGTAGCTTCTTTACCTGACTCTAAATATACTGACAGGCAGCTAATAAAACTAACACTTTATACAGAGTCCACTTCCTCAATGCTTTTCCTACCTTAAGAAAATACTTCAGAAATAAAATTCAAAAGGAAATACCCAGTTACCAATAGGGTTGCATTATCAGACTATGACATATTTCTGTGTAGTCTTTTTATGTATTTCTATTGGAGGCTTCAAATTATGATTACTCAGCCTATTCATCTTGGAGTAAAGGTGCTCAGTGGTTCCCATTTGCCAAGTAGATGGGATGGTGCAAGTCCATTAGCCCCAGAGGCTTCCAGGTCAGGAACTTAAAACATGCTTTTTACAATAACTGCAACTCACATTTGTATGAAATCTTGCAGTTGGCCGACTGTGTTCACCCTCACTCTCATGCTTGATCCTATCAGTGACTCTGTGAGGCGGTGTACAAGGGAGCTCCTTATGCGTGTCAGCATATGCATGCATGTTCAGACACAGGAAGATACTCAGTTTATGTGTTTTCTTTGAATTTTTCTGAAAACATAAAATCACATGGAACACAATATGGGTCATCCAGTGCATAGAAATGAAAGAACAGAGAGAGCGTAAGACATTTTATACCTATTCAGATTTATGAAGCCATTCCTGGGGACCACACCATTCCATTACCCGTGAAAACAAACATTCTTGTTCATCGTTTTAGCCTCATTAGGGTTAGCAGGAAGATCTGTTTCTATATCATTATGGGCAAGAATGCCCAATAATACAAACGAGGCTGAGGGAGGCCCCGGTGGAGCTCCCAGTGTGCTGCTGAGGTGCGCCTTGTGACTTGGAAGTAGTGTAATTTTATGGCAGCATTGCAGCTGAGCTTCCAAGTGGTTAGCTGTCAGAGGTAACAACACTCTACTCTTCAAAGGGCAGTCTGCTGAGTTCATTTTAAACCAGTCCAAACTTGCCTCTTCAGAGGTCCAAAGAGAGGCCGCTTGGTTTATTTATTCCAAAGAAGCATATTTCCTCCAGGTAAAGGTATGCATTGGCTGAGGCATGTTGATCTGCTCCCCCATTCATCAAAGTGAAGGGTTTAAGGTGTGGCCACACTGGGAATTCCAAACAGCCAGCAAGGCTGGCCGTGAACTGACCGTCTTTGAGTCTGAGGTCTTTACATTCCTGGGCCTTTCACAGACCACATTCCTCCTCAAACTAAAAGCCCAGGAGGACACCAGATGTCCCAGGGAGCCATCTAGGAAGCACAGATGTTTTATTTTCTTTTGCTTCTCACCTTCTTTCTGCCACCTGCTACCCAGCGAATCGTGTCCCTGCTAAGACTACTCACTGAAGACCCTGCGGCGCCCCGTTGGCCTGTGCCCGCACACCCTCCTTGTGGATGCACAGGTAGCAGGGATTTCCAAGTGGGCAGAAGTTTAATAAAATAACTGTTATTTACAGGAACCTACCCCCACAAAAAAAAATAAAAATAAAACCTCCCCAAGGATGGCTCATTCGCATAGTATTTTGAGTGTTAATTGAACTCTTCTGTTCCCTGGGGAACACATAGAAGTTTTGTTGTTACAGTGGGTTGTTTGTTTCTCCTTTTATGGCCTGTGCAGCTCAAGGCCCCATGCTGGGTGATACTGTTGACAAGTTTTTCTATTTCCACATCAAATTAAAGTGAAGCACGCTGGCCCTGTTACTGAAGCAGTGTGTGTGGGTCGTTTGCTGTGAGATAGTCCTATGGCTGTTGTCCATATGGGAAAATCTCTGGTGTGCATGTTATTTCTCCAGGTAAATACCTATGGGAGGTAGAAATTATTACAACCTGCTGTTTGCTTTCATGAGAAGTATGACAATATGAGACTGGGGCAATGAAAGATGCTAGAATTTCTTCTAGAACTTTGTTCATGTCAGCTCATTCATGGTTTAGCCACCCTTCAAACAGTATTTAATGATAATAGTCTGCTTTTAATTGGCTTTATCTATTTATTCTGTTTTGTGTGATTGCAGGTCCTCCAGGTATGGATCTCTGGCAACTGCTGTTGACCTTGGCAGTGGCAGGCTCAAGCGATGCTTTTCCTGGGACTGAAGGTAAGTTCTGCTTTCCCATTCCCATTCCCAGTGTTTTGAAATAACACGGAACTTTGTTAAATCTAAGTTCTTTGGATGATTTAAGTTAAGATTTAAGTAACAGAATAAAGGAAACTCATCTTAGCTTTCAAATCATAAATACGCTGGACTTTTCTATGGATGTTTAGGAAGAATACAATTTTGGCATCCAGTGTTTTCACCTCAAAAATAACTGCTACAAATCATGCTGAGGGCATTTATGTTGAGGGCAAGGGCAAGCCAGGTCTCTTGGCCCTCAGGCTCTGGGAGAGATTTTGAAATTGCACTGAAGGGTAATTAACCTACTGATTACTCAGCTCATCTGTGACTTAGACATCATAGCCTATCTCCAGAACTGAGAATTAAGGTCCCTTAATCATATTCTCTGAGAGTGGAAATTGAGGTTTCAAATAAATTTCACCGCTCACTCTGTGAATGATTACCATTTGGCAACATCTGGAAGATGAGGCACCTGAAATAGTTGAATAATGTACTCACAAATCATGAGCTTCCTCAGCCATATCCATAATTCTCTGTTCTTTTTCATGCCTTCTTCCTACTGGAGAAGTCTCAATATATTCAAACTTTTGTCTCATGGCAGAAATAACTGAAACAAGAAAGAATGATGAAAGGGAATGAGAAGAAAGATTTTTTTTCTGTCCAGAAAGAAAACTGTGCACATAAAGGGACGGGAGACTTCCTAAAAGATTGTCTTGAGTACTTGATTTTTTCCCTTGCTTGGGCTTCAGTGGAGGAAAGGGAGAACCTGCTTCTCCTATGCTGTGACACCACATTGAGTTGTTGCTCTGAGAGCAGCTCACTCCCCTAGTCATCAGGCCACTCATGTTGGAAAACAAAGTTCCACAGCAGTGCCTGAAGTTGTCCTCTCTGACCTTTGAGGCAAAAATACATCCATAGTAGTGAGCTGCTGAAGGCGACCAGAGTAACTAAGAAAACAAGAAGAATAAAATATGTTATTTTATTTCTTACAGCAATTTTAAAATATTTATAGAAAAGAAGTCATAATTGAGATGTTTTTGGGTCTCTCTGGTGTTATAATGTCAACATTATGCAAGTCAAACACGGAGAGAATTGCAGGCTCCGTTTCAGCAGCTTTTCCCATGGCTAGTTTTAGACCCTGGTTCTGAGCCAAAGAATTATAGCTGAAATCCTCTGCTGTTCCAAAGTCATGGTAGTTGAATCTCTACTTTCTTCATTAAGGTGACTTTCACTCCACTGGGCGAGGCTTAGGAATTTTAAAAACCTACGAAATGAAAAGCATGGCAAAGGTAATCTTTAAAGACAATTGCAAATGTATCCCCAGATGAAAGACTAGAGCTCAAGTTACATTTGAGGCCTAGAGAGTCTGCAAAGTGCATCTATTTCAGCTGCTTTGACATTGTATCTCTGACATATACCTTTAAGTTCATAAGGTGGAGAAAACAACATCATTATCTGGTTTGTTTTCCTTTTGTTTTGCTTTTATATAGCTTTGTGTTTGCTTTGTGGAGAGCAGAGCAGAAAAAATAGCAATTGTTTGTAATAAACACAAATCACGTAGCCTACTAGTACTTACACATAGTAAGTAATTTAGTAAAGGTATTTGTTCCTCCTCCTTTTTTTCTTAGTGGGCTAACCAGAATTTCTTTGGAATATGTGGCTGTTCCAGAATTCTACCTTAAAATAGCCTGGGGATTGTTAAGGATGGGTATGATGTTTATATAACAAGGTCCAGGTGAGTGAACGAACATGTGCACGAGTGTGTGTGTGAGAAAGAGAGAGAGAGAAAGATTGCCATGTCTGGCCGCTCTGACGGACTCAGCCAAAGTGTTCACATGACATGACATGGACTGAATCTCAGATGACAATCATTGGCCATGTGTTCCTTTTTCTGCCAGGTCTGGATTGTAGCCAAATCATTTTATTTTTATTTTCTCTCCCATTGTGTAAGGCAGACTAAAAATACAGATGAGGACTTAAAATTTTTTTTAAAAGGACACTACTGTAGCGTCACCAGCCATTCCTTTGATTTCAGTTTGGTCAATGAAGATGTGGCCTTGCTGAGTAAGGAATCTGCGACATGTCACTCAGAAAAGTTGCCCAGGAGCAAGTAGAAGGTGACAGATTTGTATGCCGGGGAAGGTTGGCACTTAAAGCTTGGGCAGATGAGCAATTAGAAATATACTAGCCCTGAGAGGATTTTTTATTTAGTCTAATTTCCCTAAGGGAAATTTAATGAGAACTAAACCCCAAGTAGTACCACTGCCGTATCAGCTAACATGCTACAGTGGAGGCTCTCTCTTAGTCCTTCTTCCTTATTTTAGTCTGTACTTCTCCAAGCAGTTTACGTAGTCTCAGGGAGAATTCCCTGCTCCAAAATCAGGAATGCCCAACCATGCCTCCCTTTCAGAGGGCTACCCAGGGTTGAACTGTCCACTGGTTGCATCAAACTTCTCCTCAAATGACGACTTTGATGAGAAGGGTGCAAAGAGGTTTGATGACTAAAAGTTCTCTTCCAAGAAGTGCCTGATGTGTTTAGGTCATATCTCTACTATTTCATTCAGCCTACAACTGAGCATCCTCTGACCTCAGCAACCTAGAAGGGAGCATGCAAGCCCCCTGCCCTGAAGAAGATCAGTCTCCATATGAGGAACTTCATGAAATTAATGAGAAACTATATAGCTTTAAGGTCTAGATTATGTGGTGAATCCAAACGGTCAAGATGCTCTGCAAAAGAATAAATTGAGGTGGACTGAAGAAGTTAATTCAATGCATTCAATGTACGGATATTTCTTTAGAGCTTTCTGTTTTCAAAGACTGAGCCTCAGGTCTCTGAGGAATGCACTGATTCTTCCCTCCAGGAATTTATCATGAGTTAAGGGATAAAGAATATATACAAAGAATCACTGCATGAGGCAGTGTCTCTGAACTCTCAAAGTGTGGCCTGTGCTCTACTCTTTACTAAGTATACACTGTACTAAGAGGAGTGAATTGAGGAGGAGGGTCACCTCTGGCTGGAATGAACCAGAACTTCATGAAGGAGGCTGGTGTGATTTCAGCAGGAATAGAATATTGGGTGGGCCAAGACTTTAAAAGGCTGAGAAGAACAGGAGGCAAATAAAGAATAAGCGATGTGATAAAAGAGCAACAAGCAGAATAGACATGAGGTATATGCAGAGAACAACTCATTCAGTGGCTGAGTTTATCCTATATATGGGCGCTGTACTAGCGCTGTTCTATTTCACACATTTAGCATTCAGCACATGTTTTTTGAGCACTTACTTTGTGAAAGGCATAGGATTAATTTGGCCAGATTACAGGAGTACAATAATTATTCCCAATGGAAGTCAGATTAGTAGATTCAAATTAAATTATAAAAGGTCTTAAGATGGCAAATACCTCATGGAAAAGGCAAGTCTTGCTGGGCCTTGGAGAATGGGGATAGTATTTGGAGAGGAAGATCAAATAGTGGAATTGGATGCCAAATCCAGCAAGTCATAGTCCTTCTCAAAGTTGTAGGCCAGGCAAAATGCTGATGATGGAACATGATTGTGTAGGTGTGTATATAATATTTATATGGAGCATATATAATATTTACATATATATTGCATTTGTATTTGTGTGTGTATGTATATGGCATATATATGGTGTGTATATGTATTTATATATGTATATACATATATATATATGGCATGGCTTGCAGGCAAGGCACATAATTAGTATCTTATCACTCTAAAGACTAAAAAGGACTATACCATTCTATACGAGAAAAAGTAAGAAACTTATACTAGGAGTGTGATGCCATGTCCTAAAGGAGTCAGGATTCCCAGAATAATGCATCTGCATATCTTTGAACACTTTTCATAAACCTATACAGACTGATACAACACTTACATGAAAGAAAAGACATTTCTGTTCTCATTGTTAACAGGAAATAATGACTCAGTGGAAGGAACATTTTATATATATATATGTTCTTAAATAAACCCTACTCTCTTAGAGTTGAAGCTCTACAGAGCCCTGAGAGGTTGCCATGACATATAGGGTATGTTTTGAGCAAGTATTAGAATCATGGTGTAGTTGGTAAATAGTAAAAGGTGTGCCTGTTAAATGTTTTCAAGAAATGACAATTCAAGGCTTTCCATTGACACTGGAAGTTGGGGGGAGCCATACAGCTTAAACTTGCTACTGTTTTTACTGTCACCAAGAGGCAAGAAGAAATGAGACAGTCTGTTGTAGTGCCAAGGCCTGAGTCCATGTACATCTGCAACCCTGTGCTCCTGGTCCTCTTGATATCACAAAGAGCTTTGACACTGGAATTAAGCAGGTCAGAGCAGGCCAGGTGAAGGAACTCCTGGTCGTGCACATCTAGACGGAGCCAGTGGAAGATATGAGCAGAGAACTTTGCAGATAATGACACAAAACAGTCTTTCAGCAGATACTTACTGAGCACTTTCATGGATTCAAAGGTGAATTTTCAATCTGTGTTCCTGCCTTTAAGGAACTCCTGGTCTATAGAAGGGAAGACAGACAAGTAAACATAATTTAATCGTGGTCCCCTTAGGTTATTAAAGAGTTTTAAGCAGGACAATAATACAGTTAGATTTTCAGTTTGAAATAATGCTGGCAATAGAATAAAAGTAAATTTGAGAAAGACAAATGTAGAAGAAGATGATTGAAATAGGTCAGGAGAGAGAGATGATGTATGACAGCTGTAAAAAATAGATGAATCACAGAGATGTTGCTAGAGACAGTATCACCAATCTTACTCCATCTATTTCTAAATTCCCACATTTTAGCTATTGTTACCAACATTAGCAGTGACTCACTTTTAATACAGTGAAGTCCTAGAGCGCAGCTCAAGTGGTACTTACACAGAGCAGCTCTGTGGAGGAGGAGAAACACACTGAGACTGATGACAGCAGAGAGCCACCTTTCTTTTGTACCATTTCCCAGAACTCTTGCCTGGGCCTTGCCTGGGTCCCACAGTCATCTGTTCCCCTATGCAGTGTGGCTGTGATATGCTTATGCTGCTGTGCTCAGAGGGTCCACAGCAGGGACAAAGTCCTGAGGTCCCTCCCCGTGTAGTCTGGCCATTCATGACTAAATCCCAAGACCCTGACATATCCCCAAATATTTTACCATTGATAGAATATGTATGTACCTCACAATGCAGTAAAGCAAACACATGCAGGATTGGTTAAGTGCGAGCTAGCAGCAGTGCTTTGTGCTGGGCAGACTGTGGTGGTCCGTTAAGCCTACACAGCGGCCAAGTGACTCACCCCTGCAGAGCGGCTGGCAGTGGAGCGATTAGGTCCATGCCTCAGTGAACTAGTATATAGAAGGACTGGGACCGCCTAAGAACAGTCCAGACCTTGAATGTTCATTCACACATGCCTCTGGTTGATTATACTTCTAGTCTTCCACCTTAGATCCCAACTGTTACAGGACTAGAGGCAGTTCTGGTATGCAAAATGTCCCCACACCACTTCAGTTCAGTAGCCTAAATTGGGGTTCCCATCAGGGGGAGACAGGAACCAGTTGACATAATGTACTTGAGCAAAGCTCCTATTCATGCACCACCTGGTTTTCTGCCTCTGGCTGAAGGCTAACCCAGGTTCAGCTGTGCGGAGGGCCACACCAGCTGGGACCTGCCCCACCGGCCTCTGCCTGGGATCATACTCCCAACAGGGCACCACGGCCCTCCATCACTCCACACCTTTTCCCTAGGAAAACCATTCAGCAAGAACTTGTGGTTGGTGGTTTTCCTCCTCACTGCAAAGTTAAGTGAATGGGTTATTTCCCCGAGCTGCTTCACTTTCAGCCTTAATCTCTGTATGATAAATAATTCTAGGCACTTCACAGCCATTGACAGAGGCCTCTTTTAAGGCTTACTTACCCCTTTCTCCTTATTACTGCCTGCTCACCCACAGTACTGTGAGTCTGATTTGTCATCAGGCAGAGTCACTAGCAGTCACAACCTAAGGGCCACCCTCATCTTTCGCAGACAGCAGGCACCACCCTCCCGTTTTGGCTTCTCCAGCACTGACATGGGTGTTTAAGTAATGCCGTCAACAGTGCCCCCCACAGACCCAAAGCGAAGCTTCCCTCTCATCTGTAGTTAGCCCCATTAAGGCAGTGATGATGTGTCACATAAACACACTTTGAAATCCAATGCCACTGATCATACAAAGGATTCTGTGGTGCCCTGTCTGGCCATTACTGCCTGGACTTGGAGGCCCGGGGGCTTGAAACACTCCGGAGCCTCAGCTGCAAATCAGAATTTTCTCTGGTCTGTATTTTCCAAATCTATTTAAAAACGAATCCATGGTATTTCATTAGATACATCTATCAGGAATCTCTGTTTCTGTTTACAGAACAACTCACCGACCTTAGCCTGAACCTTAACTAATTACATCTGTGTTGCATTTCCATGGCAGAGTTGCAGGTATTAGAGCATGGTGGATCATGTCCCAAACACAGAGAAGATGTTTCAGGATGCTGTTCTAGGAGCCCTCAGCATGAGGCAGGAGAAAGGGATGAGTGGTGAGAGGGTGAGGGAACCTAGAGGTAGGGGTACCATTTGTTGTGGGTTCCTCTTCTAAATGAAGTTGTAATGATATCTGTATTTCAAGTTGTATGACAAAGTCTAGATTAGGTTTGAAATATTATGCAATCTGTTTTCAAATAACTGACAAAATGAAGATGGCATACTGTGTAATAAAGTATTGCAGATTTAAAGCTCACCAGACCTTAAAATCTATGAAAGATGTTTTGTTCCTCCCTGTACCCTTTAACATTCTGACACATGGAGTGGATCTTCATTTATTTGTTGAGTGGATGAAGGAATCAGCATATAAATCCTGACCTGGGACTTCCCCAGTCACACCCTACAATTATCACTAATGCTATTATCTCCAATCCTAACCAGGGCAAGAATTGAATTAAGACCCCCCTCCCGTGGGAAAGATCTGGAAATAGCTGTGCAACTGTAGAAGACAGAACCAGTGGCCTCCAAGGAGCCCAAGCATCCCTGTGCCCTACCTTAAGCCCTCATCTGTGGAGTAATCTCATTTTCCTGGTATTACTTCAGATACCTTCTGCCCCACACACCAATGTCTGGGAACCTGATGACCTTTCTAAGTCTCGCCAACCTTTTTCCAGATGACTGAACTCTGTACTCTATTCATCGGCCATTGGAAAATATCCTACACTGAATGAACTGGTCACCCAGCACCAGTCCCTGACACCACCTTTATCTGTGCTCCACCTACCTGATTAAATCTCAAATATTGACAGAGAGGTATAATGAGGCCTGCAAATCTCAAATCCAAGTTTTCTCTGCCCCTTTGGACATTAAACTTTAGATTGTGAAAACTCTGATTAGGGATTGAATTGATAAACAGATCAATTTTTTCAGCTCCCTTCCTTAAATATCAGATTTTTCCCAATTGTTCAATAAAGCACATTTTGAAATATGAAACCCTCAAAATTAAAAGTCAGTGTTATACTGATAAATCTTTAATTTCTTGACCCCTAAATATGGTAAAAACTGGTATTTTATATATCCTCTAATCTTTCAGTAAAACCTTGCAAATCTGTGGGACAAGAAATAATGTTGAGATATTATTCTGGATAGCCATGTGCTTTGTGTAAGTATTAACAGATTTACTTTAGTGGAGATTGAGTTGGTGATGTTTTCTACTTTCTATTTTGGAGAGTCTTGGCTTCCCCAAAAATGAGAGATCATTTTTATAGGAAATGACCATTTTGTGGCTGCCTAACATTTAGGACTTATCTTCCCTCCTCCTCTACCTGGCCACTGACCCAGCTGCTTCCTCAGCTGAAGTGAGAGGCACCGTGCTTTTCTCAACAATAGCTAATGATGAAAGGATGTGTTCTGATGAGAGCAGAACAACAGGGACACAGGCGAGAGTCTGTCGGAGAGCCCTGTGCTATGTCAGAGCTCAGTATGGCCATACGGGCCTGTGAGGAGCAGACTGCAGTGAAGTCCCCAGGGGCTGTGCTCTGACAGCCCTGGCTAGGTTTACAGACTGGGGTATGACTGTGCCCGACTTCCCTGTGAGCCGTGCCAGCACCATACTTTCTGGGTGTTTGCTCTGAGCGTCATAGGCACGGCTGTCTAGCTCTCTCCTCCTCCACAGCTATCACCAAGCCTGACTTCCTGGAAAGCTCTTATCGAGGAATAGAAAAAACTAGATTAACTTCTGTGTATATCCTAGCCATATTTGCATGTCTCACTCATGTTTATATAGCCATTATAGGTGTGAAAAGCAAAACTGTAGCTATGACCAGACATGTCTTATTTCCTTGGATGGGTGCTAAAAACCTGTAGTCTTAGGTCTAAAAAACATAGTTTAAAGAGAAAATAGAAGACTATTAAAGACAAAAATAGGATATTAAACACTTTCATTAACATGAGATGTATCTAAACTAAAACTTGTTGAATTTAGGAGGTGATTTTCTCCAACATACTGGTTGGAAGTAGGTTATTACGAGACCAAGGCAGAAGCCCTTTTTGTGGGGGGAGAGCCAACTGATGCCTTAAAGCAGGAGGTAGAAGGAGGAGACTGCAATTCCAGGCTGAAATGAGACTGTGGCACTGCCGACCCCACAGTTGGCATTCAGTAACTACTGTGTAGACACCTGATTGATTTCTGCAGTGAGTTGATAGGAGCTTAGTTCAATTCACATCTGATTTAGTTATGCAAGATGCCCCTCTGTGGCTGTCACTTCCTTGGGGCAGCAGGAATCAGCCAGAGGCTTAGGCTGTCATCGGGTAATGGAGTCCATGGAGGAGCTTCCTGGGAGGAGAAAAGAGGCCAGGCAGGTGGCCTTGGCTGACCTCGGAGAAGCTACAGAGACACCTAGGGAGTAGGACCAGTGACCAAGTCTCTGCACCAGTCATAGCTGATTCCCGTTAAGTCCTGCTTGCCATTGTGAGGGAAGGTAGACTAGAGTAGGTATTACAGAGCCTAGATCTTGAACTTTGTCAGAACTGGGTTTGATTCGTAACTCCACCATTTATGAGTTGTGTGATTTTTTTGGGGTGGGGGAGGAGTTGATTTCTCCAGAAGCCAGATGCTAAGACAAGGATTCAAATGAAAGTGAATTGTTAGAAACATTTCAGGGAGACGCTGACAGGGGAGTAGGGAAACAAGACAGGGAAGGTGAAAAAAAAACAAAAAACGAGAGGGCAGTATCAAGTATTATCCCATGGTGGGGTGGAGGGAGGTAATATCTGCCTCAGTCCCCACTGCAAGCAGTGTTTCAGATTGTCCAAATCAGCCCTCCACTGGGGATGAAGGGCTAACCCAGGAGGATATAAACTCCTAGAAACTCAGTTCTCCAAGTGCTCCCACAGCCTGCAGGCGGCAAAGAGACCCAGGTGCTGGGGGTTGGGAGTGAAAGCATACAGGAGTTTGTGTACCAAAATGGTTAAGGCCTCCACATCAGCAAAGGGCTGACAGCATCTGCTATAAACAGTTTGGTAGTTTCCTACACTCTCTGAACCTCAGTTTTCTCACCTGCTACATGGGAGGAAAATAACTTGTTTAAAGTTATTAGGTAATGCAAATAAACTACCTGCTGAGATGACACAGGAACAGCACTTCATATTCAATAAATGGTAGCAGTTACTGGCTTCAAGTTGAGTCACTGCAAACCCCGAGGCCTAAATAAACATTGAAACTAAACAGCTATGTAGACTTTGTGTTCACAATATATGCCTAAAAGAAGCAGTACAGTTGCACAAGGAAGTTTTGGAAGCTAAAGATCATTTTAATAACAACTCCAGAACACTGCATAGAAGAAGATTCTAATGTTTAAGATGTCTTCTATTATAGAACTGAGATATGATAGCATAAACTTTTATAAAACAAAATACTGTTCTGTATTTATAATGTTTTTGAAAGTTTTTATAATGAATGTTCAGAGGAGAAGTTTAATAAAACCTTAGTAGTGTAATTCATGTACTCTTAATAAAACTAAATCTGATCAGTGCAGCAAAGGGGTCTGTAGTGAGTTGACTCTGATGTTGGGAGTGATAGGGAGCAAGTCAGTTCAGCCCATTGGGCATTTGCTGCATGGTAGATGTGCCTTCAAGAGGAGTAAGGCACAGTTCCCTAGGCTAGTCACTACGGGGCCAGGTATGTGCAGAGACAGAACTAAAACCAGTCATTCAGGTAATAATAGAAGCATTTTATTGGCTCCATTTTTAAGTAATTCTTATGCATTATTTCAGTCAACTTACACAGAAATGTCAAAAGGAAGGTTCCACTATTACCCTATTTTAGGTAAGGACACCAAGGATAATTACGTAAGTAATTTACAAAGCTAATGAAGGCAAAAACTGGGAATCCATCCCAGAGAGCGGGCTGCACTCCCTCTCATGTCCTAGGAGCCCACTGGCGGCTGGCTGACTGATATACTCCCGTCTGTAGGCATTTCAGCTGATTCTTGGAAGTTGCATTCACTTTACCTGATCAGCCTATGAAAGAATCACAGTTATATTATATCAAAAAGAGAAGATGTTTCCAGGGACTACTTTTGTAAATGCTCTAGATACAGATTCGTTAAGCTTAATGTAGTATTTAGACTTTCAAAGTTGGGTCTCATTATTTCATAGATAAATAGGTAGATGATAGATAGATAGATAGATAGATAGATAGATAGATAGATAGATAGATAGATAGATAGATAGATAGATAGATAAAAAGATAGATAGACAGAAATTCTAATATATTATTTCATATATACATATAACCTTCTGATGAGGTCTGGGTAATTTCCTCAAATCAGATGGGCATCTATCTCTTCCTGAAACTAAATCAGTAGCAAAAGTAAGAACAGGAACTACCTCTTCTTTTGGAAAAAAATCCATGAAAGGGCCCTCCTGGACCACTGAACTACACTATCTGGTATTGTCCAGCCCTGTTATCTGTAAGGCTTTCCCCCCAGACAAGGGAGGTGCAAGGACTGCCACTTGCAATCAGCTCTGGGTTTTCTCTTCTGGGTCATTCATGGATCCTTCATGAATGCAGAAGCTGCTGAAATAAAGGGAAGCCACTGCTCCTCTCTACTAACACAGTGTCACTATTATACCATACACTTTTGCCCATTTCTAAATCTGTGCTTCCTTACCCAAAGGTTTTCCCATCCTCGTAGGATTAATATTCCCTATATTATATATGGGACTGTGTATAACACTGTTCTTACACCATTTTCTAATAGGATTTGTCCAGATCAGTCAGTGAAAATGAAGCCAAGCTTATGAGAACAAGAGCTTTCAGTTCACTGAAATTTCTTTTTGTGTTGCTCTTTTAGGAGAAAGGAGCACATTGTCAGAAAAGAAAATCACATCAAGAAATTATTTAAAAACAAATTTGGAACATCTTCCTTGCCATTAGTGATCCCATCTAATGATGTGATGGGCAAAAGCATTAACTAGTGAGCAACTCTGGGTTATGAATCCAATTCCATCAGTAATCGGATTCTGTGATGATAGGCGAAAACTCTTAATTCTCTAAATTCCGTTGCTCATCTACTAATAAAACTTTTCAGTGAAAAAAAAATCTAATCTGTCTCTTCCAATTCCAAAATTTTTTTGTGTTATTTTTTAGATACGGATATGGGACTCCGAAGGAACTCTCTCAGCAGTCCTTAATAGACTTTTGTCTCCTGGGCTTTTTTATTTTTATTTTTTAATCAGTGACTAGAGTGAAGACAAAGAAGGCTGGCTAACCCAATCTACAGATGAGACAAAGCTAAGGACAGCTAGTGTGCTGAATGAGAGGCGTAGGATTCAGAATATCTTTTGACAGCCTACAGAAATGGGTCAGAACTACCAAAATAAAGGTAATGTCTAGGTTTAAAGGTAATCACAAATGAAGAAAGTGAGAGCCCTGGCTTACAGCAACTACTTTGTGAAAGAGTTGAAGTTGCTTAGTTCATTGGAAGTATAATGAGTAACTAATCTGTTATGATGTAGCTGCCAAAAGAGACTTAGGCTGTCTTAATAGAATTAGAAGATCTAGAACAAGGAAAGCAACAGATCTCTGGACTCTGGACTGGGTACAACCTATGTAGAATAATCTGGTGAGTTGCAGACATCAAGATTTAAGGTTGCTTACAAAACAGGAAAAAACAGACTTAATGGTGAAGACTCCTGAAATCATGTGAAAGGAACTAGCGATGTTTAGTCTGAAGGTGATGAAGGGGGGCAATCAAAACACATTCATTTTTAAAGCGTGTCGTTTTGAAGAAGGCTTTAATCAATTCCATTTAGAAAACATTATAAAATCGTATAATAGAACAAAAATGTAGACTTTGGGAATCAAACATATGCCCATAAGAATGTCAGCTCTAGATTTCAATTCTGTGACTCTAAGTAATTATTTAACATTTCAGCACTTCCATTTCTCATCTTAAAATAGAAATGATAATATCTTACTGAGAAAATCATCTATCAGAATTAAGTGATATAGCATGTTGAGCCCCTGGCATAGTTACCATTATAAGTCAGGTTTTCAGTAATGGTTAATCTCCTCCTTGTTTACCTTCTCTTCAAGAAAAGAATGAGGACAATTAGGTTGCTGTTCAAGAAAGTACTGTATGGCAAGTGTCATTATCCCAAAGTAGAATGAGTTGCTAGGCCAGACAGGGCTGGGTTAAGGTGCCGGAGTATAGAGCTGAATGGCCGAGGCACACCGGTCCCCACTCTCATGCAAACACAGCTTCATGTAATGATTGTTTGGATTTTACACACTGGGTTTCCAGGGACAATTTCATGAAAAATTTAAAAAGGCCCAAAGTCAGTGGATAGAATAATCCCTGAGATTCCTCTGTTCTCCCTGCTCAGTGTACTTCTGTGTTGTTGGAATGGATGTTCACTGGAACATGTGATTTACTGCTGGAGATTGAGTTATAAAAGATCCAACTGTGTTACTCCACTACACCTAAGTTAGGGAATCGTTTTTGTAAGTTATAAGAAGATTGCAAAAGGGATTTCTGGCCACCCCTTTGTAGTCCTCTGTAGTACCATCACTTCCTGTGTACTCCCACTCACTCATGTATGGTTTTCTCAAAGGCAAAAGATGGAATTAGCCTGCCAGTATTTTGAGTCTGGCTGGTGTTTCTTTTAAGCAGCTGATGTTTAAATCCACCTGGTCTTCTCTAGCTGTCCTCTTAAGAGCTTCAATCATAAGAAACAGCTGAACTTGTGCATGTTCTAAGAATGAATGCATTCTTCTTGAAATGTATGGGTGCACCCGGTACTAACTACACCCAAGTGCCTTTTCTAAAACAACAGGGTTGGCAAACCAAGCATTTATCCTGGGTCAGCAATTAGGAATGAAAACATATACTTGCTATTCCTGGGCTTTTCAGTTACATTGGATGTTTTTTAAGGAAGATGACTGAATGCAAGTAGTAGTTTTATATGGTACACTGAGTAATTTCTTACAGGATATACTTAATCATAAAAATATTGTTGGACAAGAGCTCACAGAATTTAGGGTTATAATAGTTTTCAGAGATCATGGGCCTGTATGAGGATTTCTCAACCTTGGTTTATTGGCATTTTAGGCCAGATTAATTTCTGTGTGGTGAAAGGTGTGCTAGGCATTGAGACATGTTTTTGCAGCATCCTTGACCTCTGTGCAGTAAGTGGTACCAGTAGCATCCCAACCCTCAGCTGTAACAGCCAAAATGTCCCCAGATACTGCTAAGTGTTCTCTGGGGGACAAATGGCCCCTGTTGAGACCCACTTTGTCTGTATCTGGTGATTACGTGTTGAACTGAGGGTGGCCAGGGTTTTGTGGGGATCAAATTAGATAAAGCATGTTCAAGTGCTTTTAAAGCCAAAATATTCATACATATAATTACAGTACAGCTCCTATGTTTTCACTGGTTTATTTATTCATTTATTCATCTAAGATTTTTTTAAAGAGACACATAAGAGACACATAAATAAACCTTGAAAGGCTTAAAGGTTTGCTAGGTGAACAAAAAGATGAGAAGAAAAAGAGAGATCATGTGAGGCAATCCAAAATGAACATATGTCCATAACGTGCACAAAATGTTGTGGCAGTACCAAGAAAGAAACGGTTACCTTTGACCCAAACCATAGAAAATCAGTTGACTATACAGCTGAAACTCTGTAAGAGCAATTACCAACTGACTAATTCCCTCCCATACAATGCTGTATATTCATGTAATTTTTCTGGAAGTATTTGAAGTGCATGCTTACATTCAATATTCAGCACAGATTAAGTTACTGCCATTTTTTAGGTCTACTCTTAAAGTGGTATGAAATTGATGAGCAACTTAAGAATTGAAATTGTCACGTACACCTATTACTTTCCTGTCTTTTTTCATAGCTGCTCCAATGAGGGCAAACAATCAAAAAAAACTCCAACCCACATTTCCTTAGTAGAGCCACAAATACCAGAAACACTACAAAATAATTCCGGGAAGTTCAGTCCTGCACATATTCTTCAAGTGAACATTGACCAATTAATTTTACATCTGTTGATTTAAAAAGAAACTTACTTAACATCATGAACATTCTTTTAAACTTGAAATCTGACAATTGGATATTTAAATAGAAATAATTTTGCATGAACAATCATCTACTAGTACCATGGGGATTGTGTTGACTATCGTGAAAGTACCAGAATTTCAAAACTTTACTCAGTGTGTTGTATAGTAAATATTCATCAACAAGGAAACTTCATATAAAAACCAGTGTGCCCAAAGGAGCCACATTTACAGTAAGGGCTGCAGAATTTTCCCTTTTAAATCTCTCCTGTGCTTTTACCTACTCCATGTTCTAGAGGCATTGATAGGTTGGACAGAGCAAGAGATGTCAGCTTTAGCATGTGCTGCATTAGTGATGATGAGTCACATTTGTTTGGGAAGATTTCCCTGAAAGCCTGTCACTCACACTTGTTTATGAGAAATGCAACAACTTAAACGTCATCTAACAAGTCCCCATGAAGGCACAGTCACATATGAGTGCTTCCAGCAAATGTTTCCTGTCAGTTCTTCCTCGGCAGCTTTGGGAATTAAAGGCTGGTGGAGTGAACTGGGGTACATCCATAGCATTTATTAAAAGAATCATGGGAGGATACCATAACTGCAAAGCCAGCTGCTGAAATTAATATAATTGGTGTGCCATTAAATTTCATCAGTCTTAAGACCTGCTTTTGACCACCAGAGAAATCAGTCTCCATATTTAAGGCTACATTAATATGGAACATTCCACATCCTGAACTGCCACATGCCTTTAGAATAACCATGTCATGCTGTTTTTTTAAGCATTACGAGTGAAACAAGCTGACAGGTAGATCTCGTATTACTTTCATAATCCTTGTGAAAACTTTCCCGACATTATTTTATAGTCTCAATTTGATTATATTTATAAGAAACAAACATGCCATATATAGGCAGAAGCATGCATCAATAGCCCTTATTTGATGGCTCTTAATGAAAACTAAGCCTGCATTTTGATTTATAAATCAAGAATTTATTGGATGTGTTTATGTCTTATCTCTGGGGTGAGATGATTGCCCTCAGCTTCCCTCCTGGAAAAAAAACTACTTTTCATAAAGTTACCAGGAATTAACTCACTCAACAAATAATTTTTGAACACCTACTACATGCCAGGCACTACTCTAGGTGTTTGGAATGCCTCACAGAACAAGAAAGATTTAAAAACTCCTACTGTCATGGAGCTTTCCTTAGTGGGATATGTGTGCCTGTGTGTGTATTGAAGAGAGCCTGTGAGTGGGTGAGGCAGATGATAGGCTATAGAGTAATAATTAAAGTATCTAGTATGTTAGAAGGTGGAAAGGGCTATGGAAATGTCTATTTGTTCCTCATCAGAGTGTACCCAAAAGTTGATCTTGATATTTTATATGAATCTCCTGGGTTTTAAATGTTAGAAACCAATTCAAAAGAATTTGACACTAAATGAAATCACTCTGCTTCCCCTATATGGTAGGTAGGGCAGGCACAGAAGCATGACCCCTGATTCATCCCTCATTGGTCTATGTCACTCACAAATTCCACTGACCATTTCCCTTCTGCTTCCTGTATCACCACAATACGAAGCTAGAGACGGTCTATTGGCCCTCCCATCACAGCTTTCTCCTATTCCTATCTTCATTCCTGTCCTGCATATAACTTGGACTTGGCCATCATTCTTAGAGTTCCACTAAATCATTTGATGAAAAGATTGTTTACAAATCTCTGGTAAGAACAGTGAAAAGGCACGGCACATTGTGATAGAATGCAATAAGCTGAGGTCAGCTTCTAGGCTCACCACCATAGGCAGCCTAGCTAGAACTTGGTTACCTTAACTGTGAGTGGGGTTTTTAAATCTTCCTACTTACAGGATTGTTGTGAGGATTAAAAGGTTAAGAGAGATCATGTATGCAGTAGCAGTCTGAAAACTGTACATTGCAATCCACATTCTAGGAATTTTAGCTAATTCTGCCTCTTCTTTCTCTAAAGACAAGCTCCTGGGGAGATAGACAAGTTTACCATTGTTTAAAAAGTTACTTTAGGCATACTCAGGCTAGTGAAATTAGTCTTCCGGGAGTAGGAAGGGATCTCAGACATCCTTGGAGAACCAACCTTGGCTGTTAATCAGAATAAGCTGGGAGAGTATTTTTGAAAAATACAGATTCATAAGCTCCATACTGAGAGATTCGGATGCATAAGACTTAGAGTGGTGCCCTGGAGTTTGTTTGTTTGCATGTTATGTGTATGTGTGTGTTTCTTTACGGAAACTCCAAATATAAATCTGAAGATTAGATGGTTTGAGAAACTTTGCTCTAACTTCCTATTGATGCTGCCTCCTTCTCCTTCCACTCCTGGCCTCACCTGGGAGTGGAAAAACCACTAATTGTGCAGTATCTCTTCCTTTCCCCTCAGTTAACTTGCCCCCTTGCTCCTCTTTTACCTGGCACCCCGCTTGGACAGCTGCTATTGCCGAACATCAACATTAATCCATTTTGACAGCCTCGCCTTTCCACCTGCCGCCCTCTAGTGGACGTGCTCACAAGCAGCAAAATATTTAAATAGACCATATGTTGGGCAGTCTGAGCTGGTGGGCTCTCTGGGGTCAGCATAGGTCTCCATGGGGCTGTCCACAGGCCACAGCTATGAGAGAAGTCTTTACGATAGCCTCAAGCCGTTTGTACACTGTTTGCACACAACTTAACATTGAGAGCAGGGCTTTATAAAGACCCAACATCTATTAATGGGTTTTTTCAGATTTCAGAAATCTACCCAGGAAAGATTCTTGGGATCTTTTTGCTTCTTTGTCCCTCATTTCTTTCTTCTATCATTTACCCAAATTCCACCTCCTGCAAAAGAAGGTGGTTCTTTTCTACCTCCTCCAACCTTTGTATTTTCCAAATCTTGCAAAAACTGAAAGGATAGGGTTTTTTTTTTATTTTGTTTTGTTTTAATCCTTACATTTTAGAAGCTTCCAGTCACCAGGTAGAAGGGACTAGCATGAACTCTGCATTAGCAGTGTAATGGACACATGTTCAAAGTGTTCGCCTTGCATCCCTCCAAGACCCTGTGAGGTGCCTGTACTGGTCTTTTCTTACCCAGGAGGTCCTGAAGTTGAGAGAATTGAGAAGACTGTGGTATGTCACACAGCACTGGGCGAAGCTGGCACCAGAACTCAGGTCTGGCTGCTGGAAAGCCCTGATGTGGTCCTTTAATGGGCTGTGCTACCTCCACGGAGTGAGTGTTTAGTTTTCTACTTAGTGATCAAGAATAGTTTTCATAGTAAGTGACACCAAGTTTCATGGTACTATATTCATAGTAAAATCATTCAACTTTTCTTTTAATGAATGTTTAATAGCCAGTGTATCTCTGCACAATCCCCATTCCTCATCTTAATACTCATGCACCCAGAATTGTTTAGCAAAGGAAGGTTCACCATTATTTTGACTCAGCGAAGTTTGCAGGAGTATTTGGTGTCCACCTTGTGGCAACCATTCTCAGCTTTGCTTCAGTTTTGTGGCTTTTGCTATCCTCATCTCCTACCCAAGCTTACCCACCTGCAGAATTCCTTTGCTAAATAATTCTGGATACAAAAGTATTAAGAGGAGGAATAGGGATTGTGCAGAGATACACTGGCTATTAAACATTCATTAAAAGAAAAGTTGAATGATTTTACTATGAATATAGTACCATGAGACTTGGTGTCACTTACTATGAAAGCTATTCTTTATCATTAAGTAGAAAACTAAACACTCATTCTGTGGAGGTAGCACAGCCCATTAACCTCATAACAAAACACTAAACTGGAATAGTTAAAGGTATTGATCCTACCTTAAGCCATTTAGAAAACAAATGTGCCTATGCAAATAATGACATCTGTTTTTATTTCAATTCTATTGTTTTGTGAGTTCAAGTTTCCAGGCACAGAGCACGTTTGGTTTGATAGGTGAAGGCTGAGCTTCAGGTGGTCAGTTGTTATCCAAACTCTACTACTGGAATGTTCCATACTACTTCTGTGTTAACCAGCAGAGCAGAAATTACAGGCCAAGCACTGATATAAACTCTGTGTGTGTGTGCACGTGTGTGTGTATCCATCCCCCATAGGGCCCTACATTATGTTTATACCAGCATAAGTTTATCCATTTTGTGATATTTTTCACTCTGCTTTTGTCTTTGATTGTTAATATCTTGGTAAGTGGTATTTTTATTAATATATATTTAAAGAACATAAATAGTATAGAATTTTATTTGGCTAATTTTTCTTACCATTGTATATCATCATTATTATAGGAATACTGTCATATAACCTATTTAACCTCTTAACTGGAATGTGTAGACACATACACACACATACCTACACCTGAACTGCCTTTTATCCCTGTAATGATTGAAAACACAGATCTATGTAGATAAGAGAATTTTGAGTCCCAGACCACCCTCTACTCTGTGTGTGAACAGTATAGTGTGGAAAGAACAATACTTAGAACTTGGATTCCAGCTCCCTATCCTCCTGCCACTTTTAAACTTTGCTATCTTGGCCAGGTAAATAAATTTCTGAGCCTCGGTTGCCCTCGTAAAGCCATGATTATATTATACCTGTGCCTCAGTTGAGCAGGCTTATCCAAAGGATTCCTCAAGGCCTCTCCAGCTCTGTGAGCTGTACCTTGGTTTGTACAGTAGTTGAAGCCCCTGAATAGTTAAATGACAATCATGTTAATTAAAATTAAATAGCCGTCAATCGAATCAGTTTTTTACTGGCTTGCATGAATAATACTTGGCCTTCCTTTCCGATAGGTACTCAACTGAGAGGATTCCTTCAATCTGGTTTTCTATCTTGCGATTTTTCTGAGTCATAAATAGCCTAAAAACAAACACTAAACTAGCTTACTTAAAGGGATCCTAGATTAAGCCTCTACTAAATTAAATACCCCTATGTAAATAATGACATCTTATTTTTATTTTAACTTTGTGAATTCAAGTTTCCAGGCACAGGGCACATCTGCCTTGATAGCTGAAGGCTGAGCCCCAGGAGGTCAGCCGTTATCCAAACCCCAATCCTGGAATGTTTTATACAACTTGCTGTGCGTCCTTCTTACAGTTAGGCACTGATGACTTGCAGGGTGTAAGCACCACAGCCACACACCTGCCTGCCCCTTTTATGGCACACCTTTTTAATTTGTTGCTGTTGTCATGGCTTAATTATTTAACATCCAAACTAAAGGAAACTTTATCCTCCAAATTTTGACCACCTTGATGTTTCAGGATTCCAAGGAATAACCATCTCTCTTTTTGATGAGTAGAATACTGAATAAATGTGCAAGTGTAATCCCTGTAACAAATTTGACCGAAATAAAGGAATGGGGAGTTAGTAAGGTTGAAGGAGAAAGACTGCAGCTGCGCTAACAATGCTCCCCTGGCAAGCACTCCCGGCGGCTGGAAGCGTGCGGGCAGTAAGGCAGACACGGCTTACAACACAGCCTGGGTCTGAGCCCTGCTTCCAGCACTGAGGTGTTGTGTGACCTCCCGGAAGTCACTTCACTTTTCTGGGCCTCAGTTTCCTCGGGTGTAAGTGGAGATAATACTAGTGCCTAAGATTCTGGGTTATTGTGAGGATTAAATAAATTATTACATGTAAGGAACTTTCAAACCTATCTGGCACATAAGTGTGCAATAGATGTACGCTTTTATCATTATAAAACTAAAGCAGGAACCTAGAAGTCATACGGGTTGGTGGGGTAAAGGTAAAAATTTCCTTTCTTCTACTTCCTCCTCATCCTTTGACCCCACTTGGCTTTCCTCCCAATCCACCTCCGTCTCCTATTTCTCTTCTTCCCAACTTACGAGTTTTCAGTAAAAATGTTAAGAGGGAAAGGAAAGAAGAAGTGCATATTTTGGAAGGTGCCAGCCAAGCTTTTTGATAGCCAGGCACCCTTTTTAACCAAAGTGACTGTATCCAACAGTAGGTAGTGGGCTTTATGAGAACAGAAAGCTTATCTCTTAAGTAATGAGTTTAACTTTTTGATGGATGGGTCTGTATGGGCACGTGGAAACTGGCCTGGTGTAAATGGGACAGCTGGACTCAGGGATATCAAGAATGAACATGAAGGAGAGGTCACGTATGCTTTCAGGAGAGAAGTTCACTCCGCAAAGCCTATTTGTCTGACTTCACCAACCTTTGGTTTCAGTTGCTACATTTTGAAAGGTGATACTTGGGAAAGCACAATGGAAGTCAGAGGTGTCCCTCAGGCCCGCGGGCCTTCGGTGTGTCTTCCCAGACTCGCTGCTCTTCCCCCTTCCTCACCAAGGCCCCACTGACCTCAGAGGGCCCTTCTTGCCAGGCCGTGAAGCACATCTAAGCCAGAGGCCTGGGATTACAGCCAGTGCTGACTGAAGGTGCAAAATGTATGGCTAAAAAAAGCCAGAACACGTGACGCTGGGTATAGCACGCTGGGTATAGCAGATAATTCTGTTGAAGAAATGGTTTATAAATAACATGGAAAGGGGAAACGGGTTGAGGGTCAAAATATTGAGCTGTTGTCCGGTACTTGAGGTCACCCTCACAATTTCTAATACTGAACTTGAAACTGATACATGCTAAAAAAAAAAAAAGGCCTCCCTGAATAAAATTAACTCTACTGGGCTCACTTTTCTTACCAAGATGTTTGTAAGTTTGTCAGTAAGCATTTTTAAGGAGGATTTCTTTCATTTGGGGTATATCGAAAACTGTGTATCATTTTAAAACAAACAGGTGAAAACCAAAACAAGAAACCAAAAAGCAACATAATAAAACACCATGAAGTTGATATGCTTTTCTGAGGCGGTCCAAGGTTAGGGAGCTACAGAGCCAGGAATCTTTAAGGATCTTGTCGCAATGGTTTCCTTCTTCAAATAAAGCACCATCCCAGGGGGATGGATGGACTAAAGACAGAAGGATTGAGGGAAAAAGGAGATCAGTAACTTAGGAAGGCTTGCTTTCATTTTCCCCCTTTTTGTTTCTAGTTTTGTTTTGTGTTTCCCTTGTCAAAGCCAGAAGAGTTCTGAATTCTGGCCCAGAACTCCCAAGTTCAGAGGTCAGGGAAAGCTCCGTGCACTGGAAGATGGCTTATCACCGTCCAAACCCTCTGCCTCCGTCCCTGAGAACCTTGTGCAAACACCACTGCCCGGGCTTCTTGTTTAGTGGCAAAGGCTTTGCTCCTTCTCTTTCATATGGGGATATGAACTTTGGGGGTGCCTTTTTGCTGTTGTTTTTTAAAAAACACAGACATTTCTTGTACTTTTCACAAGTCCTTTCCCTGGCACAGGGAGACCACAGATAACTACAGAACAAAATCAGAAGCTTAGACAGATGAGGCCACATGCATTCCCTAGGAGTTGGACCATGTTCCTTGTCCCCCATGCCTCTCCATCTCACAATACCCCACCTCCATCTCCACCATGCTTTGGGGTCATGTGTCTGCCCCTTGCTGTGCATTCTGATCTCTCAGGAAGGGTAACCCATGGCTCAGGGCCAATGTTCTGAGAAGTAAATGAACTTTTCCTTTCTCTTGACCAGGATGTTTATCTTTGCCAGAAAGGGCTGAGGCAGGGAGACTATTCTCAGTGCTAAAGTGTATGTTGCTTTTGTTGTCTGCTTTGAATCTCATTTTCCGAATCAAAACAAGCCTTGCATCAGATCACACTGCTACAGCTTCTGGAAGTGTCGGGGAAAGCTCTGTGGCAGCCAGGCTTTGCCAGCTAGATCAGGCAGCGGTACGTGGTGAGCAAAATAAGTAAGGTGCCCTATAGGAGACTTTTGCAGGAAACTTTCAAATTCATACTCAGAACTTTACATATTCTCCACATTAATTTTGGAGCATTTTAGTTCATTTTAGTCCATTAGTTGAATCTAATGAATCTTTTAGATTGGAAATCCAGCTCCTCTTTTTTCCTCCATCACAGAATTAACCAGTTTTTCCTTTCATCCATTGATTTGAGAAATCCATATGATACAAAACCAAACTCAAAATCTTGCAACCTACCCTTGAAGATCATGCCCCAGGCTGTTCAAGAATTCTGTAATGAACTTTTGGGGTGATTTGTTTAACCATCAATGAATTCACTTATCTTTATAATTATTGAGGCCACAGTAATATATTTTACCCATAACATATCATGAGAGACTAAATCACCTCCTTACTGAAACTGAGAGACGTTAGATGAACAACACTCCCCTAAACCACAGCCAGATAATCCTTTCATGAGAAGGAATGAAGTACATCTCCTATAATGATTTGGTCTTAGTGAGTCCATGCTGGCTCTGAGTGACCTGATGTAACTTAGTGAGTCCACGCTGGCTCTAAAGACCTGATGTGTCCTTAGAAGCAATCTAACAATTAGTTCTAAAATATTGCTAGAGAGTGAGGTTAAAGGCATAGTTTTAAGAATCCACCTTTTTAACCTATTCAAATGTTGTTTTATCTCCTTTTTTGTCCTCTGAAAATCCCCAGAAATAACCAATAGTTTGTTGACCCATTTATGCTTTTTGAATCTGGGATCAAACTTATCTCGAATATTTGAACTCACTGTTAGCTTTGAGATTGTGCTTATTGTCTTGTTGACTTTAGACTTCAGCTCTATTAACTGCATTTATCTATACTAACTAGTCTTCCTGCTCTTACCCTTGACTATGAAGAGTTTTCCTTTGCTTTCTCTTTCTTCTCTGAGTTGAATCATCTTTTCTTGTTTTCAAAGTATTTTAGAGTTTTATGAGATGAGACAAAATGTATTACCTTTTAGTGTAAAAGTTCTGGACTATTGATTATTACATCTTAAAAAAAAAACAATCTGGGGTGTTTCTCTCCCTTTCCTTCCCTTCCTAACTCATCCCCACCCACGTCCTCTCTCTCTCTCTCTCTCTCTCTCTCTCTCTCTCTCTCTCTCTCTCTCTCATTCTGTATATTTGTGTGTGGGGTTTTTTCCCCATTATTATTCTATCTTTCAATGTATCCTGAATACTTAAAGGTCATTTGTACTACATGTGAGAGAACCACGAGGATACCCATGCATGAGGTTTAATTTAAGATAGAGATGACTCCTTTGAATTAATTTATTATTCTTGGAATAAGTAACAAGTCTCAAAATTACGATCTAAACATAGCAATCATCAGACTTGGTACCATTGCTTGACAAGAGCCAGTGAAACACAAGACCATTAATTTCACAAGTAGAAAGGAATGGTGGTGAGAAATTCAGAGCCGGAGAGGAGCAGCCAGAGGTGACAATGCATATGAGTGGCTCGGAGACCCTAGGAGGTCATTGGGAAGTTGAAAAGGGGAAAGGCAACATTGACCAATTATTTCACGCATTCATAATGGTTATTGAAAGCATGCTGCATACCTGGCTGGCATCACTGTAGTTTCACTGGAAAGGATAAGGGAGACCCAAAATGTGATGATGAGAATAAATGAGAAATGATCGCTCTCTGCCCTCGGTCATGGCTGGGCCAGTCAATATATGGATATGCTTTTTTCCATACTGAACACACAGCCAAGCACTTAGCCAAAGTAATAAGCTATAGACAACTTCTACTTTGACACATAATGTTTCAAGTTAATAAAACAAAAGATTCCAGAAGTCTATCTGTAACCATTTAAGGAGATTAAAGATTAGGATTAAAATCAAAAAGAAAGAAGTGTTGCTGTGGGTAAAGTGTTTAAGTCTAATGTTTTCTACTCAACTAGTGAGCATGAAGTTTTTTCATATCCTTCCTTCCTTTGCATGTGGACTTTTAGTATGGGGAGGGGGGTGATGGCAGCATGGCATGGATCTGACCAAGGAAATGGAAGAACAAATCCATTCAATATTCAAGAGCTAACTGTGCCCCTAAAAGCAGCCACAGGTCATCAGGTTGTGCCTCACAGTCTGACTGTAAACCAGCTACAGAATGTTACAAGTTTTCTATTACAATCAAATATCCCTGGGCTTTTGCTCTTTAAACTGCTGTGGGAAATGTGACTGTACACCAGCATTAAAAACAGGTAATTTTGATATTAAGAAACAGTGTTACTCATAACAGTAAATACATGCTTATTGACATTCTAGTGGGTGGCTGTGGGCTTGCAGGATCAGAAACACAGTATGTATGCCTAGAACTAACAGAGCTGTTCTCAAGGGGTGTGGGAGTGAAATGACCCCTTGCCTTCCATACTGGATTTCTTTATACAGCTGTGCGCGCGTGTTCCAGGGACTATGGTTGATTTTTCTGATGTAAGCCTAGCAACTTGTTTTTCAGTTCAGCGCAGTAAAATGTGAGCAGAAGAGAATTCCCTGTTGGCCACCCACCTCACAGTCTCTGAAAAGGAACTCTGTGTAGAAGCATTCCACATTAGGCAAATGTACAGTTCCACAACCAAATGAAAAACACTTGAGCTGAATCGTGTACCACTAGCTATAGCTTCCAGCCCTGACTTAAAAGAATGCAGAGAGCCCGGCAAGTTTAAGCGGTTTTGGCAGGCGGGGAAAAAGCTGTAACATTGTCAGCGGTCGTCTGTAGAAGCTGTGCAGGCTGTTGACAACCCCTGGAAGGCCCAGAAACAGGGCAGACACCTTCTGCATTAGGTCAAAGGAGAGACAGCGGCTTGGTTCATGAAGTGAACTTTTGACCCGGTATGAGGCAAATGGCTCTCACGGACCTTGTTCTGTCATTTCCCAGAATAGTTTTCTCTTTCAGAACCAGTGGGTAGGATCTTTGGTTTTTAAACTGCCTCACTTTCATGACAAGTTAGAAGTTCTAATAGCTGCAGCTGAAGGGAATGAAGATGAGATATGAGAACTGGAATGTCTGCCATCTCCCCAAGGCGTGGGGAAGTCATGTCAGAGGCTGTTGCACTAAACCCTGGAGGTGCTATCTAGGGAGAATTGTGCAGTTGACAGGGTTGTTTTCAGCATCTAAAGGCCACCACACCTCTCTATATGAGACCCCCCTGGCTCCCGCCTTCCCCAGGCCCGCCTGACTCAGCACCCTCCCATTGTCCTCAATGCCAGGGTGTCCCCTGCTGTCCCTAACCAGGCCTACCCTCCCCAAACAACTCCAGACCTTGGCCTTTCTCTTCCACCTCAAAACTTATTTGCATGTGGCCCAGACTGATGGCCCATGGAAAGAATCAGATAAAATAATTTATGCTGAGGTCTAACTGAGTATTCTGAATGTGATAACTCTCTCAGTGGTATGTGTATTTTAATAGGGGGCCATAATTCTTGCAGCTAAAGAAGTCTTTAGTGGTACAGTCTCTGTTCTTCTGCAACATCTGGTATGGATGTTTGGGGACGCCAAGGGACTCTTCCCTCAGTTTCTCAGGTCATAGTCTCTGAGTGAACACCTAATCCAGCTCCCCATATTTTCCTTTAAAGTTGTAGAGTTGAGTCATTATGTCTTAGAAAACATTTATCTTCACACTTTGCCAAAATTCAGTGAAGTCAGTGAAAATAACAAAGAGGTATTTTTTTTGCCACTTTATTTCAGGTTATTAAAACATATCTCCAATTGGGCTGAAAATACTCCTTTATATCCTTGCCTAGAGATCTGTAAAATTTCAGAAAACTTCTGTTAATCAAATAATATAAAGTAATGCCAGATGGATGAATTGATAGAAAGATGCACTAGTCTGATTAATTAGAAAGGGTAATAGTTGCCCTCTAGAAGACAACATTCAAAAGGAAATCATTTCTAAGATTCTCCGTGAAAGCCAAGCAGTTTCCAAGTATAAAATCTGGCTTCTACCCTTGAAGTTCTATTAGAAATTTGTAATTCAGAAGCAAGGAATGATGAGGATGTTTTTCTTTTGAAAATGATAGTTAATAATGCAAGTATTATTTATTACAGAACAATAAATACTGTAAAAAATTATAGAAATCAATATGGGACTTAAATTTTCAACTGTGTAACTCCATGTTAACATTTTTTTTAATGCAAATGTCTTGTGTCAGGTACTGTATCTCATATAAGTCTACACAGCACCTAGCAGAGTGCTTTGTGTAAAGCAGGCAATTAGTAAATGCTTCTTTAATGAGTGGATCCAGTTTTTGTTTTTACTTTGCCTCCTCTATTTTCCTTAGAGTGTGGAGTGGCCCTGCTGAAGGTATTGTGCTGGAATGTAATGCCTGGGACTGGAATTTAAATTGAGGCCTCAGGAGATCACAGACATTCTCTACTTGTTGGGGAATTCCCTTCACTAGAAATAGATGGTGATTTCAGACACTTGATCCAAGCCCCACTCCCTCTTTTAAATTGAGTAGGCTAATAGTCATTCTTGAGGCTTTGAAATACTGAAGAATCTTCCTAACCGGGAATTCAGTGGCTGGTTTCTTAAGGAAAGTTGTGAAGTTGAAGGATGAAAAGGGTGCAGGCTTAGAACAAGGGGCCATTTCTCTAGTCCAGCTTCCCTCCTCCCAGTCACCACCCCGGATCATACCCGAATCATCCTCAGAACGTGAAAGGAAATCCCTTGAAATCCCCAAATCACGTGTTTCTCTTTGGAAGTCCTTGCCTTCAGAGCATTTTCCTATTGTTGTAACCTAAATGGCTCTGCATGAATGGTGACCATATTTGCTTGCCAGAATTTTGCCAACATTTTGCTAGCATTTTGCTCATGACACTCTCATACCTGTGTGTATTCACCACACCAGCCGTCCTGTCTTCTCCTCTGTCAGAAGTTCCCAGACTCTTCAAATGTGATACCCATTCAGTGTCACCTGCCACAGTCCTCACAACTCATTGTGGCATCTTACCTACTGTTTCAGGCAATCCTGAGGCATGGACTCTTGGGTTCAGATCACTCTCATCTCCATACTCTCACTCCCCCACAGGGGAATATAGTCCTTAGTTTAGAATCACCGTCTTGGGTTAACTAACCCTAAACCTTCCATCACTTTTTGTAGCACTTTCTTTCATGCTTTCCTTTTAGCTTCCTTAAAATGTTAAGACTGTATCGCATATATTATTAAAATTATGTCATGACCAATACTGTGTTTAGGTAAAGCTGATGCTTTTACCCCCAGCCACCGAGGAGCAGTGCTGACTGCAGACTCTCTTTAGAATGATCGCTTTGGTAACAGTAGGCCCTTGAGCACATGCAATATAAATTTTTTAACATTTTTCTGTATTTAGTAAATAACCTACATAGTAGAACAGCAGTCCCCAATCTTCTGTATCACAGGAACTTTTTATACATTTTTCCAAGTTATTGAAGACAAAAAAGAGCTTTTTATAGGAGTTTTATTGATTTTTATAGTATTAGAAATTAAAACTGAGATGTTTAAAACACATATCCCTCAGAGCAATGACATCATCACATGTCATGTAGCCTCTAGAGAACTCCACAGTAGGCTCATGAGCAAGGCAAATAATAGTTTAGTATTATAACAACAGTTTTCACTTGTGGACCCACTAACATATTTATGACATATCCCCTAACACCTAAAAATTTACAATCTAAGGCCCAAAATAAATACTAGTAAGTGATGCTAAGTTCTGGTTTATCAATGCTTCCTGCAATAATCCTAAAAAAAAGAGATTAGGTAGAAGCCAGGATACAACCATTAGCCACTTGGTATTGCTTATTCCCTTACTAACTGCTCTGGAGAATTGCTTTTGCTGATTTTCATTTTGTAAGAAACAGCCCTATGAAGTGCTTTACCATAATCTTAGCAACAATGTAGACCACACTGTTCCCTTTTCTAATGATCCTTGGGAGAAATGGTCTAACAGTCCATGGGAGAAATGCCGCATGCAATAGTAAAAACTCTGTTCCTCCTCCGAACCTGCTATATTTTTATTTTATGGCCACTCTAAATCTCATAACTGTGCTTTCTCATCTGCTTTGGCCACCAGGCAGACAAGAGTTGGAAGTCCAACTTATATTTAGTTATTGTTCAAGGCCCAGTGGACAATTTCTCTATGAAATTGTCCCTGGAATTATCTTATTCCTTAGCTTGTTTTTCCTTTGCTCTGATTTATGTTTCTTAATGTGCTTCACTGTGCATATTTCTTAACATGTTTTATTTTGTATTTAATCTCCATTGGGAATGAATGAATGAATGAATGAATGAGAAAGCTAGATATGTGACCCAGTTTAGAGAGATTGTTGGAGTACCTGGAGTGGTACAGACCAAGTAGGGTTATCGGTATAACGTTTCATTAATGAAATGGATCTTAAGTGGAGCTTAGGAGGGAAAGGAAGTGGCCTGCTGTAGACATGGAGTGTAGTACACAAGAGATTGGCTGTAACAAAGCCACAGCTGTAGAGTGAGTGAGTGCTTTCCTGAAGTCAGTAAGATCTGTCAGACAGTAGTACTGGAGCTGGATTGCCTTATTATGTTTTTATTTGATTGAAGAGGCAGCTGGAGATAGGACCTGTGGAAAAGGGGAGTAACGGTTTCCTGTTTAGGGAAGGAATTTCACTTCTGTGTCGAAAATAAATGAGAAGGTAGAGAATTAAAGCCTGAGAGGTCAATTAGGAGAAAGTTCTGATGGTATATATGGAAATAGAAGGGCCTATCTGAATGCAAGTATGGAAGAAGAGGTGAGAGTACAAAGAAGAATCGGTGAATTGCAGCTAGCTTTTGTAGCTGGTTCGAGTTAAAATCGATTCACTCTTTATTAACTTTTCACCAGGCCTGATTTATTCATCACTGTATACAGAGCCCACCACAGTGCAGCACATAGTAGGTGCTTCATAAATGTTGTCTCAGATTAATGAAATGGGCCCTTACCTCCAAGGAAAATGGAGATAGATAAATAAATAAATGAAATCAAATACATATGAGTTGCTTTGAGAGGGTCTTATAAACAAGGGCAAGTAGCCTTCTCAGCAGAAAGGCTGGAGCAGCAGTCATTGGGGAAGCCCACAGAGCAAAAGGAGAAGCAATGTGCAACCCCTGCTTTGCTTTTTCACGTTCTGGAGCAGCACTTAAGTGGTCTGGCACAGTCAGGGCCCCTGGACTGTGGGACTCTAAGTCACCTGATGTGGGAAGAAGTTCCAGCCTATACCTGCCAGCTTAGTGTTTCTGGTGGCAGGTGGCACCAGCCTCCCTCCTGGCATGATCAAGCATCTGAGGTCCAAGCATTTAGGGTGAATAGAGGTGATTGCCTTAAGAGTTCGGTTAGAATTCTTCCACAGAGTTTTTCAGGAAATCAACCCCTTTCCCGGGAAGCCAACTTGTAGGGAGATCAGTCTTAAGCAAATGAGTCAAGTCTCGGTTCCCCAGCCTCATTGAAAGGGTGGCTTCCAGACGCTGCATTCCATTCTGCTAGCAGCCTGTTCCATTTCCACCTTGATGCCTGCAAGGCTGGTTAGTGACCTCACCATAGGACAGTGGCGGATGGTTAGAAAAGGCTGGAGGGCCGCTCCAGACTGCAAGGGGTGTTCACTCAAAGAGGATTGGCAAGGACTGTTTGCAGTGCTTTCCTGGTAGCTGTCTAAGAACTGCTCTTGGTTGGGGGGAGCAGTGATCTGCAGTGTTTGCTGATTTCTGTGGCACAAATACTCCCACCGTGGCCAATTTCAGGCCACCAGTGTGACTGAAATGGCATTGGGAAGGGAGGCACAGCAGTCTACCATAGTATTTCCACCACACAGATAGAACAAACATAAGCAACTTCAAGTTCTTAGACAATTAAATGGAGTAGTAAATGTACTAAAAAAATTAAGAAGTGATAGGCTTTAAGTATTTATCACATATTTTAGTCTTTGTTTAATTTTAAATTGATACCATTTAATTTTTAGTAGTGACTGTGTTTAATAACCAGCTCACAAAATTCCTGTAAGTTCAACAACCAGCTCACTCCCATGAGCATGCATGGTTCCAGCATACCACTAGCCAGGTAAGAGCAACCTGGGAGAAGTACTCTGTGCTGCCAGGAAAGGTGCCAACACTGGCATCCATGGTTCTAGTGTGCAACAGCGCCAGGGCTGAGGAGAGACCGATGAGATCCTGCAGCATTTCCCAAGGTCTCTTCCAGGGGCCGGGGAAACTCCTCCCGAGGCAAGAGCTAGCCGTCCCCAGTGCTGACGCAGCCTCACATCCTGGTAGCCCGGGTCAACAGGCTCGCCTGCAGGTCCCGGGAGGTGCAACCCCATGAGGTTTGCCAAGGGGCTGGAGGCCCCGAGAGCAGAGCGATATTGTTAGGAGGCATCGGAACAGTCACACCTCTCCCCCTGCCGTGTCCAGGACCATTGAGGAGACCCAGCAGCAAACTCATGGAGGACTCCACCAGGGAATTCGAGGCGGCCTGGATAATGTTATTCTTAGAGGGATTCAAGTTTAAGCTAGTCAACAGGCAGAAATGGGGGAGAAATCATTATAGTTCTGAAATGGGTCAAAGAAAAGTGAGGAAAGGAAGATGGACTCGAATTGGGTGTATAATGATGAGTAGAGAAGACTGATCACGGAAGTGGGAGGGGAAAGGTGCCAGTGGTATTCCTGGCAGAGGAAGCAAGGTGGGCAGAGCACAGGAATGCAAAGGAGCATCAAGTGCTCCAGTGTTGCCAGGTGACTACTCAGGTATCTGGGCAGCAGGCTGAGTGCGGGCTGAATGTTTCAACAAAATTCATATGTTGAAATCCCGATCCCCAAGGTGACGGTAGCAGGAGGTGGGCCTTTGGGAGGTGATTGGATCACAAAGGCAGAGCCCTCTGAGTGGGATTAGCACCCTGATAAAGGGGACCCACGGCGCTACTTAGCCTGGAGTGCGAGGACAGAAAAGAGTGGAAGAGGAGATTCAGGGCCAGGTTGTCAAGGGCATTCTATGCCATGCCAAGGGGTTTCAAGTTTCTTTCCTTTCAGTAATAAAAAGACCTTAGAATAAGCAGGGGACTGAAAGAACCAGGTTTGTGTTTTTGAAAGAATTCTGAAAACACCCTTGGGCACCACACCATTACCTGGAGATTATGGGTGAAATTTCCCAAATCAGTGTACAGTCTGCTGGGTCCTGCTCGAGGCTTTCTCCCTGCCTCCTGTGTCAACACTGGAGCTTCTCAGGGCTTGGCCCTGACCTGTTCTGAAAGGGGATGTTTGCTCACGGACAAAACAGTAGTCCTCATATTTAAAGTTATTATACCCCTTTCCAAATGGTAAATTAGAAAAGGACTATGCCTTTAGTCAAGAGAATTCATCTTTCACCATTTAGGTAACTGTCCACTGCTCTTCGGTTTTGAAGATAATTTGATTCACGTCAATGGCTGGGAACCCCCAAACTCTCCCCATTAACCCTAGCCTGGTCTTCTGACTTGGTGTATAAATTGCAGTTGTTTCCACATTTCCAAAGATGTCACATCAGGCAGAAATTAGAAAAACCAGCCAGCTACCAAACATCCTATTGGAATTGGCCCCCTAGGACCACATGAAACAGACCTTGAATCACAGAGCTCACAAACTGATGTCCATGGGCCAGATCTAGCTCATGCACACATTTTGTTTTGCCTAGGCAGCATTTTTTATAAAGTCAAATTGGTTGGTATCATTTAAAATTTGAAAGATTTAACAAAAAGAATTCTTACTTCTGGCTTTTCTTTGACTAATTGCACATGCCTGGGCCTGCATTCTTAAGACAGTGGCTGGAACTAAGTAGCTGCTGCCCCTTTTAGATGGGGCAAACATTCGGCACCTTTCCACTGTCCCCCTTCCAGCCTGCTTTTTTGCTACCCACTTGGCTTTGGTAAGCTGAGGTCGTATTTAAAAGGTTGAATCAACAGGTATTGCACAGGCAGTCAGATACCAGTCAGAAGGAACAGGCCTGAGCACCAGTACACAGTCCAGGAATATGATTCTGCTAGGCTAGACATTACCGCTTTAGCTACTGGATCATGGAAAGGTCCAGAAAATCCCAGGGAAAGGCCTGTGGAGGCAGTTTGCAGAGTGGGTCCCTCAGGGGCTTTGGATCAGTAGTTTTTTACCAGCCAGCAAGGAAGTATTTTCCATATGTAAAAAACCAATGTTACAGGCAGTGTTCTCTAGGAAGCTGACTGAGATGGAGATTAGCATACAGGGTGTTTATTAAGGGTATTCTTAATCAGTCAGTACCTGCGGAAGAGAGAGAGAGGAAGGAAGCAGGAGTTGGCAGAGAGGCAAGTTGAGCTGCAAAATGAGGTCAGTGACAGCCTCAGCTGATCCCCATGAGGAGCTCTGGGGCTGGGCGGCCTTTCATAATTGCTTCCCATGGGACCAAGGTGGCCGGGCCATTCTACCACAAAAAGGATTGCACGCGGAATGTAGGGAGCGTCTTGCACTTGGATGAGGCAGCCCTCTACTGCCAAGGTAACCCCTCCAACGGGCTGAGAACTGAAGGTGTTGACCTGGCATACCTCCAGCACTGGAGCAGTAAGTCCTTCATTGGAGGGGGTCTAGACAGCACATCACATTGGCCACCATGACCAGCCACTGTACCAGGGACAACAAATGAGTGTCAGCTCTACCTCTAGGCACCGGGTGTGTGACCCTGTCCTACAGAGGACCCAACGCTGTGCCTAAATTCTTTGGACTGACTCGGAATAAAGCAAGTTCTGGCCCCAGAGGGAGCAGTGTGATGCCATGGTACTCTGTGTCCCAGGTACTGACTTATCATTCAGTCACCATAGAAACTGTTTTTGTCTTGCTTAGTATTAGATCTTCAAACTGTTGCCACCTTGTGTCCAGAAATCTAAATCAATTCTTATCATATCTTATTATAACTTCAGAAAAGAATACTTTTCAAGAGGGACCAGAGTCTTCCTCCTTTTGATGTCTTCCCTTTCCTCTCCCCAAAAGCTGTAACTGTACTGTTTACCACACAATGAATAATTAGTCATCTTTGAGTGTGGTTTGTATAATTGCTGATGCAACTTTTTACTTCTACTTATTTATTTCATTTTAGTCTATTCATGAGGGTTGTTGCCACAGGCATTTAAAGAAATATCTCTTCATTGCAAAGGAGATTTTAGGGAACATGACCCAATAATGGATACATTGTTCTATGTGGTTCTGAAGCAATTGTCCCAAGTAAGAAATTACAATCCTGAACATATCATAGGTTTGTTATTTTCCAAAATCTCATTAAAGCATTAATGCAAATCGAATTTTCCTACTACTCCCCTCTCTTCTCTCATCCCTGACAGGATTAATGCCATTGATTGCTAAGACCTAATTTGATTTATTATAATTCTGTGTTATTTAATAACATAATATAATTGCCCTTAAATGTTCAAATACTAAAGAACCTGCTACTATTTGAGTTGTGCTGATTCTTATCTTTCCTATCTTTCATTCAGCTTTTTATTCACCTCATAAACATTTAATGAACACTTATTGCACATCAAGGATTGTTTTTAATAGGATTTATGGCTCAAAAATTTGTCTCTTGTCCGAAAATATGAAAACTGTAAAAAGAAAGAGGGAAGGAAACAAATAGTATAAAAATAAGTCTGGCATTTATTAAAACTATCTGGTTTCTTGAACACACCAACTACATGTTCCATATTGTGCTAAGGGCTGAGAGAGATACATCCATAAAAGGCTTCTGTTAGCCTTACTCTGAGAGAGCTTACAGTCTAATCAGAAAAGACTGACACACAGAAAATAAAAGCAAAATAACAAGGCACCATAATGAGTTGCTAAATGCTGTGGCGATGTGTAAATGCTGGTGGAATTCAGAAAACTGAGAGGGTGCAGGGTGGACAGGACTTGGTCAGGATGACTGCCTGAAAGAGAAGGAACTTAATTCGAGTAACAAAGAAGGGGTTGGGAGTTAGAAGAAAGAGGCTCATTCCAGTGTAGTAACAATAACAGAAGCATAGAGCATGTATAAAGGTGGCAACAGCAGAGGTTTGATGTTGTTAAGAATTTACTGCTTTCTCCTAAGAATTCCAAATGTTGAAAACATCCAACACCATGGTCTACTTTCGAGATTTCCTGGCAAAGTGAAAGAGGCAGGTATTTCTGTTGTTCTACAGCTGAGGTTATTGACTCAGTTTAATTTAGGCTGATTTTAATTACCTACTGAGAGTTAAAGTTCAGCATCAGAAGATGGAAATCTCTGCATTGTTTGGCAGCATGAACATGAGGAAATTGTGGAATCACTGTGAGCCCTCGTTTTCTTATCTAGGAATGGAAATGAAAGCCTAATCTATCTTACTGGGTAATTCTGGCTATTAAATTATATTAATGACTGTGAAAATTCTTTTTAAACTCTTGAGCAGTCCACATTTTAATTAGTATTTTTGTTACCCTCTCCACTAGACCACACTTTTATGTCATAGATTGAGTTTTTTCACTAACAACTGTATTTAACAATGCTTTTTATACTGTAAGTAGCAAACATCAAACTGCAGTGACATTTATTTAGTAAGGCTCAGCTAGTATTTTTAATGAAATAGCATAGAACAGAAGAGTAAAATAGATATTGTACTTTTTAGTGTGTAAGATTGTATCATTTATAGTAATGACAAGTATTGTTTTGTGATACAGAAGCATAATGATGTACATAGGGGTCAAATGTAAAATATATTTCTTTTTGTGGATTGTTGTCAAAGAAGGTTGAAAGTCACTGGTTACCAGTATGGTACTGAAAGTGTAAAACATTCAGTCCTCATTTTTTGAACTTCAAGTTAAACAAACCAAAAATAAATAAATTTCAGAGATAAATTACACTATGTAAAGAAAGTGAGAATATGATGAAATAGGGCATGGAGCTAACTACATATTATGCATTGTTTTCTTGCATCTGTTGCCAAAACCCAAATTCTATCTTCACTTCTACCACCCAGTGTAGAAAGCAGAAGGTTTGTTTGTTTCCATTACAATCTATATGCCTACAGCCTAATCCTACCCTGCTTTTTCCAGCAGCTTTTAACTTACTTATTTTTAAAAACTCTCAATCAGTATTGTGGAGTCAAAAAATAAAACTCGATTTGTGTAGAAATCCAATTTATCAGTCTGGAGCCAAGAGGGAAAGAGATGGATAAACAAAGAGTTTAACAAGAGCAGTGAGAGAGGAGCCACGTGGCTAGAGCTGTCGTGGTGGAACAGTCTCTGCAGAAACAGAGGGGCAGAGAGGGGGCTTTAAATGATCTTTGGTGCGAGTAACAAAATATTCCATTAACAGTTGTCAAGCCATATGGACATTTACTGCTTCCTTAGATTTAGAAGCAGGTGGTCTCAGGTTTGGTTAGGCAGTTTAAGGATGTCATCAAGATCTCAGACTTTTCCTGGATTTCTGATTCGTAGTGAGTGTGTTGGCTTTTTGACTTCATGATTATCTTTGCATGATGACAGGATGGCAGCTGGAACATGAAGACAAAGGCAGTGTTGTCTGCAAGTGCTTCTCTTGTACCTGTCTGTGCTGTAAAGCGTCAAGCTTTCCAGAAGACCTCAGCCAGCTTCCACTTAAGTTTCTTTAGTCAGAATTCTGTCACCTGCCACTTCCAGGTGCAAGGGTTGTCAGAAGGGTGAGCATCTGGTGAGGGTGAATGGGATGCCTTAACTAGGTTAGGCTGATCCCAGTCTAGCCATGGATAGGCAGGGCACTTTGGGTAGCCAACGATGGTGTCTGCCCACAGGAACTCCTTAGAACTCCGGTAAAGAACAAAGGGTCCTGATTGATTTCATAGACACAATAGGTTCTAGATCAGAGGTTCAAAGAAGGAAATAAATTAATAAGTTAGGAGGACACAAAATTGGCCCAGATGCATTTCTGCTTTATTGTGAATACAGTCTTCTTTGGCTTTCTGAAGATTAATCATTTTCAGACATCACTTGAAATCTAAACCCCCTTCGCAACTTTGATATCTGTGTTCTTAGTGCCCTGCTCAAGAGAGAAATAATGACCTAGTAACTATGAAAAACTTCCAAGGATGAAGTGGTCTTAGCGACTGTCACTAAATTGAAAACATGGCTTTAAATAGTAATCAGGAGGCATGAAAGGCTCTTGACAGCCAAGGCTCTCAGCAAGCCCTTGAATGGTAGGAAGTGGCATTTTGTAAGTGTGTAATAGGAGTCACTCTTCTTTTTTTTTTTACTTATGTGTCAAAGAAGGGAAAGGAAATTTCAAAAGACCAAACAGAGATTAAAAGAGTATACAGGAAATATGTGTATAGCATGTTCAAGGGGAAAATGAAATCTAAGAGAGAAAGTCCTGGATGCTGAGATTAGTCATATTTTTTCAGCCTCTGGGTCCTTCTTGGCAAGCACTCCACTGGCAATGAATCTAACCTTAGTCTGAACCCCTCTAAGTCCTTGAGACTCTCTTTTTATTTTGAAGCTTGCCAGTCTCTCTACCCAGTACATGCACTTCACTCAGAAGAAACAAAACTAAGTGGCTCATAAGCTCATGGTACAGTGTTTGGGGGCCTCTTCAGCAGCTTGCTGGTGGCCGGCCAGTTGAAATCATTTATTTTTCTCAAGCTATTGTGATTCTGGACATGCAAGGTTTGGCTGCTATGTTAGCCTGGCTTTCTGAGATGCAATCCTGCAAGAGATTTACTGAGAGATTAGATGTGCAGGAGATTTATTTTAGAGGAAACGCCAGTGAGAAAAAATGGAGATGGAGCTAGAGGAGGGCTGGAGAGCTGTGGGCTCCTCTGCAGGTCTGACCCCTGTGGAGAAGAAAAGAGATCAAGGAAGGAACAGAAAGGGGGAAGTAAGAAAGAAAGGAAAGAGGAGTGCTCTTAGTTGCAGTACAGTGCTAAGAAAGTGGCAAAGCCAGCAGGGAGTTGCCAGCCGGACAGAGGAACCCCCATCCTTGAGGAGGGGGCCCGCCTTGGTATCCTGTCATGCGACGTCACTGTGGGGACAGATCGTGGAACGCAGCCGCTGACAGCGTGGGCCAGCTGTGCTTTCTGCAGTGGGTGACCTGAGAGCTGTGTTTGTTTTCATGGCCACTGCTCCTGCCACTGAAACCTTTCAGGGGCAGTGGGCTATGCAGGCAAAATTTGGAGACATTGTATGTTTCAGATGAAGAAATACATGGAAGAAGGCCCTTCTTTAGCTATGAGGTTGATTTTCACATTCCAACTATCATTTCACTTCTCTTAAAGAATTTTCTATGCTTTCCCTTTGTCTGTACTCACATACGTGATCTTCTACCCCAGGTGTTCTGGAACAGTCCTTTTTCAGATACTCCCACTGGCCCATGAGTACACAGTGTATCTGAATTTGTGGTTGGAAAAATATGGCTATTGCATCTAAATAATGAAGTCCAAATTTCCTTAGCTTGGAGTTCAGTCTCCCACAATCTAGTCCCAACCACCTTCCAACCTTAATTACCACTTCACTTTACCTTATATTTCAACTCATTTGAAATATTTGCTGTTTCCTAAATGATTCTTGTTTATCCACTGCTGTCTCTTTGCTCATACTGTTCAACTAGAATTTGTTCTTATTTACTATGCTTTCCCCATGGGCTAAGCCCCATACTTAGAACTGGGCATATGTTAGGGAACAAAACAAATGTCATTTATGCTTTCTTGGGGCATCAAATCTAGTGGAAGAGCAACAGATGAGAAACAGGACAACAGATTAACACATAGTTATCAATTATACAAGTGGCAAAAGTAAAAGAACAGGATGCTGTGACAGAGAATTAGAAGAGGGTTGTATTTTTGATACAGTGGTCAGGAAAGAGACAGCATTTAAGCTGAAACTTGAATGAAGGAGATGTAGTTCCATAAAGAGCTTACTCTCCACAGGTACAAATTCCACCATCTTCAAGATATTTCCATGGTCTTCATAAAGTCTTTCCAGACTCTTTGCATCAGATTCTCAACCATTTTAGCCCTTTGTTATGTACATCTTGAATATAAAATACACATATATACATAAAAAGTATTTACTGTATTTTTGTACTTGTCATCTTTCCTGTCAGACACTAAGCTTTTTAAAGTTTAGATAAATCATGTGTGATTTACCTCTGTATCTAGCTTGGTATTTAGGACAACACTCTGGTTGCACCCAACAAACACTTGTTGAGCAAATGAACAGCGTCTGACTCTTTGAAAGTTTGCCTTTTCTGATAGTTATCTAAGTTATAGGAGGACACAGAGACTTCGTACGATAGTTGAAAAGTACCTTCATCTAACCAGAGAGTTCTGAACTTCAACCAGAGGCAAATTTATAGTAGATGAGATCATTTCTGTTGAGGGAAGGAACTGTAGACTCCTTCAGGATAAGATTTTGTAAGTTTGTCATTTATTTGAAAATCCATTAATAAATGCATCAAATTTTAGGAAGAAGATCTGGCTGAGTGGTAAATCAGTTATTATTTTGAAATAGCTCTTCAGCAGGTAGTTAACACTGGCTGCTAGAAGTTAACAGATTGTTTTATTTTATCAAACTACCATGTATGTTCAGACACAACCTCACCATGCAAATGAGTGGCCTCCTCCTTAGAGACCAGTCCATAGCAATGTAGATGTAGATTTTTACAGCTGTTTTTATCTTTTTCCCTATCTTCTCAGAATCAAAGGGTACAAAGAAAGGAACATATTTTTGATAGACTACCACCTCAGATCTTCACTTCAAAGTTTATTTGGAGAAAAACTTTTATTTAACATGGATCTGTACAAGGACTATTTTAACAAATGTCACTTTCTTTTCTACCAAAAACTCAAACCATAGGCAGTGTTTAAGGCAAGAACTGCAATTTTCACATTGTAATTCCTTGAAACTCCAGTGTAGTAATGTTCCTTATTTTAAATTTAGTGTCATTATAGTTAATTTTACTATTTAAAAAGTTACTTACAATAGGAACCTTAAAAAGATGTGTGCCAGCCTTAATCCAGAACTAGAGAGGTCATACACAGTCTTTTCAAAGAACAAAATGAATGTTAGTCACCCAGTTTCTCTACTGGTTTTCGTAACCTAAATAGTTGCCAGAAACAAGTGTTTAGGACATCATCCATTTTGGAGCAGGAATGAAATGATATCAACTTCACTTTTTTTCCTGCCTCTAAACTCTGAATGCCTTTTAATATCTGTTAGATTTTTTTAAGTATTTTAAAATTTGACCCTATATTTATGAGTCTCCATTCTAAAGTAAATACTAGAATTTCTACCCAATTTACCACTTTGTTCATCTGCTAGGCAAGAGGTACTAGTTTCCATCTCTTTTGAACAACTTTAAAAGTCATTCCTGCCCTATTACATCACTATCTCCATCCTCTCAACCTCTGTCCTCCCCAGACACACATGCAATTCATATTGCCTGAATTGATTGAGATTCTATCCAAAGAATGAAAAGATCTCATTTAACCAGTTAGTTGAGTTTATATGTATATTTGTACCTTTTCTACATTCTTACTTCTCATTAAAATGTTATCTATCATAGAACCTGTAAGTTATACCTTGTAAATACAGAGAAAGCCATCAAAAAATTACATAAAGTGTGCACCAGTTTAACTCTGCAGTTTAGTTCCTCTGTCTTTATGATTTCAAACATCTTCCTGCCCTGAGTCTTGCATGGGGGAGAGGAGAACTATGGCGGAGGAGTGGTAGCTAAGGAGGCAAGGAATGAAAGAAGAGCCCAGCAGAGTTGAAGGAGCCCTAACAGGCCAGGCTGAGTACCTAGAATACATTTTCAGTTCAACTTACTAGTTGTATGGTTTTGATCAGTCCTTTAACCCCTCTGGGTCCCAGTTGTTTCCATGGGCCATTTAACAATTAGGTTCATTCCAACTCTAGCCATCAATCATTTCATTTTGTTTTGTTTGCTGTTTTCATTTGCTGCTGTCAGATTCTGATAATCAAACTGGAAGATCCATAGACAGAAATACTATAAGAAATACCAGCTAGATGTTAGGGTTTAAGCATGTCAGCTCTAGAGCATCTGCCAGGCTTAAAATCCCACTTCTAGTTACTCACCACCTCGTGACTTGGGGTGAGTTACCCACACTGTCTGTGCCTCCCTATGCACATCTTCAAAATGATGGTAATAAGAGTACTCACACAGTCGTGTCATGAGATTGTCTCTTGAATTAAATGAGATGATGACTTTTGTAAAGTCTTTAACATGGCGTTTGGCCCATGAAAAGTGGTTAATAAATGTCAGATAGTATTTTTGTTCCATATTAAATATCACTGTGCCCATGCCAGTGTGCAAAGTGAAGTTACATAATGTCCCCATTTTTCCCTATTGTGAATTCAAAATTTCCAAAATGCCAAAGTTCTAATCCAGGAAGGTGATAGATAACAATGCAGCAAAGAAGTCATTTATTTTTATTATTTTGTTGTTTTGTTGGAAAAGAAATGTTGTATTTAACTGTACTCAGAAATTATCGTAAATGAAGGATGAAGAACCAAAGAGCTGGAGGTAAGGCAGAGATAACAATAGAAAAGGAGGCAGCAGGAATGGGAAAGCATGGGAGGAAAACACGAATGCCTTTACTAAGGTTGACAAGCAGTGGTAATAGTCTATAAATTCTTAGTACATTGGTTTTAATATGGCTCTTTCTGAGATGCCAGCGAAACAGTAGCTTATTTGCTTGCTTTTAGAGTAGGCTGACTGAAAATCATCTAATTTAGGTATTTTGGTTTTTGTTTTCCAAAAGGAAAGTCTGGAACACATACACACAGGACCAGCTCTTCTGCCTCAGTGATGAATGAATGCCTCTAAGTCCTGTTACAAAAATAGCTGTGGAGCGAAAACATCAGCGTGGCCTTTCCTTAGTGTTGTGATTTGCAGGAACTCAAAAAAATAAACATTTCCCTTAATGTCTCTGGGTAGATGAGCTATGTCACTGATTTAACCTAAAGTTACAGACATAATATTTCTCAGAAATGTTCTGCCAGTAAACCTAAGGAAGCCATTTAATTTTGTCATAACATTAATAATTTTCACAGTGATAGGTGATTTGCCTCACATGGAGGATTAGTATTGGAAGTTCCTCACATCCATTCTCTGGTTCTTTCCTAAGACATAGCCCCACAGGTAAAGATTAAACTCTCTTCTGGCATTTTGATTTTTTTTTTAAGTTTTTACAATATTCCTTGGATAGAGGCTAAGAATAATGACTGACTTATTAGTACAGTGTGAGAGGCTAATTCCATCAGGCAATGTTAACTGCCAAGGAAAGAGAATGGAAGGAATGCAGGATTGTATTTGCTAACGACTGGGTTCTGGACCAGGCATCTCTGAGGTGGTTTAATTATTGCTCAAATATTTTTCTGATGTTTACTTACTAGGTGGTGTTATTTTTGTTATTTGTTTATTTGCTTTAGATTTTTACTAATATAAAACTTCTGGCTGCTCAGAGGAATTTCAGCTCAAGGCATTTGATTGAACGAAGATGTGGGAAGCTGTTTGTCCTTCTGGATTAAATTAGAACTGCACTTGCTCTCAAAATGAGAACTACACCTCCCAGGGGAGATTTCCATCTGAATCCAGCGTCCTGAGCCTCACCGGCATTGTTGTCTGTAGTGAGCCCTGGTTAAAAATTCTCAGCATAGGGTCCCCTACTATCTGTATAAGTTTGGCATCTAGGCTTTCTGCAAACCAAGCCTCACTTACTCACAGAATGCAGTGGTTCACTTCCAAATTGCTCTTCCACAGGAGAAATTATTTTCTTTTATAGTTATTTTAGATAGAGCTGATTCAAAATCAAAATAAGTACATAATATTATCGATGACTGTGCCCTCTTGACATTTTTCTTCCTCTAATTCCTACATTCAGGGTCCACTTCAAGTCCTACTTTATCCATGGAGGTTTCCCAGACTGCTCCAACTTTAAATGATCTCAACCATGTCACTGACCTAGTTAGCACCTCATAAGGCAACACTGTGGGAAGGCCCTGTAGGAAGACTTCAGTTCTGACTCATCCTTGCCATTGGTTTGCTGTGTGTGTTCCCATCTGGAATTAAGCTATTCCTTCTTAAGCATGGGAATTTGTCCTACACACACAACACTTGCCTTTTACTTTGTTTAATCTAGGCTTGGTAATTATTGGATGCATAATAGCCACTTGATAGGTGCTTTTTAGAAATGCACAAACCAAACACTTTTTGGTAGCACTCTATACCAGGTACCACTATGGAAAGCTACATAAGGTGGAGAGCATCATTTTAAAAAGGGCATATGTCACTTGTAAATTATTTCAGATGTTTGATATTGACATAACTTGAAGCTACATAAGGTGGAGAGCATCATTTTAAAAAGGGCATATGTCACTTGTAAATTGTTTCAGATGTTTGATATTGACATAACTTGAAGACATAAAATTGCGTTAAAAACTGCTACTTGAAAGTGGACAAAAATGGAAATGAATCGATGAATGAGTGAAAGACATACCTACATATCATGAAATGTGGAAATGATTTTTTTTTATGTTAACCAAAATCTGTTTCTCTTCTCTAGTTAATCGCCACTGGGGTGACAAGTGGGAAAGAATTGGGTATTTTTAACAGGCAAATTTTCCCAATACTTGGCTTACTAAAGTTAGGGACATTAGGAGAACAGGATATCTGGCTGGAAAATAAACAGTCATTGCAAAGTGTAAATGGTTGAGCCAAGTGCAAATTTTGTAGGCCAAATAGAATTTTCTCAAGTCTAATGACTTTTGAAAACTACTTGTACCCTGGCTCATAGCACTCTTTTCTTGTTGTCTGTAGATAGTTGTCAATAAGCTGTGTTTGGGACCTGGACCAGATGCTGATCTCTCATTTCTCAAATTACAGCTTAGAGATCCCAGTTCAGAAGTCCCTCCATACACAGTTTAGTAAAATTAGCAGCACAAAATAGAACCAGAGTGTAACTATGCCTTGTTGCCTCCAGAAAAAAAATGTGAACTTTCTTCCCCTTGGGAGTCTATTGATTACCTGATCCCAGATGTTGTGGCACACTTTTCCTCCAAGTACTACAGAGTAAAAAGAAGCCCCTTTTAAAGCTTAATGGTCATTACCCACTGGGAAGGTCTTTTTCAGGGCCCATATGAAATGCAAGGATTATGTCTGCTTGAGAAACTGGAAAGAAAAAAGGGAAGAAAAACCACCTACAGAAGTGCTTCTCAAACTTTAAGATGCATATAAATCACCTGAGGAACTGGTTAACATGCAGATTTATTCCAAAGGTCCCAGGTGGGGCCTGAGATTCTGCATGCCTAACATGCCCCCAGGGGCACTGATGCTCCTAGCCCATAAAGACTACACTACTTTGAGTAGCAAGTTCTATCAGAAATAGAGCAAGTTTTCTGCATGGAGCACAAATTACTACTCTATTGTAGGTTTTAAGTCCAAGGAAATAATGATGAACATTGCCGCCTTTCAACACTTCTGAGTCATTTAGTAAGAATGGAAGGTGAGTGTTCTGTACTCAGTGCTTTGACTTGTGCCAGTCACATTTCAAACATGGCCGGAGCATTTACTGATGCAGTAACTTGTGCTTTGTTCCAGCTCCCATTCCAATAGTCAGCCACGTCTTCTTTCTTGGCTCCCTGGGGGTTTGCAGGTCTAGAACAGGACTCCTCCTCCTACGCTTATCTACAAATACTGGGGAGGGAGGTGAGCTTCTTTGGAGTTAAAGAGATTTGGGACCTGAGGAGAAGAAAGACAAACACGGGACACATTTTTTGTAAACATTTATCTCTGTCTAAGATCTCCAAAGACCCTCACTTGACCCGGGTATAAGAAACAGAGTTACTTCCAGAGGAAACAGCAGAAATTGAATATCCACCAACATGGTAAGAGTTGGGAAGGCTCAGACAGACTGAAATCAATCACAGAGAAGTACAGTAATGTGGCATTCTTGCACCCTGGTGACTTTGATTCACACCTACTTCACATGAAATCTGTAGCTGGGTGGCTCACATGAATATGCCCTTAAGGTTTTCTCAACACCACAGCAAAAAATGCTATGGAGAAAATAAGCATATTTTTGTGTGCATACATTGATGTACAGCTGTTAACTGAGAAATGAGTGCAGGAGGCATAAAAAACCCACCATGCAAACTTGAACCTTTGTTAGAAATATGCATTTAGGATGTAGTGCTGTCACTTCTGACTTTACTTGGGTTTACATTTTAAATTCTCCAGAAACTGTTTTTATATCCAATTTATGGTTGTGTTGGTCAATTACTGAATTCTATATACAACAGATTTAACTAAGATTTTGGTTATTTTCCAAAGTTATATCATAATTTTTTGCAGCGTAATCTAATTCCCTAGAATATAACCTTCATGAGAGCAGGGATATTTCAGTGTTGTGTACTCAGTGCTTTGACTTGTGCCAGTCACAGTGTAGGTGTAGTAAGTTATCAGTTGTTTGTCAACTTAATGAATAAGTAGAAACAGTTATTTATTCTGCCGTCATAAAAGCCTCATAACTTTCAGGCATTTGTACTGATAGCTTCTGAGATATTATAATTTAAAGGAAATATTTTCTTTTTTAGTTCTTAAACTTTTTGCCAGAGGCTTTTTGATCAGTGGTTTCTGCAAAGAGGAAGCAAGTAAATGAATGCTAACCTAATGGGTAGACTGGGGCCTTGTACTCTGTTTTCTGCCAGAGCAGCCCTATGTTAAAATGAACAGACTGAGTCTTTAATACAAGAATGAGATTTTTCTATTAAGTGAAAGTATCTGAAACTTTCTAGGACCTTTCCAATGTGAAACTAAAGAAGCGCCAACTGAAGGAAAGGGGACCTTGACGCAGCCCACTTTGTAGGAAAGTAGGGAACCTTCAATAGAAATTTATACTGTTCTGTTTTTTATCTCTCAACAAAACTTTTCAAAGCAAACATTTGTATTTTTAGACCCTTCTGGGCTTGATGTTTCAGCTGTCACAAATTTGGGATCACTTGTGTTTTAGCACTTCATGGTCATGAGGGTGAGGGTAGTACTGCAGAGTGGGTCATCATTCACTAAAGGAGAGAAGCAAGGGGGAATGGTCCACAGGAGACTTGGCAGGAGAGGTGGAGCAGGAATCTTTCACACAGAAGTCAAGTCATCTGGAGAGAGACTTATTTTGTCAAGGTCTTCTGAACAAGTAGGAACAATATCTTTGGATATGAACAATATAATGGATATGATCTCAGAGCTCTCAGAGGTCATTCGAGGGCCATTGCAAGAGCCCCTTGAATTCCCCAATCCCCCAGGCATGCAGCTGAAGAGCCCAGCTTCCTAAAACAGCCCTTTTGTCCTACCACACTCTAGCTCAGGAATCTCAATGGCTCTTTTTGCCATATGCTTCAAGCCTGTGTTTTGAGGCCATCTGACTCATTGGACACTAAATGGCCATTGGACACTAAATGTCCAATTTTTACACTATCTCCTCCCAGACACTCTCCCATTACAGCCATCCCTTGCCCCTAGTAATGCTCCAATAAACCAGTCTTGCCCTTTTATCATTGCCCTAGGGTATGTTATTTTATTCACCTGTGTATCTATCTGCATCCTCCAGTCCACAAAGCCTTTGAAATCAATTCAAGTTCCATCATTTCCCTTAAAAGTTATCAGACTGTTCCTGGTTGATCTCCCACTTACCAAGCTCTTTTTGAATTAACAACTTCTAAACATTTTAGCCCTTAGGAGCCTCTGGTAGCATCTGGTCTGTTAGGTTTGCCCCCCAACTCAACTATAACTTCTAGGCCCAGGAAGCATGTCTTGAACTACTTTTTCTTAGCCCAGATAACCTAGCAAAGAGCTAGGCATTTAGGCAATGCTCACTATAAATGTGTTGACTGAGATGATTATGTATAATCATGACAGTTTTTCATCTCACTATTTTTCATTATCAAGAAATGAATTTAAAGACATTTTCAGGCAACATAAACATATGCTGCACTTACCTTTATACATGCCACCAGCCATGAATAATAAACACTGTAGGTAAGCTCAAGAAAAATAGGTTAGCTGCTAAAACTGTACTCTAGAAATAGAAATTTGTAAAAATAAATACTTAGTTGGTTTTAAAGAAAATTGACTACAAATTTAATATTTCTAAAATATACCTATATGTGCTATTCTACTGTTAAGAAAGTATCCAAGGAGGGATAACAATGTAAATTATTTCCTAGAAGCTTTGGACAGATTCTAATTATTGGAAATCAGTATCACAAATAGTCCACATTTCAACATCACTTCAAGAACTTTTTTGGAAGTCTCTGTGTTCTCTAACACTGTTGGGCTACTCATTTATAGCAGACCCTTGGGTCACATTTTCCTGTTTGGAGAGATCATCCTAATGATAAGAACTGCATACAAATAGTTTGCATTCCATGTTCCTCCTCAGCAATGTTTTCAAGAAAAATCACTGATGGAGAACTTCAGTAGCCAGTTCAAGGGGAGGGGTGAAATGTCAAAAATTGTCAAAATGGAGCAAATTGTCAGGGAAGGTTTTATGAAGGAGAGGTGTTCTCCAAGGAATTGGAGATTTTGCTTAGGGAGGGAAGGATGGAAATTTCAGCAGCAGAGGATAAAGAGAAAAAGGTTAAAGAGATACAAAAGAGGACACAGCTGACAAGCATAAGGATGCTATCATGACTGAGGCATCTGTTTGCACTAAGTTGTGGAGGAGAAGACGGAGGAGCAATGCAGTGCCTTTGGAAGAAACACTTTGAATGTTGGGCTGAAGAATTTGAGCTTAATCCAGTAAGCGAGAGGCACCCATTTGAGTCCACAGCAGAGGCCCAGCAGAATGAAATAGCATTTCAGTAAGATAAATCCAACAGGAATACAAAGAATGGAGTAGAATACTTGCTCTGGGAAGAGATAACAGAAGACTTTGGAGTAAGGCATGGGTGAAGAAATGAGGCCTCATTAGGGAAGTGTTAAGTTGGAAAGAGAAGAAGGAAGGAGCCTAAGAAACGTATGGGAAAGAAAGAACCGATTTATGTTCTGATAGCCAGTAGAAAAAGGAGGAATTGTAAGCCCCAGATTTTCAGTCTGAGAGTCCAAGAACACAGTGATGATGCCATTAGCTACTCTTTAGATTGCCAACTATTTGCATTCAACAGTTCTGCCTGTGGTAACAGATATAAGAGCTGTAACACCTTTTATGCCCAGCTAAACAACCACTTTTTTGTTGCTAATTTTAAGGAATTGTCAAAGGGTTTCCAAGAAAATAGTTACAGATTCATCTCTAGAACATATAGCCTAAGGCTTTTAAATCTGTTGCAGATAAGGTAACAAGCAGAGAATAGATAAAGTCCCCATTATTATGAAGCCAGAGGTTCACTCATGCATTAATCCATTCAACAAATATTTATAGAATGCATACTTTGTGCCAGGAGAGAAGATTCTTGCTTTTTTTGGCCTTATATTCTAGTGAGGAGAAGATAGGAAAACAAAAAGAATACAAATACATGAATAAAAGAACTCAAGGCAAAGATAAATAAGGGCTACGAAGAAAACAAAACATGGTTATGTCCCAGAAGTGACTGGGGATGCCTCTTTTTTATATTATTTGGTCAGAGAAAGCACCTTGGAAAGGGACTGTTTGAGCTAAGTCCTAAGCCAGTCATGCAAAAATTCTTTGGGTGCTAGGGACAACAAGGGCTGAGTAGGCGTGGCAAGTTTCAGAGCTGGGGCCTAAGTTAGGAAGACATTGGCACAAGAAGTAAGAAAGGAGAGCAGGGACCACTCTTAGAATGTGTCAGTCCGGGTCAGAAGAAGGTGTCAGGAAGCACAGTTCAAACTGACCTAAGTGGTAGGAAAATCCATTCACGTTTAGAAAACCAGAGATGGGGCATGCTTTGAATTGACTAAATCCAGTGGCTCCAAATTCATTTTCCAGAAGTTTTCTTGTCTTTGCCCTCTTACATGTATCAGCTTCACCTTCAGGCTTGGGGTGACGCAGATGAAGCAAGGCAACTATGTCGTCCCATAACATTTTTCACTAGAATCCCCCAGTAAGATCCGCTTTGGGCCATCCTCATCCTTGAACTTTGGAAGAGGATGTGAATGACCCTCCATTCAGGTCTACCTACTTCTGGAGCTGGGGTTGGGTCAGCTTCCCTTGAGGCACATGAGCTGCTTGGGAATGAGTGGCTACCTGAACAACCTCAAGACTGTTGGGGAAGGGGAAGGGGGAAGGCAGAGGCCAGGCAACTAGCCATGTTTACTACACAAGGGATGTTGATCATTATTGGGAGTTTGGACTTTACTCAGATTACACGGAAAGCCATTGGAGAATTTTAGACATAATGTGATTTATGCTTTAAAAAGTCACCCTGTTGAATGTTTCAATAGGTAATTGAAAGAGAGCAAAGGTGGAAGTGGAAGACCAGTTAGGAAGCTATATGATAGTCCAGGCAAAAGTTGTTGAAAGCTTGGGCTATAATAATAATAGCAAAGCAGATAGAGAGAAGTGAATTGAGATGGCACTGACGTAACTGGTTGATGGGTTCAGTGAGGGAGCAGAAGGCAGGGGAAAAGTGAGGAAAAAGGGTGGCCTCAGGACCAAGATGGGTGGTGAAATAACTTACAAAGGTAGCAAAGAGTTGAGAAGGAGGGTTTTGTCAAGGATTAATCAAAAGTTCTGTATTAGGACTGAGATATCTACCGAGTATTTAGTGAAGATGCCCAAGAGGCTGAGTAGAGTCTCGACTTCAATGTAGAGGCTCAGGCCGCAGACAGAAATGTGGAACCATCATCTTAGAGATGATGTTTAGAGCCAGGAGACTTGAGATTCCCTTTGAAGGAGGAAAAGAAAAAAAGACTAAGGAAGCAAAGAGGCTGTGACACAGTAATATTTAGGGGTTAAGCAGAGGAAGAGAAGCCTAGAGAGGAGACCAGGAAGGAGCAGCCAGTGAGGGAAAAGGGGAACCAAGCAGATTTGGCATCATGAAAAGCTAGGCAAAGAGCATGTCTTTAAGGCTGTGGTCTGCTGGGTCACATGCACCTAAAAATCTGAGTTACGTAAGGAATGAGAAGAGACCACTGGATCTGACAGAAACAGGTTCGGTAGTGGAGAAGGCTCAGAAGCACAATGGAAGTGGGTTCGAAAGAGAAGAAACTAGGTAATGGAGTCAGTCATTCAGGCAGGGCTTAAAGATCCAGAAATAGGAGAGAAGATTGTGCAAGCACAGTTCCTAAGAACCCAAAACTGAGTATATTTTCCAGAAGTTTTTTTGTTGTTCTTTTGATGTTATTTAGAAAGAGAAATGTCATCGTCATTGTTTTTCATTTGAAATGATATTGCGCCCCAACCATTTCTGGCTTCTCTAGATTCCTTTTCCCTGCCTACTGCTCCCATTAATAAGACACTAGGCAAGTCAGGTTTTTCCAGTTTAGGGCAGGGGACTAATAACAGACAGGACTCAGTTGGGATCCAAATGTCCATACATGTGATTTTGGTTGCTCTTCAATTGCACTAACTGCTACTAGGAAGTGCATTAAATATAAATGTAAATTAAATGTAAATGTAAACTAAATAATACAAATTAAATTTAAATAACTACATATATTAATTTTTTTACATTTGCTGCAGACCCTAACTTGAACTATATAAAGTACCAAATCTTCCTTTGCCCCACCTACCCAAAGGTGTCCTCCTCAGCCTTTTTAACTTAGATCTTCCAGAAAGTGGAGCAGGACAGAAGCTCTGTGGGAGTTCTGTCCCTCTCCCTTCCCTTCACCCTCTGGCCCCAGCACAATGAAAACTCTGTTCAGAACTTGGCTAGCTGCTGCTTTTCCCACATTCAATCAGGGAACACTTAAAGCCATACAGTGTCCCTGTCCCACCAGAAAGCCTATGGGCAGAGTGCCCCTTCAGGTTGACACAAAAACCCACTGTGCAAGGCATTTATGGCCAGAGCAGTGGCCACATATGGATTATCAGTAAGGCTTTTGATTTTTTTCTTGATGTCCTATCATCACATTAAACATAATTCAAGCAAGAAGCCATAACTTATATTCTAAAAGGTAAAACTTTACCTGCCCTATAGCTGCAAAGAAATGTAGCTACTTTTCAGTTGAAACCTATTCCTTCCAGAAAAAATTGTCATAAAAATTTTTTTCATGCCTGGTATAATTCCCCACTTTTCACTGATGTCATGTGGTTTAATTGTTTTGACTCTAATTTTAAGTGTCTATTTTGGAAACTAAAGTTAGATTTAGAGTTAAGGTTCAGCACCTATCAAGGTTGCTTCTCACCAGAGCCAAGAGCTACAGAAGGCACAATGAAAGGACAAAGTTCAAAAAAATGAGCATCAGGTGCGTGTCTCTAGTAGAGTATCACCTTATCCATCTCTATTCACTTTTTGGTAGATCTTCCATTATCCACTACAAAATAATTTTTGGAGCTGGACCCAAATTCGTTAGCGACATAGCAGAGTTTCAACAATTTCTTTCCAAAATTGGCCTTCTGAAAATGGATCTAAAAATTTTGAACCAAGTATCTGAGAGAAGCTATGTCTAAGTTTTCCAGTTTGGTTTTTTAACTGTATATAAATGTGACAAATATGTCTAGAAAATGTACATGACCCTCTATTAAGACTCTTTGTTAACTAAGAAGGCTTTCATCTGAAAAAAACTAATTGAAAGGAGAGGTTGTTAAAATAAAAGGCCAGATATCCATCATTCTACAGATATTTATTGAGGGCCTACTGTGTGCAGGCTTGGAAAGGATCAAATAAAATTCCTACTTCAAGGGATTTTGTAATCTGAGGCAAGAACATAAATACGTGCAAACTAAGTAGTGCAAGATGCAGCATAGGATGTATCAGATAATAAATGCCATTAATTTAGAGGCAATCATAATCATAAATATTATGTGCCAGACGTTCTGTTAAGCACTTAATGTACATTATTTCATTTCCTGAATTATTATCCCCACTCTGTAGATGAGAATTACCTCTGATCTTCTCCCCATTCTGGAGAAAGCAAGGAGAATGATATAGGGTGGACAATTACTTAGAATCAGGAATGTACCAGATGGCAAGGAGATGCACTGGTCTGGGACTAAGGACCCATATGCCTATTAGGGGAATAGAGATAAATCAACTTGGGAGCCTGTGGTGGTCTGTTCACCACCATGTCCCAATACCTAGTATAGAGCCTAACACATGATAGGTGCTCAATAAATAATGTCTTGAACAAACAAATGGCCCTGTGGTTTGTGTCTATAATCCAAACCAAGTGTAGTGGGATAGAGGTAATTCATTAGTTAAAGCCATATACCAAATAGCCTCAGTACCCAATGCCGATGCTCCCCAACCCCCAACTAGTATGGAGGATTCCGGTGGGACACACACACCATAATGGGACACGTCCGACAGCAGCAGCAGCTCCAGCCCTACACGTTCCTTCTCCTGGAACCTGACATGATGAGCAGTCTTCAGGTCCTCCATGGAAGGCCCAGCCCTCAGCACCTCTGCCACTTCATGCCCTTCCCTCGCCCCCTCCCTCTGCTCTGCCACACCAGCCACCTGGCTACCCTTCACCCATCTTAAAGCCAGTAGTCTGAGGTGCTGCTTCCAGGTCTCTCACAGCCACTCTCCCACATCTTGCTACCCTACCCTGCTACCTGGCATCATCTCTTTCCTAACCTCTTTACTGTCTACCCACACACACCAGCACGTAGGCCTCAAAAGGCAAAATTCCATCTGCCGTCTTTAGCATTGTGTGCCTGGCATCTAGGACAGTGCCTGGCACATCATCAGGGCGCGCACACTGCAATTCTGACTGAAGACCATTTTCTCTAGCTCTCAAATACCTACTTCCCAGGGGAACAGGATTTTGTTCAAGAAATATTACGTGGAAATTGATGAGTCAACCTTGGAAACGAGAGGCAGAATGGCAGGAGCCCAGACCAACCTGCTTGTAAAAGATGCCTTTGCCCAGAGAGAGGAAAACACACCTCAAAACGTCTGGCAAAGTATTTGCTTTCTTAGGACACCCTCACCATGCTGTTCTTCTGAAACAATGCCTGCTCCCTGCAAGAAGATGAGTTCACCAAAACAACCAACTTCCAGGACTTAAGAGTCACTGCTGCCTGCCACAACCTTGTAAGTGGGCAGCAAGTCCTGTCCACCTTGATATCAGACTGACTCGCTGCTGTAAACCAAGCCAGGCAAATGCAGCTGCCAGGTGACAGCAGGGGAGGTGAGGAAATTAAACAATCTCAATGTCATTATTCTTTCCCTCACCAAACACTAGTAAGGGTCTAGATGCTATGAAAATTAGTTGAAATACCCAGACTTTGCCTCAAGTTTGAGTATCCACTGTCCCAGGACACCTGTCACGGGATTTAATGATGTACTTTAGGATCTTCCTTTATGCAAAGTCAGTCTCTAGAGACCACCGGATACCTGATAAATTCAAAATGATAATATAAGTAAAGTCATGTTGCCTTAGTTCACAAATATGTGTTGAGCATTTACTATATTGAGGACCTGTTGATGGTATGGTGGATCAGAAGGAGAATGAATATGGTCCTTGCCTTCAAACTTGAAGGAGGTCATTATTCATTGGTCAAGTCAGATAACTAAGATACTAGGCAGGGAATAATCATTGCCGTGGTCCATGTATTAAGGATCAAAAAGTGTTACAAAAGCACAAAGGATGGAGAGATGGATTCCAAATGGGAGAAAATTTAAAAATACTTCATGGAGGAGAAGACACTCCTCCATGAAAAGTGGGTGGGATTTCCACAGGCTTAGATGGCAGAAAGCCTTGATTTTAGCATTTGCCAATTTTTATGGTGTAAATATTCCCACTATGGCAAATTTCGAGTTAATGACCTGATGTCACTGAACACAGAGTTGGGAGGTGCCAGCTCCATCCAGCACACCATCTCTGAGTCACCATCTGAGCTTTGGACTTTATTAAGTCAGTCTGACTTGGTTGCTTTAATGAGTGAACTCACTCGTATTAGAAACACTTAGGACATTATAAGGAGAGAGACACTCTGCCCTCTCCCCCGACCTCAGTCTGACCTTTTAATACTCTCTCTTTCCATTCGCAGTCCTATGGCGCTGATGGGCATGCCTTGTATTGATCTGGGCCCAGTGCCAACCAGTGATTCTGGTTGCTCCTCTTAGCATGCCTGTGAGTACCCTGGGCCCCTGCTGTCACATGGCATAACGGGCTGGCTTACAGCCCAGGACCCAGGGTTGAAACCCCTGCAGTTCTCCATAATGAAAAGCAGTGTCAGGGGCAGCTAGCCAGGTAGGGTGTTTCGCTGTTCCTGTAGCAGTTGACAGGGAGAGCCAGAGAATTTGTTCGGCAAATTTGCCGAAGGAAGATGCAAGCCAGCTGAGACCCAACATTCTTATTAATTGCTGCTTTTAGTACTCCTTTAAAAAAAACCAGTACCAGTGTGTTCCCCTTAGCCTATGTGTGCGCCTCTAACGGGCCTCATCACCTAAAGGGCTGCATTTGAAAACTCAGGCCCTAGTATCTGTCTTTAATTGCAAGCAGATGTCCTCAGTACATGTATAAGCTTGTGTCAGGAGGATTTTTTTTTTAATAAAGCTCACCAAGGAGCACACTGCTAGACAGGAAAGGAATATGTGAATCGTGAAGTTATTACAAAATTTCCTCCTTTATGGAAGACACCACAAAGCCAGAGGTAGTCTTACGAGAAAGAAGGTCTTTATGAACTCTCATTGCACATTAATTCTTCTTACTGTGAGGCCCAACTACTCTCAAAATACATTTACAATAAAATATGGCCACTGCAGATTTATGTCAGCATGTGCATATTCTCATCATGCTGGATTCTCTCCCAAACTTGCTGTGTATTTGCAAAGCAGCTTTTTTAGCATTAAAATGTATGTGAAACTATCAGCATCATTTCATGGTTCCATTTTTTTGTTTAAATCATCTCACATAATATGCCCTGCGATTTACTGTTCAAATATAGAAGAAACCCTCTCCCTCATGGAGATCTGGGGAGGTAATCCTGTCTGAAAGGTCCAAAGATTCCCTGTTCAGATTACACAGGCTTCTTGAGAGCTGCCAAGAGTCATACTGTGTACAAGATAACAACACACTTGAGTTCATGAGGCACTGTGAATGTGAATTCGGTTAGGCCAGTGATCCACAAGGAAAGGAAACTCCAGCTGAGCACTGTCCTTGAGATCAGGCCCAGGACCCCATGTGCCCTGAGCCAGCCATGGCCGAGAAGACAGCCGCAGCCCCAGGACCAGTGTGATGTCACTCATTGCAGAGCAGGAGGAAGAGGCCTGGCTGCCAGCATGTCACATGGGGCCTCGTGAATTGACTCCTGAGGGGTATTTCTGCCCAAAGCCTCAGCAACCTGGCCCCTTTAATATAACTTACCAGAATGTCAGCAGCATTCAAATAAATCAGCCTGTGTTCTAGCAAGTGCCTCCTCGTGAGCACCAGCTGTGGGCACACAGTGGGGGGCCCTAGAAGTAGAGCCCCGCAGAGGACACAGTGACTCAGACCAGTGCAAGAAAGTGGGTAGTGCAGAGTCTTCCAAACACGTCTTGACCCAAAAACCACATGGCTGGGGGATGGGGAGTACAAGGCAAACCTACAGATTCTCAGGACATTGCCAGCACACAGATTGACCAGGGCCCTAGAGATTCAGATTCTGTAGATCTGATACAAGACCTGGAACCATATGTTTAATAAATGCCACAGTATCTCTTGGTCAGGCAAGTTGGGAAACAGTAGAGTCAGAACCCTGCTGCAGTTCAGATTGGGTCTCTACCATGTAATTGCTGGATAGCCTTAGACAAGTTAGTTAACTTGTCTGAGCTTTTAATTCCTCATCCATAAAATGTAACTAGCAATAATACCCACTTTAGAGGGCTGCTGTGAAGGTAAAATGGGAACATCCATAAAATGTGCTTAATACCTTAAAATGCCTGGTGCATTTTAGGTGCCCGGTAAATGTGAAATATAAGCACTCACACACATTTTTTGACTTTTCCATCAGCCAGCCCCTTCACAGGCAGCAGAACAGTCCAGGGCATAGCATCAGTGTGACCAGACAGTGAACTTGAGCTTAAGCTTTACTGACAGGCAGGTTGGAAGGAGACAAGGACTTTAAACTGAATACTCTTCAGTGATGGTGATCATAGTTTGACAGGAGGGCAGAGAAGAGTGGCAAAGGTGAGTCTGGAAAGTGCTTTAGAGGTTGGAATCTAAAAATCTGAGCAGAGAAACTTCTGGACTATGCTCAAGGATAAATGGACTTCAAAAAGACAGGAAAAGTAGTCAAGCAAACTTGAGATTTTCAAGGAGAGACACAATTTGCTAAGAATAACGTATTTTTATTTGATTCCCTTTTAGCCCAGAAGCCAAAGTTTAAAACATTTGTAATTCATCCTTACCTGCCTCATTCATTTTGTGAACTTTATTATTTTAGTAGGTGCCAGGCCCTGTGCTCCTAACTGAAGCTAAAAAGAAAGCAATACCTGCCTCAAGAAACTCACTGTGTACCACAGGGCACAGGCAAATAGCGGCACCCAGGGCTGAGGGGTGGAGGGCAGCAACACTGCCCCAAGGGGAAAGCAAAACCTCTCCTCTCAGAGGCCATCTTTCCCATCCCAGCTTTATTAAGATAAAATTGACATAAAACCTCATGTAAGTTTAAGGTACAACTGAATATTTTGATATACGCATATATTGCCAAGATTACCACAATCGGAGAAAGTCTCGAAATAGAGATTACATGACAGTTACATCATCACTGTTGTGATCATGACCATAAACTAATAGTGACAACAGCTGACGTGAGCCAGTGCTTATTTATGGCCAATGTCAAGCGAGACCTTTACATTCATTATCTCCTGTCATTGGGTAAACTGGTCACCATATGCAGTACCTCAGTTTACTTACTTGGGTTTGCACTGTGTGTTCAGGGCTGGTCCTAAATGCCATGCTGCGCCATTGGTAAATGATGATACTTGGCACTGATTCTCCCATTCTAGCTCCGTAACTGATAGAGTTGAGAATTCACTTACAAGAACTGGAATTGACTGCATTTAGCTTCAAGCTAAATCTCTGACACAAAGTGGATTTCTATCCCCTGCCCTCAGAGCCCCACTGCCTACTTACAGCCCACACAGGAGGACCTAAATAGTGCGGGCCTTGCTGGGCTGAGGGCAGCACCCTGTCTTCACATGTGCAAAGTCCTGAGCTTATGAAGTCTAATGTAAAAAGCACCATCAAGTTCTCCACAGGAAGCAATGTGCCCTTGCCTTCAGGCTAACAGCAACACAGTGACAGTGACAGTAACAATGAGGAGAGTATCTGGCATTTACTAAGCTGTTCTTACATTGCACATTTAGCGTATCCCATATCCTAGGTGATTTAACCTTGTGTGTGTGTAGTTGCTATTACTGTCCCCATTTTACAGACAGAGACACCAAGGTCTAGATCCATGCTGTCGCTGTTGGGAGGTCGGGTCCAGGCCAGGCAGAAGTAGGAATGGTTGGCTCACAGTTAGTTCTCGTCTCAGGGCCTCCCCTGGGCAGGCAGGATCAGGGATGCCAGGGCCTGCAAGACAGAGGTTCTTCAGTGTTGGCAGGATCAAAAACCATCCCCAGTGTGCCCCTGACTTTGCCCCTGACTCCACACAGCCTGGTTCAGCTGTGCCCACTCCCAACAGACTGCTGCTCTTGCCAGGTCCAGCTGTCTCACCTCACACCCTCGTGCGACCCTTCCCTTGGCTCCATCTGCCCTTTCCCTTCCCCTTCATTGCCTATTCATCTCAAGTTCAGCACCTGTCACAAGGAGTCACCTTCCCTAAGAAACTTGTCCAGAGCTCTGAAGGGCCACTCCTTCCTTTAGAGATTCCTGCCCAGGAGACCCTGGGCTCCTGAGAGGCTATAGCAAGTTCACTTTATAAAGCCAGCATGTAAAGCCCTTACATAAATACATTGCAGGAGTCATTCTCTGCTTTTGGTCACTATTTGTTTGTCTTTCCTTCACTGCTCAGAGCTTCTAGGCCTTAGAGACAGCTCTGACGCGCACTGAAACCGACAGACACCTCGCTTTGCCAGGATGGTGCGGTGGTGTTTGTTGTGCTTTCCTTCTGGAAACAGCACCTTCCTGGGGCTGGCATCCATCTGTGGGCCTTCCTTGAGGATGCCATTTGTTCCTTTTATATCTTGATTCATCACATACTGTGGAGGGTGTTAGCTGAGTAAGGCTTTTTGCCTTATGAAAACATTACCAAATACTGACACCATCAAGAGGAAAGCACCAGATGTCTGTCTGCAAAGAAAGCACAAACCTGGTTTGTGGAGAGTCGGAGGTGGCCAGGGCTCCCCCAGCATTTCCAGGCCGGAGGCTTGGTCTACGTGCCCCCTCGGGGCCTCATAACTGAGCCCCACACTCCATTCTGCAGAAATTTGTCAACTTTCCTGCTGACCTGAACCTAGAAATTGGTGTCCATTTGTTTTCCCTATTTCAAGTTGAAAACTGAGACAGACTTGCTGGGTAATTTTGACCAAAATAGCACATATCATTGTGTCCCATCCCCTGACTGACTTAACTTTCCTCTTCCTTTGAGCTGTTGAACTTCCTCAAGGAGTTGTCAGTGAAACAGGTCATTCACAGTTGGAAATTATATAAACTTGCTGACCTTGACCAAAAATAATGTTTTAGTGCCCAAATCAGAGCAAAGGGCAATAAAACAAAGTATTCTCTGATTTGTGGCAAAGAACTGGGGGTGGGCACAGGTTCTAGATAATGGTGATAATAAAAACAGGATACCAAGGCAGTGTGTAGACTTGAGGGGATTTTTGTAACATGCAATTTTCCTTTCCAGTCACATTAAAACCAATGGTTAATACATTCTCTTCTCTAGGAAAATGCTTTTTGTCATTCTTTATTGTTCTCAGAAATAAAGGAGTTTCTACAGATGAAGTTACATTAAAATTTAGAGAATAAAAAGAAAGACTTTGAGAACTAAGTCCTATAGAGTTTAAAATATTAATTCACTAAAACCTAAATTCACTTAAAAAAATTTTCTCACTGATGTGCCCAGGCTGAAAAAAACTCCGAGGAGTCAGAATTCTGCAGCGTTCAGTGAGATCTTAACTTCATCTGTTGGGTTCAGTTTCACCAAGACCTTTCAGCACCTTGCCACTGGGTGGGTTAGCTGGGGGTTAGCTGGGGGTTAGCTGGGGGTTAGCTGGGTGGGAGGAGCACATCCAACAGCAGACCAGCCAGCTGGACTAGATTTCCTACGGTTCAGGGAGACAGGAGGGGTCAGCTCACTGCCCAGCACACCTTCATTTTCTACCTCTTCTTTTTCCATATCAGAGAAAGATTTCTTAGCATTGTTACTGCGGGTTTCTACTGAGGACCCAAAGCATCTGCTTTGATGTAATGCTTAGTGTTTGGGCTGGGGCCACACTGCCTCTCTAAGAATAATGCAGACATATGTGGTCTAATGTGGAGAAACCCCCTTCCCCTCCGAACCCAGATAGCAGTTGCATACTCTTGTATCAGAGATACTTGCAAAACAACCCAGTTCAGCAGTGCAGTGACAGTAACATTGATCAATTTCCATTTGTCCTGTTTTTTAATGCAACATAACACCAGTCAATAAAGTTATAAGCACTTTTATAATGGATGACTCATTGCCCATCTCCCAACCCAAAGTTCTGTGTCCCTCTTATCCAGCTTTTCACTTCCCCTCATTCCTTCCCTGCTCCCAGGACTGCTCACATGTTTATTTCTAAGAGTAATATTTTTGACTGAACTGTTTTTAATACTGGTTTTAAAAAAGAATGTATGTTCCTCCTGTTTTCACAAGCAAGACTTCTGGACTCAAATGATAGAAGAAGGCATTTTTTTCATCGTCCTGACTATGTCTTGGCATGAGACCAGGAGCTTCCGTGTGCTCTTATATGTGTGGATTCTTTTCAGACGATAGATGCAATTTTAAGAAGAGAGAAAGAAAAGGGAGAGAATTATCATGAGGTTGGACCAGGTCACATTTTGTCACTTGAAAGCGAGATCATAACAGGGTCATATCAGACTGTTGTTTACAGGGAAAACTAATGGTTTTCTTCTCTTTCTGTTCCAGCCACAGCAGGTACCCTTGGCAGAGCATCCCAGAGTCTGCAAAGAGTTAATCCAGGCGTAGGAACAAGTAAGAATTTTAGTCCTTTTTCTACCTTCAGAATACTGTCCATGCTGTACTATAATCCAAGCTACTGTCCTTTGTTTTATTTGGGTGAATAACTGAAAAGGCACAAGCAAGCAAAAAAATTTTTTTCTGGGATGCTTTTTCAACTTCTCTGCAAGCCTGCTTCTTTTGTTTCTCTGATTTGCTTATCCTAAAAGGTTATGTAAAATCAAATTAATGAGAAGAAAAGAGGATGAAATAATTTATTGTGGACCAACAATTAGGTTGAATTTAAGAACCTGCCTCTTTTTACAAATCCTATATTATGTTATCATTATGATTTTCAGATATATCTTTACCTAATGATCACATCGACAGTTAAACTCATGCCTTCAACCAAATTGCCCTGTGCTCCAAAACCCTGCCTTCCATGCAAGCTCTCTCTTCTCCTTAAACTGCCTTTGCACATCCCCTCTTGTCCTCTGACAGCCTCCTCCTTCATCCCCAAGACTGAGTTCAAACAGCAGCTCTGTGGGGAGGTTTCTCCAAATCCTCTAGGCCTGAAGAATTGTTTTGCCTCTGTGCTTCCTCAGGACTTTGTCCGTTATTCCATGATGGCATTTACCTCGCTACATTTTAGCATATATGTTAGTGCCATGAACGAACTCAGTGAGTTGTGAGGGCTGCCTAAATTAATTAATTATGTTGAGTTTTAAGGCAAAGCTATTTTTTATGCTTCTTCTAAACCCTCACATGACCTAAAAAAAATCCTGATCACATAGTGGATACCTTTAATTAAATTCTAGGGATGGATTTTTTTCATCCGTTGGAGTGTATGCTAGAGTCCACATTACAGAAACCAAGGAAGAGAGAACAGTGCACCTGAGTTTAAGCTCTTGCTGTTTCATTGGTAATTCTGGTGTCATTAAACCATAATTTGGATTCTATAACTAAATCACAGAATAAGTTTCTAATAGGAGATGTAAACATCATTTCCTTGGAGGTGACGCAAAGAGGGGGGATTGGTGCTGTTTTTGACAAATGTCGTCCACTTGTCAGTTGTGCCAGACAACAAAGTCTTTACGACCCTCCTGTTTCAGAAGCATCATACAGGTTAGTGTGCTCTCTGATTAATGTGAGGGGTTGTAAAAGGGGTGGCTGTTTGGTTATGTTTGGTTTCTCCCAGCCAGTATATCCCAAAGCCTTCACTCAAGAGATAATGTGACTTATTGTTAGTTTCCGTAAGGAAATGAAAAGCAATCAGTTAAGAATGTTCTACTAATGGTGCATGCTCCATCCCACCCTGGAACCCCCACACACACATGCAAACATCATACACTGCCCTTCGCTTTCCCCCAAAGTGTTAGCAGGATTTCCCCAAGCCATTTTCTTTGTCAAGGCACGGGGTCTAAAGATCTAAGCCTTGGACCTTGCTGAACTACAACCTCTGGGTAAGGCGGATGTGTTAATGAAATTCCTGCCAGTCATTGGGCCTCTGTTGATTTTCTGTCTTTGCCATAGCAAGAGCACAAGTGAATTGTCCTTCATCTGTGGTATATCACACAGACACTGACCTACCCCCACAAAGAAAAATCCTATCCTTCCAGCTTCTCCTTACCAAAAGTTACCTGCACTCTGTCCCAGAACTGATTGGGTAATGTCACACAAGTCAACAGACATGTCTGTATCCATGGGCACCTTCCACAATGTGCACGCTTTGACACGTGACCACCTTTATGATCTGAGTATCTCGTTGATCTGCAGCAGGCCCTAGCACTCACAGCCTCACTTGTCACTGAGTACACTGTCACCGTGTCACACATGTTTGACTCCCTGCTGTGCACCCAGCACTAACTCTGCTGGCGAAGAAAGAAATGAGCAAGGCATTGTCCTGATGTTAGGGAGCTCATATTTTCCCTACGGAGACAATTTCACAGCAAGAGCTAGTGTTCAACATAAAATGTCCCGTCAATATGAATTATAACTTATGCATTTCCTACGTTCACTTTTCTAAACTCTCAGATTCAAAGCAAAACCCATTGGGAGGAAAAAACAATCCTATCACAGCAAATCCTAGACAGAACTGACCAAACGTAAATGCACACCACCTCCCTCCTGCAGGCTACCTTTGCCTTACACTTGGGCTCTTGGAATAATCCCTTAGCAACTGCCTCCCTCCTCTCTCCTTACACCCTCTACCCCTTCTCTTCTTCCTTTCAGCCATCTTCCTCTGCCAGTCACAGCTTTAAGGACCCAACATACCGCTTTGCTCTAAATAACCTGAACTCTCTTGGGTGCCCTCCCTGCTGCCTACATCTTAAACAGCAAACCAAGATGCTGACATCCACCCTCCATCGTCTCTCCCCAGCTTGTGAGTTTAGGCTGCTTACTCCTGCACAGGAACACTGTGCTCCCCATCCTCTGCAGCTTGGCTCATCTCGTCCCACCTTCCAGAACTACCCTCATCCTCCTCACCCTGCATTCAGCAAATATAAATCCTCGTCATTCTTTAAGGTTCAGCCAAAATACTTTGACCCTTGGCCTGAAGCAGTTCCTCCCTTCCCCACGCTTGTCTTTGAGAGAGGTCATGCTATTTCATACCATTCTTAAGGGATATATTAAAGGCTGCTGTGGAGTACAGTTCTTTGCGTATTTCTCTTAGCTCCCTGTCTGGATTATGAACAGTCTTGTTCAGAGCTGTGTAACTCACAGTGCCTAAAATAGTACCCTAAACACAGTAAGTAATAAATGATATTGCAAATAAATTAATTCCCCTTAACAGTTCCCTGATTAACTACCCTTCTCCGACGTAGCAGTTCCCACCAGCCCCCTAGTTTTTGTGGAGCCCCTGGGCTGGTGGGGGCCATTCGCTGAGAGGCAGACCTCCCCGCTGTGTCATTCACACATTAATCACCTTACGTCTTCCTGCCATTGCTGAAAGACTCATAGGAATCAAATGGTTTATATCCAGAAGACAGACTCCTTACGGGCAAAGGACACAGTACGGCATCAGTAGAAAGGGGCATGTATTGAACGTGTGCATGCACACTTGTACACTTGGAGTGCCCAGGTACTAGCCTCTTTGTCCTCCCACTGCTCAGTCACATGAGGCACACTTTGTCTCTAGGTCTGGAACCACTACCTATGTGCCTGTCGAGCCCCTCACTGCCAGCAAGCCCGAAGTCTGCCCCTGATAGGGTTTCCCGTAGTGAGCAGGTCATGCAGGCACATTCTCGCTATGTGGACAGCTTTAACCAGCAGCCCCCAGGCTCCACTGAATTTACGTGCAAATCATAAATCTAATTGTATTGCTAAGTAGCACTGACAGGCTGATATATCCTGCAGTGAATCAACTCAAGGACCCGTGACTGTAGCGTGTTAATTATATTTAGTTAACACAGTTAACTAAATTATATTTAGTAAATACAGTCCAAACATCGCATGACCAAGCATAAGCAACTGGAGAAAGGCATGTGGTCAAACCAGACCAGCTAAGATTAACCCATGCAACACAACACCCAAAGAATTATCCTTTGCTCTAACCTTCTCTTTCTTCTCTTGCTTACCAAAAAGTATCCCATTTTCTAAGCACTCAGAGCTCTGCTCTCCGCATGATGAAAGGGCTTAATCCGTGTGAATGGGTATTTGTATGTTAATGGGCACAAACCACCATGTCTTCCACAGAGTAGATTCATAAGAAGTATTTTCTGGAAGAAAAGGGCTATTTTTGGAAGTCTCATGAGGACTTTTCAGCCCACACATGGGTAGCAGCCCACTTCAACTATGCAAAGGCATAAATAGGAACAAGAACACACATTCCGGATAAGAAGGAAATTGAGGGGGAATCCCAGTTTAAAGAGATATGCAGACATCTTGTTATACTTTAAAGAAAGAATGGTACAAAGTACCCCAATAAAAAGCTGCTTTTTGTCTCTGGGCAGAGTGATGAGGATGGTTAGAATCTTCTAGAAAAAAGTAAAACATTTTTAGTAGTCCTGAAGAAGGCAGATTCCTTGGTTAGGGTGCTTTGGTTCCATGCTCTGTGTTTCTCCAATAATTTTATTTGTCTCTCATAGCTGATTTTTGGCAGAGGATTTGATGATCATTTGGGCCAAATACATAAGACTTATTAAACATATATACAGAGAACTTTCTAGATGATTTGATATCTTTCTGAGAGGGATTTTTTCCTCTCATTTTTAAAAGTCTTTCCTTTTCACTGAATTTATCACATACTACTATGAAAATATAAATTTTGTAATCAATGGTATTTCCTCCTCAAATTAAAATGAATATTCAAGTGGAGAAAGATATTGAAGTTTCATTGGCATTTGGAGCATAATTAACCCAAGATTTTATGAAAACAGGCATTCTGAACATAAACATCAATGACTGAGGTCACAGTTTTGAAAGTATTCCAGAAGGTTATCATATTAGATGGTGACAGCAAATGAATGACTTAAATGTTTGTAAGTTCACAAACCACTTCCTTCACAATTATGAGTTACTTTTTAATAAACACACTTTTGGGAGATTAAAGTTTACTATTGTAACTGTCATCTTGCTTGTTCAGATCCATTGTACATTCTTAGCTGGACTCCTAGTGTCCTGTTTTCTCTTCCCTACCTCCTATTTTTCCGTACCACAAGCCTTCCTGCTCTCTGCTTCCACATTCATTCTCTGCCTAGCTCAGATCCAGTGATTCTTCTGCCAGTCATCTTCAGTAGCTCCCCACTGTTTTCTAAATGTCATCTCCCTGTTATTCAAGGAAGTCCCCACCATGGATCCCCTATGTGCTTTTCTAGCCTCCTCTCCCTTGTGTTGCTAGGTACATCAGGTTTATGTCCCTGCAGTCCTGTTTCATTTTGTGTGCTCATAGTGGCCCCTTCACCAGAAATTCTTTCTCATCTCCCAGTCAGAAGCAGCCCTTCTTGGGTTTTGTGTTTCAGGCAGATTTCAGTTATCACTTTATGCACAAAGCTTTGCCCTGTCGCCCCAGGAGAATGAGTGCTTCTGCGTGTACCTGGGATCTCTGCAGCTCTTTCTTTCTCCTTCTCAAGGAGAGAGAGCGTACTCAGCCCTGAAGGGCACTGCCTCTGGAGGAACACAGCTTTGGGTTAAGTCCTGGGCCTACTACTTCCTTCCTACATGACCTCATTTATGTTTCATAACCTTTCTGTACCCTGATTCTGTTCTGTTTTGTTTTATCTCTAAAATAAAGACGCTGATAGTACCTACCTCATAAAGTTGTGAGAATTACATGTGTTGATATATCTAAAGTAGTTAAAGTAGTATCTGTTCCCGTGGTGTTTATTGTATTCTCTAGTGGGTGTTATTTTAGTCCAACAAGTATTAGAATTGAACTGTGTAAAATTTCCCATACTCAACTCTATTTGGGACATTGTAACGTTATGTCATTTGTTTCAACCTAATGGAGACTTTCGTCTGCTTTCTATTCCCTCTTAATAGACTACCCTGAGGGACCAGGGCAGGTTCTTATACATCCTTGCGTCCTACAGCAGCTGATAAGTACCTAGCACATGCCATACCTAATGAGTAGCTGTTGGATTTCGCACACACACCAAAAACTAGTAAAAAAAATAGAATCCACATTTCCCCAATGTCTCAATTACTCCCCGGCTACCATAGAGAACCTCCATGTCCTTCAGCAGTCATTTATAAAAGGAGAGAGATAATGCTGTACAGGAGGAGAAATTTATCTTGTCCATTACCATCGCTACCTAGAGTCTTTCCTGAAAGCCTTCCACAGAACCTTAACTTCAGGTCAGGAGACTAGTGTCATGGTCTGTCTTGGAGAATGTCAGGGCATCTCCATGTCATTGCTATGGTAACTGGTGGCATTTCAGCTGCGGAGGGAGGAGGAGCCCCACTCCTGCCATCACTGCCTGCACAAGAGCTGAATGACCTTCTCAGTTTAAAGTGTTCTTTCTCCTAGATATTTTCAACCTTCAGGGCTTATTTGCAGACAATGCAGCTAAAATAAGCACAGCAGAAGGGAAGTGTGTCAGGGAAGGAATGGTATCTTCAGAGTGTGCAACATTTATTTGTTGCAAAGCTCTTGAGCTTTGGACGTGCATTGAGAGCAATGCTGACTTTGGGTTCTGACACTGAAGCTGACATTGAATTCTCAACAGTCTACTGTTTATAAATAATTCAGTAAATGACTCAGTAAGTAAATAGAGATTATTGTGATCCCTTTTGAGGGAACAGTGTATATGTTGGCTCCTTCTTGCACCCAAACTAGTAGTCACCCTTCCTGACTCACAGCTCTAATCTCCAGACATGCCAAGCATCCTACAAATACTATTCATCCCTCTCCCTTGCCTTGGAAGGCAGGTAGCATTATGCACTTTTTACAAGAAATGGAGGTACAGAGAAAACAGCTTTCCTAAGTCTCTTAGCAGATCACATGAGAGTAAAGAAGATACTGTAGGTACAAAATAAAGGGCAGATGATGCACATTATTGATAATTCTAATAATACAGACTTAACAGTAACTTTTGCCCAGCTTGAAACACCCAGATAAAGCCTGCCATTCATTCCCCAGTGTTAGTGCTTTATTGCACACCGCCCTGCTGTCGTATGAATTGTTGGAAGGTAAGGCTTTTTTGTAAGATAAATATTAGGTCTTCACTTTATCCTCTGTCAACTCCCAGCAATTTGCTGAGCTGTAATCAGTAGTAAGTAGGTATTTACTACTTAGTTTACAAGAGACCTGTTCTCTGTGCTTAGGCAGGTATTAGTGAAACCTCTGGAATGGGGAATGTGTCCACTGCTCAAGGTCAGCCTCCTCAAGTACCTGCAGGTCCCTTCTGATCATAAACCTATAGCAAGTCTTCTATTTCTTCTGGAACCCAAACAATGAGAAAATAAACAAAATCTACAGGCATAGGCCTCTGAAAGCCTTGATTTTAAGAGTACGTAAATTTGTTTTTAAGTCTGAGAAGGATGATTAAACATCTCCCTAAAAATTCCAGTGGGCCTGTGTGTACTCTATATACCAATTCCTAGTATGGTTTTTCTTCCAAAGCATAACACGCATTTTTCAAGGATGACATCCAAGACAAACATTCTTTCACCCTGGATGACCTCAGTGGGTGGTAACCCTTCTTATTAGTAACTGTAGAAAATAAAAGCATCCCAAAGTTGGTTGCGACCTTTGAGTTCTTCAAGCCTGCAGGCTTCTGGTTTGCTTCTCCATTCCACAGCTTCAAAACGAGCTCTGTAATCATTGCTTCTGAGAGAGGCCTGGCTGCTGCACGCAGGAGCCCCTCCAGGGAGGGCACCCCGGTCCATCATTCCAAAAAGGCTTCGTCCCACACCAGCTCACTTGTGATGAACTTTTTTTCAGATAATGTGCACTTGTGCATTAAAAAAAAACTTGAAATTCATCATATAGGTATGCCCTGATTTTAATACAAATTAATCTATACCCTGAAAAAGCAGACTATACATCACATTTATAAAAAAATATTTATGGAATTCAAACATGAATACAAATTATAGTGTGCCTCTAGCAAATATATGCATTTTATGAGATTTTATATATCATAAATATATACATTTAATGAGGTCACATATTTTTAAACCAAAAATAACTTGAGGTGATCAATTACTAAATAAAGAACTTATCAGTAGAAAAGAGGTCATACAACTTTCAAAAGGGCTTTTAAAAATATGATTTATAGGAAATGATTTACATGTAATTCACAATATATGATACAGAAAAAGCTACTTCTTTTTTTTAAGGTCAGGAATTATTTAAACCAGGGGTTGACAAACTATGGTCCTCAGACCAGATGCTTGCTTTAGTAAAAAAAGTTTTATTACAACACAGCCAGGCCTATTTGTTTCAGATTATCTATGCCTCCTTTGGGGATACAATGGCAGAAACATAGACTATAGGTTTGCAAGCCTAAAACATTTATTATCTGACCCTTCAAAAAAAGTGTGCCAACCCGTTACAAACAGAAAAAAAGATGATTTCTGTAACGTATTTTGTGGCACTAGTCTTGTTTGTATTGTTTGTTGTCTTTTAGTCTCCCATAGAAAAGTATCTCCAATTTGGTAACTGACATTAATGAGAATACTCATTAATGGTATTAATGGAGAGGACTCACTTTATGAAGTTACTTCACAGTTAACTCTTCCGAGAGACACCATATTGTAAAGTGAGATTAACAGTATCTCCTAAGCAGTGTGGACATGGACATTTATTATTATTATTGCTGGTACCACATCAGATGCAAGCTAATTATCTACTAATGCCTGGTGACGGATGGAATGGGCAGGAACTTGCAGTGGGATTGTCAGAATGCACCATCATTATCACAGAGTGCTTATCTTATGAAGAGTTATAGTCAGTGTACCACATGGCTCCAGTATGAGGGCTGACTTGACTTTTCAGGTTTGTAGACCTTTCACAAAATGACTACTGCCACCAAATCCATGCTGCAGGATAAAGACAGAAGACTCTTCTACTAGGAGCCTGTACAGTATAAAAGACTCACAATTTTGAGAACTCACAGCATCATAATTGATATTACAATTCAGATGAGCGGCCTTCGTTGAGTCCTCTTGGGGTTCTCAGGTAGTGTTCATATCTTTACGGCTGAGGTTATCTTTTGATTCTTTATGTGTTATTGAAAAGTAGCCTTATCTCTTCTTTTTTATCTGTTAACATTACCTAATACATAGAAGTTTAAGTTTGGATGGATGTCAAAGCAAATATATGCAGGAGAGCCCATCTGAGTTCTGTACAGGTGTGCACATGGCTGTGTGCGCCTGCTGTGGTGCAGCTCTTGCCAGGCAAACCCCAGAGAAATGGAGAAGCACCTGAATAGCATCGTTAGTGTGACTGATACTCTTCTTTTTCTGAATTCCAAATGCTTCTAAAATAGTGCATTTTTGCATTGATGTCAAGTAGCTGTTGTTTGCACATGGTATCTTTGCAGATTCTAAGTTCTTGGAGGGCAGTGACTTAGTCTTCCTCATCTTTATAGCTCTGCTCCCTGCCTCACAAGTTAAACAGGCCTTCCACAAAATGGGAGCTTAGTATTTGTTAAATGCATATCATACAGAGTTCCAGGAATTAGTGGTGTGCAAATGCAGAATGAAAGTGGCAGGAGGGGCGTTAGCACAGACTTCATGGCATTTGAATTTGGCATTTCCCTCTAACACCAAGAGCAGCACAGAGGAGTAAGGTACTTGTTTCTTTAAATCTGAGAGTGGTAGATGCATTTCCTCTTCTGCCATTTTTCTTTCTCATGGGGAGAAGCAGACCAGAGGGTCCTACAAAAGACTTGGAGGTGTTTGTTCTTATCATACAGCAATGGTTGCAGGCTCTGTGTTGGCTTCAGTTCATGTCCCAGGCTGTGTGATGAAGACTTTGGGGCTTGGGGAGCTGGAGGCCGTAGTTGTCTTACATGTATGCACCTGCCACACTGCCGATATACCATGAGCTGCAGTTCCTCTGTCAGTGGAGATGTCCACATCTATCTCACAGGGTCACTGTGAGGTCACTGGATTGGTGCACAGAAATCTGGCACAAAGTAGACAGGAAGTAAATGTTAGCTGTTGTTTTTACCACTACCGCTGGACTGCTGTTCCCACCACTGTTACTCCTGCTGAAAGAGGAGCAATACCCTGGGTCACTGGACACGCCCTACCACCTCCTCACCCCACTCCCCAAGGCTCATCCCCAGTTTAAGTTTATTTACATTTTCTGGGAGGACAGCAAGGACTTGGGACCTCCTGTGGTATATCTCCCGTTTGAGTAGTATATATTTTTAAGGACACAGAATTCTCACAGTCTCCAAAGAAGACTTTGTCACTGTCTTCAAAGAAGATGAGGAAGACTAAGTCACTGGAGGCAGCCCAATTTGAGAAAAATTGATTTAACAAATGCATTTTAATGTTATAAATGGCTTTTAATTGCCATTTAATCTACAAAAAGGGCACAACTTAATCTGTAGCCAGGAGGAGCCTTGTTTGAGAAGCCCTGCTTTCGTGTTCTGCCTGTAAGCGCCTCTGTGGGGCCTGTGGGTCAGGCTGCGCCCAGAGGGGTGGGGGAGCAGGAGGCACTGAAAAGGAAGGCTGAGAGGCTTGCCACCCGCTTCATGGCCAGAGGGGAGCTGTGGGCGCAGGCCAGAAAGACACCCAGATGGAGAGGTGGGGGGAAGAGGGAGAAGGGCAGCCTAGACGCCTCATTGCCCTGGGGTGGAACTGCCCTCAGGCAGGATTAGGTACTGTGTTTGGTGCCAACTAGGGTTGTTCCCTTTCCTTCCTCCTTCCCCTTAGGTACAGAGGAAGGAAAGACTGTCCTTAGGTACAGAAGAGACAGGCTGTACAGATAGCTAAAAGATGTGCTATCTAAGCAAATTTTCCAAAGAGCAATTTTACCCACTACTGGACTAAACCCAGTCCCCAGCTTCTTTCTCTGAGCTTTCAGGACATTGCATGCCATGTGATGAACTATTTGACAAAGATCATGTGCTGTCTTACTGATAGAATTCTTTTATATGTGTACATTTATAAGCCCCTGGAATCCCTAACTTAAAATTTGTTTTTGCTTCAGAAGTTCAGCTCTAAGGAGGCTTCCCAGATCAAGCTTCACAGCAGCAACAAATGATGTATTAACTCGTGGCTAAGGCCCCAGGCTAGCCCACGGTGGCCTGTTTGAGTCGTGCTGCAGATGAGCTGTGGCTGGCTGGGTACTGGACCGGGGGCTCCTCTGGACGTGAGGAGGAGGAAAGCCTCCCACACCATTTCCCATTTCATGCTGCTCTCTCTGTCCCTGTCCCCCCACGTTCCCCTACTCTAAATACCCTGCCTTTCCTGGGAAGGGTACAAAAATTTTGAACGAAATGAAAGTTTCCTTGTTACATATTCAAAATTTTAGTTTTTGACTGATACTCTCGGTTAAGCCCTGAGTAAATAACCTCCTGGGGTGTAGTGAGCCTCAGTGTGAGAAGTTGTCAGGCCAGAAAACAGCATAGCATACACCAACTCCTTCCTGCCTTGCAAACCTCTCCTTGCTGAGGTATTTACAAGAGCAGGTGCCTTATTTATTAGTCATCAGTTATTGACAGGACTCAAGACACATCCCCAGCTCCTTTTGGCGAAACCAAGACTAAGAGAGAAGTACACACACTAAAAAAAATGATAAGCTCGGGAAGCCAGGACACTAAAAAAGAACAGATAAAAAATGAAATCAAACATTTTCAGAGGAATAGAATCAGGGATGAGAGAAGCAGACTCCTCAGGCAGCCAATGGAAAGAAGGAAACTGAGTTCAGAAGGATCACAACTTAATTTAAAGGATTAAAAGTCATAGGAGACCAAGATTTCTCAAGTCACCAAAAGAAAGGAGGCTTAGCCTTGTTCTTCAGCCTGCAAAATGACCAAAGCAAGATCTGTATGTCTAATTTGACAAAAGCTGATTTCCCCTCTTTCCCCTTTGAGCCTGTAATTCTGTCCTCCTCACACAGCCTTGACAATCATCTCACCTGTAATAAGTAACTAGCTCTGATGTGCCTCTTAAGGGATGGCCCAAAAACATTTCCTTTGGGAGTCCTTTCTCTGAAAGAGACCTGGAGATAAAGGGCAGGAGGCTTCACCGGTATAACCAGAGCCAGAGCAAGAGCCGAACTGTAAGCTTCTTACTTTAGGACTGGAGACATGGGGGCTAATACATAATGGGCAGTCTTTTGTAGGAGTGTGTGAAGAATCATTTGTTTACAGCTGATTATAAACCCCAAAAGCATAATGGATTTAGGAAAGATTCTCAGTGAATGATGAAATATTTAGGTGTGCTCTATTCTGGTTGAAACAGGCTGACATTTGGGAACCAGATCAACCTTATTATCTGAATGTTCCTTATACAGGAGTTCACAGTTCCACCCATGATATATTCTTTCCATGAAGGTGGAACTGAATCAAATTAAGCATCTAGGCACCATACTGCCAGATTATAGGAAACAACAGGGATAAAAGAACATTTTAAATGACTCTTCAAGCATGCAATAAGATAAAGGAAATTATCTTCAACCAAAAACTCTTATAACAAAAAGAAGAAAAGTCATGAATTTGAACAGACTTAAGAGACATTGTACAGGCCTGTTTTGCATCCTGATTCAAACAAATAAATTGTCAAAAGACATTCTTTTGAGGTATTTTTGGAACTCTTGAGCACAAACTGGGAATTAGATGATACTGAGGAATCATTAATTTATGAGGTGTAATACTGGTATTATTTTTTTAATGAGAGAGTCCTTAATCTGTAGAGATATACTGTATATAGTTACTGATGAAAGCAGATGATTTTAAAAAGTAAGTAGGGAAAGTAAATAAAACAGGATTGGTAAAATGCTAATAATTTTTGAAGCTGGGTGAGGAACATATATACTGAGTGGTTCATTAAACCATACTATTTTTGTGTATATTTGCAAATTCCATAATAAAAGTAGAGTAAACTCTCACAAACAGATGTTCTCAACCCCTATCCTCAAGTACAGACAATTAACATTCCCAGTGGAACCCGTGACATTAGCCTTACTAGTGACTGAAAAGTGGGAAAGGCTCTTATATGAACACATTTAGAGAACTGCTGTGGGAAAACCAGTAAATGTTTGAATTCTGGCTAACTAGACATTGAACGAGTTGTGCTGAAGGGTACGGTCCTGAAGGGTTGATGTGGAAAGGCATCCTTCTTTTCAAGTAGCAAGAAAAATAAATGATTAGGCTAGAATTTCAGGCTGTGGCTCTAGGTCATATTTGATCTCAGTTTGGGAATATTTCATTGTTGCTGTTATCTAGCATGATGTTATTTGCTTGCACATAAGCTTGGCTATATATGTTTAATGTTGGTGCGAGCAATTTCCTAGAACTGAAGTCACATCACAGTAAACACTGCTGTGTCCCAGTAGAAATTCCAAGACATGTGACCATGTAGTATTTATATTCTGCCCCATAAGTCAGCCTCTCACCACTCAAGAAACAAGCAAAGATAACCAATAGGCTTCTGATTAAATAACAGACCAAAAAGAAAGAGGAGAGCAGAGAGAACCAGTTAGTTGCAGTTTTCTAAATGGAAGCTTTTCCTTATTTCTGCTTTCTAGCTATTTGCTCCTGATGCCACAACTGGGAAGCCTTGCCATTTACAAGCCTACAGAGAACATCTGTAATATGGCACTCCTGCCCTTGTTCATGCTATGTGGCCTATTTCTTCCCACTCACCTCTGCCCAGCTGTCCTGGGTCAGGGGCTTAGAGGCTGAGAGCATGCAGGGAGTGTAGTCCATTCAGGCTCACATAAATGAGAAGTCCAAATGATAACCAAAAATAACAATTTCATTTCAAAGACTACTCAGTTCCCTTAGTGTTGCTGACTGATTTCTAGGAGCCCTAGTCGCAGCTCTTGGATGTCTCAGACCCAAGCAGAGGACTCATCTGTGCTGTATGCATCTGCTTGTTGGCCTAAAAGCCATCAAAACTGGTTCATAATTTGGCCTACTCTGAAGTGAAAAAGTACACTTGAGAAATAATTCCTAAAATATAACAGTGAGATATGTACTAGATGTGTCTTTCCACCAAGTCATCTTTTATGGTTTCCCACAATGTTATCTTCCATTCCTCCCATACCTAAGGTTCCACAGAGCAGGACAAGTCAAAGAATGTCGAGGTTTTATGGGAACATTTAAACCAGAGGCTTTGGGCAAGCAAGCAAAAGGTGTACTGGAAATGAAGCCTCTCTCTCTTCCCCTATCTATGCCAGACAGCTGGCAGGAGATCTCTCGGGCAGGAGATCTGATACAAATGAACCCAGCAAATTCCATTCATTCCCCACTCCTCTCTTTGCCTGACTTAGTCCATGCCTGTATATTAAGAAAATGCTGCTTTTTAGCCTATAGCTAGCTGGTTGAGGTTTTGGCCATGCAAGCTGATATGGATGAGTCTACATCATTCACAGTAAAAGTAAAAGCTTTCTTTGTATTCACCCAGGTAAATAAGCAGAAACAGGTCTAAAATACATTAGAGTTAAATTCCATGAGGACAGAGATTTCTGCTTTGTTCCTTGTTGTGTACTTGGCACCAAGAACTGGCCCATGGTGGGTATGCATGAAATACATCCTAAAGAAATGGCTGGTCCTGTAGGCAAGAAGTCCTCTGTGCTTAGATGGCTCATTTTCCTATAGGCTCAGAGCCTAGATAGAAAATATTGCCATGCTGTTGGTCTTGTGGACTGATTTGAGGTGCTTGGAGATACCCTTCAGCAAGGCACATCAAGAGAGGACACCCTTGAGACCCCACAGTGGTCAGCAACGTGTCCATCCGCTTTACCTTGCCCGTCCTAGAGCTTCAGATTAAGAGTCATTGCAGAAACCAGGCTGGGAATCATACCTTCCACAGCCTCCCATACTGAGGTTTGGAGTTTTTATTTTCTTTTTTGGCTTTTTTGTATCTGAAGTTGTTGTTCAGAGAACCATATTAAGACTATGATTCTTCCATTACCATGCATTTCTGTTACCAACAGAGGAGGTAAATGAATCACTTAAAATGAAACCATTCCATCTTCTTAGTATGCTATAAACATGGTCTTAGCTTTGGCTGTAATGATAGTATGTGGGTGATGCTGCTGAAAAAATGGTATAATTATAACATTATGTTTGAGAACCATCTGAGTAGAAAACACTGAGCTGCACCGCACAAAGTTAAAGATGGGATGTGGTCCTTTTTCAATGTGAATTAGACCAGCCAACCGCAACCAAGAGCTCTGTAGGATGATATTAATGGTATAGTAAAATCAAGGGCCCTTGTAAAATGAAGGCCCTTGTAAAAATGAAGTAAAAATGAAGGGGAAATCTGGTGCCTTTCTTTAATTTTCACATGTTCTTAGGAGTCTTACATGAAAGGGTAATGCAGAGCAGAGAAGCTCACCAACTTGAAGGAAGAATGAATAAAACCACAAGAAGCTAGCTTAGAAAAATCAGCCCTCTAGCTTGTTTTTCCCTCTTCCCTCATGGCAAAAGGACCTTATGGAGGTTTATCAAGTATCTACAGTTTTAGTCACTCAGATACACATTTTAAAGTTTTTGCTTTAAAGTTTTGAAATAAGTTTTATTTAGTTCTCTGAATATGGCTGTCTTCCTCTTAAATAGCCTTACCCAGTGGTCCTAGATTTTATGCTACCATAAATTTTAAAAGACCATGTTCTTTAACTTGATTGGGGTGTGGATGACACTGTGTGCATTTGTCAAGTCATTGAAATGTAAACTTACATTTGTGCTTTTCACTGTGTATAAAGTTTATCTCAATTTTTTAAAAAGTGCCTAGAGTACCTGCTCCATCACACAAAAGTACCTTTCGAAGCCTGTTTCCTTTCTTTTCAAATATGGGAATATTTATATTTACACTCAACTTTACCAGGATCAGATGTAACAAAGATGTATGTGTTCCCTTCAGGTGTCTAGGACTCTGTAAATTATAAGGCCTTCTGAGGTTTCCTCTCACAGGAGAGGAAGTTATGGTTTGTTCCAAACAATGAAACAGGGAATGGAGAATCTCGGTCATATAACCGGGATCTTGGGTTATTTTGTCCAGTGAAGCGGGACATGGCCAGCAGTGCAAGGAGTTTGTGTCTGTATGTATGTATGTGTTTTGGAGGATGGAAGGGAAAATAATTTGTCTTCCTGACTTCATCTGTATTCCCAGCTTTTCCTAGAGCCTATTCCTCTCTTTACCCCAAACCTCAAAATATCACTCCTCACCTTGCTTTTTAATAAACATCAAAAACCTAGGATTTCACTTGGCCTTGTCCTACTATACTTTCTTGGTCTGTGACATACTAAATATATAATGATAGTAACAGTAACATCAAGCAGGAGGAGGTCAAATAGAAGTAGGAATGACTAGAACTGTTCCCTGGAGCTGACTGGTAGTTCGCATGGGCACCACGATTCCAATTTGGTTCTTTTCACTTTGTTCGTTTTGTCACGTCCTCAACAGACCATGACAAAGTGCAATATCTGTGGTCCTTAAGATCTTGTTTCCTAAACCTGACCACTATATCCCCTTCCTGGATCAGTATGACAATCTTTTCTGTCTGAGAGATTTAGAAAGCATAACGGACTTTCCTAAAACTTCCCTCAAACGAGAGGAGTCTTTGAAACGCAAGGCTCCAAACATACCCTCAGAGGCCTTGCTGAAGCCCTCGGACTCCAAGTCAGACAGGTGTGGCTTGGATTCTGACACTGCTCCTTACTAGCTCTGCGGTTTTTGAATAAGCTCTTAACCTGTGAGCCTCAAATTGCTGATCTGTTAACAAGGAGAAATGCTACCTACTTTGCAGGCTCGCAATGAAAATTTCCACTGAGCTTCATGTTAGTTTCCTCTTCCTTTTTTTATGGAGCTCTGAAAATAAGTGGCTGTAGGAAGTCATTAACATTTCATTAACACAAGGGGAATATAACACAAGGGGTATATAAATATGCCAAATCTGAGATCTGAGATCCTTCAAAATATTTTTAAAGGGGTATTAATTTGGAATTTTATAAATGGCATAAGGAGTATTTATAAAATAATAACAATAATTAGTTTAAAATAAACAAACATACAAAATACCCTAATTGCAAATCTGGGAAAAATAAACTGAAGACAAATATTCAGCAAAAGAGAAAATTATCTCAGAATTAATGTACAGGACCCTTGATATTTGCAAGTACAGAAGTCATAAAACCCCATTTAAGAGGAAGCAAAACCAAAAAGCTGGTTCTCTCTCAAGGGCTCTTGAAAACAGACATCTGGAAAATTATGGTCTGCTCCCTGGGCCTTATTTCCCACTCCAGGGGAATGAGCAACCTCCTTATGCATAAGAAGAATAGCTAAAATAACTAAACGAGATGAAATGATTTATCAGAACTGGTTAAAATAATTAGGTCTGAAAAAGCATGAGCCTGGCCATGGTGTGGGGTAATTTCTGCAGACATTTTGAAAATAAAATAGCCTAATACAAAGATTTAGTTTGACTGCTGAAAAGCAGAGTGACAGGTTGAAGAACTGAGAATGTTCTTCAGATACCGTTTACTTTGGTGGTAAGCCAGCCATGCAGGGAAGAAACCAGAGTCCCATCCTTTGTAATAAATATAGATTTCAATTGGAAGGAGAAATTAGAAAGATAGGTGTGAACCTTCAACCTATATGCTAGTGAATTGGGCATATTTACTAAGCACCTATTATAAGCATTAAATTATCTTAAGTGACCCAGGGAATGGATGAGGAAGGAGCCAGGAGTAGGAAAAAAAGTAAACATGGCCCCTGCACCTGAAAAGCTTTTAGTCCCATTTTCCTTATACCATGATGTTTTTCAAAGTCACAAGAGGGCACATAAATTTACTAAGGATAATATTACAGAGCTTAACAGTGACACTTAAATGCTCCTATTATATTCACTACCCCCGTTATCTGCAGTTGCCTGGGGGAATTGCAGGCAAGGACAGGAAAATGCCAGTACCAGCCAGTTCCAGATAATGAAGTTATTTGCTCCAAAAGACTTCACTGTACTATTTAGGTTGGTTGGAACTAAAAAATAGTAAGACTGATTTTCTTATGTAGCTCATGAGTTAACCTAACTCTAAAGAACATTCCCAAGAAAGGGTTTTAAAAATCGTTTGGGCATTTATTTGAAATTTCCTAAGGTAGTCACTTTTAAAGATAATGTTATTTACATATATGAGTGCTGGCATGATGATTAAAATTATGCTTTATTACTTTGTAATGACATCAAGTACTAGTAATTGGAATAAAATCTGTGAGATTAGTGAATGCAATAGTAATAGATAGTATATGGAATTCTTTCTCTAAGAAGCACATGATTGTTATAATTGTCCTCCTGGGACCCTGAGCCAAATAAGGGGGTAACATAACCTTTATATTGAGCAGCTTTCCAAGCAGTATAAATTCATGAGTGCAGGGAGCCACTGTCAATTTACAGCCATAAAGTCCAAGGTGATTTTAAATGGGTATAGGTCTTCATTAGAATACACTGGACTTAGCTATCCTGCTATATGGGGACTTCACTGGAAGAAAGTGGAGTTGTTGAATAGGGAAAAGAGATCTTGGGAATAGGGTTCTGCTTGATTGTTAAGGGACTCCAGAATGATTCGAGGAGACTTTCATGAGTATTGACAAGGCACGGCTTCCTCTGAGTGAATGTTAAAGAAGCCGCACTACACTGCTCCTGTGTTCCCCTAAGGCGTGCCTGGTTCACATCTGAGAGGAAAGTCTCTATTTTACAATGGTTTGGTCCCAAGTAACCTTCAGTCTCCACACAACCATATCTCTGATCTTTCTATCACCTTTCCAGCATCTTGCAAATCCCAAAACGTTTGAGAAACCTCCAGATTTCTCCAGGCTGGATCAGGTTTTGAGTGGATACTCTGCAGTGATGAAAATGAAAGAGAAACCCAGGTGTACTGCGGTATATTATGTCTGCCTTGTCCATATAAGATGTGAAATTTAACAGCTGACCTGACCACTTGTCACTGTTGACACTCCTATAAAATTTCTCAAGACAGGAACTCTGTGTTCTAGTTCAAACCAAGTGAATATTTCTGTTTGTTGACCTACAGCTTCAAAGGTGCTAAGCCATCAGTCTAGAAAGATTCTTTTACTGACCTCTGTTTTAAATTATTGTAGTTCTACTAAATGTCTAAGGAATCTTGCATATTTCCTTTGTGTCAAAAACACTAGCCTTTCTCTTTTTCCTTGTTCTATATGTTTAGGTTTTCTCTCATCTGTTAACCAGTGGTGTCTTGAATTTTAGAACCAGATGGGTGGTGGTGCAAGGACAGTTAAAAATGCACTGGTTGTGAATTTCAGAGGTCCGGTGCAAATCTCATCTCTGCCTCTTGCTAGCTAAATGGACTTGGTTAAGCTGTTTAACCTCTTAATCTTACATCCCCCATCGACATAATGGAGATAATACTAAAGCCTTCTGTGGTTGTCTTGAGCATTAAACATATGTGTTTCTGGAACATAGTTGCATGCACTGAGTGGCAGCTGGATCGGTCCCAGTGTCCTGCCCCCAAGAAGGAAAAGGCACATCTCAAAAGACCAGAAACAGGTCATCCTTTTCAAGATGAAGAGTTACAATCTCTTCTTCGATGTATCTAATTCTACTGTTTCATTTCCTTTATGAACCAGAAGTTGTCTTATACCTTACCAAACAAAGCTCATAGAATGAATATAAGACAGTCTTTCAAATGTTAGCCCCTAATGACCTCAGGACGGTAGGGGAACCTCTTATCTTGTCTTTTCTCCCTTTCTGACTACCAGATAGCACATTTGGCCTGAGAATTGGGATCCAAAGGTACACAAATGAACTAGGGGAGTCAAAAATAGTGATCCCTAAGCCCCTCCCAGAGAATTTCTTTCAATAGATCTAGGATGGAACCTAAGAAGCTGGATGTTTATCAAGCTCCCCAGGGAGCCCTGGTGTAGGCAGACTTCCAGGAGCACACTTTGGAAACACTGGGCTGTAGAAAGGGTATACACCTTCTGTAGCAGTTATGCAGACCACTACAGCCTCTCAGCCAAGATTCTGCAAAGAAAATGGAGCCAACATAGAAAAAAAACGTCAGGAACATGGAGACCCCTCACCTGGGAGGGAAATTCCTCTTGTTCCTGCCCCAGAATGCCAGACTATATTCTCCATTCCCACATTAATTTTTTATTTTTAAGCCATTCCTCATTCCCCATTCTCTTGTACAGTTCAAAATAGTGAATACGTTTTTAGTAATTCTCTTGCTTATGAGAGTTCATTTGAAAAAAGCTAATCAAAGGAGTAAGCACTGTAAGTGCCCAGTGTCTTTCTGCTCTAACATCTGAGTCTTTCCTTTGCACATAGTTGCATTTTATCTGGAGGGCAGATGCCTCCTCTTTAATATTCCTTTTACTTGTGTGCTTCCAACACAGCAATCCTTTAAGCATGAAGGCATCTGGAGAGTTGTGAGAGGATAAGGAGCCTGGGTCTGTGTCCTGGACCTACATGTGTACCCGATAAGTTAACCTGAGGAGGGGATGAAAGCAGCGTAGGATGAAGTGGAAAGGGTTTGGCTAATAGGAACTTGGGACTCTTTGCTCTGTGGTGACACTGGCAGTCCCTAAACCTCTTGCCTCCTTTTACTCATTCATCTGTAAAGGGATTTGCTCAGTCCTAGGTTACTGAAGTTTGGATTCTATGTCCCATTGGTAAAATAATTTTGAACACACCCTCACAATATGCATGTTTACATGCACAATGTTTTAATATATTTTTCTTCTTCTAGACTTATATTTCATATGAAGCATATAAACATATATTTTTTATAAAGCTGAACCAAGCAATATTATAAAACATCTTGGTCTTAATGTTTGATAGAACAAAATACTTCCTGCAATGTGTTTGAAAAAGTTTACTTCATTTGGAGGGGGAGTCCTCATTTAACAGTTTATGCAACACAATTTGAAGGTTTGATCTATATTACATTTATTTTAATATTTGGTTTAATTCCTATCTCATTCTCATGTCTGTAAAAGGCACAACAATATACACTAAGAGGTTCAAAAAATGAATAGTAGTTGTAGTAGGTGTCGATCTGTTTCAAATAGTCTTTAGGATAATTTCCCATTCTAGAAGTCAACTTCCTGTCATATTTGGTTAGAGCTTATCCTACAGGTAAAAAAGGATCCATCTCCTTATTATTGACTTGGGCCTGCTTTATTAGAATTACCTTCAATATGAGATTTCCTTACATGAATATTTTTAAGCCACTTGTTTGTTACATCATGATTAGTTAAACCACCATAATTGTCAGTATAATCTGATTATCCATTAAATCAGCCATGTGGAACCTGCAGAAACTCTCTGACATGTTAAACAGAGACAAGCAAAGGTGCTGTTCACCAAGCCCCCGAGCTGTACTGTCCCCCCTACTCTGCCTGCAGAATTCTCCTCATACCAGATATGATGTGTGACTGACACCCATGCTCAGCAAAGGTCCCACGTAACTCATGTTCAGCATTAGTAAACCTTATTTTCTTCCCTATTTTAGATGAAACATAGAAATAATGTGTTTAGTGCTTTCTTTTCATTCCCCAATGGATCTTCTTGCCTAGTGCATTTTGAAGACAATAAGCAGTAATCTTTCGGTCCTACCAGCGATTATGTAGCCTCTAATTTTTCCTAATTTCAAATACCTCTTTTGCCAGTATTCACAGCCTGCTTTTGCTAATACACTTTTCCACCACGTGAATCCTTATGTCATATCATGCAACAGCTTATCCCAGACCTGTCTTTTCACTCCTGAGCATCCCCTATCCTCCAATTATTGCTCTGCCTCTAACAGCCGGGAAAAAGATTCTGGCAAGATATAGTATTGCCCTACCTGCCCAAGAGTCAGCAATTGTACTATTCCACATTGCAGTTCACCCTACTATGTGTAAGGAGGAACCTGGATAAAAAACACTCAAGAAGAACCACAACTTTTTGAAAAATGTTTGAATTATGTGAGAGCTTAATGTTTATGGAAACCTTTACTTTATTCAGGAAAATTTAGACCCAATCTATGCATTTTGTTTTCAATTTCCTAGCTGACTATACACCTAGATACCTATTTGCTGCCATCTAGTGTAATAAAATAGGTGGATTATGCATGCAATTCTCAACTCACTACATGGTTGAATGTTAGTACTTAAAATAATTCTTCATTTTGGTTTCTTATAAGCTTTCAAAATGCCTAATCAGAGACCTGTTTTTCTTATCACTAGGATCCTGAACATGGTCTTAATACTGCCATAGAATCTAGAGTTCAGGAGCAAGCTTGAATCACTTTCTAGAAATGTGACACTTAGAAACTTCACAGGGCCTTAGAGTTGGTTGGTTCATCCGAAGTAAATACATAATAATAATCAAGAGGCCATCCAAGGTTAGTGAGCATGATTTTTCCTTCATGGAGGCATTGGAACACATAGTCTGGCTTCTTACAAGTCATGTGACCTTGGCCAATTCACTTCTCTTTTTTGGAGCATCATTTTCTTCATCTGTAAAATGAAATAGTGGGCCTAACTGACCTTTCTAACTTTAAGAGTGTATGACTGCATATAAACTGTTTTCTCTTTGAAACTGTCAAAATTATGTTCCCAGAATCCTCTTATATGTGAAATACATGTTATATCTCTAACTCTTCTATTCATTCATTATTCTTTTGTTTATGGTTAAAAGTGAGCAGAAATCCTGACTTGGAAGAGAGAGAGGCAGGTGTGGGCCACGAACTATGGCCTTCATTTGAAAGTTATCCAATGGAATGTCCACCAAGGGACAAGCAGATACTCACTAATATGCATCTAACCCCTTCTCTTAACTCACAATGGCAAATTTTGAAGCATAATACTTGTTATAAATGATCAACTTCCTAAACTGCACCCCCATTTTTTGTCTCTCCATCTCCTATCAGAACTCCTGTGAAGGGCTCTAGGTCTGTTTGTAACTCACACTGGTCTTCACTTTTTTGTATACAGTCCTAAATAGCTACTGCAGCATGGCCTAAAACATTTCATTTTCTATTCCAGTATGTCCTACAATGTTTTATTTTCAAATCATTTCATATATGTAAATCTAATTTCCCCAACCAGACTCAAAACTTCACAGAGACAGGGACTTTCACTAGTTTCTCATTTCCATGAGGGGATCTGGCCCTGTTGTTTAGTAACTGCATATGGTTCTGATAATAAGGATGCTTTTTGTATTCACTTCATATAAATGAGAGTAAAAGGTGAAGTACAGTACCTTCTCAGAGCTAGTACAGGACAGTTAATCTCTAAGTTCTAGTCTCTCTCTACAAGCTCTCTAACTGATCACAGAAGCCAATAAATCTCTGAGACTAATGCAACCTTACCATAAAGAGAAAGCCCAGATAAAACTGAAAGAGGCAGTTTAGCTCATGAGGGAAAAGAAAAAGCCTTGAGGTAAGAAAAATCTAGATTCAAATCCCAGCTTTTCTGCTTGTTAGAGTTTTGACTAAAAATTATTTATCTTTTCTGAAATTAAGCTTCCCTATCTACAACACAAAGATTGTAATCCTGTTGCACAACCTTCCTCACAGAACAGCTATGAAGATGAACCAAGAAAGCATGTGGCAAGAACTTAGCATAGAGTAGGAGCTCAAATGATGGTAGTTAAAAATAACTTTTATGCATTAAGTAAAATGCTTTTGCTCGTTACATACAACAAAAATTATACAATTTAAGTGTAATTACACAATTTAAATATAATCAGAGCACCTACTGAAGTATTAAACCAGGCCATACATTCCCACAGAGCAGGGGAATCCTTCTTACCAAGGGTGAATTTGTCCCCCAGGAGACATTAGGCAATGTCCAGAGACGTTTTGGTACTCACAGTGTGGGGAGAGGGCAGTGCTACTGACATCTGGTAGGTGGAGGCTAGAAATGGTACTAAGCACCCCACAACACACAGGACAGCCCCCCACAACAAGGAAATATCTGGTGCAGAATATCAATAGTGCCAAGACTGAGAAAATGTGCCATAGAACCTAAGGAGTCCATTACTTCTGCCCTAAATTTGTTTTGCCTTTAAGAATGACTGGGTGCATGGATAAGAAGGTAGCTTCCAATTTGGTGGATTATGAAGAGACTTACCTGGTCCTAAATATCTTTCTAAGTGAACTATTCCAGTGCTTCAATTCTCACTGTGAGGCATACTGTCAGGTTAAGGCATTGCCTGTTATGTTTCAAAAATTTCCTTGGAGGTGGAGGTCAGTAGATGAAAAGAGTCAGGATCTACTAATCAGTAAGAATTGGTGCATTTGTTCTCTGTAATTATGGTGGGTTTTTTGTTGAAAACCAACATGTGCCAGGTGCTTTATGTAAATAGTCTGATTTCATTTTCAGCAGCTTTGTAGGTATTTTGGTCTTATTCACGCATGGGAAAACTGGGGCTTCGAACATTGATGTATTTCTAGTAAATTGCACATCTGCATTCAGACCTAAATCCACTGGCTCCCAAGCCTGTGCTCTCTCTACTACTCCGTATTGACCCTACCTAGCAAGCATCTAAGACTGGAAATGGGGATGGATGTGTTTTTAAAGAAAATTAAATAGCAGAGAAAGTTTTAGAAGGTTGGGAGCTATGCTCAGTGGGGTCAGGTTGGATCCACTACTGAGGGGGCTGAGCATCCATGAACTAAACCAAAAGCTCTGAGCTCTCGGGAGAGTGGGCCCCAGGGGATGGATTCACTGAAAGGGCGGTTAGCACCATGCCATAACACACAGCTTGCCAATTTAGCAATGTTTTTCAGGTCTTCCACGTTTAAGTCTGAAGCAGTATATTTTCTGAATTCTTTGTTTTTAATTAAATGTGTTTTTCCTTTGAAATCAGTCTGAAATCATCTAAACCAAAATGTCGAATACAAATATAATGTGGGCTACATACGCAATTTTAAATATTCTAGTAGACATATTATAAAAAGTAAAAAAAAAGTAATTTTAATAATATATCTTATTTAACCCAATGTATCCAAAATATTATCATTTCAACATGTAATTTATATATCAAAACATTATTAGGGAGTTTTTTTTACACTATGATTACATAATTTTTCAAAGCCCAGCATGTATTTTGCATTTACAGTGCATCTCACTGGGACATCAGTTTTCACTAGTTAAAGTGAAATGTAGCCCTAATGAAACAATGAAGTTATATTTAAAGAAAAATATTCTGTGCTGTTTTCATTTTTAAATTTGAATGTCAATTAATTAAAACTGAATAAAATTAAAAATTCAATTCCGTGGCCACACATAAGGGCCCAAGAGCCGCATGAGGCTTGAGGCCACGGCACTGGACAGCACAGATCTAGATTCTTGCTCCTCAGAATGTGGTCGCCAGAAGCAGCACCAGGAACATTTAGCAAGTTGTCAAAAGTACAAAATCCCACCTGCTGAATCTGCATTTTAACAAGATCCCCTGGTGATGCCTGTACACATTAGCATTTGAGAAGCATCTCGAAAATACACAGACCTCTCCAACAAAGAACTCCTGAAAGGAGCTGAAGGGCAAATGAAGGACAATGGGGCCTTAGGAAATTTGTTGCAGGAGAGCAATGCCAGGAATTATTAGTATGATGTGTTCACTTGAGTTGTACGTTTCCCACAAAGACAAGTCTCCCAGTCTGGTTGTTCTGTGGTGTGAACTGACATAGGGCTGTCCTGGAGCCTGGAGCTGGCTCTGCTCCCAGGACCGACGACAAAGAATCTAGCACTAACTTCCATGACTCCCGCAGTGAAGGCAGCTGCACTCTTACTGCCATAGAGGCTTGAAACGGCAACCTCAGAACTCCTGAAACGCAGCTGTGAGCATATGTTGCTGCCCCACACAAGTGGAATTTAATGCCAGACCTTCCTGGGAGACCCCAGGCGCATCACCCACAAGAGGGGCCTGTGCTGGTCACCACAGTGCCACCCTCAGAGCCAACACAGATGCACTCAAAGTCCTACTTATATGTGGTCCAGGTCCTGGAGATTCAGGGTGGCTGCTTCACCTTACCAATCCTTATTTGGTTTGCTTTCCACAGGAGTCAACATTTGAGGGTGCTTCAGTATTTTTAAATGTGTATCATTACACTGATCTAACACAGAAGCTCGTTGTTCTAGTTTATGGTCCTATTCACAAGCTGTTGAGAAAAATACCAATGCCCAGACACCACCCAAATCTTTGTTTTTTTACTCAATATGTTGAGAACAATATTTTGTCTCTTTAGATACAATTGCCATATAACATTTTGTAAGGAATCACCCAATCCAATTAACTGAGATCTCTGGAAGGTATTTTGTTAAAGACCCTCCAAGTGGCCCTAACTGCAGCCAGAGTTGAGGACCACTGGTCCAATTACGAAGAGCCCTGAGCCAGCAGTCAGCTGCCTTCCGTCAGTGCCTCTCAATCTTTACTGAGCCTACAGATAACCTTGGGATCGTGTTAGAATGCAGATTCTGATTCAGCAGGTATGATGGTAAATAAACCTAACTGTGCGTAAGGATGTGGCCCTGGTGGCATTTGGTTGGGATCATCATCAGCGTTTTTCCATCTCAGCAAACTAGGATGAATTACTCACTATCTCCTTACTCCTCTTTGAAACCTCCTCTGTCCACCCTCAGCCCTTAATAATCACTACTTTCTCTGATTTCCTAAAGCAGTAATTATCTTTAAGTGCCTTTTATTGTGAGCTACTCCTCTTATGCACATGTCTTTTTTCCTGTACTAGCTTACAGCTCTCCAAAGGCAGAATCCATAGGTCATTTTTGTAACTCCCATTGCATCTGAAAGAGTGCCTTATGCGAGAGATGCTGCATAAATCCTTCTTGATTAACTGAAACATGGAATGACTGTGTGAAAGTCTCCTTAAAAAATCCAAAGGACTTAAAAATGCAAGGTATTTTTCTTTGTTGAGCAGAAAAAAAGTTTAGACAGACAAGGGAATAGAGGAGTTTGGGGATTTAGATTTTTATGTTAGCTTTTTCCACTCTGGGTAATTATTTAAATTTTGGAGAACTACTTTGCAATTAAATGGTTTTAATTATCTGTTTGGAATAGGGCATTACTGCCATTCTGGATGGGATAATTCTTTGTTGTGGGGCTGTCCTGTGCAGTGTGGGATATTTCCCAGGACCCTGGCCTCTACCTGCTCAATGCCAGTAGCACCTCATCTCCCAGCTGAGATAATAAAAAATGTCTCCAGACATTGCTAAATGTCTCCTGGGAAGGAAACCCGTCCCTGGTTGAGAACCTTTGGATTAGAAGATTGAAGTATGACCCAGCTGCCGTACTGCAACAATTAGCACCTTAAACATACACATACAGGAGAGAATGACAAGCTATGTTCCTAAGAAATATGCATATTTATAAGTATAGAAAAATGTTCTCTGTTCCTGCATTCCAGTGGCCATGTCCATGTGCACCATATTTATCTTTGTATTGGTCACATGGGTCATTCTTTTTTGAAAATAGAAATACATGTGTGAAACATTTTTAAAAATCTGAATATAGACTTAGGAATTCAAACATGTGGTGATAGTAATTCCACCACACAAGAGAATGTACACAGAGCAAAAGTTATTAAGCAAGAATGGCTGAGCTGATTCTCAGGGAACTGGCCCAGCCTCTTTATATGAAACAGTCAGATGTGCCTCGATCCTTGGACTAAATATAACGTTTCAGCAAGTGATGGTGTCAAGCTGAAGCCTGGCATATAAAAGGTTTTCAATGACTGTTGAATAAATGAACAAATGAATGAATGTTGGATGTACTTGTAAATCCTAAAACTAAAAAGCTTTGGTGTGCTCATTACAAAAGACCCTGTTTTATTGCATTTGAAGCTCTAAACCTTAGAAATGAAATTATATAAAAGGGTATTTCATCATCATTGAAAATTACATGGCTTCAACAAAATTACAACAAGGAGAAGTAAAGTCTCCTTTGTCGGCTGGTTTCTCCTGGCAACAGGAGGCTCCCCTTAGACCTCAGGTGTTCACATTTTTCAGTGACAGAATTTGGTGGTAGCCAAGCATTGCCAGGCTTCCAGGCTTGGATTAGAATGTCTCCACACTTACTTTTTCCTACCATTCCTGCCTAAGAACTTTGCATGCAAGAACCAGACAAGAGGCTCCAGTGGTGGAAACAATGAAGATGCGTTCTGGGCTCAGAAGGCAAAAGATGATCTAAGTCAGTGGTTCGTAAATTCTGCTACCCTTTAAAATCACTGGGGAGCTTTTATAAATTCTATGCCCAGACAGTTAAATTGGTGATTGCATAAATTACCAATTAAAATAGGATCTTGAAGGCTGGGACCCAGGTATTGTTTGTTTGTTTTTTAATTCCCCTGGTGAGTTCACTGTGCATCATGTAAATTCTGCCTGTAGAACCCCTGCCAGCTAATTTTCAGGAATTTGGATGGTTTCATGAAAAAGAACCTGACAACCCCATTCACAATTGCTTCAGCTTAGTTTCATTTAGAACATTTTCACAGGACAAGGGATCCAGTAGTGTCTTTTGTGCATTGAATTACAAATGCACGGTTTTGTGATAGTGACATCCCTAAATCAACAAGGAGTGTTTTTTAAATTGAAAAAGTGACTGTCCAACAGAGGATAGAAGAAATGAAGTCAAATTCTATGTGGTAAATGTACTTTCTTGTTTTATACATTTTAAGTATATTTTCTTACTAAGATGATATTTGTCATTATCTTTGTGTATTCACAACATTGTGCAGCCATCACCACTAATCCAAGAACTTTTCCATTGCTTCAGCATGGAACCCTGTACCCATTAGTAGTCACTCCCAAGTTCCCCTCCCCGCACTTCCTGGCAACCATTAATTGACTTTCTGCCTCTATGGATTTGCCCATTCTGAACCTTTTTTGTAACTGGAATAATATAATATGTGACCTTTTATGTCTGGCTTCTTTCACTTAGCAAAATATAGTCAGGGTTCATCCAGGTTGTAGCATGTATCAGTACTTTAGTCCTTCTTATGGCTGAATAATATTCTATTACATGATTATACTACAATACTACATTTCATTTATCCACTCATCAATTGATGGACATTTGGGTTATTTCTACCTTTTGATTATTATGAATAATACTGCTGTGAACATACTTGTACAAATTCTGTATAAACATGTTTTCAGTTCTCTTGAGTACATACCTAGGAGCAGAATTGCTGGGTCATATGGTAACTCTGTGTCTAACTTTTTGAAGAACTGCTAAACTGCTTTTCTATAGTGGCCATACCATTTTATAGCCCTACCAGAGGTTCCAGTTACTCCACTGCCTTTTGCTTTATATTTTAATTATTTGATTGTGTCATCTAGGATGTCCCTTACCTTACCAAACAGAAAATAAACTTTACTGAACTTAGTGTTGTTTTCCTTCACTTCTCAAAGCCATGCTATACAGATACATTTTTTTAAATAATGAAATCATGACAATTCTATTTGCTTAGTTCTCCGCCAGGGCAGGAAGGCCCTGTCTTTGAGGTGCCGTTCCTGTTTCCGTCTTCCAGCCGGAAGTTGGGGCTGCCAGAGCTTCCTTCCCTCTCTCTAGCCAGAGAAAAGAACAAGGAAAATAGTGCCCCCAGCTTTCCACCCAAGGAGCCCTATTAATTTTAAGAAAATTGATGGGTAAAGAGCCCGAAATCAAGCGAAAAGAGAAAATTTTAAAGCAGAGAACTACATGAGCACTCTATCCAAGACAAACGCAGTAAGGTGAGGGCACTGAGTAAGCTAACTGCATCAGATAAATGCTGCGAAGGAGAAGAGAGGAGAAAGAAGGTGATTGATTAATGCCCCTGAATGTTGAAAACTGGGATCAAGTATGTTCAACTTCAACTATTTAAGAAGAGAAGTAACTTCAATAATTTTATAACGAAAGTAGTCCATAAAAAACAAATAAAACAACATAAAGCAAGTTTTGGTAAAAAGGTAAACTCTTAAATACTAGTATTAGTACCTGCACAGCCCTCTGGTTTCTGACGTTGCTATACACATGAACTCTCCACACAGGCTGTGTCCAGTTAAATGCCCTGCCAGACCACATGTGCTGTAAATACTTTTCCAAGACACTACAAACTGCAGTTGACATTCATCTTCAAGTAACTGGACATGTTCACTAAGCCTTTATTTTATTCAATCCTATAATTTTTTAATGTACCAGAAATCCATATTTAGAGGTGTACTGGCCTCTAAAATTTAAAAAGGAAGAAATGAACAATAGGGGAGATTTTGTGAATTCTTATTCTCAACTTGAAGCCAGTAAGTGCGTAAGCAGATTTTACAGATGAGCCTTCCACAGAGAACTGCAAGGGAAATAAAATATGAAGGTGAATTTCTTACATTCATATTGCCCAATACAAAATGTTTTATTAAATTTTTTTGCCGATTTCCACTATTAATTTAAAGTTTTTTTGCCAGTAGCCTATACAAACTGAGTATTTGCAGTTTCATAACCACTCGGCAATTCCATACATTAAAAAAGGCCTACCTGTCTTTTCTTTTAATGTGCTCTTTGACACTATATTACCTAGAAGGCAGTTCAGTTACTTTTGAATACTGATCAACAACCAGGAAGTTTACAGATTTCTCTTACCATATTTTGAAAGACCAGCATCCATCAAGGACATAACTTTTGGTGAAAGGGGTATAAGGTGCTTTAAGGTGCTGAATTCCTGAAGGTCTTCCAATAGAAGAGCACTTTGGAAACACAAGAATGCTTTAGAGAAGGATGCGTCCTCAGAGCAGAGCTTCAAAAGGGAGGACTCCAGTGAGCTAGGGCAGGGATTCGTGCCTCTCCACCAGAGTGTGCAAGACTCAGTACCCCTCAGTATAGAACCTGGTCCCCAGAAAGCTCCAGTAAATATTTGGCTGAATTTCCTTTACAGAAAAAGTAAAAGGTAAAAATTTTAAAGTACTATTCAACCACCCAGGCTGTTGCATTCAGAGTAGCTTTGGCTCAGAAAGATGGGAGAATTAGATGGACCACTGGTAAGAGAAGCAAAACTCCCCAAATTCTGGGTCAGTTCTCTTCCATTTAATACACTTTTTCTGAAAAGATCATTGCCAAGAGGCAGATAAAGTCTCTGCTGTGATTCCCAAGTTCCCAGGTCTCCAGGGAAAAGCTTCAAGTAGCATTCTAAATGTTCCAAAGACCCTTTTAGGACCAGCCCCACCGTGTCTGCATGAGCCACTGGTGATTCTCCTGCATGAGCTTCCTCACATCTGCAGCATTCTCTTTTAATTGTTTCTCAGGAAAACACAGAGAAAAACTTTATTTGGAATTTTTTTTAATCTTAATCCTAATGCGAGTTAATAGGGCAACATCCCTCAGTTATCAGGGACTCAGATTTCAATAGCTATGATCATCGAGAAGACAACCACAGAAAATCACCTCTGACCAGTGAGGGAAGCAGCCACAATATCACCACATACTCTTCTGACGTTTCTCCTAGTACCAAAAGACTTCTAATTAAATGTCAAATGTAGGGTGAATTTCAGAGACGGAAATGTTTATCATTTGCTCTTCCTAGGTACAAACAGTCAACAAATCATAAATTGACAATGACAGCTGACTCAGAATGGAAATAATAAACAGCAAATGCTCACATAATACTTACTCTGTACCAGGCACTGATCTAACCACTTTCCACATATTAGCTCATTTAATCTTTGCAATAACCCTGAGATATAGTTATCATCCCCATTTTGCAGATGAGGAAACTGCAGAGATTAAGTGTGTTGCTCGAGATTACACAGATTGTGAACAGTGGAGGTGGGCTTGGAACCCAGGAGTCTGTCTCCAGAATCGTGCTCTCAGCCACTCCCCAGTGATAGCAAGTTACGTCCCAGTAACGTCTGTCTATTGTCAAGGCAACTCTCAAGATGAAGGATTGTTCTTGTTTTTAATAAATCATGTCATTCCTGCAGGCAGTTCCACCACGATTCCATATGGTGATTCCCGATCCCCCTGTAAAGCCATTAGAAAGGTCAAATGATATTTGATAAACTTTGTTAATGATTTGAAACCCTTAAAATATATTTTAGGTAAACTAATTTCAAGAGTAAGTTTCAGTTACCCAGAAAATGCAGTTTTGTTGATCATCTCATGATCCATGCCAGATACATGAAATGTTCTTGACTTTCTTTGGGGGAATTGCAGACTGTAAGGGAAACACCCAGTTTTTCTCTCCTGTGTGTCTCCTATGCACACAGAACACTCTTAAACTTCTGCTGACCAAATATGTGTGTATTTTTCCCCCACCAAGCAGTTCCCTGTCACCAGCTGGATGTCCTATAATCTAACTCAATTCTGACACTATCTACCTGGAAATAGTGTCAGACCCACTATTAAGGGCCCAGTCCCACAAGAATGCCCTCCACTATAAATCCCAATCGTGAGTCCAGGTTACCTGTGCTTCTGAGCAATTAGCAATAAATCAGAGGTTCCCACAACCCCTTTTTTGGGTTCGATTAATTTGCTAGAGTAGCTCACAGAACTCAGGAAACCAGTTTACTTATGTTTTTTGGCTTAATATAAAAGGATATGATAGAGGATACTAATGAACATCCAGATGGAAGGGATGCACAGGGAAGGTATGTGGGGCGGGGCGGGCAGCTTCCATGCCATCTCTGGGCACACCACTCTCCCAGCTCCCCATGTGATCTCCAACCCACAGGCTCTCTGAACCCCATACTATTGGCACTTTTATGGAGGCTTCATCATGTACGCATGATCAGTCGTTAACTCCACTTCCAGCCCTTCTCACCTCTCTGGAGAATGAGGGATGGGGCTGAAAATTCCAAGCTTCTAATAATGACTTGGTTTTCTGGTAACTAGCTCCAGCAGAGAGTTTCCTCATTAAAAAAAAAACAGGCCTGTCACCCAGGAAATTACAAGGATTTCAGGAGCCTGGTGTCAAGAACTTGGGACAAAGACCAAATATTATGACAAAATGTGCTCCTCGTGCTCCTGTCACTTAGGACATTATAAGGGTTTCAGGAGTTCTGTGCCAGGAGCCAGGGACAGAGATCAATCCCTATATTTTCTGTTATCCCACAGTGACCAACATTTATATTAATTTTCAATTTTCATACAGGTAGCTTAGCTTCCGTACACAGTGTTTTTCAAAATGAAAGTGGCGACCCATTAGTAAATCAGTTTAACAAGTAGTGAGTGGGCATTGTTTATAAATTGAAGTAGAATACAATAGATCAGAGTTGAATGCAGGCAGTAAGAGTTAGTGTGTTTTGAGACATTTCATTTTTTATACAGTTGACCCTAGAAAAATGTGGGAGTTAGGGGTGCCAAACCGTGAACAGTCAAAAACCCATGCATTACTTTGACGCCCCAAAAAAACTTGACACTTATAAGCCTACTGTTGACCAGATACCTTAATAATATAGTGGATTAACCCATATTTTGTAGGTTATCTGCATTATATACTGTACTTTTAAAGTAAGCAAGAGAAAAGAAAACATTTTTTTCAAATTGTCACAAATCTCCTAAGAAAGTTTTCCGGTATATTTATTGAAAGAATATCCACATATAGTAGACCCACACAGCTCAAACCCATGTTGTGTTGCTCAAGGATCAACTGCAGGTGTGTGTGTGCATGCGTGTGCATGTTCTCACTGAAATATGTGCATACTGGGTCATGATATAAAAAAATTTCTTCCTGAGGATCACTTTCCACAACTATAAAAACCACAAGTTTTGGTCTGGATGACAGACTGTGTGGTAAGACTGCCTGGCTGGAGTCAGGGCTCTGCCACTTAGTGGCTAAGTGATGTTAGACAAGTTACCCCACTTCTCTATGCCTCCATTTCCTCATTCACACAGTGGTGAGGATAACAGTCCCTACTTCATTCTGTAGTTGTGAGAATTAAAGTGGTTAATACATAAAACGTGCAAGGCAGTGACCAGCTCATGGTAACCCAAGAAGGCTTAGCTGCTATTATTTTGTCACCCCCCCTTCCACTATGTTTTTGTCTGAGAAGGGGACTTGAAACAGCTCTGTTGAATGCAGTACTTCTTTCCATCAGGACAGAATTACATATTCACAGCTCCTCTTGTCCAACCTTTCAGGATCATGAATGTTCTGTTCCATAATATTGTTTTACCTTAAGGTAAAGGCTAAATACACAGATGTTCTTAAATCATTGCTTCATTTAGGCTAATCAGTCACCCAAAGATTTTATGTAAAGCATATGTGCAGGTGAAGTCTAAGGAGTAGACTAACCTGCTAGAATCACCATTCCTTATATATAATAAATATATATATATATATATATAATATATATTTATTATTTGTGGAAGGAATATAACACAATTTGACACACTTGGCCTGGGCTAGTGTGCTTGTGCAATCTTCAGGACATATTAAAGCTAGTTCAACTAATAATAAGTATTTCCTCACTTTGGCTTACTTTCAGCAATAACCATTCGCTATCTAGATCAGGGTGACTGACTGAGCATCATGAGACTATTCTTTCCTTCTAAAACTGACCCTTGATTGACTGAATATGCAGATTTCTTAGCAGAACCCAGATGCACCAAACAGGGGCCAAAAGTCATTTGATCTAATGTGCCTCCTGCTTTTCTCTCATGACAATATTTCCTCTTTCATTTTCCATGCACATATAACCATATACTCCGGTTTGGTTTTATAATGTTTTTCATCTTTTAGGATTAACATCATGTTTGAAGTTCATTTATCCTATAATAGGTCTTTTCAGGTTTTAATTCCTAATCATATTAAGGACTATTGTTTGCTTCCTTACTGTTTGTCAACTGCTGCCCAACTCAAAAGGAAATTCTCAACTGGTTGTTTAGTTACACTTTGGTCAGAGGGAAAGGTTTTTCCCTACAAGTCCCTACCCCAACACAAGGTATCTAAGTCCCCAGCCTCTGTTCATGGTGGTGACCCGTGTCTGGGACTGGTAACAGCACATGGCCCACATGACATTATGCAGTGGAGTTCTACATGTAAGGGCAGATGGCTGCTGAGTGCCTTCCACAACCAGAAGCTTCTCCCTTCCTTCCGGTCTTACCTTCCCACATCAGTTTCTCCTCCTCTTCCTTCTCCCCTAACCCCCGAACACCAGGCAGACTTTGGGAACTTACATGTGATTTCATTTGGCTTTTGTTTCTGCTTTGTCATGAGCTGAGGACACGAAAGCATGTCTGGGGAGAGAACCAAAGGTCAGAATGCAAATGCATGTATCAGCTGCATGATGTCCTCCCTCAGTGGCCTGTCTGGGAAGATCATTATCCTCCAAAGAAAGAACCACTGGGCAGCAAAGGAAGGAGGCAACCTTCAGCCTACCCAGCCATCCTGACCCATAAAATCAGCCACAGTCCCCGTCAAGGCGGGTGTGTTACCACCAGCAGAGCCTCCAGCTCCCTCTGACACTGTCCCTTTGTCACTGTAGGCTTGGACACAGTATCATTCTATCAGCTTTTAAAACATGTATTTAGTAGAAGTCTCTTCAAGCTTTCTAAATAATAATATCACTAGAAAGACCTTTTAGATCATTCTTAATTCCTATTATCAGTTCACAGTCCCTGAGAAGTTTAGGCAGGATTAGCATTTAGGTATGTATTTTGCACATCTATTTAAAAGATCTGTTTGTTCTCTGAGCATTCACTATGAAGCATTATTGTACTTTTCTGAGAGGATGGTTAATATTTGTATCCTTTGCACACCCTCCCAAACTAGGCTCCCAGGAGTTTACACAAAGTGTCACCCTTGATAGGAAGCTTTGCTAGAACTGATCAGGAACCTAATAAGATGGAAAGCCAATTTTTCAGGGCTTACATATAACTTTATTTCTCTAAAGCTGTGGGTCTCACCCTGGGCTACACATTGTAAGCATCTGGAGAACTTCAAAAAAATCTCAGTACCCAGGCTGCACCCCAGATAAATTGACTCAAGCCAGTTATCTGGGACTAGGCCAAGGCATCAGCATTTTTCAAAGCTCCCTATTTGATTCCAATGTGCAGTCACAAGAAGTGCTGCTCTAGGGCTTGCCAAGTTCCTGACTTCTGAGAGTTGAGTTAAGAGCACATCTGAGTTTGTCATTTTTCTCTTCTGGGAATTTTTGGAGAAGCAAGAGAAAATTATCTAACAAAAAGCTACTGTCTTTTGCTAGTGTGAAGAATTTAGGCTTGAAATCACACAGACCTGTGTTTTAATCCCATCCCTGCTACCTACAGCAATATAAACATGGACAACTCACTAAATCTCTGCACTCCAGTTGGACCCATTAACGAGTAACACAAACATGTAGTTACAAGTCAAAATCCTCATTTTCAAAATGAAGGCTCCAAAGAGAAAACAAAAATGAAGCCCAGAACTGTGGGACCTGTGAGCGTTGCTCAGTGTTAGCATTGACATTTCTTCAGAATGTGGGGCTGCTTGATTGGAACAACTCATTTCTCTTAGAATTAACATAGGGCCTCTTGTCAATTGCAATATTCTTTCCAACAAAGCTGTAAATGGATACTGAACCGTACTGTCTCTGGGTTTAGGCTAAAGAAGATCCCAAGTGAGCAGGAATTATGACTAGCTCAATACATGACTATCTGTGGCTTACCAGTGAGGACCTACAAGTGTCTAGTAGCCTTTGTTGCCCTCATAGTGAAGTAAAAAACAAGTTTCTACTAGGATTTTCAGGCATAATCACAGAGGTTCTCATTTGAAGGTTAGGCCAGTACCTGTCAGATGTGGAGGACCTCAGCATGACACGAAGGAGCTGGACTTAAGGAATGTTGGCTGTCTTGAGCCAAAGTGTAATAGCTGAAACAGGACGTGACAGAGGAGATAAGCAGCCAGCTATATTATAGTTCTTGCCTCCAAAAGAGGTTGCCCACTTTGCTACACTCACTGTGATACATCCCATTGGCTAATATTTACTAAAATATTTACTACAGTTAGTATTATTCCCTACCATTCCTGCAAATTAACCCATCAGCTGGGACCTCTGCTTCAGTGTCTCCCAAGGCCATAATCAAGTGTTGGCCAAGTCTGTGGGCTCCTCTGAAGGCTGGACCAGAGGACTGCTTCTACGCTTACTTATGAGGTCGTTGGCAGGACTTGGTTCTTTGGGGTTGTTGGACTAAGGGCCCCTGCTTCTTGCTGCTTGTCAGCCAGAGGCCATCCTCAGCACTTTGTCATGTGGGTCTCACCAGCACAGCAGCTTGCTTCAACAAAGCCATCAAAAGAGAGACTCCATTAGCAAGACAGAAGTCACTCTTTTGTAACCTAATCACAGCTGTGACATCCCCTCAGTGCTGCCATATTCTGCAGATTAGAAGCCAGTTACAAGGGGAGGAAATACCCAAGTTTGTGAATAACATGGAACAGGGATCACTGGGGCCACTGAGAGGCTGTCTGCTACAGCACTTCATAGCACATACCAGATGTGACAGAAAGAAAGGAGGAGGAGAGAAGGCGAGTATAAGCAAAGAAAAAGAAAGGAGAACAGGAGGGCAGGCAATGAAGGCATAAAAAAAAAAGCTTTGCTGCACTACCTCTATATCAGGGTACCAGGGTGGCTATACACGTCATCACATTAGCACCATAACCATGAACTTCCTGCTTCTTATTTAGAACGAGAAGATAATATGGGGCTTTCTATACATCTGGAGTTAAAAGGAAACAGAATAAGCAAGAATACTGAGTTTAAGCAAGCAAAATGTGTTTCAAATTAATTTAAGTTTTTTTTTTCCACAGCTAGTAAAGGTTTTTTCCTTTCTATTTCAAGTTTTGGGGTTGAGTTCTTGCCATTATGTGGTAGGCTTCTTGCCCAGGGGATATCGGAATCTGGATCATGTTTGCGTCTGGTTCTCCGCTGTCTCAGTGCAAATACCAATGTTGCGTTTTGGTTCTGTGCGTTACTATTGATGTGGTGTATGGCATTAAATTGTAAAAATGAAGTTGTAAAGTACCTTGGATCTCATCTATTCCAGCCTCTTTATTGTGGGAACTGAAGCCCAAATGGCTTGGAAAGATCAAGGCTAAATAGTATCAGAGGCAGGACTAGAATCCAAGTCTCTTCATTTGTAATCCAGTGCATTTCCTCCTCTTACCTTCTAGGCAGTATAGTCAGAATATATAATACTGTCTTCAGACCTGCAGGCACTAGAATTGTTGTGGTTTAAGTATGTCTTATTCATTACTGATTTTCTGGAAGGATCTAAAAATAGCATTTGCAGTGCTTCAGCTAATAGAAAAGGAAACTTTTCCAGGTAGGTACTCTACTATATAGGAGATGCTTGCCTAACAAAACACACACCTTTCTCACTGTATTTGTTTCTAATAGATCATGCAGGCCCCTACACTTCAATCCTCCAACATGCTGACCTCCTAGAGAGAGCTGACCACCTGCCTGGCACCAAAGCAGATCCTATCCATGCCCCAAACTCTTGTGAATCTCTTCGTTTATACAGGAAAAGGCATATTTCTTACAAGAGGTTGGCTATGGAATTTTATTAAGGAAAAAATTCTACCACCCCCAACACGGGCTGCCAGGGCAAGGGACCTACCTGCAAGACAGAATTTCTCAAGATTCATTTGCTTGTGGCCAGAGTGTTCAGGCCAGCAGGTGTTCTAAAACAAAGACACATTTCCCAAGCCTGAGCTTCTTTGCTGCATTAACATGGGTATTAGTGGATGGAGGATGGGGTCCCCATTTCCAAGCCCCTTCAGGTGCCTGCCAGGCTTCTCCAAAGTCAGGCATGGCCCCTAAGCCCAAGTGCAGGTGCCACCTAGAAGTTCATGGGCATGAACATCTTCAGGGCAACCTTGAAGCAGTGGGTGATGGGGGCTGGTGTGTAAACACCCAGGCCTCCCATCCTTGTCTAGGACACTGGGAACACACTCTACAGCTTCTCAAGGGCCCCCTGGGGGCTTTGGCTCCAGTTGGTCACTACCATATCCAACTGAATAACACACACTTTATTAGATGTTCCCCCTCCATTCCCACCCTCTCTTCCCCTCCCTCCTAGTTCCTGGGGTCACCTTCTAAATAAACTCTCTGTTCCCAAATCCACCAAATCCATGTCTGTAGCTCTGGTTTCTTAAACAGGCCCTAAAAAATACTGTTTGAAATAAAGACAAAATGGTTTGTCCCTGGAATTGAGGGCTGACAGAGAAATAACTGGTACACAACAAGCTCTGAAACTCTGAACCAGGAAAACAGCGTCTCTAGAAGATGTGGTTCTTTGCCACCTTACATACATGTTTCATTAGGACTGCACATTTCCCTCCTGGTTTCATGCCTTGCCTTTTGTTTTTATTCTGCAGATTCTTCTGGAAAGCCAAAATTCACCAAGTGCCGTTCACCTGAACTAGAAACTTTTTCATGCCACTGGACAGATGGGGTTCATCACGGTTTAAAGAGCCCAGGATCCATACAGCTGTTCTATATTAGAAGGTACCGCCTTCATGCTTTTCTGACTTTTCTCTCCAGGGATTCTCTGAGTAAAGTACAATGAGTTGCATGCAGTGACAGGCATGGAAATGATTTATTTTGATGACTTGAATTTATTCATTTATTCAAAAAATATTAATTAAGCCCTTACTGTGTGTTTGGTACTATATTGGCACTGGAGATACAGCAGTGATTACAAAAAAGATTAAGTCCCTGATCTCATGGAGCTTTGTTTCCAGTGGGGGAAGACAGACAATAAAAAAAATTTTTTACATGTCAGCTGGCAATATGGGTTATTAAAAAAAGTAAAGCCAGAAAGAGGATAGTGTCGGCACTGTGTGGAAATACATCCGTGAGTGTGAGCATGTATGAGGGTGTGTAAAGGTGTGATGAGTGAGTACATGAATGTGTGCATGTAAGAGTGTGTACAAGTGGGTGTGTGTAAGATGTGGGTGAGTATGTGCATGGAGAACTTGGGTGGTATTTTAGGTGAGGTCATAGGAGTCCTCTCTAATGTGGTACTCTGTAGCAGAGACATAAATGAAGTGAGAGAGGCTGTGGGGGAAGAGCTGTCCAAGTAGAGGAAATTGCAACTGCAAAGGCCCTGAGGCTGACTTGGCATATTGGAGGAAAACAGGAGGCCAGCACGGATGATGCCGGGCGGGAGATGGGAAGAGGGATATGAGCCAGGGCCAGACTGTGCCAAGCCGTGTAGGCCATGCAGGGCTCTGAAATTTATCTGCAATGGGAAGCCATAGGGGTTTTGGAAAAGATGTATGTTTTAAAAGATTCAGTTTGGTCTCTATGTAGAAAATAGAGTATGTTCCTGTTAAATTCGTATATTCAATAAGAGACTGTAATATTTTTCTATTCCTTTTGTACCATTGGTCCTTTGAAGTAACGGAGGAAGAGTGAAACAAAGATCTCTCAATCTAATCACCACCCAAGTAGTGTATTTCTGACTCCTCACCTGGGATTATTTTCATTTCTGTTGGCTCTTATGTTACACCTTTTTGCTTTTTAAAATTTTAGGTTCAAACACTCTGTCATTTCCTCTTTTCCACGCAACCCAAGGAAGGATTAAACCAAGATTCAAGGTTAGCGGGACCCTTTGCCCCAGGCTGGTGGTGCTCATCAGTCTGAGGATGATGCGCTCCACCTGACAGAGGCGCGGGAAAGAGAAGGAAGCCCCAGGGAGCAGTTCAGGACATGGGCTCAGAGCCAGCAAACCCGCCTCTCAGACTGGCTCACCAAGAATTCTAGGCAAATGAGTATATCCACAACTCAGTCGCCTCATTTGCCAAACAGAGATAATAGACTTTGCCTCCTGCTTTTCATGAGGACTCTGTTAGAAACACTCAATGCTGTGCTTGGCGCATAGTCTGTACTCAAGAAATGGTAGCTGCTATTCTTCTGTTGGTGATGTTGTAATTTAAAACAATAATGATACAGAAATCCAATTCCTGGGCCAAAAAAAATTATTTTTGATTCTTTAATGTTTGTGATAATTGATTTACTATAAGACCATTTTTCAGGCACAACTTGGTGCTCAATTTACAAATCAAGGTTTTGAGTTAGCAACCAGTACTTGCCTTACCTACCTCCCAGGGCAAGAAAGGTCTCTTGACTGTACCCCAAAGGGCATGCACAGATGGCATGTTTGGGTACCAAATGCACATTCTTTTCCCCTAAGGCTGGCACTGCAGAGAAATAGGGGCCAGTAGACAAAGCCAATTTGTATAAATTTATTTGGACAGGAAGCTAATATGTTTGGTAACACTTTTGAATATCTATTGAATTGAATGACTGTTAAATGAAGAGAGATTTAGTAGGTTCACTTTTCATGCTTCTGCTTCAGCAATTTAGAGAGCCAGCTTGATCAAAACAAAGGAAGTTATTTGCACAGGCACAATGAACTGAACAGAGAAATAGCAGAGTCAGGCCCATTTGAGGAAAGGGTATTTTCACCACATGAATATTCACCCAATTTGAACCTGAGCAAAAGATAAATCCAAAGGTGTGAAGCCTCCATGAATATAAATGTGTTCTGGACCCTCATGTGCTGCCTCCAGGCCTCCTCTGCACACCCCAGGCCTTTCAGCATCCCCTAGTCCAAGCCAGGCTCTGTGCTGACAGAGAGGCCACTGAGTGTGGCCAGGAGGAGGGAAAATCTTGGCACATCCAGAAGGATGTTATTAGTTTAGCCCTCATGGAGTTTAGTATCCCAGGAGAAACAAAAAGTCACATCATCACACCCCCTAAGTATAACTTCACGACTAATGCCAATCCAGACTTGCAAAATCAGTGTTTTGTGTTTTCTCTATAAAAATATAATTATTTTGAGTATCTTAACCAAAATAGTATACGCACCCAGCCCAGTTTATCAGGTAAGGCTAGAATCAAAGGGCTTATGGTCACAGGCCTAGCCCACCCCGCCACTGTTCAAATGTGTTAGACTCTGAATTACCCACTCACAAAAAGAGGACAAGACCATTGCACCTTCTGACTCGATTCGTTGTCTCTTAGAACTCAGTTCCCAGGCCAGGAACCCCCATCCCTGACACACACTTAAAACTGACGGGATTCCATCCAGATCCAGAGCTGCAGAGGCAGGAAAGAGCAGAGAAGGGGCCATGCTCTGGGCTTTCAGCTCACTGGCCTGGCCTCAGTGAATAAAGCATCAGGGAACTAAACATTGAGCTGTCAACAGGACAGGCCCAGAGGCTGCCACAAGCTTGGCTGGCTCTGCGGCCAGCCAGGTGAGCCGGCAGGAGAGGCAGTGCTTCAGAACGGTCTCTGCCAACCTATATGATGGAATTGTGCCCGATTTAGCCTCTGAGCTGGGAGGGGACTCAGCATGAATACAAATCCAGGCACCACAAAAGGAGGCTCTGAGGAATGGTCAGAGATGGTCTGCTCTCACTGCTTGCCTGCAAATGCCTCATTCTCAGAGAAAGTAGGCATGTAAAGACCCAGTCCCTAAGGCTGTATCCACCCACCTCTGTCTTCTCCCCACAGCCCCCTCAACAAATTATCCTGGCCTCTTAAGAAAAAGTTTATTTTCCATGCAGGATTGTGGGGGGAATTAAAAGGGAGAAAGAGCACTGGTTTTCTTTTTTCTAAGCTTAAAACACATGGTCTGTATGAAAGGAAAACAGAACATAAATGGTGTTTTATTTTTATACTTTCTCTTCCAATTGGTTATTGGGAAGCATTTCTTTCGTTATTCTAATTTTTATTGATAGTCTCTTTCTACAGTTCTCTTATTTCAAAGACTGACTGGGAGCAAACCTAAACTGCTGAACTCTTGGGAGTGAGACAGGGAGGGAGTAGCTTCCATTCTTTGGCTTTGGTCACCTGTATAGAAATTCAGCCTAGTGAAGGCAGGCAACAGCATATCGGCTTTGTGAGTCCCCTTGGTTTTTGTTTAAATTTAATAGTTTAAAAATAACTTTTAAATATTTGTTTAAAATCAAAATCAACTTTGGTTAACAAGGGAAGCAACTGGAAGTTGTGTTTTGAACTAGCTATTCCTGAGCCATCATGCTTGAGATCAGTGCTTAAGTTGTTTGTTCTGTGGAGCTAATGGATTTGGGATCATCTAAACAGGGTTTCTCTTACAGTCCCTCTGAGGACCAGGGTGCTGACATGTCAAAGTTGAGAAACTGTGTGAAACACACAGAGCTAACCTCCCTATATAACAAATCCAGACCTGCTGAGCTCTGTCCTACACCTTTAAAACTTTAATACTAACTTTAATACTATCAGTTATGCTAAATACATTTGATATCTCATCTACTATTATATAAAAGCCCCATTTCCTGGACAATCTTGTTGAGCTTTCTCTTTAATGCACTCTTACTTAGTTAGAAACTCAACATAAAATAAACCTTACTATTGTTCAGTGACCCACATATCCCTAATTTTTTATTCATTTTCCTGCTACCCTAAATACACACACACTTGCACATGCACACAAAATTTGTCCTTTCCTCTACCCTCTTCCCACTTCCTTTTCCCATCAGGGATGAATCTCCCTCTCATCCAAGGGTCTGCAACCTTTAAGACTCTCAACCAGAATGTAAGCAACAGTTTGCTGTCCATGATAATCCCCAGTTCTTTCCAACAGCTGATGAGCAGCTGCCTCAAGAACCCCCTGATACTACATAAGTTTCCTCCTAGTGCCAAAAAGCCAGCCTGAGAAACAGCTGTAAAGAAGGAAATGTGTGCTTCTCCCAGCTCCTCACACCTTCGTCCCAGGCCTGCCTTCCACCCCACCCCTGGGGTCCTTGTCGCTCGCTGCTCCCCAGCACCATTCCCTGGGGAGCTGCTCGCAGACCTCCACAGTCTGGCCCCTGCACCTCAGCCCACAAAAGGTCATCCCTCCCTTTCTCTCCCTCAGCCACAGATTACCCGGCTTTATGTCTCCTTGACTTATGAACCCTCTTCTCAGCTCATAGCCTAGTGAACAGTAAGTGAATAATAAATTACCCCACCCAGTAGCCATTCTAATTTAAGTTTTTCCCTTTAGTCCCAGACATGCCTTCCCCTCCGTGTCTCTGACCACTCTGTTCCCTCTCTGCCTCCCGTTGCCATCTACTAAACATTTACCATCCTTCCGGATTGCTGAACACACTACCTCTACCTTGAAGCCATCCATGAGCAGCCAGAGCCGTCAGCCCTCTCCTGAACTCACAGGGAGCCCAGGGAGCCCCCTCTGTGAGCCTGCATCCACGCTGCTTTGTAATACGGATTTAAGTCATCCCGCCGAGGCTGGAGGAATCCCTCAGCCACACGGGAATCCCCCATAATGCCCAGCCCAGTTCTATATATGATTAGTGCTTATTAAATGTCAGTGGAATAAATATGAGACCAAAAAAGTACTCAGATGGCAATTTCTGAGTCTTCCTCTAGCCTAAAGGTAGGGACCAAATCTTGCTAACCATTATATCCACACAATGCTAGTCCAGATGTAATGCTTAAGTAAGTGCTTGTATAATAGTAATAATAATAACAACAACAACAACAACAATAATAATAATAATAAAAGGACCCAAAGATGGTTTGCTGAATTTATTCAGTCAGGCAGACAGATGGGATTTGGAGAGCTGTGTCACATTCTAGCACGTGTTTGTTCTCTTCCTGCTGGGGTGGGCCTGAGTCTGAGCTATCTTTTGATTGCTCTGCATTTTTGTTCAGGTCCCTGTGGCAGCTGACTAGGGAATTTCCTATCCCCAAACTCTGACTTCCTTCCACAGTGAGCTTCCTGCTATCTCTTTTCCATTTAATGCACATCCTGCTGTTCTTTTGAGTTATCTCAGTAAACAGTGCTTTTGTAGGGTGGGATGGAGGTGAATAAGTCTATGGTGGATTGTAAATATGATGTAGCTTTTCTGATTTCTTCAGTGTTTACATGTTCATCTAGCATCCATGGTTTGTTTTTATCTGATCCAAGATAACTGGAAAAGATGAACTTGTTCTTTGTAGAGAAACAAAAAAGAGGACTGATAACCACATTGATTTAATTCAACCCTTTTTTTGATATTATAATCAGAATTTTTTGATATTATAATTATAATCCATTACTATTTTTCAAAATGGAGAAGAAAAATGTTTTCTGGTTGGAGAAAATTTTTTGATTTCCAGGTTCATGCCTTTTGTCTCTTTCAAGAATGGGAGGGAACGGCCAGGATTCCCCTCTTTCATTAATGTCACCTGTATGTCCAGTGTGTTTGAAATATTCTAATGGCTCTTCATGTAATTAAGGGAACAATCAGGAGTATGGGAAGGGTCCAAGGCATAGGAGAGCCTTCAAGAGATGGCACAGGAGTGGTTCAGAGTAGCGGTTTTGAGGCTTTTCTACCTCAAAGCCATCCACATTTCAGCAACACTCAGCCTGGAGACAGCTCTCGGTATGCCTCCTCCATTTCTTCCACCAGGAGCTAGGGAAATGCACAGGTCCAAAGATTCACTGTTACCTGGAAATCGTTATAGTTTTGGAGTTGACTCTCTGCAATGTTTTATTAAAAGAACATTTTTAAGCCTCCAGAAGCCTCAGAACCCCCAACTGTAGAATGGGGATAATAAAGTACTACCAATAAATCACTCAATTTAGGAGGTGGCATGTCATATGCAGTCAGTCAACACTTACTTTTACTATAGCCTCCTATTGGTCCACAGGCAATGATGTCCACAGATGTGACACTTCTTAGAACTGGCACTGCTTAAATAATACTTGCTCATGAAATATTTGTGTTCCAATTTATTGAGTCTGACTGTCAAGCACCTCTCTCTGGCGTAAGCTATGGCATGGGTTTTAGAATGATTCATCCTTTTTTCCCCTCCATTTCAGGAACACTCAAGAATGGACTCAAGAATGGAAAGAATGCCCTGATTACGTCTCTGCTGGAGAAAACAGCTGTTACTTTAATTCATCTTATACCTCCATTTGGATCCCCTACTGTATCAAGCTAACTAGCAATGGTGATACAGTGGATCAAAAGTGTTTCTCTGTTGAGGAAATAGGTAAATCACAGGTTTGTGTTGTATTTGACGTGGCTTTAGATCACAGAAGCAGGGAAGCCTGCAACATCCAAGTGTATCTGAGTCGGAACCTTGTCAGTGTACTGTATAGCTGGATATAGGAGGTCTACTTTACAGGGCAGAGATCAGCTGGTGAACAAGAAACAAAGGGCAGGGGAACTTAAGTTGGCTTTAACTTAAGTTAATGTCACCTGTATGTCCAGTGTGTTTGAAATATTCTAATGGCTCTTCATGTAATTAAGGGAACAATCAGGAGTATGGGAAGGGTCCAAGGCATAGGAGAGCCTTCAAGAGATGGCACAGGAGTGGTTCAGAGTAGCGGCAGGAAATGTTGTAAATAAAAGAACCTTGTGGAGTCTTGTGGAGTCTTTAAAGCCAGATTGTGTTCTTTTGTACCACTGCAAGGAACAAACTCCATTTATCAATTTACTCCTAAGATTCCTTCTTTCTTAATTATTTGATATGATTATTCTGTACAGCTCTACTGAAATATATTGCCCTTTGCACTCTCTCATTGCTGTTATAAAAGCCTAGATTTCCTTTAACCCAAGGCACAATAATGTTAGAATTTTATATTTACAAAATAGCCCCAAATCAGTTTAAAGACATATTTATAAGATCTCAAGACAAACACTGGAGATAATCAGCTCAGTGAACTAAGTGAAAGATCCAGATTATCCCTTCCTCATCATGTGGACACAAGGGAAGGAAAATAAAAACAACTATAATTATAATACTCAGGTTTATACTGTAACAGTGTAAACAGCAGAACAGACTCAAAGAAGGACTTGTAGTAGCTGACAATGGTGCCTCAAAATCTGCCCACAATAGCTTATTTGTTGCTTTTCGAGTGCCTTGTGTTGTTTTTGTATGCTTATATGTGGTTTCCCAGGCATCAGTGGACTGGAAGAGACTAAGAGAATGTGGCTAGAAGCTGCAGATAGAAACAAGTAAATCTCATAGCCTGACTTTCATGGAGAAGATTGAGAAAATTGTAACAAGCAACAGAGAGAACTCAGTGACATAGTTTGGAAAGACTACTGAGTAATGTCCTAATAACAATAGGTGCCATGTGTGTTGAGTGTCTAAGAGGTTAGTAGAAGAACACTGAGTCAAGACCCACGTTCTAGCCCTGTCCCAGCCAACAGCTGGCCCCATTCATTTACCTGGATGCCTTTCACTGAGGAACTGTCATGTGCTGGGCATTGTGCTGTGTGGAGGCTACAGTATGAGTGATATATGGTCAAGGAGGAGAGTCAGGTGTTTCGACAAATAACCACAACACGGTGCCTGAGCACCTGCAGTGTGCAGAATGATAGGCAGCCAAGGTGGTGGCCAAAGGCACAAATGACTGGCTGGGCCTCAGGAATAAGGAAGGGCCACACAGAGATGAAAACAGTTCAGTCACTTTTCACCCATCAGTGGGAGCGGCCAAGTATACAAGATGGACTGTGTCTTCCAATAACTACTAAATTCCAAAAGTGACAAACAGCACAGAATGTGCAAGGACTCCGGACAGTTAGGCAGGCTTGACTAGTCGGCCAGAGAGGTCACCAGTGGAACTGTGTACCCCACAAAGGAATGCAGACCTTGTCTTACTGCCAAGAGGTGCATTTGAGAGTATTTAAGCAGGGAAATGACCTGAGGATAGTAACAGCTAATACAGAGTCCTTACCGTGGGTCAGGGGTAATAACATGTAAAATGGTTATGTTATAATCCCCATTTTACAGATGATGAAGCTGAGAGTAGGTAATTAAACTAGCTTAAACCTGAACAGAGCTGAGAATGGAACTTAGGGAGCTTAGCTCCAGAGTCCATGCTCTTAATGTCAAAGTCATACAGCAGCACCTGTTACATCACTGTCTCTGGGAGATTCCTCCTGCTGCAGTGTGCAGGGTAGATTGGAGTAGCACAGACCAGAGATAGAGGGACTAGAAAATTCTGTGACGATGACAGGCAGAATGATAATGGTAGCAGGAAGGGAGCTGTCAGTGAGCAATGACAGGGAACTGAGGTGACCATAACAGATTATAAGATGACAGGCACAAGCCCAGCTTCCTTGTGTACTTTGTGTGTATTCCACCACCACCTCCCATGGCTATTGTCTGAATTTAAAGTATTATATTAGTTAGACTTTTGTTGTTCATTCGTTCATTCAGCAAATATCAGTTGAGTCTCTTCCTGGGGCCAGGCAGGTGCTGCGGGCAGAAAATGCCTGCCCTTGAGCTTTTACCCCAGTGTGGCTGGGAAGAGACAGTGCTGTGAGCAGACACACTGGGGAGGAGCAGAGGAGTGCTGGGGTGTTGCGGCTTTACAGGTATAAGGGTTGGCTTCACTGAGACAGTGACACTTGAGTAAAGAAGGAAAAGGGAGAACAGTCACATATCTGAGGGAAGGGCATTTCAGCAAGAGGGCACAGCAAGGGCGAAGGTCCTGGGACAGGGACATGCCTTTGCTCACTCAAGGAACAACACAAGGGAGAGCAGCTGGTGCTGTGTGAGAACAGAGGGGCTGCTAAGAGGCCAGCTGTGGGAGACCCCAGCACCGAGGCGCTGGTCCCCATTAGGCCACTGCTGTGACTTTGGCTTTCACATGGAGGGAAATAGGAAGCCCTCGGGGGTGTTAGATGATGAGTGACGTGATCTGACTCAAGTGGGAGGTAGTCCCTGTGACAGCTGAGTGCAGGATTGTGCTGAGCACAGACTGAAAGGAGGGCAATGACTACAGGAGGAGAGCGTTTGGGAGGCCAGGGTGGCACATGGGCCCCTGTTACAGTGGCGAGACTGGGCTGATGGAGGTGCTGGCCAAGAGAAGGGGTTGGATGCTGGGGATGTCTGGAGACTGCAGTGGACGGAATGTCAGGTGGTGAGGAAAAGTGAGTCAAGGAAGAGTTCAGCGTTTTCGTCCTGAGCGGCTGGAGAAATGAGGTCACTGCACCTGGAGACAGGGAAGGTGAAAGGGGAGCAAGTTCTGGGAGAAGCCTAGGGGGTTGTTTGGGGGTATATGCAGCTCCAGCTGCTTCCTGATGCCTCAGAGGGGTTGTCACGTGGAAGCACGAAGAGAGGTGGTCAGAGCCCCTCCATCCCTAACAAACCCAGCAGTGGGAACCGAGCATGACACTATTTCAGATTGTTCGTATGCATCGAAGTAAAAGACAGAAAACACTGAATCTTCACTGTGGGACACAGTGGCGTAATGCTTCCCTTTTTAGGTCTGCGGAAACCGCCCCATGAGGCTGGGCAGACAAGCGAGGGAGCATTGCTGAGTGGTCGGAGGGACAGTACTAGCAGCAGTATGGAAATGAGTGAGACAAGGTCCTTGCCCCAGGTCATCAATAGTTCGAAAGAAAGAAGATTCTTTACCCTTAGTTCCAAAATAGCCTCGTGTTTAAGTACTGTTATAGGTCTTTCTGACTCTCTGTTTCTTCAATTCTGAATCGAAATGAATTTCCTTTGCCAAAATCCCAAAGCATTAATCCTATCAATGCTAAAAGCTATGTAAAACATGGCAGATCTTCAAGGAAAGTTATAGATGAGATTTTAAAAATCAAAAGAAATTCTTGTGGGGGCTTTTTTTAAGTTAAAAACAGATCATCATTATAAAATGATATTCTCTTATAAAATGAGGATATAATAGGAATATTGGGAGAAGGATATAAGTAATAAAAAATGGTTTAAAGTAATTTGGTCTGTTCAGAAGAAAGCACTGCATTAATATCACCTGTGTCTCTCTGTGTACTAATTCTCTGTTGAAATGCCCAGTTCAACCAGATCCACCCATTGGCCTCAACTGGACTTTACTGAACATCAGTTTAACGGGGATTCATGCAGATATCCAAGTGAGATGGGAACCACCGCCCAATGCAGATGTTCAGAAGGGGTGGATAGTTCTAGAGTATGAATTGCAATACAAAGAAGTAAATGAGACCCAATGGAAAATGGTAAGATATCATTATATCTCATGCTTAAAAATCCTTTGACTTTTCTTTTTATATCAACACGGGTCTCATTTATTAGAGTTCCTTCTGACCTAATATCACATGCCCACACTCTGTGCAAAATTCTTATTTGAGGGAAACCAATGTAATTAATAAAATATTATGTTGGAATTCTGCCCCACAGCAGATGTTTCCATGGAGCTTATACAGAAGCCTGTGGAGGGAAGGGGAACTATCTCCCCAGTCATCCTTGGTGTCCAGTTTAATTTTAGAACAAAGTCATACACTCTAGCCCTTAGCAATCTTTGGGGATGTGGCTAACCATGGGAAGGGTTATGATTAAAGTCACCAGTGAGCTATGGCTAAATATTCTCCCATGATTTCAGTTGCTGCTATTCACAAGACCCCTATTAAAATAAGTTTTTAAGTGACTCCAGGAGGAAAGCAGGAGGAGGGGATTTGTCCCCAGAGGTTTCAAAGGATGCTTTGCTACATACCCCAAGGAAGAATCAAGCTAAGAGGTTTTATGTAGGCATGGAGCATGGTACTAGATGACTTCTGAACTCCTCACTTCCTTGACAAGCATATGGGAACTGGGCACTTGGAAAAATTCCACATGGCACACAACAGGAAGAAAAATGGGGTTATCTTGCTGCTCACAATATAACTAATTCTAAATCAGTCTAACCACAGCTACAGACCTGGCTAAGCCAAGTGGTTCCAGGCCAGTCAGCAGGCCATGCCCAGCAGCCTAGCACAGCGTCACTCCCAGAATTTGGAGACACCAGGCCCTGTCCATTCAGGGAACTGCTGAAAAAAAGCCATTGTCATAGAAGAAAGGTGAGGTTGGAGCAGCTGTATATTGGGCTTCAAGATTCTGTTTTCAGAATCATTTTAATTTAGATATCTGTCCCTAACTTAGTGCAAGAAAAGCTCATTTGGATGCTGAGTCAAAGAAGACTTTCTCTATGAGGCTTCAGGCTAACATTTCTTCAGCAACCAGGTACTGAAGTAATTATGGAGCACAAGGCACTGTGCTAGGTATCCCAGGGCAGCAGTTCTCAAAATGTGAACTGTGGATCCTCAAGGGCCCCTGAAACCTTTTCAGAGAGTCCACAAGGTCAAGACTATTTTCATAGTAATACTAAAAGGCTTTTTCCCTTTTTTCACTGTTTTGAGATTTGCACTGATGGTACAAAAGCCATGGTGGGAACACGGCTGCCTCCTTCCCACAAATCAAGGCAGTCACTCCAAACTGTACTGCCTGTCACTGCACTCTGTGTCACTACACATTCAGTCAGAGGGGGAAGGCTGGTTCACAGAAGGTCCATGAGGAAGTTGCACATACTTTGTGTACTCAGCCTTTGAGGACACAGCTTTTGAATATTCTGTGTGACACACAGGAAGTACACATAGAGTACTTCTGCTGCATACTGATGAACTGATGGTTGCCTTGAGCAAAAGCACTGCAATGGCTGAGCTGACAGCTGAACTAGCTGCTTTTTGCATGGCACACCTGTTTCCCTTGAAAGAAAACTATTGATAAACTGATAGATGATTTTTCGCATTTGAGTTGGCAAATATTAGGCAAACCTTTCTCAAAACAAAATGAAATGAGTATATCATTTCAAGAAATAAAATTGACGGTAGTTGTTGCCAGTGAAAAATATTTAAGCTTTCAAAGGAAAATGAGAATTTTGGAAAACTTGCCTCTGTAACTGTGAGCTTGATACCTTTCCCAATCTTTAGAGACTTTCCTGATGAGATCAGTGGTGATAATAGCAAAAGTGATTTTTCAAATATTGTATAGTAAAATTTGTGAACATTTAGAAAACTGAAGCAGTATTTTCCAAATGACTAATACATGTTGTAACCAAATGGGGATGCATGGGAAATGATCCATTGAAAGTGCTAGATGGAAAGGTGAATTTTAATGTGACAAGCTATGAAAGAGTCATTGATGGAGTTTCAGGTTTCACATTGCAGCTAACCTTTCAGAAACTACCACTTGTGCCTACCCTAGTTCAGTCAGTAGTCCTATTAATTTGCTTAATGCCAGCCCCCAAGCAGGTCATATGCTTCTGGTGTTTGAAGCATCTGATAAATTCTTCACACTGGAGTCAGAGTGATCTTTCTGAAATACACTTCCTTGCCTTAGATCCTTGTAATGAACACTCAAAAATGGGCACACATTAAAACCCACTCTTCACTTGTACAGTTCTGTGAGTTTTGACAAATCCATAGAGGAGAAAAAAATCTAGTATTTGTTGTTTATATCAGGAACTGATGTTACCATACAATGATACTGAATTTGGTATTACTGTGTCTTTTTTTATTAAATATGTTGTGAGTATAAAAGTAATACCAGTTATCATCTAATTGCTTACAATTATTTACCAAAGTTACACCAAGTTAAGAATTTGTGTTTTTTTAAAGACTTAATGGATGATGTAGAATTATCCGCAATGTATGGGGCCATCTCTTGAACACCAACTGTACACTTGATTGTGTTGGGCTTTGGAAATGCAAATATAATGAGGGCACTGTTTGCCCCCAGAGAATCTTCAGAGTAATATAGAAATCTGAGCAGTGAAATATAAGAAGTAATATAAGATGGGACTTCTCTGGCAGGATGGAATATGGAAAAGTGCCAAGAATGACTTCGTAGAATATCAGCAATACTCACACCGAGGATTGGCTGAGAAGAGGGACTCCTTGCAGGCAGCTGGCAGGGTTCAGTGTGGGTAGCAGAAGGGGAGTTTGGTGTGGCTGGTGGGGCAGATTGAGGGAAGAAGGTGAACGAGGCCATAGGTCGAATCACTGAGGACCCCTTTTCAGTGTTGTTATTAGTGAAATCTATAAAGAATATTGGTGACAATAGAGAAATTAGGGCTTAAGTGTGGAAACGGGCTTTTAAAATATTTTAAGAAAAATAATAAAATGTTTAAAATTTAGAATCCTGCCTTAGAAAAGCATTTTAGCTATATAATATTCCACATTTTAAGAAGCTTCTTTAAAACATGCAAATTTAAAAAAAAAACAGGTACTTTTTAAGTAGAAACCAAGGTGAAAGAAAAATTTTAGAAGCTGAAAACCCAGCTTCTGACTTAATAAACAAATCATGAGAATTGATTTATGTGAAAAATCCATGCTGTTGAAAAGTAAGTGTCCCTGATTTAAATGGGAACAGGGTGTTCTACCCAAAAACATGAAAAACACTTACTGAATACCTGCTTTGAGTATTTGGCTCAGGGGAAAACACCATCATTAGTTGAGTCTAGCTCTTTGATCTCTGTATGTCTTAAAGGTCTAATAGCCTCACCTGCCTTTCCCCAGGAAGGTAAAGGAATATTCTTATCTTAAGGGTTGTGGGACCCTGGTGTTCATTACCAAACATTCCAGTGACATTTCTTCACAGATTTTAAGTAGCAAACTCTTTTGAGGTGGCTTTAAGCTTTCTAGAACAAACCAATTAGGTATATAGTTGCTTCTCATAGAATTATTTAGACAACTGTGATTTTTATAGTTCTGTGATCATGAGTGACTACCCAGAATTTCCAAAGAACAGATGTATATATTTGACTATAACTTGTTTTGTGTGGAAATATGTTTTTCTCTTCCTATGTCTTCATACAAGACCATAAAATCCCCAAGGACAATTAACATATCTGTAGTCTTCCCTAGATTTCTGCCATTCTCCATAATAATTCTGTCATTCTTTGATTGTAGTAGACCTGACAGCAATGCAAAGATAGACCTGCATTTCTTTAAACAAATCTGTCATATCTTTGGGTTTAGACTATTATCCATTTAACAAAATGATTCTTCACAAAATTGTTTGCCTTGATCTTACCTTAAATGGCATACCAGTGCACTTAAAAATGTTACCTACTTTGCAGAAATTCATCCTGAATTCAAATGCAGCACACAAAGGTATTTTACCTTGTAGAGTTTAGAGTTTTGCGTTGTTGACTCTCAAAAACCCAGTAAGTTTTATATTTTGTCTTAAAAGATGGACCCTGTATTGTCAACATCAGTTCCTGTGTACTCACTGAGACTGGATAAAGACTATGAAGTGCGTGTGAGATCCAGACAACGAAACTCTGAAAAATACGGCGAGTTCAGTGAGGTGCTCTATGTAACACTTCCTCAGATGAGCCCATTTGCATGTGAAGAAGGTAAAAAGAAAAGATTTTAAATGGCAGCCAATGTGGTTTTTCTCAGTATATATTGATATACTTCCTCTTTTATTAGGGTGTTGCCCAGATCAAGATTCAATAGCATCGAATGTCAGGGTGAGAGACCTCAAGCTCACTATCTGTGGCAGGTATTATCCACTACCAAAGTGGAGGGAGGATTTAGTTTTCAAGTTATTTAATTCAGGAAAAGTCCTAGGGTAGATGCAAATTAGAGGGACGATACACTAAGATATTAATGGGAGATCTCTGGATATTAGAATTTCAGATGATTCTTGTCTTTATGTTTCTGTATTTTTAAACTTCTCTACAATGAGCTTGGTTTGCATTTATGGTCAGGAAAAAGTGTTTTTCAAATGCATACTGAGGAAAATCTCTGCATATGTGGATGGATGGGTATGCGGCATCTAAGAGCCTAATATTGAGTCAAGTGAGGCAGTCAACAGCAGGTGCTTATTGGCTTTAGAAAGTTTAGATGTAGCTTTTACCTTGAAGAGAGCTTAATAAGTGGTGTACCAGTTATGCTCAAGAATGACACAGAACATTTAAAGATGCTGTGTAAGAAAAAGACATAATTGAAGTTTCAGCAGATAGGGCCTATAAATTGAGAATAAAAGAACTAAAACTTTTATATACAGAAATAAAGAAGACTGCTTAATAATAAGCAGTAGGTGTGTAATGTTATCACTCCCCAATGGTTATTAGCAATAACTCATCTCCATTAAAACCAAAAGGTTTACAAGGCCATATAAGGAGCTGGAGTTTGTTAATGAAACAGTTATAGGCTACAGAGAAATTAGATTTCTGCATTTATGGTACAGGCAGAATCCATACCAAATAGTACTTAAATGCCTATAGTACCATCCTTTCTAAGTTCTGCTTAACAGGCTTGATGCTTCACACAATGTTATAATGAAATTCTGATTTAAAAGTACATTTGCCACATGACCTCTAAGCTTATTGTGATGACATTTAATTCTAGCATAGCATAGATAAAATCTAGCAGAGATTTTTTTAACTGTCTTTTCCTTCCATGTTAAAAGAAAATTTAACATAAAGCTCTAGCTTTGTTATATTCCTGAATATGTCATTCAGTTATAAAATTATATGTAAAGTTAGAGACACAAGATACAAAATATCTCTCCCCCACAAATTATAATATCCATAATATTTCCCTTGGGGATTTTAATAGCTGAATAAGAAAATTAAAACAAGAAAGGAATATTACAGCATAAAAGCCTACTTTTAATAAAGTGCCATTAAGGCAAATTATTAAAAAGCAGATAACCTCTGTCAGTGTGTAAGAACACTGGGAACCAGCTGCAGGGTGGCTCGCAGGCATTTGTTCGTAAGGAATGAAACAGAAGTTTTACAAACACATACCCCCAAATCTGCTATGAAGTGTACTAAAATCCGAAGTTAGGAGCCCCAATAGTGATCTCCTGTCAAAGGATTTTATTAAGCTATAAAATATATGCTCTGCATGTCTAAAAACTTCAGTCATTGATCAAAAATAGGAACTCTGCCCCCATCTTTTTGATAGATCCTCAGTGTGGAGGATCAAAAAATATTACCACCCTTTAAAAAAAAAAGAAGCAAGTGGACATTATTTAGGTAAAGTAGTAGGTACGTTACCAAGCAGCACTTTGTCCTAGAGCTGAAACCTTTAATGACTAATGACATACCCTGAACACATAAGGTGTTTAAATCCATTGGGTGTTTTTTTTTATTATATAGACATGGCTGTGTTTAAACTATTTGCTGTCTCTTTATTTTGACTTTCTTTTTCCTACATGAAAGGATTAAAAGCAGTGGACAGAGGTATTCTAGGTACAAAAAATACTATTAATTCACTGCTTTCTGTTTCAGGGGTTATCAAGAGAAATTACAGATTTCACTAGATGCATACAAGTTAAATATTTTTATGTGAAAAAGGAAAGTGAAATATAAATATTGCATAATTCTGAGTGAGATATTGTTCTTGTGTTTTTCAGATTTCCAGTTTCCATGGTTCTTAATTATCATCTTTGGAATATTTGGGCTAACAATGATAGTATTTTTATTCATATTTTCAAAACAACAAAGGTGGGTATGAAATAGTCTACTTTGATACGTTTTTGACAGTTGTTTAGAAATCCATGTGCGTTTCCATTTGTTATATTTTTTTTGGAAAATCATGAGTGAAAATTTTAATTACTATGGTAACATATTACCTCCGATTATATGTTTGCCACTTTGTTTGTCATAGGGAATTCATGGGTTTCAGTTCTATCTAGGAAGTTGCTTAACATTAAGAGGCTGAGACGAGTGACTGCTCACCTTGTGGTATGTACCTCCTTGACGAAACTGTCATCTCAGAGCTGCCTCTTCACTTCTTCAAAGTCCTGAGCAAGGTGGCTCATTAGTTCCAGGACAGTAAAGTAGCTGGAACCTTTGACTGAGTTTGACACAGACCTGATGCACAAGCAAATTTAAGTCGCAACTAAAACCACCTAGATAATTCACTTTAATAAAATCTTTCTAGATTTCATATGGTGATTTCAAGTAAATTTGGGTTTTATTTAAATTATTAAATTTTAGGGGCAGAGCCAAGAGGGTGGCGTGAGTAGGACAGTGGGAATCTCCTTGCAAAACATAAATTATTAAATTTTATTTATATCATTCAAATGCTAAGTTAACTGCATTTGTAAACACTGCTAAAATTCTAAGTTTGAAGAGATGCCATTCTGCACTCTTTTGGAGTCAAAAGACTTGGGTTCCAGTTATTATTCTGCCTCTGCTGTTTGATCTTGTTTGAATCCCTCAACCTCCCTGGGCTTCCTTGTTCCCATGGGTAATATGAGGGTGTAGGATTGTATGACCTTTACATTTCCCTTAAGCTTTAAGATCTATCATTCTGTTTTTCTTCCTAAAAGAAACTCAGTACAGACTACAAAAATTTTTAATATTTTTACATTTTAAATAGGAAAAATTATTGGTATCCATTTGCCATTTCTCCCATTTTCTTCCACTTAGAGTATTTTTTCAGTCCCATTTAGAGTATTTTTTAAGTCCCGTGGGTTAATCTTTCCCCTTCTCCCAGAACTAGGATGACTTAACATCCCAGTTTGCCTAGAACTTTCCTGGTTCTAGCAGTGAAAACCTTGTGTCCCAGAAAACCCTTTTCCAGCAAACCGAGGTGGTCAGTCACCATACCTAGAACTGAAGACGAGGGTTCCAGCTGAAGCTAAGAGACTTCTACAAATCAGAATGGAATTTATGTGAATATATGGCAAAAGCTTTTTAGTTCTTTTTTGTTTTTTTTGAGGTTGTATAGCATTTGTGAACATCAAAGTAAAATTTTAGTAGACAAAAGAATTTTCACAATGCTGGAGTTCTAGAGTGTCAAGCATCCTAAAAGCTTCCAACTGAATGGAGAAAGGGTTATTACTAGTGGAGTTTCATCTCCAGTTTTATCATGTAAACCAATGGGAAAACAAAACTCATTCTGCAGAATTTCATTTGGCTCTTAACTTTCGAGCAACAACTCTAATTTACAAACAACTGGTATAAAGCAGAACAGCACAGTTTTCAGTTGTTTGAGGAAAAATTAAATACATTAATTTCTTAAAATTCTAAAAATGTATTTATTTACTAAGTAATGCCAGCCACAAAGGAGTCAAATTATTCAGTTGGTTAATTTGAATTCACTGATCTGTACAGGTGATGGGCTAATTTATATGTAACTGCAGTAGATATACCCACTATGTTTGTAACTTACTCTTAACATTAGCTGTCAGCTTTGAGTCATTGTGAAGGCCAAGTAAATTTGTTATGATGTTTAATTATGTTAACAAGATTTCAAAGAAAAAAGTATTCTCAACAAATAGGACTTCAAAGAAAATAAGAGTGTGTTTCTATGACTAATGATGTTTTTAACTATGATTGGTCAAATCACCAAATTGTACAATTGTCCTGAAATCTTTATCATCCTCCCAAATTTCCTGTGCTAAATTAAGTTCTCTGTAGAAAACAATTAGGTTTTTTTCTTTCATTTGTCCACAAAAACCCTTGTTATTGTCTAAATTTCCATGTTCTAATGAAAGTAGGAAATGGAAGAAAATAGTTGTCAGCAGGTATGCAAAGAACATGTAGTTCTAGTAATTAAAATGATACTCCAGAGAACAAGGTGCTTATGTCTGCTTTCCCCAGAACCGGAAGGCTACAGAGAGCTTCAGGTCCTACATATCTTTGCTTGAAGTTTTATGAATCCACAATCCAAGCCACTTCTTCCTTTCTTAATCCGGATAATTGTGTCAACTCTAGGAAGGTTTATATTTCCAACTTGAATAGGATGATAGGAAAGTCACAGATGCAGTTTCATGCCAGGTTATCTTTATACTCTGTGGTATACAACCCATCCAGCCTTTGAGCTATTACTAATGGGAAAGAAACAAATGAGTCAGCATGAAACAGAAGTGGCAAAGTGACAACCTGAAAACCAAATTTGGCCTACAGATCTGTGTTTTGTTATTTTATGACACTTTGTAGTAAAATCTTTACTCCAAAATCAAAGTTTTTACCAAATGGAAATTTGGATTTTTGAAATTTTCAAAATTGGATTTTGAGAATTCCTTAGATTATCTTTTAAAACTGAAAGACCTGGTGAAACTGGGTTGATATTCCTGCATGGCAACATGCACTGAGCAGAAGACTAACTATCCCATTTGGGAAGGGCGTATGTTCTTCTGTCACCATTCCCATCCCATCCTATGATATTGCATCAGGCCTGCTTCATTCATGTGCATGACCTGCTTGGGCCCTGTAGGCTTCAGGGTCTGCCACCCTGGCCTAAAGTCAACCACTACTCCCAGAATGCTAATATGCGCCGAAATGCATCCATCATCCTGTGCAAAAAAGAAGGCCACATAGAACCAAGTCAAGCATTAGGCAATTGGGAATCTTTGCTTTCTGAAATTAGGGTTAGGTCAGATATTTGTAAGTTTTTGACATTTGAAATATTCATTTAGAGTAGCAGAACCAAATAACACAGCAGCATGACAAAAGACATGGGCCTGGGTTTTGGAGTTAGGTACTTTGGATTTGAGCCCTAACTGTGCCAAGTTGGGTGCATGACTTGAACACTGTCCTTAAATCTCTAAATCTTTCCACAGATATCATCTGCTTCCCTGGTAGTTGTAAGAATTAAATGAAGTACTTAGTGCAGAGGTAGACAAACTTGTTTATAAAGGGCCAAACAGTACATTTTTAGGCTTTGGGGGCAATATAGTCGCTGTTATAGTTACTCAACTCTGCCACCTTGGCATGAAAGCAGCCATAGCTCTATGTAAACTAATGAATGTGACTATGTTCCATTCAAAATTTACAAAAACAGAGAGCAGGCCAGATTTGGCCCACAGGCCATAATTTGCCAACCCATAGTTCAGTACAAAATATATCTCACAGGGTCTTATCAGAGACATTCAAAAAAGGTAGGAGTTATTATTAATCATTTACATTTTTTCTGTATTTTCATCAGTAACAATTCATTTTAACATTTGCCCCATTGAAGAAACCTAATAAAGGCTATTCAAAGCAACTTTTGGCTTATTCCTTGTTTAGGTAAAAAGGTAAATGGAAATATTTAGAGCATGGGTTCCCTGTTGAATAGACTGTCCATTCACATTAAGTGGAATATCAGCTCTACCCAAAAGTTAGTTTACCATCCTGCCCAACAGTGGATTCTCTGATATATAGGGCTTTTTTAAATAAGAAAAAGAGTTGGTTGGAATGGATAATCTCTGAGCTTTATTCTAGGGCAACAATGCTAATTTTAAGATACAAACTCTAGTTATACCATTAACAAAATAGATAAAAGATTTATTCAAATGTATTCAAGAAATATTTATTAAGTACCTTCTTGTGCCAGGAATTGTTCTAAGTTCTAAAAGATGGAATAAAGCATAAGACAGGCAGAATGGACATTGTAATGTGTTATGGTCAAAAAATAAATATTTGGAACAGAAAACTTAAGTGCATGACAGAATTGTGTATATATAAAACCATACTGATTACTTAGAGATAGTTCATATTTAGTCTTTCCCAACCAAATGATCTTTGTAAAGATACCCTGGTTTATAAGATCAGATTATATTATTTTATACTTACTGTGAGCTCTGTGGTGTGAATTTATCCAAGTCCACCCTTTTTTGAAGGTGCAAATAATTTTGGCTCCATGTGGATTAGCTTTTCTTTCTTTTCTCTGCAAAATACTAATGAGATGTATGCATTAAAATTACCTTTTTTATAACTGACATGGAAATTGGCTTCAGATAAGTTAAATTTCTCACTCCCAAATCCTAATGCTGGCTGTCAATAAAAGACATTAGAAGAAGAAAAAAAAAAGATGATAGGAAAACCACTCTTTAATTAAACTGACTTTTTTACTAGTAACAAAACTGAACCGTAATAAAAAAAACCCCTAAAAAAAACAAAATTCCAGGACCAAATGTCTTCACAGGAGACTTACCAAACATTTAAAGAAGAGTTAGTACCTATCCCTCTCAAGCAAGTCAAAAAAAGAAAAATTATAGACCAATATCCCTCATGAACAATGATGTAAACATCTTCAAGAAAATATTAGTAAACCAAATTCAGAAATACATTAAAAGGATCATTCACCACAACCAAGTGGGATTTATTCCAGGGATGCAAGGATGGTACAATATCCACAAATCAAATAATATAATACACCACTTAACAAAAGAAAGAATGAGACCATGTGGTCATACCAATACATGCTGAAAAAGCGTTTGACAAAAATCATCCACTTATGATAAAAACTCAACAAAGTGGGAATACAGGTAACATACCTCAATATAATGAAGGCCATATGTGACAAACCCACAGCTAACATCACACTCAATGGCCAAAAGCTAAAAGCTTTTCCTCTAAAATCAGGACCAAGACAAAGAAGCCCACTGTCACCACTTTTATTCAACATTGTACTAGAAGTCCTCACCATAGCAGTCAGGCAAGAGAAAGAAATAAAAGGCATCCAAATTGGTGAGAAACAAGTAAAATTATCACTATCTGAAGAGGACTTAATACTGTACATAGAAAACCCAAAAGATTCCACCAAAAACTACTAGAATTAATAAATGAATTCAGTTAAGTTGCAGGATATAAAATAAACATACAGAAATCTGTTGCATTTCTATATACATCGATTGCATTTCTATATGTCAGTTTAACCAAGGAGGTAAAAGACCTGGACTCTGAAAACTATAAGACATTAATGAAAGAAAGTGAAGAAGACACAAATAAATGTAAAGCTATCCTATGCTCATGGATAGAAATTGATATTCTTAAAATGGCCATACTGCCCCAAGCAATCTGTAGATTTAGTGCAATCCCTATCAAAATACCACTGGCATTTTTGACTGAACTAGAGCAAATAATCCTAAAATTTATATGGAACCACAAAAGACCCCAAAGACCCTGGGTTTTGAGTTAGGTACTTTGATTTCAAAGTACAAGGTACAAGATTTCAAAGCTATCTTGAAAAACAAGAACAAAAGCTGAGGGTATCACACTACTGGTTTTAAGCTATAGTAGAAAGCTACAGTAATCAAAACAGTATGGTACTGGCACAGAACAGATATATAGACCAGTGGAACAGAACAAAGAGCCCAGAAATAAACTACACCTGTTGGTCAATTAATAGATAACAAATGAGGCAAGAATATACAATAGGGAAAATACAGTCTATTCAAGAAATGTTTCTAGAAAAACTTGACAGCAACATGCAAAAGAATGAAACTGGATCACTGTCTAAACAAGATATAAAAATAAACTCAAAGTGTATTGAAGACCTGAAACCATAAAACTCCTAGGAGAAAACAGGCAATAAACTCATGAACACCGGCATTAGTAATTTTTTTCTGGATGTGTCCCCAAGCAAGGGAAACAAAAGCAAACATAAGTGGGACTATATCACAGCAAACTTCCGCATAGCAAACGAAACCATCAACAAAATGAGAAGACAACCCACTGCATGGCAGAATATATTTACAAATGATATGTCTAATAAGGGGCTAATATCCAAAATACATAAAGAATTCATACAACTCAACATCAAAAAGACAATCCAATTAACCATATGATTTCACCTGTATGTGGAACCTATAAAGCAAAACAGAGAAACCTGAAATAGACTCATAAACAGAGAATAGACCTGGTGGTCACCATAGGGTATGGGGGTGGAGAGATGGGTGAAATAGATGAATGGAAAAAAAGGAAAAATTAGTGAGAATATTTGGGTGCTAGTCAGGGTGATGGTTATATGGGTGTATACATGCCAAAATTCATCAAGCTGTACTCCAAGATTTGTGCACTTTATATACCTCAAAAAAAAGATAGAAAAAAGAAAATCACTAATCAGAAAAGATATTTACACTCCTAATGTTTATCACAGCATTATTTACAATAGTCAAAATATGGAAGCAACCCAAATGTCTATCGATAGATGAATGGATAAAAATGATGTGGTACATATATACAATGAAATATTATTTGAACATAAAAGAAATGAAATTTTATCATTTGTGACAAAATGTATAGACCTAGAGGGTATTATGCTAAGTGAAGTAAGACAGAGAAAGACAAATACTGTATGATTCACTTACATGCTGAGTCTAAAAAACAAAACTGAAATAGACTCATAAATACAGAGAACAGACTGGTGGTGGCCATAGGAGAGGAGGGTGTAGGGATAGGTGAAATACGTGAAGGGGAAAAAAAGGAGAATGTTTGATATCTTAATCTAGGTGATGATTACATGAGTGTATACACAAGTCAAAATTCTTCAAGCTGTACACTAAGTGGTATGCATTTATATACCTCAGTATAAAATTTTAATATTTAACAAACTTAACAAGAATGTAAAAATACATTTTAAACTTTGAGCATCATAAAACTTAACCTTTGTTATGTGGTAGGCTACATTTGTCTTGTTCTAAGGTGGTTTCCTTAATACTGTTACATTAGGTGGATTATACTTTTTGAAAATAAAGTAACTATGAAATAAGTAAATTGAATTCAGATGAAGACTTTTTGGTCTTTTTCTTTTTCTATAGTGTTTCCTTATTTACCTTAATATTTTCCTTCTCTTTCTCATATCCTATTTATATATAGTACCAGAATATTTGGAATAAGTAATACCTCTTTAAATGAGAGAATGTCTAGCTTTTAAGATATATCAAACCAAACTTTTGTTTTCAAGGATTAAGATGCTGATTCTGCCCCCAGTTCCAGTTCCAAAGATTAAAGGAATTGATCCAGATCTCCTCAAGGTAATTAATAAATTATGTAAATTATAAATAACATTAATTAAATGTTACCTGCAGAACACTGTCTTACATTGAGAACTTTGCAAACTATATGAATCACATTCCATTTTTTTTGTACCCCTTCAGGCAGAAAATTTTTTAAATAATACATCTCTTAAAATTATGAGAATGCCTTTTGTATTTAAAAGTTCTACACCTGTGTATTTTTTGTTATATGGTTTTGTTATTGTTCTTATACCATAATTAGTCTCTGAATATTATTTGTTAAATCATTTAGTCATTATGAGTTTCTTTTCATAGATCATTTTCTTTGTTTCCTAGGAAGGAAAATTAGAAGAGGTGAACACAATCTTAGCCATTCATGACAATTATAAGCCTGAATTCTACAATGATGACTCGTGGGTAGAATTCATTGAGCTGGATATTGATGACCCTGATGACAAGACTGAAGGATCAGACACAGACAGACTTCTACGCAATGACCACCAGAAATCACTTAATATCCTTGGGGCAAAGGATGACGACTCTGGACGCACCAGCTGTTGTGAACCTGACATTCTGGAGACTGATTTCAATGCCAGTGACATTTGTGATGGTACCTCAGAGGTTGCTCAGCCACAAAGGTTAAAAGGGGAAGCAGATCTCTTGTGCCTTGACCAGAAAAATCAAAATAACTCACCTTCTAGTGATATTACTCCTGCTCCCCAGCAGCCCAGTGTTACCCTAGCAGAAGAAAACAAACCAAGAGCACTTCTTAGTGACGCTGAGTCAACTCATCAAGCTGCCCATCCTCAGCTAAGCAATCCGAGTTCACTGGCAAACATTGACTTTTACGCCCAGGTAAGCGACATTACACCAGCAGGGAGTGTGGTCCTGTCCCCAGGCCAAAAGAACAAGGCAGGGATATCCCAGTGTGACATACATCCAGAAGGGGTCTCGCTCTGCCCAGCCAACGTTATCATGGACAACGCCTACTTCTGCGAGGCAGATGCCAAAAAGTGCATCGCCGTGGCCCCTCACGTCGAGGTTGAATCACAAGTGCAGCCAAGCTTTAACCAAGAAGACATTTACATCACCACAGAAAGCCTTACCACTACTGCTGGGAGGTCTGGGACAGCAGAAGGAGCTCCAAGTTCAGAGATGCCTGTCCCAGACTATACCTCAATTCATATAGTACAGTCTCCACAGGGCCTCATACTCAATGCGACCGCCTGGCCCTTGCCTGACAAAGAGTTTCTCTCATCGTGTGGCTATGTGAGCACAGACCAACTGAACAAAATCATGCCATAGCCTTTCTTTGATTTCCCATGAGCTACATATTTAATGGCAAAGAGTTGGCTGAGGCATGAATGCTCAAACCAAAACAATGTTTAAACCTTTTCGGCGGAGAGAGGCATGGACTCTAAATGCCTTTACCTGAAATGTGGACACATGATATTAAAAAAAAGAACAATTAATCAGATAGATATTCCTGTTGTGAACTGTAAATATTTTAATCTCAAAGACTGTTTAGTGGCAGTGATTGTCTTGTTATTGTGGGTGTTAATTTTGTGATACTAAGCATTGAATGACTATGTTTTTAATGTATAGTAAATCATGCTTTTTGAAAAAGCAAAAAATCAGGTGGCTTTTGCAGTTCAGGAAAATTGAATGCAAATCATAGCACAGTTTAATTTTTTTTAAATAATTGGAAACTAAAATTATAGGTAAGAAGACATAGTTTGGATATGTAAAATGTTTATTTTGACATAAAATTGATAATGATATTTTTAATAATTTACACTTCAAGTATGGCTATTTTATATTACACTACACACTGTGTACTGTGGTTCCTACAGACCATCTGAAGAATGTAGCAACTACAGTCCAAAGTTGGTTTAACACTTTGGTTAGCGCACCTAAAGGAAAACAAACAACTTAGTTTTTTACAAGGCCCTTTTTATACTTCCCCAAATCCCTTAAACAGTTCTAAGATGATTGTAGTTACCTTCATTATTGGAACATGCACATTTTATCGGAATTTCTAAACAAATACGTGTTAATTTAGAAAACCGTTAAAGGTTTGCATGCCAACTTACCATGAACCCAAACCAACAAAAACTCTTTCTTGTCCAAATTTGGGTTCACATCAGAGAGCTACACACTCAGAGGAGTGGGAAGTATAGCTGGTCCATACCTATGGATACTTACGTGCGGCAGCCTGCGGAGTGAGATTCTGAGTGCATGCAGATGGTTGAGAGCTAAGCCCTGGGAGCTCTGCAGCAGGATCTCTGCACAACTTGGTTTTATTCCACAGTTACTAAGCAGGAATAAGGTATGAGAAGCATTTTGTCTGTTGAAGCAAGTCGAAAGGCAGTTAACCAGATAATGGAATAAAAAGTAAAAGAAAATCGTTTTTGTCCCAGAACCTATAGTCAGACACAGACTCAGTCACGGTAACAAGACACAAAAGAAACAAAATTTAAATCCCCACAGATAACTTAAAACTTACTTAAACCAATAGCAGAAACGTCCTTCCTCACCAAACCTTTTATAGGATTTATTTAGTGAAAGAAGTCTCACCATTGTTTATTTCCCCTCTGAATGGACTGGCCTCAGAACTGTCAGAAGAAAGAAAAGGGGCCTGAGTAATTTACAGAGTATCGTTCAATCTCCTAATAACCTAAACATCACTCTTAGGAGCACTGGGACTGGCCCCCAAAAAGATTGTCAAAACGAGAAGAATCTCATCTCACTGAAGAATGCTTCTCACTTTAAGGGGTTTTTTTAAAGGGTAATTTAAGTTAGCTTTAAATTAAATAGTATTTGCCATTTAGCTCAGACCTTCTTAGGAAACAAACTTAATGACTGGTGATTTAAAATTCCTTCTTTCTTGCAGGAAGGACAGTGAAAAGCTAGAATTGGGTGTTTCAAGTTCAACAGGTCCCTTTGTGATAGTTCAGTAGGTTCCCGCCATCTTGCTGCTATGGTTTTCTCTGAGCTACATAATTGAGTTTTACACACAATTTCGTCAATGTAGAGCCTGATTCAACTTAAAACTGTGTGTTTTGGGAAAACTATCTTACTATTTCAAAATAGGCTGACAACAATTTCTATAGCCAAAAATAGCTAAATACCTCAATCAGTCTCAGAATGTCATTTTGGTACTTTGCTGGCCACACAAGCCATTATTCACTAGTATGACTAGTTGTGTCCTGCAGTTTATATTTAACTTCCTTTATGTCTGTGGATTTTTTTCCTTCAAAGTATAATAAATTTATTTTCTTGGATTCGTGATGGTATGGTATGCTTCTATTATAAAACACCCACATGAAAAGCATCCGAAACCAGAGTACATATTCTTCTGAGTTCTTCTCATTGCAAGGGGGAGCTTAGCACAACTGGCTTAAACACATTGATACTGGGGGTGGAGATTTTTTTAGAGCTTTTTCAAGGAAACAGGAGTCCAGCTCAAAAGTATCCTGCTGGCTTGCCTGGACTGTACCCTCTCCTCAGGCTGCAGCTCCCCATGGCAGAGGCTCTCAGAGCCATGTTTTAGATGCGTTGTAGTTTGCCTGACATTAGGAGGGGGTTTTGAGGAGGGGAGGGTGGTGCTTAGCATTGTCCTTAAGCTATATTTCTAGGTTGAGCATGTTGCCTGGAGGGAGGGAAAGCAGCTCTTCCTCTCCATTCACACATTAGCACAAGTCAGTTTGTTAGGTTAGCTGTCATCATGGGAAGCAGATAGTAAGGCAAGGCTGGAGGCTGGTTAGATAGGTCGTGTAGGAGCCTGAGGCAGCAGTAAAGCCATGAAGCATAGATCCCTCCACAGAAGGCAGGCTGCAGGCAGGTTACCTAACAAATCACAGGCTCTTGTGCAGGGTGCAGAAAGGTGAGAGTCTGCAGTAGCATTGAGAAGCCACTGAACAATTCACTGCTTCAGCAAGTTGAATGCAAACTGCCATGACTTTTCATAATAGTAGAGGGTTGGCATTCAATACTGAAATTAAAATTCTCTGTCTGCCACCTTCAGCCCTTTGAGGAGCTGTTAGTTACCTGAAAGAACTATGGGTGAAGCCGTAGAGTTTCCTACTTCCTTATTTGGAAATAAGGTTTGAAAATCTTGTCTTCCCTGCCACTAAGATAATTGGAACATTCACTGCCTTAACATTAACCTTGAAAGGTCACCATTTAAGCACCAAGTATTTACTTCTTACATATGCTACACCAGACTCACCCTTGTGATATGACAAGCTTATCATTCATATGGGGTGCTTCGGGTGTCAGGAGTGAGGGGAAAGGAGGGCCTCCCTATTTCCTTAGATGAAAGAGCTCAACCCTTCCTACTACAGAAGATTAATGTCATATACAGAAAATTAAGGTGGCTACACGTGTTTCTGCGTTTTAATGGTTCTACTAAGACATACTAACACCGACATCTATTCACATGTTACAATATTTCTATATGTTCATAGTTGTACACCAAAATAGTAAATGTCTATTCATGCTCCCTGTTTAGGGTAGGAAATAGGGGGAAAACTGCAAGTTACATGAATCCAAACTCTTTAGGTTGGAATCCAAGATTTCACATAATTTTCCCAACCTTTGCTTGCTTAATATGTTAAGAGCTGTGTATAAAGGGCATAATTTCTAAATAAGAATTTAGCCTTTGCTCAAAATTCAAGCTTTGTTCCTCTGGAAATCAGTAACGGTATTAAGTCAACTATGCTACACAGACAACACTGCTCATGCTTAAAAACCTCTGATGGGTAAATTACATCTGGATGAAGAGAAACTCTAAATACCTGGAGATAAACCTTACTTTGCACTTGAGTATGATGACACTTGTCAGTGAGCATGTCTCCTACGGGGACACTGGAAGCTGTGCCTACCATGTTGCAACAAGAGCTGTTGGCTCCAGTGGAACAGAGAGCTTTTAAGGGATAAAGGTAAAAGGGATACTTTTACCTGCCCAATAGGAGACTCCTCTCTGAGCTGTCACTTGGGGAAGGGGAGAAAGAAAATACCAGACAACTGTATAAAAAGCTGTGCTGGCTGCTGCATGGATTACTGCCACACCTATGACCCTAAAGCAGAAAGGCTGATGCTGCCCTGTCCTACATTCTCCTGAGTAGACTGGAGCCTAGTGTGGTCTGTGGTCAGCTGGGGAATGTTTAGTTGAGCCTAAGAAGAACCTCTTGCAGATGAGGTATTGTCACTCCTTGAATAAAGTTTGTGCTTTCCCATCTCTACATCCTTCTCACATCTCTGAAAAGTTCCCACTTACTAATCCTGCCTTTCAAAATTCCCCCCATGCTTCACAACCTATCTCAGACACTTCCTTCATGTAACCCCCCCTAATTCTCTCCAGCCTTAAGAGACCCTTGCCTCACATGAACCACTTTTAATGGTGCTTATAACGCCTAGCTGTTAGCTCACCTAATAACCACATAGGATGAGTTTACCAACATTCTGGGGCATGCTTGTTCCCCGAATTGTTTTTAGTGTTTCTGTAGTCAAATAAGTTTGAAAAACACTTTATACTACACTTCCCCCAAGAGAACCAGACTGCATGTTGACATAAGATTTTTAAAAAGCTTCAACAGTAAAAAATAATAATAATAATATAAAATAAGACAAGCCTGTTTAATACATTATTTCCTAATATTTAACAATGAAAAATATGATGGGAGGTGGGTCCAAGATGGCTGTGCAGAAAGCCTGAAACCACCTTCTCCCACATACACATTGAATCTATACCTACACACAGAACAATTCATTCTGAGAAAGAACTGAGGCCTGAGTAAACACCTTCTGCACAACAAGGGATAAAAAGACCACATAAAAAACAGCAGGAGAGACAAAGACACTGTAATGGAAGAAGCCTCACCCCAATGCAGCCCTACAGCACAGAGGGATATCACTGAGGGACCTGAGCACAGATTTGCCTGCCCAGAACAAAACCCCCCAGTTTAAAATGGCTTAAAGACCAACCACACCATACATGAAGGAAACCCATTTCTCAGAACTAAAGCCCTCTCAAATGGCAGGGGAACTGCTAGCTCTCTCTCTGGAATTGGAGGTGCTGATGAGTGCCACTGCTTACACTCCCCACAGACACTGCTAGTGCACCCAGAAGCGGGGAAAGCACCATTGTTTGTGTTCCCCCTGCACACTGAAGTGTGAATGGGAGCAGGGTCACAATCCACATACCAGCTCCAAAATTAAGAAAGGCAGTCTCCTACTCTGCCTGTACCTAAGCACACCTGCCAAAGATCCCACAAGCAGCCCCACCAAGGGGGCAACAGCATGCTGCCCACACCGTTTCACCCTGTTCACACACCCTCTATACCCAGGCACCCCATTTGCACAACCCTAACAGGCACCCATCCAGGAGAACTCCAGACCATGCCGCTCTGCCCCTAGTTACCCTGCCAGCAAGCCCAGAACCCATCCAGAAGTCCCCCAAACCAAGCCCTTCCACCCCCAGCCACTCCACAAGTACAGCACCTGTCCAGAACCAAGCCAAGAGAACCCAAGCGTGCACCCCTCCACCACTGCCCACTCCATTAGCACAGCCCCAGGGGACCCCTGGACCATGTCCCTCTTCCCCTGTTGCTCTGCAAATAAGGCCCCAGCCTTTTGCCAATCCTGAAGCTCTCTAGATTGCAAGCCTTTGACACCAGCCACCCAGCCAGTACAGCTCCAGCTGGGCTGGTACCCAACCAGGAGACCCCTGACCCATGTCTGGGAGCACTGGGATATCCCAGCCCATGCCCACTCGGCCTCCAGCCAGCCAGTCAAAACTGCTGGGCACACACAGTCTACCCAGGGACATTTCTACACAAGGCCATGCCTTCAAGACTGGAACAGGTAGCACTTCTGCCTAAACTACAGAAACAAACACAGGAAGTCAAAAAATGAAGAGACGCTGGAGTATGCTTGAAACAAAAGAAAATTATAAACTTCAGAAAAAGAACTAAATGAAACAGAGTTAAGCAATCTACCACATGAAGAGCTTAAAGAAATGATTATAAAGAAGCTCACCAGACTTGAGAGAAGATGGATGTACTCAGTAAAAAACCTCAACAAAGAAATAGAGAATATGAAAAAAACAACCAATCTGAGAGGAAGAATACAGCAAATGAAGAGGAAAACACACTAGAGGGACTCAACAGCAGATTAGAGGATGCATAAGAATGGATCATCAATGTGGAAGGCAGACTAATGGAAACTACTCAAACAGTAGAAAGAAAAATAGAAGAAATGAGGATAAGAGTTGGAGGAAGATGGCAGAATGGGAGGTCACTCTGATAACTTTCTCCCATGTACACACCAAGGAAGCAACCACAATACAACCAACTCTGCAAATGACATGGAGACTGCAGAACACACCATCTATGCCTGGTGAGCAAGAGAAGACCACATTGAGAAGGGTACAAGGGAAAATCCACAACTGATCAGGATCCAAGCCTTTTCCCCATCCCAACCCACAAGTGGGAGGGAGAAGAGTAGAATGGGAGGGAATAAAAGCTCAGGAACCTGGCATGCCTGGCTCTGGGGATCTGCTCTGGAAAGATGCATTGGGCACTGAAGATTGTTGGGGCTGAACAACAGGTAAAGTTGGAGTACTGCAGGGGGCCAAGTCTCTGGTCACTTGTGGAGGACAAGTGTGGTCTGTCAATCCCTCTGAGGGGCAATTTTAAAGATTTGCTAGCCTTGGAAAGCATGCCAGAGGGGCAGGGGCCTGAGTGAGCTCTCTATGGAGGAGAAAGGGCAAGTGGACAACACTTTTCCAACCTTCCCTCAGTCGAACTGGCCAGACACTTGGAGGAGCCAGTTGTGAAACTCTCCACCTATCCCCTTGGCTCAACCCCATTATCCCCCTGCAGATCTGCCTGACTGAACAGGTAGAGGGCAGCCCCACCCACAGTGCATACCAGCAGAAATGCCAGACATCACACACACATGCGTGCGCACACACACACACACACACAAATGGCAGTAGTGGGGATCTGCCATTGCTGGCAGTCAGGCAGAAGGCAGGCCCCACCCACAGCCCACCAATATTAGTCACCAGCTCAGCTGTAGCAAAGAACCAGGCTCTGGTGAGCAAGAGGTTTTGCATTTCTGGGCACTACAGGATACATATTGCATTAAGCCATTACTTTCAAGACCAGGAGGCACAGCTGATCTATATAATACAAAGGAAGAAACACACTAACCCAGACAAAATAAGGAGGCAGAGAAAAATACTCCAAACAAAAGAACAAGACAAAACACCAGAAAAAGTGCTAAATGAAACAGAGATAAGCAATCTCCCTGATAAACAATTCAAAGTAACAATCATAAGAACACTCACTGAACTGGGGAAAAGAATTGACAATCTCAACTAGAACTTCAACAAAGAGATAGAAAATATACAAAAGAACCAACCAGAGCTGAAGAATGCAATAACCAAAATAAAAAATACAGTAGAAGAAATGAATAGTAGGTTGGAGGAGGCAGAGGAACAGATGAGCAAGCTGGAAAGTGTAATGGAAAGTAACCAAGCTGAGGATCAGAGAGAAAAAATAATTTCTTCAAATGAAAATATGCTAAGAGAGCTCTGTGAGAACTCTAAATGAAGTAATATTCACATAATAGGGTCTCAGAAGGAGAAGAGAGAAAGAGAAAGGGTTGAAAGGCTATTTGAAGAAATAATAGCCAAAAACTTCCCTAGTCTGGGATAGGAAACAGACATCCAGGTCCTGGAAATGCAGAGAGCCCCTAACAAGATGAACCCAAGGAGGTCCACACCAAAACACACGGTAATTAAAATGGCAAAGATTAAAGATAAAGAGAGAATCTTAAAAACAGCAAGATAAAGGCAGACAATTACCTAAAAGGGAAACTCCATAAGGCTATCAGCAGATTTTTCAGCAGAAACTATACAGGCCAGAGGGAATGGCATGAAATATTCAAAGTGCTGAAATGGAAATATACAACCAAGATAGTCTTCCCAGCAAGGTTATCATTTAGAATTGAGGGAAAAATTTAAAGTATTGCAGATAAACGTAAGTTAAAAGAATTTATCAGCATTAAACTAACCTTACAGGATATATTAAAGGGACTTCTTTAGATGGAAATGTGTTTAGGTTTAAATGTTTTTCGTCAGTGAAAACAAATCGACAGTAAAGGTAGTAGAGCAATCACTTACAAAGAAAGTATGAAGCTCAAAAGACAAAAGTAGTAAAATCAATTATACAAAAAATTAGTAGAGGGATACACAAAATAAAAAGATGTAGATTATGACATCACATATATAAAATATGGAGAGGGAATAAGAAAAAAATAATAGTACTTTTAGAGTGTGTTCAAAATTAAAAAGTGACCATCAACCTAATGTAGATTGTTACATATATATAGGAAATTATATGTGAACTTTTAGTAACCACAAGCGTAAAGCCCATAATAGATACATAAAAAATAAAGGGAAAGGAATCCAAGTATAATACTAAATAAAATCATCAAATCACAAAGAGAGCAAGAGAGGAAGAAAGGAACAGAGGGGAACTACAAAACAATCAGAAAACAATTAATAAAATGGTAATAAGTACATACCTATCAATAATTACTTTAAATGTAAATGAACTAAATGCACCACTCAATAGACAAAGGGTGGCTGAATGAATTCAGACAGAACCCCATCTATAAGCATCCTACAGGAGACTTATTTCAGACTTAAAGACACATATAGACAGAAAGTAAAGGGATGGGAAAAGATACTCCACACAAATAGAAGAGGGAAAAGCAGGAATCACAATATTTATATTAGACAAAATAGACTCTAAAACAAGGAAAGTAACAAGAAAAAAAGAAGGGCATTACGTAGATAAAAGAATCAATCCAACAAGAAGATATAAGAACTGTAAATATCTATGCACCCAGCATAGGCATGCCTAAATATGTAAAGCAAATACTAACAGACCTAAATGGAGAAATTGACAGTAACACAATAATAATATAATACTTTAACATGCCACTCACATCAAAGGATATATCATCCAGACAGAAAATCAATAAGGACACAGTGGCACTGAATGACACATTAGATCATATGGACTTAACAGATATATATAGAACATTCCACCCCAAAGCAGCAGAATATACATTCTGCTCAAGTGCACTTGGAATATTCTCCAGAATGAATCACACATTAGAACACAAAATAAGTCTCAATACATTTAGGAAGATTGACATTACACAAGCACCTTCTCAGACCACACGATATAATACTAGAAAAATTCATAAGAAAAGAACTGGAAAAAACACAAACACAGGGGGGCTAAACAACATACTTCTAAATAATCAATGGATCAATGAACAAATCCAAGAGGAAATCAAACAATGCATGAAGACAAATGAAAACAAAAACACAATGGTTCATAATATGTGAGATGCAGAAAAAGTGGTTCTAAGAGGAAAGTTTATAGCAATATGGGCCTACCTCAAGAAACAAGAACAATCTCAATCTAATCTTACAACTAGAGGAACTGGAAAAAGAACAAATAAAGCCCAAAGTTAGTAGAACGAGGGACATAATAAAGATCAGAGTAGAAATAAATAAAATAGAGACTAAGAAAACAATAGGGGAAAAAAATCAGTGAAACCAAGAGCTGATTCTTTGAGAAGATAAACAAGATAGACAGACCCCTAGCCAAACTTATCAAGAAAAAGGGATACAAATAAACAAAATCAGAAATGAAAAAGAAGTTACAACCAACACCACAGAATCTGACCCTACCAAGAATTTTAAGAGAATTCAAAGAAAAATTATATACCAATAAGTTGGGTAACCTAGAAATGGGTTAATTCCTAGAAACGTACAATCTTCCAAGACTGACCCAGGAAGAAACAGAAAATCTGAACAGACCAATTACTAGTAACAAAATTGAACTGGTAATCGAAAAACTCCCAATAAAAGTCAAGACATGGATGACTTTACACTTGAATTCTATCAAACATTTAAAGAAGAGCTCATACCTATCCTTCTTAAAATATTCCAAAATATATAAGAGGAATACTTGCAAACTCACCCTATGATGCCAGCATTACTCTAATACCAAAATCAGACAAAGACACTATAAAAAAGAAAATTGCAGACCAATATCCCTCATGAACATAGATGAAAAAACCCTTAACAAAATATTAACAAACCAAACTGAAAAATATATCAAAAGGATCATTTATCATGACCAAGTGGATTTATTCCAGAGAAGCAAGGATGATACAATATATGCAAATCAATCAATGTGATATACCACATTAACAAAAGGAAGGAGAAAAATCATGTGGTCATCCCAATAGATGCTTAAAAAGCATTTGACAAAATTCAGCATCCATTCATGATAAAAACTCAACAATGTGGGTATAGAGAGAATGAACCTCAACATAATAAAGGCCATATATGACAAACCCACAGCTAACATCATACTCAATAACAGAAAGCTGAAAGCTTTTCCTCTAAGATCAGGAACAAGACAAAGATGTCCAATCTCAACATTTGTATTCTGCATAGTATTGGAAGTTCTCATCATAGTAGACAAAAAAAAAGAAAAGGCATTCAAATTGATAAGGAAGAAGTAAAATTGTCACTATTTGCAGATGATATGATACTGTATATAGAAAACCCTAAAGACTCCACCAAAAAAACTACTGGAACTAATAAATGAATTCAGTAAAGTTGCAAAATCAATATACAGAAATACATTGCATTTCTATACACTAGTAACAAACTAGCAGAAAGAGAAATACAGGAAACAATTCCACTTACAATTGCATGAAAAAGAATAAAATACCTAGGAATAAACCTAATCAAGGAGGTGAAAGACCTATACTCTGAAAACTATTAGACATTGATTAAAGAAGATACAAATAAATGGAAAACTGTCCAATGCTCAGGGATAGGAAGAATTAATACTGTCAAAATGACCAAACTGCCCAAAGGAGTTTACAGATTCAATGCAATACCCCTAAAAATACCAATGGCATTTTTCACTGAACCAGAGAAAATAATCTTAAAATTCATACGGAACCACAAAAGAGCCCAAATAGCCAAAGAAATCTTAAGAAAGAAGAACAAATCTTGGGGGTATCACTCTCCTGATTTCAAGCTATATGACAAAGCCAAAGTGATTAAAACAGTATGAGACTGGTACAAGAATAAATACATGGATCAATGGAACAGAATAAAGAGCCCAGAAATAGACCCATGCCTATATAGTCAATTAAAATATGACAAAGGAAGCAAGAATATACAATAGGGAAAGACAGTCTCTTCAATAAACAGTGCTGGAAAACTGGACACCTACATGCAAGAGAATGAAACTGGATTTTTTTTATACCATACAAAAAATTCAACTCAAAATGGATTAAAAAACCTAAATATAAGACATGAAACTATAAACTCTTAGAAAAAAATGTAGGCAGGAACCTCTTAAACAACAGCATTGGCAATTTTTTTCTGGATATGTCTTCCCAGGCAAGGGAAACAAAAGAAAAAAAAAAAAAAACAAGTGGGACTCCATCAAACTAAAAAGCTTCTGCACAGTAAAGGAAACCATCAAAAAATGAAAAGGCAAACTACTGTATGGGAGAATATACTGCAAATTATATATCCAATAAGGAGCTGATATCCAAATTATATAAAGAATTCATACAACCTAACACCAAAAATATGAATAATCTGATTTTTAAAATGGGCAAAGGACCTGAAGAGACATTTTTCCAAAGAAGACATTTTAGATGGCAAGTGGATTAGAAGATGCTCAGCATCAGTAATCATCAGGGAAATGTAAGCCAAACCATATCACCTCACACCAGTCAGAGCAGCTAATATCAACAAGACAAGAAATAAAAAGTGTAGGTGAGAACATGCAGAAAAGGGAATGCTATACATTGCTGGTGGAATTGTAAATTAGCTCAGCCACTATGGAAAGGAGTACAGAGGTTTTCAAAAAGCTAAAAATTGAAATGCCACATGACCCAGCAATTCCACTTCTGGGAGTTTACCTGAAGAAAACAAAATCACTAATTCAAAAACATATAAGCACTCCTATGTTTATCACAGCATTATTTCCAATACCCAGAATATGGAAGCAACTTATCCATAGATGAATGGACAAAGGAGATGTGGTACATATACACAATGGAGTATTACTCAGCCATAAAAACAAGAACTTTTGCCATTTATGACAATATGGATGGACACTAAGTGAAATAAGTCAGGCAGAGAATAACAAGTACCATATGATCTCACTTATGTGTGGAAACGAGAGGCCAAAGCAAAAAGACAACAAGTGGAGAAGACACTGGTGGTTCATAAGGGAGGCAATGTATATCTTCATCTGGGTGATGATTACATGAGTTTACACACATGTCATATTTCATTATGTGTATTAATCTGTGTACCATCAAGCTGTACACTGAGATTTACACATTTTTTGTATGTACCTCCAAAAACATATAATGGTGAAGGAGTATCCATTAATATAGCTATTAACACTTGGAGAAAGCTCTTCTAAGAAGAGTAACTAGCAGGCCTGGCACAAAATAAAATTGTAATAAATTTCAGGTGAACATGAATCTGAACAAAATATCTTCATGTGGTACCATTAAATTTACTTTCTCAATAAAACTTCTTTAAAAATAAGAGACAAAAAAAGAGATGAAGCAGCTGCATGATTAAAATAATCACAGATTCTTCTCATCTCGACTCAGGTACATTACTTTTTTGCATATATGGAATGACATTTTCTAAGGGCTTAGAGGTCTCAGAGCATTTGCTGTCTTCTCTGTGACAGTAACTTTCTATTCTTGCTGAAACAGATTTTGAATCCCCTCATCCTCAGCTGGGAAACTGGAGGAGAATGATTAACACATGGGATATACCAACACTAACAATTCTCAGTCTTGCTGAGTGCTTGTCTGAAATCTGAGACTTACAACCCTGAGCAATGCTTCTATCACCCTGCATGAGAAGGAGCACATTTTGCTATGAAGCTACAGAATAATATGTATCTGGTATTACTTGAACAAAAATAGTTCATCATTACTGCTGTCTGCTGGGTTGAAAAAAAAAATCATCCAGATACAACTTCAAACATAATAGATTTTTACACAGTAGTCTCAGGAAGCAGTCTTTGTAGGGATATACAGAAAAGCAATTTTCTATTGATTTTTTTTTCTAAAGAATCTCTACATGATTGCTTTTGTGGTATTAAGAGACTTTACCAGCATTTTCTGTAAGGATGAGATAATTTGTCAGGAAATTGTATGCACTTTGGCTGTCCCAGTGGTACTGTAGTCAAAAATCCAAAGTAGAAAAATGTTTATTGTTAACTTTCCTTTAGAAGGTACAGGATAAAAGTGGTTTGCACAGAGTTTTGATATTATAAAGGATTTTCATATTTAAATAAAAAATCTGTATTGTAGGCAAGTCCGATGTTTCTCTTAACATTTTATAGGAAGAAAACCAAAACTGAGATGTTCCCAAAGTCAATTATCTAGTAACAGATGGAGCCAGGACAAAAACACAGACCTTCTGACTAGTCCAGTACTCTAAAAACAATGTAGGCTGTAACATTTTTTCATAGGGGAAAAGCATCTGGTCCTACTCATAGTATGAAGAAAATGGGAAATTAATTATTTTATATCCAAGAATCCCCTGCTACAGATAAAAGGTTCTTCCTCTGGTAAACATAACCAGTTCTGTGCTCATAAATGTCTAACAACCAGTTCTCCAGCATTGGGGAAGGGCAGGTCAGATGTCTTGCATTTTCCAATTTCCATGTCATAAATGCTCCCAATGTGGCTGATTTTAAGCTGTCACTTTCATCAATGAACATGAAGTTGGAGAGAGATTGCAGTCAGTTCTCCTGAAACTATATAAACTAGCTCCAGCACACCAAGTCTGCACAACCTTATAATTCCATCGAATGGATATTTTTTATAATGACTAGATCGTATTTCTAGCTAAGAGTTATTAAACATGTATCATGTGCCAGACACTGTGCCAAACACTTTATATACCTGAACTTATTTTATTCCTCAAAGCAGTCCAATAGTAAATTCTATGATTCCCAGTTTACTGATGTGGAAACTGAGGCACACATACTTTAATTAACTTATCCAAGTCACAGAATTAATAAATATTAGAGCCAGGATGCAAAAATAAGCACTCTAGCTCCAGAGCCCATGCTCTAAATTTAGTGCTATCCTATTTCTCAGCAATAACTGTGTCTTCATTGGATGTACCTAATGACAACAAAAGTCAGCCAACTACTGACACTTACTAATTCAAGCAGACAGTTCACATTCAGTATTGTAATCTTTACATAACAGCATCATCCTCCCATGTCTTCCAGTACAGCTGACCAGGTTAGTATCTGGGAAAATCAGAGATTGCCCAATGTCTGCTTCTGAGTTTTCCAGCCAGCTGTGGTGGCTTTATCTTGTGCCTCTCCCCTTTGCTCCAAGTTTGCTGCTAGTCACTGAGCAGAACTGAACCATAAACTTCCTTGAAATAGTACTAGAGTGAATCAGGATAAGTCAAACTCTCTGCTTCCCTTATTCACCAAAGTGAAGACAAATTCTGGCATGCTAAGACTCCCACCCCTTAAGATCCAATCACCAACTCAGAACACACCCTACCCCTACTCCTAAAAAATGCACTTCCTCACCCATAAGCTGCTGCTCCCTCTCTCTCTGAAGGCAGCCATTTTCTCTTTCAGATAATAAAATCTCTTGCGTGGACCCGTGTCTCCTGAGTCGTTCTGGGGTAAGGAGGGTCATGGCGAGATACCCTTTCACACAGCACCTCCAAACTAGACTGTGCAGAAAGGTTGTGATTCATGGTTCTATTCCAGCCACCTGATGGGGGGATTATAAGAGAAGCAGACCCCAAGCATCCCTTCCAACCTGTAAACCCAATGCTTCCAGCTGATGCCTTCTCTGAAAATGACCACAGGCCAGCAGGTAAAATAAGAGACTGTGCAGGACTTGAACTCAAGCCTGATCCTTGTGTGGACAGCACTGCTTATGCAAGGCAGGGGATGCGAACTGCCTAGGAGCCATTTTGCAGGTAGTGGGGGACCTTTGATACCTTCCACAACAGGGTGATTTAAAATAAAGTCTGCATTCCCCAGAGCCAGTCACTGCCCCTTCTCTGGACCTCACTTTCCTTATTTGTTAAATGAGGATTCTGGGCAGATAGTCCAGGGGTGTACTCTTCAATAGTGAGACAGGGACCATGGGCTTAGACAGAGTAGGGTGAGGTCCTCCGGAAAAAGCAAGGCAGGCTATTTACAGTCAAAACAGTGTAACAATGTAAAGTCCCTATCGAAACTCTGTGTTCAGCATTATGCAAAGTCAAAGTCACACTAATTCTCTATGGTAAAGATACCAGACTAGGAATACAGACATCTTCATTGAGATCAGTTAAAGGTCAAAAGGCCAGGAGCAACTTGGCCTGGAACGTTTGAGTGTTCCACAAGGGTATCTCAGCATAACCCGTGACTTCACTGTAAACAGCCCTAGCAAACAGACAACAACTCAGCCCACCTTGAGGACAGGGCAGGTGGTACAAGTCCACACCCTAAGCCCTCAGTTCCCAAAAAATCCTCAACTGCCTATAAATCCCCTAGACAAACCCACCACCCCGGGCTCTCTTGTCTCCTCCTGGCATGAGCCAGGAGCTCTTTCCTTTCACTTTATTTCTAAATAAAAGCCTCTGCCCTGGCTCTCCCACCTTGGGTTTTGCTAAGTTCATTCTTTGACTCTGCAAACAAGAACTGCAGCATCAATAAGGTAGTGTAACTCTCCAGGGAGAAAATCCCAGGGCAAAATAACTTTGAAACTAAAATCAGCCAAAGGGAGAAATAAAGTGGGAGAAACTCATTTATTTCTTACAAGCAGTTGTCCTGCCTCTCTCATGAACTGCAGCAGAAAAGAGCTCCACCCAACCTCTCTGGTCCAGATAAATCCTCACTTGCCTGTTGAAGTAATTACCTATTGATATGGAGATGCACTAAAGCCAGGCAAGAGATTCTGGAAATATTGCAGTTTTACCCACAGGTAGCCACTAGCCACATGTGTCTTTTTTTTTTTTTTTTTTTTGAGAGGGCATCTCTCATATTTATTGATCAAATGGTTGTTAACAACAATAAAATTCAGTATAGGGGGGTCAACGCTCAATGTACAATCATTAATCCATCTCAAGCCTAATTCTCGTCAGTCTCCAATCTTCTGAAGCATAACGAACAAGTTTTTACATGGTGAACGAATTCTTACATAGTGAATAAATTCTCACATGGTGAACAGTACAAGGGCATTCATCACAGAAACTTTCAGTTTTGATCATGCATTATGACCTATAAACAATCAGGTCAAATATGAATATTCGTTTGATTTTTGTACTTGATTTATATGTTGCACATGTGTCTTTTGTAAGTGTAGAATACACACTGGATATCTAAGATTTACTACAAAAAAAAAAGAACATAAAATATCTCATTAATTTTTAGTCTGATTACATGTTGAGATGATGATATTTTAGATATACTGGGTTAAATTAAATATGGTATTAAAAACTTTTTTAAAGGTTGTGATTAGCTAAAGAGAATATATTACAGTCAAGTTTTATTTTTACCTGTAGGAACACATGAACACACATGAAAAAAGTAAACTCTTAACAAGAGTTTCTCTTGGGGACACTTCCAAGCTCTTGCTTTCCCCACCTCCCTTCCTGAGGCCAAACTTTCTCGCTGAGAATCATCCTTCTTCAGACCATGGAAGTGTGATTATCTCACTTCCTTAGAAAAACCCTGCCCTACTTCCACAAAGGTTTGTCTCATACCTTTATCTGCACCCCAGGTAATCAGTGAATCAGTGCAAGGTGAGTGTTACCTTCCTTTGAACTTCAGGAGGTTCTTTGATATATGAAAGGTCACAGTGCCAGGGAGAGGCAGAAGCAGCATTGTCCCTCTGCTACAGAGCCAGGCTTCTTACTAAACCACAGTGCTTCCTGCCATGCCTCCTAGGCCCAGAGACAAACATACCCACAGATAGTCATCTAGGAGCCAGCACCATAAAGAGGATTTAAGAATAGTTACTGAGCACCTACAGGACCAAGGATTTGCTCAACTAAGAGGATTTAAGTGCAACATAAGCTCTGCCCTCTGGGTCACAATTGAGACAGGGTCAAACAGGTAAACAATGTGATACAGCGAGAAGTCAATATTAGCACTATGCACAGGACACTGTGAGGGACAAGGAAGGAAATAATATGCCTGGAGCATTTGAGGAGGTTCTGGTAGGAGACAAAAAAAAAGGTGGTGGGGACAACCAAATATGCTCACATTTCTGCCTCTACTGGAAGGATTTTCCTTCACTATTGTCTTTCTAGGACACTCCTAATGGTGGCTATAAATATGGTTGGTGTCAGCATATCATGCAAAACCATTTGTACCATACCTAATTGTTCCCTCCTTAGCCAATTTGTCATTAGAAATTGCCCATGAGAGCACACATGTAGACTGAGGGACCAAAGAACAGAAAGCATGCAGGAAGAGAAGTTGTAGAAGTCTGATCTATTCATGCAAATTACTTATCTGTTCAGTACTTGCTCCAATCCAATCTCTTTATACCACTTCCACTTGTTGATGGATTGCTGATGCACGCCCCCAGCTTTATGGCATGATGGGCAAGGTAACATATAGTTCATGATTGGCAGTTTAGTTACATGGCCATTTGATGTCCCATGGCCAGGCATTCAGACTCTGCCAGGGTCCAGCATCAAACCAGGAACTGTTCCTCAAAAAATAGCTACCTGCAGCAGAGGAGATGCAGACCTTAGGGTCTTCATTGTGATTCTCTTACTGGTATTATCCAGAAACACCATACAGCATCTGCATTTGCCACAGAAACTGAGTATTATTAACTCTGTGTCAAACTCACAAAGGGCAGAGCTGCCTGTTTTACATCCTGGACTTTTCTTACTCAGAGCCCACTTAAACCTAGCAGTCATGGGTTACTAAATAAATCTTTCAGAGCAGCACACTCAAATATACTACATATTGTGCCCCAAATCCAAAGAATCCCACCAAGTATTGTTAGTGCTCACAGTTCAAGGTACTTTAACTAGTTCTCTATTTTGGAAATGATAGTCTGACATATTCTAAACTACTGAAGCCCCAAAATCAGCCTCTCTCACATTCTTAGCCCATTTGGGCTAAAGAAAAATATGATGGGATGTGAAGCTGGAAAGGAACAGAGCATTTTCGTGACACACATTTCAGTCCTGAGACATTTTTTCACTTCTTGATAAAATGAATTATTGCTAGATGTCTTTATATATCTCTTACTTACTTCCGCCTCTTGTCTTACTTCATTTGCCCTTTGTTTCAGTTAAAACTCTCAGTTGCAAGTAACAGAAACCAAAGGTTGGCTTGAGAAAGAGAATTTATGTATAAAGTAATGGTGATATCTCACAAAATCCCAGAAGAGGAATGAAGAGCTTCATGATAAATTGAAATGAGAAACTGGAAAGGTATCAGAATCCTGGAAGAGATGACAGCCTCAGCAAGATCTCTCTCTCTCTCTTGCATTTAGAACTCAGAAGACAGGAAGATTTAAGATGGCAGCATGAGAGATGAAACAGAATTCCTCCCAAAACCACATATAGTGTGAAAGTACAGTTAATACAACTAGCCCTAAAACAGCAACAGGAAAGAAGGCTGCACCAGACTGCACACAGACAAACCTCACAAACAGAGAAGACCTCATGAAACAGGGTAACATACCAAAGTCTTGATCTGGCAGGACCCAAGCCCTCCCCCCACCCCAGCTCACTGGCAGGAGGAAGAGAAATGGAGCGGGGAAGGGGTGGAAGCCTATAACTGCTGAACACCCAGCCCTGGAGGTCTGCTTTGGAGCAGAACCCTACATTGTGTGGTGCTCTGGAGGTTGGTGGGATTGGGGAGCTGGGACAGGCAGAGTGCCTGAGAGACTGAGATTCCAGACATTTGTGGAGGATAGGGATCCACATCTGGCTGCTCTGGGGCAAAGGAAAGGAGGGCAATCTGACAGGCTTCCTAGCAGCAAGAGGGCTGCTGAAGGGGCAGGGTTTGCAAGGAGCTTGCTAAGCAGGAGAAGGGATAGGTGGACAAGGTTGTCTGGGCGCACTCTGCCCAGCAGGTTGGGAACTTTGAGGAGCTTCAGATACCCCATACCCCTGGCTGCCTACTCAGCTCTGAGGCCCCCCGCTGTGACACACAGCCTGCTGTGCCTTCCTCCTGGCCTGCCAGCACCTGCTTGCAAACCAGCAGTCACTGCGCTGGCATCAGGCCAGCCAGAGGGAGGCCCCACCTACAACAGCTAGAGACGCCAAGCACAGAGGCTTATACCTGTGTACTCGGCCCACTGGCTCTGACACTGGAGATAGGCACTGCAGCTGGGAATCAGGAAACAGCTCTTTCCTCCCACAGGCACCAGTGCCACTCCCCTCTGACTCCCAACCTCACTCTAGGGGCTGAGCAGCTCCAGAAACTGGAGCTTCTGGGCACTAAAGGACACCACATAGAATTATGAAATGTCAAAGGAACCTGGTTCAGACAAAAATCTCACAAAACTCAGAAAAAGGGCTAAATGAAACTGAATTCACCAATCTTCCTGAAAGAGAGTTTAAAATGAAAATCACAAACATGTTAATGGAGGTATAGAAAAATATTCAAGAACTCAGGGATGAATTTAAGATGGAGATTCAATCATTAAGAAATTCCATATCTGAAATGAAACATACAATGGAGGGATTTAAAAGCAGATTAGATGTAGTAGAAGAGACAGTAAATGGAATAGAAATTAGAGAAGAGGAATACAAAGAAGCTGAGGCACAGAAAAAAAAAGGATCTCTAAGAATGAAAGAATATTGAGAGAACTGTGTGACCAATCCAAACAGAACACTATCCACATTTTAGGGGTACCAGAAGAAGAAGAGAGAGAAAAGGGAATAGAAAGTGTCTTTGAGGAGGTAATTGCTGAAAACTTCCCCAATCTGGGGAAGGACATAGTCTCTCAAGTCACGGAGGTGCACAGATCTCCCAACACTAGGGACCCAAGGAAGACAATTCAAGACATATAATAATTAAAATGGCAAAGATCAAGGATAAAGACAGACTATTAAAAGCAGCAAGAGAGAGAAAAATGATCACATACAAAGGAAAACCCATCAGGCTATCATCAGGTTTCTCAACAGAAATCATACAGGCCAGAAGGGAGTGGCATGATATACTTAATGCAATGAAGCAGAAGGGCCTCAAACCAAGAACACTCTATCCAGCAAGGTTATCATTTAAATTTGAAGGAAGCATTAAACAATTTTCAGATAAGAAAAAACAGAGAATTTACCTCCCACAAACCACCTCTACAGTACATTTTGGAAGGACTGCTATAGATGGCAGTATTTCTAAGGCTAGATAGATGTCACCAGGGGAAATAAAACCACAGCAAAGTAGAACAATTAATTACTAAGCAGATGCAAAATCAAATCAACTACCCCCAAAGTCAATCAAGGGATAGACAAAGGGTACAGAATATGATACCTAACATATAAAGACTGAAGGAAGAAGAAAAAGGAGAAAAAAAAAAGAACCTTTAGGTTGTGTTTGTAATAGCATATGAAGTGAGGTAAATTAGACTGTTAAACAGTAAGGGAATTACCCTTGAACCTTTGGTAACCATGAATCTAAAGTCTGCAATGGCAATAAGTACATACCTATTGATAATCACCCTAAATGTAAATGGTCTGTAAATGGTCTGAATGCACCAATCAAAAGATGTAGAATCACTGAATGGATAAAAAAACAAGACCCATCTATATGCTGCCTACAAGAGACTCACTTCAAACCCAAAGACATACAAAGACTGAAAGTGAAGGGATGGGAAAAGATATTTCATGCAACTAAAAGGGGGAAAAAAACAGGAGTTGCAATACTTGTACCAGACAAAATAGACTTCAAAACAAAGAAAGTAACAAGAGACAAAGAAGGACATTACATAATGATAAAGGGATCAGCCCAACAAAAGGATAAAACTATTATAAATATCTATGCACCCAATACAGGATCACCTACATATGTGAAACAAATACTAACAGAATTAAAGGGGGAAATAGAATGCAATGTATTCATTTTAGGAGATTTCAACACACTACTCACTCCAAAGGACAGATCCACCAGACAGAAAATAAGTAAAGAGACAGAGGCACTGAACAACATATTAGAACAGATGGACCTAACAGACATCTACAGAATACTTCGTCCAAAAGCTACAGGATACACATTCTTCTCAAGTCCACATGGAACATTTTCACAAATAGATCATATACTAGGCCACAGAAAGAGCTTCGGTAAATTCAGAAAGATTGAAATTGTACCAACCAGCTTCTCAAATCACAAAGGTATGAAACTAGAAATAAATTACACAAAGAAAATGAAAAAGCCCACAAACATATGGAGGCTTAATAACATGCTCCTAAATAATCAATGGATCAATGACCAAATAAAAACAGAGATCAAGCAATATATGGAGACAAATGATAACATGATTCAACACCGCAAAAATCTGTGGGATGCAGCGAAGGCCATGATAAGAGGGAAGTATGTTGCAATACAGGCCTGCCTCAGGAAAGAAGAACAATCCCATATGAACAGTCTAACTCACAATTAATGAAACTTGAAAAGGAGGAACAAATAAGGGTCAAAGTCAGTAGAAGGAGGGACATAATAAAGATTAGAGCAGAAATAAATAAAGTAGAGAAGAATAAAACAATAGAAAGAATCAATGAAAGTAGGATCTGGTTCTTTGGGAAAATAAACAAAATAGATAATCCCTTAGCCAGACTTATCAAGAAAAAAAGAGAGTCTACACACATAAACAGAATCAGAAATGAGAAAGGAAAAATCTCTATGGACACCACAGAAATACAAAGAATTATGAAAGAATACTATGAAAAATTATATGCTAACAAACTGGATAACCTAGAAGAAATGGACAACTTTCTAGAAAAATACAACCTTCCAAGGCTGACCAAGGAAGAAACAGAAAATCTGAATAGATCAATTACCAGCAAGGAAATTGAATTGATAATCAACAAACTACCTAAGAACAAAACCCCTGGACCAGATGGGTTCAATGCTGAATTTTATCAAACATTTAGTGTAGACCTAATACCCATCCTCCTTAAAGTTTTCCAAAAAGTAGAAGAGGAGGGAATACTTCCGAACTCATTCTACAAGGCCAACATCACTCTAATACCAAAACCAGGCAAAGAAACCACAAAAAAAGAAAATTACAGACCAATATCCCTGATGAACATAGATGCAAAAATACTCAACAAAATATTAGCAAACTGAATTCAAAAATACATCAAAAAGATCATCCATCATGATCAAGTGGGATTCATCCCAGGGATGCAAGGATGGTACAACATTCGAAAATTCATCAGCGTTATCCACCACATCAACAAAAACGACAAAAACCACATGATTATTAGTATAGATGCTGAAAAAGCATTAAACAAAATTCAACATCCATTCATGATAAAAACTCTCAGCAAAATGGGTATAGAGGGCAAGTACCTCAGCATAATAAAGGCCATATATGACAAACCCACAGCCAACATTAGACTTAACAGTGAGAAGCTGAAAGCTTTTCCTTTAAGATCGGGAACAAGACAAGGATGCCCACTCTCCCCACTTTTATACAACATAGTTCTGGAGGCCTTAGCCATGGCAATCAGACAACACAAAGAAATAAAAGGCATCCAGATTGGTAAGGAAGAAGTCAAACTGTCCCTGTTTGCAGATGATATGATATTGTATATAAAAAACCCTAAAGAATCCACTCCAAAACTACTAGATCTAATATCTGAATTCAGCAAAGTTGTAAGACACAAAATTATTACACAGAAATATGTTGCTTTCCTATACACTAATGATGAACTAGCAGAAAGAGAAATCAGGAAAACAATTCCATTCACAATTACATCAAAAAGAATAAAATACCTAGGAATAAACCTAATCAAGGAAGTGAAAGACCTATATTCTGAAAACTATAAGACACTCATGAGAGAAATTAAAGAATATGCCAATAAATGGAAACACATCCTGTGCTCATGGATAGGAAAAATTAATATTGTCAAAATGGCCATCCTGCCTAAAACAATCTACAGATTCAGTGCAATGCCTATCAAAATACCAACAGCATTCTTCAATGAACTAGAGCAAATAGTTCTAAAATTCATATGGAACCACAAAAGACCCCACATAGCCAAAGCAATCCTGAGAAGGAAGAATAAAGTGGGGGGTTATTACAGTCCCTGACTTAAGGCTCTACTACAAAGCCACAGTAATCAAGACAATTTGGTACTGGCACAAGAACAGACCCATAGATCAATGGAACAGACTAGAGAGCCCAAATACAAACCCAAGCATATATGGTCAATAATATATGATAAAGGAGCCATGGATATACAATGGGGAAATGAAAGCCTCTTCAACAGCTGGTATTGGCAAAGCTGGACAGCTGCATGTAAGAGAATGAAACTGGATTATTGTCTAACCCCATACACAAAAGTAAATTTAAAATGCATCAAAGACCTGAATGTAAGTCATGAAACCATAAAACTCTTAGAAAAAAATATAGGCAAAAATCTCTTGGACATAAACATGAGCAAATTCTTCATGAACATATCTTCCCAGGCAAGGAAAACAAAAGCAAAAATGAACTCATGGGACTATATCAAACTAAAAAGTTTCTGTACAGCAAAGGACACCATCAGTAGAACAAAAAGACATCCTACAGTATGAGAGAATATATTCATAAATGACATATCCGATAAGGGGTCAACATCCAAATTATATAAAGAGCTCATGCACCTCAACAGACAAAAAGCCAATTAAAAAATGGGCAGAGGAGCTGAACACAGTTCTCTAAAGAAGAAATTCAGATGGCCAACAGGCACATGAAAAGATGCTCCACATCGCTAATCATCAGAGAAATGCAAATTAAAACCACAATGAGATATCACCTCACACCACATCCTGGCGAGGATGTGGAGAAAGGGGAACTGTCCTACACTACTGGTGGGAATGTAAAATAGTTCAACCATTGTGGAAAGCAGTATGGAGGTTCCTCAAGAAACTCAAAATAGAAATACCATTTGACCCAGGAATTCCACTCCTGGGAATTTACCAGAAGAATGCAGGAGCCCAGTTTGAAAAAGACATATGCAATCCTATGTTTATCACAGCACTGTTAACAATAGCCATGAAATGGAAAGAAATCAGTAAATGAATGGATAAGGAAGATGTGGTACATACACACAATGGAATATTATTCAGCCATAAGAAAAAAAACAAATTCTACCATTTGCAACAACATGGATGGAGCTAGAGGGTATTTATGCTCAGTGAAATAAGCCAGGCAGAGAAAGACAAGTACCAAATGATTTCACTCATCTGCGGAGTATAAGAACAAAGAAAAAAACTGAAGGAACAAATCAGCAGCAGACTCACAGAACCCAAGAATGGACTAACAGTTACCCAAGGGAAAGGAATTGGGGAGGATGGGTGGGAAGGGAGGGATAAGGGGGAAAGAGGGGTATTACGATTAGCACATATAATGTAGGGTGGGGGGGACACAGGGAAGGCAGTATAACACAGAGAAGACAAGTAGTGATTCTATAGCATCTACTACACTGATGGACAGTGACTCTAGTGGGGTATGTGGTGGGGACTTGATAATAGGGGAAGTCTGGTAACCACAATGTTGTTCATGTAATTGTACATTAGTGATAGCAAAAAAAAAAAAGAAGAAGAAGAAGTCAGAAGACAGCCTCTGCACAGCTGCCCAGTTGACATCACTTCTTTTCCAGCCACTTCAAGACAATAACTGATGATTTCTGAATACCCATTTCAAATATCAGGAGACTGGAATTTTCCCCACTGGGTTAGATTTCCATGTTTGTCCATGTGTCAATGTATTTGTATTTGGGGGAGATCACATACCATAAACAGGGATGTTGACATTTTCAGAGGAAGTGAGTTGAGTTGACATCATACAAAACAATTTACTAAAATCTTCCCCTCAGTGAAGAAGTTTCTTTCCTTCATTCTAGACTTTTGGGATTTTTTTTTCTTAATTCCTCATTGACTTTTAGTATTAGATAGACATCTATGCCCAGCTCCTGTTAAGTTTATTATATTCTGAATTGACCCTTTTGAGATTTATTAAAGGGATTCATGTTGGAAGAGCAAGTGATTACTAAGGTTCACATGTGGAAAGAGCAGTTAGCCATGTGAAATGAAATGAAATCTTTACGGCCCTCCATGGTGATCCCAAGAAAGCTATCCAAGGCGTACAGGCTCTTAGCCAGAAGAACTCATGCTGTGCTGTGAAGACGCCTTCTCACCTGTGTCAGCAAGACTGCCACAGCCCCTCACCCATGGCTAAGAGACACAGCCTTGACTGTTCAAAAATAAAACTGAATGGGAGCCTGTTTCCCACATCCCTGATAGAACTCTTTCGGAGAATGAGTACCAATCCTTAATCTTGCCTTCTCGCACACATAGATAGCACCATAATATGTAGAGTCTGTTTTTTCAAGGCACTAACCAAATGTATCCTTGACACACTTCTCTGATGTATTGATTAATGTATCCCCTATTGTAAAAAAGGTATATAAACTGTTCTTAGACAAAATTTTGGCAAAATAGTCTGAACAGAACTTTCTTTGATTAAATGTTTTCAGGCCATGGTTCTCAGTAAGAATCTGAATAAACTCTATCTTTCTTAACACAATAACTGTGTTCATCTCAGCCTACAGCTACTTGCAGGGTTAGGGCTCCTGGTACAGGACCACCAGTCTAGAAAATAGAATCCACCCAGTTTTCTCTGGTGGTGCAGTCAAAGGACATTGATCAAAGAGTGTTTTTGTGGTTTGTATCTGTTCAATTTTAGCTGAAAAAAGCATATAGTGAAATGTGGGCTTTTTTCCTGATAAACTTGCCAGAAGTTACACTTTACTTCAGAATAACCTTAATTTGGAGGGAACTCCAAGGGGTCAACATAGAAAGAGTCTGAACCTACCTCCTCCCATGTATACACCACATCTATACCTACACACAGAACAGTTCATTCTGGGGAAGAACTGAGGTCTAACTAAACACCTTCTGCACAAGAAGGGATGAAAAGACAACATAAAGTACACAGGAGAGACAGAGACACAATAACAAAGGGAGCCCACCCCCAACACAGCCCTGCTGCAGGGAGGGATATCACTGAGGGACCTGAGTACAGATTTCCCTGCCCTGGGCACAGAAAAAAAAATCTGCAGTTTAAAAGGGTTTAAAGACCAACCACACCATAAGTGAAGGACACCAATTTTCAGAACTAAAGCACCTACCTAATAGCAAGGAAACTTCTATAACTCTCTCAAGGACCATAAGTTCTGGTGAGCACCATTGTTTACCTCCCCTCACACACATTGCCAGTGGATGGGAGCAGAGTGAGTAAAATCATTTATGAATCATTTATTAGCTCACAAGTCAGTGGGTTGGCCATTTGTGCAGTTTTTCTGCCTGTCTCAGGGAGGCTGGGGAGATAAAATGAGAGTTCCTGTGGCCAGGATTCTCACCTGGCCCTGGTTGACTAGCTTACTGCACACCTGTGGAAAATACATGGCTGTTGACTCTATAAAAAGAGCTCTGCCCAATGCTCTGGGCACGACATGGTGGCAGGGCTGCAAGGCTGCAGGAGAGCAGAGCAGAGGCTAGAGTAGTGGCAGCACTGAGGACAGAGGCCCAGAGGATGGCTGTGTGGGACAGCTGTGCGGGATGGCTGTGCAGAGAGGCCCAGAGGACAGCTGTGTGGGATGGTTGTGGAGATAGAGATGCCCAGAGGCAAGGGGAGAGACCAGCTTGCTGCATGCAGACTTGCTCTGAGTGAATGGGATTTTAGTGACTGACCTGCCACCTGGAAATAAAGTTGGGTATAACCCTTTCACCCCAAGAACATTTTGTTGTCAATTTCTTTGGCCACATTGAATCCATAGCGAACTTGCCCAGAGCTGAAACCCATTGGCAAGACAGAGGCTCACCCATTCATCAACTGTTCAGATGACAGCTTGGCAGGGGCTGGATGGTCTAGGAGGGACGTACTTACCTGTTGGGTATCTGACAAGCTGTCAGCTGGAGAGCCTCTTCCACATGGCCTCCACAGCAGGGTAGTTGGCAAACATGTTCACTTGGTGAGAGTGGAAAAACCGTGGGTGTGAAAGCTGCATTCTCTTAGGAAGAGGTTTCCTGCATTCTCTGGAAACCCTCACAGCATCCCTTCTGCAATGTAACAAGGCCCATTGAAATGTAAGCCATGAGGAAAGTGGGCTCACCTGTGGAGCTCCAGTAAATTTGGGGCCATTTTTCATCTACCACATTATGGGATGGGTCCCAGTACATACATTAAAAAGTAAGGACGTATCAAATGACAAAACTAAAACAATTTAGTAACAAGTTTGATGTCCTCTATTCAAGGGAAAACAATCCACGGACTGGGGAGCACAGGGCCTCACCAGCAGTGGAGCCTTCTCCCCAAGAGATCTGGGGCAAGAGGGAGTTAGTTTTACCGGGCGGTAGAAGAGGCAACAAGGAAACGAGGCAGGATTGGCAAGGAGATCAGGGACTCCCTTAGAAAGCCAGCAGGTCCTATTTTCGAGGGTTTTTGGAGGGAAGAATGAGTTTTACAGAGGGTTAGGAGAAGCAACATGGGAACAGTTGTGGCTGAGAGCTCTGGGATCTCCTTATAAAGCCAGCAGATGTTATTTTCTAGGATCAGGCGAGCCAGCTGACGCTGAGTCGGGAGGTTGGGATAAGCACAGGTTGGCTATGACAGGTGTTTCCCGTAAGTGCAGGCTGATTTAGATTTAGATTTGTAACATGGGCCAGGCTTCTGGCTCAGCCTCCATTTTGTGGGTCCCAATATAAAAATTAACTTTATCAAAAGCAAAGAAAGTTGCACTCCTAGCTCCGCAGCAGGGCTCCATCGATGAAACAAAAGTCACTTCATGACTTGTGGCTCCTCCCAGGCCTTCACCTGGTGCTCCCTCCCCTCTAACCATCTTGTGATATGATCATTCCTGTGATTCACTCTTTTTCTGTATTTCTCTTTACTGCCTGACACAGTCTAAGAGAGAAGTTCTGATTCGGCTGAGTAGTATCAGTTCATATACAGCATCCCTATCAGAGTTCTCTCACTAGATCACCTCCAGAAGGTGCTGGCCTGTTTAAAGATTTCTGATTCTCAAAGGGGAGAGGAGAGTCAGCAAAAACTTCCTGCCAAAATCACCCGGTGACATTATCTTTTCCCTAATTCAGCCAGAACAGCTCTTACCCATCCTTCTATAATAGGCTCAAACCTACAAGAATTACTTCCACCATAAAAGCTTCCCCAGCATCCAGAGGTAGAATCAGTGGCTTTCTCCCCTGTGGTCTTGTATCATCTCAATTTTTGGACTCGCTAACATCTTACAGTAATACAGACAGAACACTGGGAAAGGTGGGCAAGGTTATAGAAACATTTCTGGTAGGCAAAATGAACTCAGATTGAAATTTCCTGAAGGTTGTGGTGTTTACTTCCAAAGCCCTTCAAGTATGGTTATTGCCTTAGCCTCATAGCTCTCACAATGCTGACAGAAGACAAGTCCTAGCTCATTGTTAAATTACTTAAACAAGGAGGCCATTAGACTGAGGTGGCTCTAATGCCGAGGCAGCCTACTTATGTAGCAAAATCTAAGCCTGTAAATGCCTCAAGGTTATGATATCAAAACCTAAGGACAACTGATCACAAACAGCCACTCAGGCTTTATGCTATAACCAATCCATAATGTCCATGTGCTGCTTCCTGCTTTTCTCTGCCAAATCTCTCCCCAGCTCCTGTTGGTAGAGCCCTCTTAACCACTTCCAATTTGGTGTTGCCTGGTGGAACCAATTTTTGTTCAAACTTTAAAAAATTTTTGACGTAACTTAGTTTATCCTTTAACAACAGAGTAACCTCAGAAGTTACTTGATTGCCTAAAGTCACACACACAAGGGCAAAGACATAGCCCACTGAGTTGTATTTCTGAGTGGTTCTCAAATGGGCTTACTGGAAAGATGACTTATGTAACAGTCTTTAGTTCCATTATGCTAATATTCTCTGACTTGCATTCCTACTGAGTGTAAAATAATAGCTACTTCCTTCTATATCAGTTTCAGAAATGTAATTCATTGATTTGATGACTCATTATAAACAATGAATTTCAGCTTTAATAAATAAGGTAAGTGCTGGAATCAGAAAATCAGTTTTCAGCATGTTAATATTGTAGGGGAGGAAAAATTCTTCCTTCCTCCCTTTTAGGTTCTGTGGCTGGTCTAAAAATTAAACTGACATAAGACAGATTAATAGGAGAAGAAAAACAATTTTAATTATGTTCATACAGAAAAGAGCCTCAAAAAGGTGGCAGACAATCAAGGTTTATATACCACCCTGAGCTAAGGAAAGGATAGGGGTCTGGAATGTCAAAGTGGGGGAAGGCAATATATGGGAAGGTGAAAAAAGAAGAGAGGAAATGTTTGATAAACAAAGTTTGCCCTGCCAGGTAGGTAAGTCTCCCAGATGAACTTATCTCTATTGTTAGCTCTCTTCCTGGTACAGGCCCCCTTTCTAATATAAATTACCCTCACAAAAGGATAACTTCTGCTCTGTTTTTAAAGCTTCCCCTGTATCTGCAGTTTCTCAAAATAATCCTTATACCAAAGAGGCATATTTTAGAGCAGCATATTCTGCTAACCTTCAATATTTTACTTCCTTGATTAGAGTGGAGGGAAGAAGCAACTTTTCAAAAATAGAGAAAGCAGAATAAAATGTAGAACAGAATGTATTTTCCTAAAAACAACCATTTCAATGTGCAACAAAATTAGGTAGCCTTCTCACTGGCATGTTGTATCCATTTATTGAGATTGAACATTCAAATAATGTAACATAATTTAATCGTATAGTTATTTGTGCTTTAAAACTTGGTTGAAAAATAGTCCAAGTGTCAGGTTGGATTCTCCAGGAAGCAGGCTGTGAGCAGAGTTTAGCATGCAGAATATTTATTAGGGAGTGCACTGAGGACCAACATCTGGGGCAGGGAGGAGAAGAAAGCAAGGGTGGGCAGATCAAGTTAAGATGCAATACAGAACTGAGAAAGCCTGGGCTGACCCCATAAGGGCTTGTGGATCTGAATGGCCCTTCAGAATTGTCCTGAATTGTCCCAAGATGCCCAGACCTTCAAACCCCTGCCTCAATTCGGAGTATAAACTGCTACAGCCATTCTGGAGAACAGTTGAGCAGTGTTTAGTGGAACCTAGTAGGCCAACACCCTGTGACTTGCCACTATTACTAGTTCACATGTGGTCTAGTGAAACTCTTGCACGGGTTGATAGGAGAAAGGGTGTGGCAGGGAATTGGAGTCTCTGTGTTGTCCATTATCAAAGAACTAGACAAATAGAACAGGGTGCTTGCACATGCCTACTCAATTGTCAAAAACAACGAATCAGATGATGATAACAATAGTAAACACTTAATAAATGTTAAAAAACAGAATTCAAGTAAATTTGAAGCTCGAATTGGCTTTATTAAGCAACTTGTCAGCCTCCCTTGTAGCAAGTAGAGAGATGCTCTGTTGAACTACAGAAAAGGAAAGGTTTTTAAAGTTAGAGAGGGAGCAGAGAAAAGGAAATTATTAGCAGAAAATCCATTGTTCTAGGCAAGGTCACACTCCTCAGGTGAATAGAAAGAGTCTATCAATAAATTTTCTAATGCTAACGGGAAATTTCATGTTGACTGATTAAAGCTTGCATAGAGGCGGGTGGAGGCTGGGGCAGGCATGGGGGCTTGCTGAGACTGCCGTTAGGTTAGGTATTAACTCTTGTTTTCCTGACATAGAGCCATTAGCATAAGTGACCCCATCTTTTATCTGTGGTTGTTCTTTTAACGAAAACCACTATGGAATCCTAGTATTAGCTAACATTTATCAAACCCTTACTATTTGCCAGACCCTTTGTTTACCTGCATCATCTTTATTCAAACCTCTGTTATCTCCATTTGGTATCTCTAAATGTGGAAGCTGCGGTGCTGAGAGGTGAATTTGCTCACGATCACAGCAAAAACGTGGCAGAGCCAGAGTTCAAATGCAGGAATTTTCCCTTTGAGAGGTTGTACTTTTCCCCACTACCCAAGCATAGCTCTTTGAGACAGAATGTTGAGTGGAGAAAAAATAAAGAAAGAAACACAACAAGGTCTAGCACATAATACTTGTTATATAAATATAAAGCACACCTAATACACATTAACATCACACATCTTTGAATAACACATACCTTGCCAAGGACCTATGTTAAGCACTTGAAAGTAACAGCCTTTGGTGGAAGAAGGGAAATGGATGTAGGAAGATGAAAGGGAAACATAGTGAAAAAAAGAAAAGAAAGAGGAAAAGGGCCTAGCATGTATCTCTGATGCTGCTGCACTGTAAACTGGTTATGGCTGAGTCAACACTGCACCTGGAGCTCAAAGCACATTAAAAAATACAGTAAAACTTCAGATCTGATCAGGTCTCAAAACTTCCCTAATAAAAGCATTTGTCATTTCTTTGGGATAACTTACAAAATCCTTTAAAAGAGATACATGACTCTCTGTGACCTGGGCCCCTCTGGCTCATTCTCAATGCCCAGCCATTCAACTCTTTCCTCTATTCCATGAACACCTTGTACCTTCCCCCTGAGAGCCTCCCCAGACCATCTACCTTCAGCCTGAGTGTCTGCTCCTTCTCCCTGCATGTTGGCTACATTCTGCCCGTCCTTCAGGTCTCAGCTGAAATATCCTTTCTCCAGGGACACCTTCCCTTGGTCCCCAGATCAGGTCGGCTCTTCTCCCACCTAATATGGGGGCACACACATTATTTGCTATGTTCGCCATCCCTAAGCCCCACGGAGTGTTTAGCATGTATTAGGCACACAGTTAATATTAAATGAATAAATGAAAGCCAAAGCCACATTTTTTCTAATGACCACAAATTTGGGGCCACTTCTTCCTTTAAGCGGTAGAAATCTATGTTCCATCCCTTTGAACTTAGTGAGTTTGTAACGGTTTCAAACAATAGTATTAGACATAGAAGTTATACTGAATGGTTTTGAAGACTAAGTCCTGAAAAGTGATATGCCTTCCTCCTGGCTCTCATAGGACACTCCATTTGGAGGAAGCCAACCACCACGTAAGAACTCCAGCAACACAGAGACCACCAGGCTGGAAAAGCCACGTGGAGGCACTGAAAATAGTCCCAGCTGAGCCCATCTTCTAGCCATCTCTGCCAAAAAAACAGACCAGTGACACCATCTGGGGCCCCCCTCACCAACCATCCCACTCGCTGAGTACCAAGGAATGACTTCGTTTGTAGCCACAGGAACAGAACTATTGCTCAGCCAACCCCTGTTCAGATTTCTGATCTACTGATTATGTGCGCTATACTAAAACCGTCGTTGTAAACATCATTAAGTTGGGTAGTTTGTTCTGCAGCAGCAGCAACTGGAATATCCAGAGACCAGAGAAGAGGGATACAAAGAAACCCTGGAGATTGAGAGCACGTGCATGTACTAGATGAACGATAACACAGGGTTTCATATATATAATACAGCCACAAATGTGCTGGTAAAAGTTACAAATTTTGAAAGTAAAGAATCTACAAGTATCCAAGATTTGAGGCACAAGTCTGCCCCCTGTCTAACAGGGGTTTAGCACCATTACCATCCAGATGTTAATTCTACTAAGGTCTCCAAGCATTGTGATAACCCAAAAATATCCTTTACACACTGGAAATTGTACAATAAAACTCATTTCTCACTGACATCATTAATTAAAATCATTCTTTCTATAACCACTAATGTTTGAAAAAGAAATTATAAGAGTATCACAGGATTGAATTTTCAGGCTATCTTAATCAACAGTTTTATTCTAGTTTTGAAACTTTTAAGATTGTTTTAGGAGCTTAGAATTTAAAAATAATATCAGTGAAACTGCATTTCTCAGTAGATGAGGTTTGAATTTCAGGCCTAGATAGATCCTCCTGGGAGATTAGGGAAAGGAAAATTTCCCACCATTATTAAGGATTTTTTAATGTTTCTTGAGGTTCCAAATCCCAGTAATTTGTCTCTATAAAATTGTTTTCCACATAATTTTGTATTTGAAACTTGTAAGATTTCAAAGCCACAAGAAATGCTCTGTAAAGAAAATCTCACTGCCACTGCAAGCAGTGAATATGAAATTATAACAATTCAACAAAACTTCTTTTACTCAAATTGAGGAAATGAGCAACTCTGGATAAACGATTCTCTACTAAGTATCATGCATAGCATAATGCCTTATGTTATTGAAACTTTTATCAAGACTTTTTGGTAAACATCTATCTTGGCTATATTCTACTTAGTTTGACCTTATTAAAAAGGAGTTTATTGGACAGAATCTGTTTAACTTTGCTTGGTAATTTCAAAACATATAATAGACTAAATATCTAGAAATGTGACTGCAAGTAGTAGAAGTAAAAAAGATAAATATCTTGGTTTGTCACTGTCTTACTAAGTAGAAAGGAGGACCCCCACCACCACCACCACTACCACTACACTCACCTCCAAACAGGAAATTTAATGGCTGATTTATTCTTCCTCTGCTGCTCCCTATATCAAATAAGTGCATCAGCATTTATGATGATCTAAGTTACAAAATACCTAAGCCCCAAACAGCCATTCTCTCTCACCTCCAAATACCCATTCCATCACTGAGATTCAACATCTTCATATCCCTTGAATTTTCTCTTTTAAAAGTTCTTAGATTGTCTGATTTCCCTAATTCCCTTTCTGTAAGTTCTGGTCTCATTGGAATTGTCCTTCGAAAATACAGATGGGATCATGTCAATCCCTTGGTTTAAGTATGTTGATGATATTCAAGTGCCATCAAGATACAGTTTATGCTCCTTAGCCTGATATTCAAGATCCATAATAAAACTGTCCTGTGGCCCCAGCCTACTGTAGAGTTTCCGGTTAGGTACCTTTAACTCCAATCTCAATTTAGAGCCAAATCTTAATCAAAACTCTCAGCTTTAACTCTGGCCTGAAGATTCTGATGGCCTATATAGATTTATTATTTTTAATGAATTGACTTAGTGGTCTTAACCCTGCCTTATTTACTGTACCTCCCTGACTCCATTAAATCTGACCAAAAATAGAGCCAAGTGTCCTCCCCTAAGTGTAACAAAGAGATTTTTGGAAGACCACAGAATAACCAAATTCACCTGTATCCTTTCGAATTGCCCACAGACATAGTATTTTCTGAGCTCATTTAAAGAGTTGTTTACTGGTTCATGGCTATGAAATAGTGACCGTCAGGGACAAAGCACTTAGAGCAAACCTGGGAGACGCCTGCGCTCCTTCCAGGAGATTTATGCAATGCTGCAAGGCAGTCAACAGGGGGAGTTGCACCCCTCTACCTCTGGGGTTAAGCATTCCCAGCGCACAGACTACAGGTCTTAAACTCCAGGCAACACCAATAAACAACAGGGGAGCTAGAAAAAGGTAAAACATGATGGAGTGAGAGTGCTGGCATCAGAGGCAGGGCCAGCTTCGTATATGTGTGACCAGTGTAGTAGCCTAGGGCTGCACATATAGGAGGGCCCATACTTGGTTTAATGCATTGCTGTTCTGTCTTGAAATTCTTCATTTTGTTTTTAACAGGAGCCCCATATTTTCATTTTGCACAAAGCCACACAAATTATGTAGCCAGTTCTGGTCAGAGGGTTTTGGACACTGGCTCTTCCAGCCACATTTGGCCTTTGCTAAGGAAAGATATGATGTTAGATTTTATTCATCAACTTTTCTTGCAATCCAGATCCAAACATAAAACCTTTCAATCCTATCCCCCCTAAAATTGACTAGAAGATATTTTACCAGCACTGATCTTATTTTACCACTTGGTAACCCTGGGAAGTTGATTTCCTGTGATCCCTTCAGTGAGCAAAAAGACCCAGGTGGAATATAATTATCTCCTTCTGTTTCCGGTATGCTTTTTACATTCTCTTTTTTTTTTGGCAATGTTATTTTCCAATATTTTATAGCAGCCATGATGGAATCAACTTCAGGGTTGGAAGCTGGCTTGAGTTTTTTGGCCTAAAGAAGCAAGTGGAGGTCATTGCCTTCAGCCCAGTAGCTTAAAGATGTTTAACCCTTTGCAAGGTGAGATCACCTGGTGGGCTCCAGAGCAACTGATGAAGGTGTCAAGGGAACAGGAGGTAAAAAGTGAAAACTTGGCATTTATCTGTTGCCCACAGCAAACATTTTGATGTGACTTTCAGGTCCTGTTTTCATCTCATCTGTCCAGTGTCACTCCTGGACTGCTGTATCTAACACAGTGCTCATTCACATGGGTTTGTGTTTCATTTTTTGCTCTCATTTCAGTTTTGTTAAGCAGTTATTTATTTCCTTTCTGAACTGTAAGCCCTCTGGGTCAGAGACCATGTCTAATTTTTTTCCTAGTGTTCACACAGATCCCAGAACATGTTTGGTGTTCAACAAGCATTACATGTATATTTAAATAAATAGATGGGCAACTGCTGAATGTTCTAAAAAGGCAGTTCTATGAGACTATATATTCCAAAGCAGAAACAGAGTATTTTGTCTTGCTCTCCTTAGTACCTCAACCCTGAGTAGCTGGTACCATCTAACTATTTAACAAATATTTTTGAATGAATTAATAAATGAAGTTGTTTGTGACCTAAAAAAATCAATGTGTCACTCATCTTAGGATCTTCATATGCATAAGTCAGTAGCTTCTGAGTTTTTAATTGTGTAAGTGCATATGGGTTTATTTTTCAAATTAAATTAATAGATTCTAATATTACTTTTTTTATACTCGCTTTGTTACTATGGTATAATAATGTAAGCTATTCCTAATGTTTTTCCAAGCAGTTTCTGAGCAAATATTCAATGAACACTTTCTGTTTCTCAATCAAATGGCATTTGATAAATGAAACTGTGAGAACAACTATGAAAGTCATTCCCTTTTTAAAGATGAAATCATGGGAAGCTCATATAGTTTCTCATTGACAGATACATTTTGAACTCACTAGGATTCTTTGAAAAAAGTGCTAACATTTATAAACTAGAAGAGAAGCTTGTGACTCATTTCAAACTAGGAAAATTGAGCTAAATTTTTCTGATTTACTTCTGGTGTATTGGTTCATTTCTATTTATTCTGACTACACTAGACACTATGGTAAAGTTCTTATATACACATAAAATAGAGTTTCTTCTCTGGAGGAGCTAACAATACATAAGAGAGAAAAGGTATCAATTCAAACAGCCCTAATAAATGCCACAAAAAGGCTAGCATAAGGGTAACAGAAGCACAGAACAAGGAAAGATGGGTCACTGCTGATAGATGTGATCAATTAATGCTTCATGGAGAAGGTACCATTTTAGGTATGTCTTAAAATGGGCTTGTTTCAATAACTATTATGATATGAGTTACATGAAATATTTTATACATGCTAATTGGATGAAACAAGCAATTCAAAAAGGCCATTTTCAGTATTCCTTTGTGTTGGTACTAATATCAAGGGAAGCAAGCCTACTTGAATAGCCAGAAGTTTCAAAATTAAAAATTCACATATATAGATGAATTCTGTGAAATTAGTATGGTAAAAAACATGAGAAAATGACATCTTTCAAAGCATTTTGATGAGCAATGTTTCATCTTAAGACCAGTTTAAAATCCTAGTATTTTAGCTCGTATTTAGTCCACTTCTCTTATTTAAAAATAAATTAAGACTAGGGAAGATTAATCAGCCTTCCCAAGATTAGTGACTGGGCAGCAGCTGAGAGAAGACTCCACTCCATATTTCCCACCTTGACTTAGTTCTCTTACCACCATGCTGTACTCTGCCTTTCAAATAATAAAGTGTGGATTGTTCTATTTCAGTTTGCATTTTTCTGCTGGCCAAATTTTAAGTTTCATAGAAAACAAAATTAATGAAAATCAGTCTTCCAGCAACCAGGCACAAAAAAAAAAAAGTAGGTAGAGCAACGTTGGCAGCAGATACACTTTCAAACTGTTATTGAACAAGAATTTCAAAGTATAATAATTAATATTTTTAACAATTTATGCAGGAACTGTATTAAGCACTTTTTAAAGGCATCATTTCGTTTAACCATCACAAAAACCCTTTGAGGTAGAATTATTGATGTGTACTCAGATAAAACAGCTGAGGCAGGTACAATTAAGAACTTGCCCACGACCACCCAGTTAGCAGACAGAAGAGCTGGGGCTTGAATCCACATTGGAACCTATGCCCTTAGCCACTAAATTACCAAGACAAACCACAGCAGATGCCAGACTACATCCACTAACAGACTCTGGACTGCACAGACTGTATTATACTAAGCTTCCATCTCCCTCAACCTCCCTTCCATCCAGTCCCTGATACTTTATAAGCCTCCTTTATAAACTGCTTGAATAACTATGGGTTATTTATCTACTCTATGGTGCCGACCCACTAACCAAAACTTAAACCGATGTGATTTATTCTTTGGTTGGGGAAATAATTGTTGATCTGGCTTTTCCTGGACCTTAAGTCATGTTCTGGCATCCATGTGAGAACACCTAAGAAGCACGAGATGCTGAGGGGAACAAAAGCGAAGGAGGTTACGGTCAGCACAGGCGGAAGGGTGGGACTATTGCTGGGGACCCACTTCCGCTTCCGGGGCCGGGACAGTTGTGTGGGGCAGATATACTGGCACCTCGAGAGGCTGTGAGGGAGACTGTGGAGAACCGGGAGCGACAGCAGGTAGGCTCCAGACCCTTTGTCGGCGTGTTCAAAATATCCACTTTTTCCGTGGATACCGTTTTCTTCATCCTGCCTCACAGTCTCCTGGCCGAGCTGTGTGGTGAGTCAGCCACTTCACTCAGGCCTGCGATCGAGGAGAGCCGCCCGAGCCAGGCCTCCGAGCTGTGAGTGAGTTCATGGCGGGCGGGCGTGGCGAAGATGCGGAGGGACGGAGCCCGACCCCACTGAGCCTGCCCTGGGGCCTGTGAGGGCGGCTTGGCCAGGTGGGGGAGAGTGAGCGGGCGAGGCCCAAGGCAGCTGGCGGAGAAAAGGACAAAGAAGGAAACGGGATTCACGCCCCGTGGAGATGGTTGAAGCGGGGCCGTGACGGCCGTGAGGGCCGTGAAACAGTCTCTGCTTCTCACCGAAGAATTTGACAGGCACTGAATCACCAGCTTGTCACCTAGTATCACCCGGCAAGAAGACCTTATCCACTTAGGAGACTTTGATCTAGGAAGTTAGGAAAGGGCTAATGAAGACACCTAGAAATGAACCCGATGGCTCTCCTTCCGGCGTGACCAACTCATCCAAGAGATAACATGCAGGAACAGCCAGTGGCATGTTCGTGAGGGTTTTGTAAGCACTCCGAGAGCCTCATTAGGGGAGAGGAGTTGGGAGAAAATCACGCTGAAATAAAATGAATTTAAATCAGGAGCTAAGCCAACTTCCGTGACAAAACCCTACAAACCATTTTTATTTTCAAATGTTAGAAACTGAAAAAAATAAAAGTTGAGAGGAAGGATTTCATATTAATGACTTCAGCTTATACTATAGTTCTATTAAAGAATAATAGTATATCAAGTGGTGATGATTTTTAAATTTTGTCCCAAATGAAATTTTGTTGTATTTATCATGGAATGTTATTTCTATTATTCTCCTGCCTCAAGGATCAAGTTTTAACTATTTAAGGGATTTTATAGAGTTTTACTAGCATATATGATATAGAGGATAAAATATATAGCTAAAATTCTCTCAGATTTAAAAACAAGTAATATTTGTTAGTGTAATATCTAAAAAAGAAGAAGTAAATGGGATTTCTTTATGAAGTAACATGGTCAAGCAATGTCAGTTTTGGTGTACCTCATTTTAAATAATAATATGAGCCCCAAAGTTGCTTTGAGTAAGTAAGATTTACTTACCTTTTACTTTGGACTAGTTGCCACTGCCCTTTTACACACCATGTGTTAGTATATGTTCTTTTCTCAATCTAGAATGCCATAATTTCAAATTGGTATTTTCTCCTTTTTGCCAGAGAAGAGTCTGAGGACAAATATCTTATGCTTTAATTAATTGTATTAATCCTAATTTTTCTAGATCCTCTCCCACCCCCAAATGTAAATGCTGGCTGTTTTGCAAAAGTCAGTTTCTCTGTCCTGACTGAATGAATTTAACTCTGGAATTCTGTAGAATTTCTTATGGTTGGTTCTAAAACTGATTATTCTCCACTTTACTAGTTAGCTGGCTATCCCTGAAAATTTTCAGGTATACTCTTGTACAATGTAACAAGAGAATAGAAATGCTGAGTGATTGCTATGAGCATATTAACTTCCATATGTCTTCTATTACCAAGAAAGTACCAACAAAATATGAAAAATAAGAGTTTTTGTCCCTGATGCAAAAATCCTCAATGAAAATTAGCAAACTGAATTCAGAAATACATTAAAGGATCATTCACCATGACCAAGTACAACTTATTCCAGGGATGCAAGAATGGTTCAATATCCACAAATCAGTGTGATATACCACATTAACAAAAGGGAAGTTAAAAACCCTATGGTCAAGAGATGCTAAAAAACGTTTGACAAGATTCAGCATCCATTCATGATAAAAACTCTGAAGTGGGTATAAAGGGACTGTACCTCAATGTAATAAAGGCCATATACAAAAAACCTACAACTAACATAATACTCAATTACAAAAACTGAAAGTTTCCTCTATAATTAATAATTGAATTCAATAAAGTTGCAAGATACAAAATCAATATACAGATATTTGTTTTTGTATACAAATAATGAGCTAACAGAAAGAGAAATCAAGAAAACAATTGCATTTACAGAATTGCATCAAAAAGAATAAATTACCTAGGAATAAATTTATCCAAGGAGGTAAAATACCTGTACTCTGAAAACTGTAAGAGACTGATGAAAAAAACTAAAGAATACACAAATAAATGAAAAGCTACTCTATACTTATGTATAGGAAGAATTAAAATAGTTAAAATAGCATACTGCCTAAAGCAATCTACAGATGCACTGTATTCCCTAACAAAATACCACTGAACTAGAGAAAATAATCCTAAAATTTCTATGGAACCACAAAAAAATCCTGAATAGCCCAAGCAATCTTGAAAAAGAAAAAGTTAGAGGTAGCACACTCCCTAATATCAAACTATATTAGGAAGCTACAGTAATCAAAACAGTAAGGTACTGATACAAGAATAGATAATATAGACCAGTGAAGCAAAATATCCCAGAAATAAACCAATACCTGTATGGTCATTAGCATATGACAAAGAAGGCAAGAATATACAATGGAAAAAAAGACAGTCTCTTCAATAAGTGGTGCTGAGAAAACTGGACAGCTACCAGCAAAAGAATGAAACTGCATCACTGTCTTGTACCATGCACACAAATAAATTCGAAATTGACTAAAGGCCCAAATATAAGATGTAAAACCATAAAACTAGAAGAAAACATAGGCAGTACACTCTTGAACATTAGCATTAGTAATTTTTTTCTGGATATGTCTCCCCAGGCAAGGGAAACAAAAGCAAAAAAAAAAAAATAGACTATATCAAACTAAAAAGCTGCACAGCAAAAGAAACCAACAAAACTAAAAGGCAGCCTACTGTATGGGAGAATATATTTGCAAATGATATATCCAAGAAGGGACTGATATCCAAAGTATATAAAGAACCCATACAGCTGAACACCAAAAAAAAATCCAATTAAAAAATGGGCAGAAGATCTGAATAGACTTTTTCCAAAAAAAGACATCCAGATGGCCAACAGACACTTGAAAAGATGCTCAAGATCACTAATCATCAGGAAAATGCAAACCAAAACCACAGTGAGATATTACTTCACAGGATTCAGAGTGGCTAATATCAACACAATTAAGAAATAAGTGTTGGTGAGGATATAAGGAAAAGGAAACCTTTGATAATGCTGGTGGGATTGTGAATTGGTTCAGCTGTAAGGGAAAGTGGTATGGCAGTTTCTCAAAAAACTAAAAATAGGAATATCACAGGACCCAGTATTTCCACTTCTGGGAATTCACCTGAGGAAAACAAAATCACTAATTTGAAAACATATATTCATCCCTCCCTATGTTTATCACAGCATTATTTACAGTAGCCAAAATACAGAAGCAAACTAAATGTCCACCAATAGATGAATGGATAAGGAAGATGTGGTATACATATACAATGGTATATTATTCAGACATAAAAAAGAATGAGACCTTGTCATTTGTAATATGGATGAACCTAGACAGTATTATGTAAGTTAAATCAGACAAAGACAAATACTGTATGATGTCATTTATATGTGGATTCTTAAAAACAAATGAACAAACAGAACAGAAACAGACTCATAAACAGTGGTGATTGCCATAGGGGTGGAGATTTGGGAGATGGATGATAGGTAAAGGGGAAAATAGGTAAAGGGGAAAAAAATTAGGTTGTTTGATATTTTGATCTGAATGATGATACAGGAATGTAGACACATCAAAATTCATCAAGCTATACACTAAGATTTGTGCATTTTATTATATGTACCTCAATATAAGTATTTATTTACATATATGTGTGTGTGTGTATATATATATATATATGTATTTGTATCATTAATCTACAATTACATGAAGAACATTATGTTTACTAGGCTCCCCCTTCACAAAGTCCCCCCACATACCCCTTCACAGTCACTATCCATCAGCTTAGTAAGATGCTGTAAAATCACTACTTGTCTTCTCTGTGTTGTAGAGCCCACCCCATACTCCCCCACACATTATACATGCTAATTGTAATGCCCCCTTTATTTTTCCCCACCCTTATCCCTCCCTTCCCACCCATCCTCCCCAGTCCTTTTCCCTTTGTTAATTGTTGGTCCATTCTTAGGTTCTGTGATTCTGCTGCTGTTTTGTTCCTTCAGTTTTTCTTTGTTCTTATTCTCCACATATGAGTGAAATCATTTGGTATTTGTCTTTCTCCACCTGGCTTATTTCACTGAGCATAATACCCTCTAGCTCCATCCATGTTGTTGCAAATGATAGGATTTGTTTTCTTCTTATGGCTGAATAATATTCCATTGTGTATATGTACCACATCTTCATCCATTCATCTGATGGACATTTAGGTTGCATCCATTTCTTGGCTATTGTAAATAGTGCTACGATAAACATAGGGGTGCATCTGTCTTTTTCAAACTGGGCTGCTGCATTCTTAGGGTAAATTCCTAGAAGTGAAATTCCTGGGTCAAATGGTATTTCTATTTTAAGCATTTTGAGGAACCTCCATACTGCTTTCCACAATGGTTGAACTAATTTACATTCCCACCAGCAGTGTAGGAGGGTTCCCCTTTCTTCACAACATTACCAACATTTCTTGTTGTTTGTCTTTTGGGTGGTGGCGATCCTTACTGGTGTGAGGTGATATCTCATTGTGGTTTTATTTTGCATTTCTCTGATGACAAGCTATGTGGAGCATCTTTTCATGTGTCTGTTGGCCATCTGAATTTCTTCTTCAGAGAACTGTCTATTCAGCTCCTCTGCCCATTTTTTAACTGGATTATTTGCTTTTTGTTTGTTGAGGTGTGTAAGCTCTTTATATATTTTGGATGTCAACCCTTTATCGGATCTGTCATTTATGAATATATTCTCCCATGCTGTAGGATACCTTTTTGTTCTGTTGGTGTCCTTTGCTGTACAGAAGCTTTTCAGCTTGATATAGTCCCATCCGTTCATTTTTGTTTTTGTTTCCCTTGCCCGGGGAGATATGTTCAAGAAGAGATCACTCATGTTTATGTCGAAGAGATTTTTGCCTATATTTTTTTCTAAGAGTTTTATGGTTTCATGACTTACATTCAAGTCTTTGATCCATTTTGAATTTACTTTTGTGTATGGGGTTAGACAGTGATCCAGTTTCATTCTCTTACATGTAGCTATTCAATTTTGCCAGCACCATCATCTGTTGAAGAGTGTCGTTTCCCCATTGTTTGTCAATGGCTCTTTTATCATATATTAATTGACCGTATATGTTTGGGTTAATGTTTGAAGTCTCTATTCTGTTCCACTGGTCTGTGGCTCTGTTCTTGTGCCAATACCAAATTGTCTTGATTACTGTGGCTTTGTAGTAGAGCTTGAAGTTGGGGAGTGAGATCCCCCCCACTTTATTCTTCCTTCTCAGGATGCTTTGGCTATTCAGGGTCTTTGGTGGTTCCATATGAATTTTTGAACTATTTGTTCCAGTTCATTGAAGAATGCTGTTGGTAATTTGATAGGGATTGCATTGAATCTGTATATTGCTTTGGGCAGGATGGCCATTTTGATTATATTAATTCTTCCTAGCCAGGAGCATGGGATGAGTTTCCATTTGTTAGTGTCCTCTTTAATTTCTCTTAAGAGTGTCTTATAGTTTTCAGGGTATAGGTCTTTCACTTCCTTGGTTAGATTTATTCCTAGGTATTTTATTCTTTTTGATGCTATTGTGAATGGAATTGTTTTCCTGATTTCTCTTTCTATTAGTTCATTGTTAGTGTATAGGAAAGCCACAGATTTCTGTGTGTTAATTTTGTATCCTGCAACTTTGCTGAATTCCAATATTAGTTCTAGCAGTTTTGCAGTGGAGTCTTTAGGGGTTTTTTATGTACAATATCATGTCATCTGCAAATAGTGACAGTTTAACTTCTTCTTTATCAATCTGGATTCCTTGTATTTCTTTACTTTGTCTGATTGCCGTGGCTAGGACCTCCAGTACTATGTTGAATAACAGTGGGGAGATTGGGCATCCCTGTCTTGTTCCTGATCTCAGAGGAAAAGCTTTAAGCCTCTCTCTGTTCAGTATGATGTTAGCTGTGGGTTTATCATATATGACCTTTATTATGTTGAGGTACTTGCCCTCTATACCCATTCTGTTGAGACTTTTTATCATAAATGGATGTTGAATTTTGTCGAATGTTTTTTCAGCATCTATGGAGATGATCATGTGGTTTTTGTCCTTCTTTTTGTTGATATGGTGGTTGATGTTGATGGATTTTCGAATGTTGTACCATCCTTGCATCCCTGGGATGAATCCCACTTGGTCATGGTGTATGATCCTTTTGATGTATTTTTAAATTGAGTTTGCTAATATTTTGTTGAGTATTTTTGCATCTACGTTCATCAGGGATATTGGTCTGTAGTTTTCTTTTTTGGTGGGGTCTTTGCCTGGTTTTGGTATTAGGGTGATGTTGGCTTCATAGAATGAGTTTGGGAGTATTCCCTCCTCTTCTATTCTTTGGAAAACTTTAAGGAGACTAGGTATTATGTCTTTTCTGTATGTCTGATAAAATTCCAAGGTAAATCCGTCTGGCCTGGAGGTTTTGTTCTTGGGTAGTTTCTTGATTACCACTTCAATTTCATTGCTGGTAATTGGTCTGTTTAGATTTTCTGTTTCTTTCTGTCTTGGAAGGTTGTATTTTTCTAGAAAGTTGTCCATTTCTTCTAGGTTTTCCAGCTTGTTAGCATATAGGTTTTCATGATATTCTCTAATAATTCTTCGTATTTCTGTTGGGTCTGTCGTGATTTTTCCTTTCTCATTTCTGATTCTTTTGATGTGTGTTGATTCTCTTTTTCTCTTAATAAGTCTGGTAAAGCTTATCTATTTTGTTTATTTTCTCAAAGAACCAGCTCTCAGTTTCATTGATTTTTTCTATTGTTTAATTCTTCTCAATTTTATTTATTTCTTCCCTAATCTTTATTATGTCCCTTCTTCTGCTGAACTTAGGCCTCATTTGTTCTTCTTTTTCCAATTTCGATAATTGTGACATTAGACTATTCATTTGGGATTGTTCTTCCTTCTTTAAATATGCCTGGATTGCTATATACTTTCCTCTTAAGACTGCTTTCACTGCGTCCCACAGAAGTTGGGGCTTTGTGTTGTTGTCATTTATTTCCATATATTGCTGGATCTCCATTTTAATTTGGTCATTGATCCATTGATTATTTAGGAGCATGTTGTTAAGCCTCCCTGTGTTTGTGAGCCTTTTTGCTTTCTTTGTACAATTTATTTCTAGTTTTTTACCTTTGTGGTCTGAAAAGTTGGTTGGTAGGATTTCAATCTTTTGGAATTTACTGAGGCTCTTTTTGTGGCCTAGTATGTGGTCTATTCTGGAGAATGTTCATGTGCCCTTGAGAAGAATGTGTATGCTGTTGCTTTTGGATGTAGAGTTCTATAGATGTCTATTAGGTCCATCTGTTCTAGTGTGTTGTTCAGTGCCTCTGTGTCCTTACTTATTTTCTATCTGGTGGATCTGTCCTTTGGAGTGAGTGGTGTATTAAAGTCTCCCAAAATGAATGCATTGCATTTTATTTCCTCCTTTAATTCTGTTAGTATTTGTTTCACATATATTGGTGCTCCTGTATTGGGTGCATATATGTTTATAATGGTTATATCCTCTTGTTGGACTGAGCCCTTTATCATTATGTAATGTCCTTCTTTATCTTTTGTTACTTTCTTTATTTTGAAGTCTGTTTTGTCTGATACTAGTATTGCAACACCTGCTTTTTTCTCTCTGTTGTTTGCATGAAATATCTTTCTCCATCCCTTGACTTTTAATCTGTGCATGTCTTTGGGTTTGAGGTGAGTCTCTTGTAAGCAGCATATAGATGGGTTATGCTTTTTTATCCATTCTCTTACTCTGTGTCTTTTGATTGGTGCATACAGTGTATTTACATTTAGGGTGATTATTGAAAGATATGTACTTATTGCCATTGTAGGCTTTAGATTCGTGGTTACCAAAGTTTCAAGGTTAGCTTGTTTACTACCTTACTATCTAACTTAACTCACTTATTGAGCTATTACAAACACAGTCTGATGATTATTTCTCTCCCTTCTTACTCCTCCTCCTCCATTCTTCATATGTTGGGTGTTTTGTTCTGTGCTCTTTTTAGGAGTGCTCCCATCTAGAGCAGTCCCTCTAAGATACCCTGTAGAGATGGTTTGTGGGAGGCAAATTCCCTCAACTTTTTCTTGTCTGGGAATTGTCTAATCCCTCCTTCATATTTAAATGATAATCGTGCTGGATACAGTATCCTTGGTTCAAGGCCCTTCTGTTTCATTGCATTATATATATCATGCCATTCTCTTCTGGCCTGTAAGGTTTCGGTTGAGAAGTCTGATGATAGCCTGATGGGTTTTCCTTTGTAGGTGACCTTTTTCCTCTCTCTGGCTGCCTTTAATACTCTGTCCTTGTCCTTGATCTTTGCCATTTTAATTATTATGTGTCTTGGTGTTGTCCTCTTTCAGTCCCTTCTGTTGAGAGTTCTGTGTGCTTCCATGGTCTGAGCAACTATTTCCTCCCCCAGTTTGGGGAAGTTTTCAGCAATTATTTCTTCAAAGCCACTTTGTATCCCTTTTTCTCTCTCTTCTTCTTCTGGTACCCCTATAATGCAGATATTGTTCCTTTTGGGTTGGTCACACAGTTCTCTTAATAGTGTTTCATTTCTGGAGATCTTTTATCTCTCTCTGCATCAGCTTCTATGCATTCCTGTTCTCTGGTTTCAGTTCCATTAATGGCCTCTTGCATCCCATCCATTCTGCTTTTAAGTCCTTCCAGAGATTGTTTTATTTCTGTAGTCTCCCTCTGTACTTGCTCCTTTAGCTCTTGCATATTTCTCTGCAGATCCATTAGCATGTTTATGATTTTTATTATTTTTTTTTTCATTGTCTACTCTGGCTGCTCTAACAAAATATTGTGGGCTGGGTGGTTTAAACAATAGAAATTTATTTCTCACAGTTCTGGAGGCTGGGAAATCCAAAGTAAGGTGCCAATAGGGTTGGTATATGGTAAGGAGTTTCTCCTTGGGTTACAGATGGCCACTTTCTCACTGTGTACTCATGTGGCCTTTCCTTACTGTGAGCACACGGAGAGAGAAAGCTCTCTCTCTCTCCCTCTTCTTATAATCCTACAGTCCCACTGGATTAAAGCCCCTACCCTTATGACCTCATTTAACCTTAATTATCTCATAAGGACCCTATCTCCAAATACAGTTTGTTTGGAGCTTCAGTATATGAATTTGCAGGGTGGGGAGAGGAGACACAATTCAGGCCATAGCAATAAGCATGATACCAGGAAATACAGCAAAAAATATTTGTGGCATGGAAGTTAAATGTATTTTAAACATCTTAAATTGAGAATACCTATATTTAAAAGTCATGCATAAGATTAAGTAATATATTTTAAGTCCCAGACATACTGATGGCAAGGAAATGAGCTTTGAACAGTGGCATCTCATTTTTTATATAATAGAAATAATTTCTACATATGCACATATCATTGCACTAACTTTTTTTATTGAAGTATCATTGATATACAATCTTATATTACTTTCAAGTATACAACACAATGGTTCATCAGTTACCCATATTATTAAATCCTCACCCCCACTAGTACAGCTACTATCTGTCATCATTGCACTAATTTTAAATTTGTTGAGAGAAAACTTGGCTGGGATGAGTGGAAAGATGTGGAGAAGCCTAATGCATTTGACTATTGTTGATAAAGAGTATAACAAAAATTCTCTGAATGCAACAGAGGTCAAGTAGGTGCTCTGTGAGTGGAGTACAGAAACATTATTTGAGCTATTACAGTATTGTAGTACTTTAGATTTTATTTGTTTATTTTAATACTATTTACCCCTTACCTGTTTAGACATGAGTCTGTGCAGCCAAGGATGTATGAAAAAAATGAGCAGTGTGAATCTTGACAAACTTATAAATGACTTCTCACATATAGAAAAGGTATGTAAAGATAACAAACAGTTGTAATATATAAGAAAAAGTGAAACAGATTTTGCTAATGGAAGGAGTTGGGAAGTAAGAAAAAAGTACCGAAAAATGAGCAAAGTAAAGATAATGGAAATGTATTTTGCTAAGCTATTTCTCATTTTTTAAATCTGTATTTAAAATATAACTAGTTTGGGCTCCTTTGTACTAGTATATCAAAATACTTCTGGGGCAAGCAAACAAATAACTGATACACTTCTGCTGAAGTTAAAAGGAAAATACAAGTTTAAATGCCAAGTGTCCAGAAACTCAGGAATGGTTTAGAAAGCACTGAAGTATACTCACTCCTCAATCTCTTACTGACTAAACACTATTTTTTTCAGTCTTTCCTATTCTATCAGATCCCTTTTCCTTCTCTGTCAAAAAGCAGACCCATTTTGAAGTCTGCTTCCCCAACTCTGGACTAACTACATGGTAGACCAAACCCCGTAAGTATACATTAGGTTTTCCCCACCTCATCAGCCCCAGGTAAGAGAAGGAATAGCTGTTGAGAAAATATAGATGAATAAATTAAAGAGTTGGGGGTGGGTTTCTAAAGAAAGGGTAGGAAGGGGAATAATTACCACCCCTATTTTCTCTCCTTTTCTTATCATTCTTCTCTATTCCTTCTTTTCCTCTGCATAATGTAGTATTGCCATAATAAAAAAATTTTCATGGCTGGGTATGTTGAGGTAACATGAGCTTTTTTAAAACAATACACGTGGGTTTTCTTAATCAAGTAGTTTTACCAAAAGAAGAGGGGAAAGGAGGGAGGGAGGGAGGGAAAAAAATCACTGTTGGTGGGAGAAGATTTGGTGCAAAGTTTTTGGAGATTATTTGCAAATACTTATCATATTCTTGAGTATTTTAAATGAGAAAGATTGTTCATTTCTTGATGTGATAATGTTTTGTGACTATTTTTTAAGAATGTTATCTTTTAAAGATACGTATAGATGGTAATAGTTATGGATGAAATAATATAATGTCAGGGAGTTCCTTTGAGATAAATTAAGAGATTGTGAGGATAGGGAAGTAAGCAGAGGTATAGATGATACAAGACTGATTGTGAACTGATTTTTTGAGCTCTTTGAAGGGTATATGGTGACTATAATAATATTCAACAAGCTACCAAAGACATATGTTCAAGAATGTTTATTCATTGTCTGTAATCACAAAGAAGTTGTAACAACAGAAATTCTCCTCCATAGGGGACTAGTTAAATAAACTGCACTATATTCATAAATGAAACTCAAGGTAGCTATTAAAAAGAATGAGGTGGACCTAGATGTGCTTACATAACATCATGGCCAAGATAATAGTGCAGTAGAACATTCAAGGTACAGAACAGAGTATAATATGATCTTTTCCTATAGTTGTATGGCCAGGAAATATTTTAGAAGCATATATAGGGAATTGTTAACCATAGGACTGAGGGTTGACTAATTGGAAAGAAGGGTTCAAGTGAGGCCATCTTTTTACTTTTTGTAACTGTTAGTCTGTTTTCATTTCTGTCATGTAACTTGAAAATTTTAAAATAAATTAGGAAGTTGGCTTATTATGCCAGACTTAATTATTAGACTTTCAGGTATTAAGTGGTTTGTATTTTCATTAGTCTTCATTAAAAAAAAAAACAACAACATTGATTTGGTAATAATATGTTTCATCCACAGAAAATGATAGAAACCAGTGGAAAGAACAGTGTATTGGATATGCATTTGGAAAAAACTAACAATTTATTAAAAGTAATGCAAACAAAGGAGATCTCTATTAAAGAAGGTTAGTTCTTTGCTGCCTTAAGAAATACTAATGAGAGTGATTTTTTGGTACAACAGTGATTAATACTACACCATACATTTTTAAAATATTTGAAATTCACATAGAACTTTCCAGGCTATCATTTCCTTTTATCCTTAATATAGCTCTAGAGACAGATAGCACTAGTATCACTATTCCACCACAGTAATGAAGAAACATAGGATGAAAGAAGTTAAATAAACTCTCTGAGGCCATTCAGCTAAGAAATAGCAAATCCAAGGCTCAACCCAGGCCTTCAAAATCATGGAAAAAGTGCACTTGAATTTCTGCCTCACATTTACACCAAGACATTTCAGATGGGTCAAAATGTTTAGTGTTGAAAGGGGACTGTCTAGCTAGAAGGTCTCCCCTCACTTCTCCAGCACCCAGGCCATGTGTGCACTCACCTCCCAGCAGCCAGCCTGCCTCAGGCAACAGCCTCACTCCACCCACTCTGCAAGGCCGCTGGCTGGTGGGAGCCTGGGAACCAGGGCTCCTACCGGAAGCACTCCATGCTCTTTGGGGCCTCGCTCCAAGACACAATTTCCAGGACTTATGCCCAGAGGGCCTCCAGCTCCAGGGCCTGGTAGTGCTCGGGCTCCCATGCAACCCACACCGGACATCAGGAGAAGGCCCAGGATGAAGAGAGGCAAAACTCCCTCAAGTTCTCCTGGAACTTTGAGAAATTACTGGTGCTCCCCTACAGTGCACCTGTGCCCAACATCAAGGCCCTGTTTTCCCAGGGGCCCAGCTGTGCCTGGTACCCCTCTTACCCCTGCTGCTTGGAAGTCACAGTGCTGCCCTGTGTGGGGTTTCATCCATAGTGGAGTTTACACTAAACATGCATGGAGGAATGCCTGATATCCAGGAATATGCTCCCAGGATGACCTCTGGGCCTATCCATCCCACTTCCCCTTTCCCAGACCAGTGATCCTCTAAAGAACCAAGTGTTAGAGAAAAAGAAAGCCATATACATGTATTTCCCTGCTGTGTCCATTGAGAGGGCCTCATATCAACAACCCCAGTAGTTATTCCTAGCACTCAGCTTTTGGTTTCTAATAACCATTTACAATAAAAGGAACCAGTGTTCTTTAGAGAAATGGCTGATTCTAGTACTACGGCAGGAGATGTATAAGATGAGCCTGAAGCATCTTGTATTTAATATTTCATAATTATATAATAATTATGATAATATTAGCAGTTGTATTTAATATTTCCAATGTTTTGTATTTAACATTTCATAATTATATAATTATAGTAATAAATATTATCAATTATATGTAATATTTCCAACATCTTGTTTAACATTTCATAATTATATAATGTAGTATTATAATAATATTAACATAATTATATTTAATGTTACCAACAGTTTTGTGAGGTAGATTTAATGCCCACATTACTAATGATAGAACCTAAATTTGAGCTCAAAATAATCATTGATTTACTAAATTATGTAGCATAAAACATAACTTAATATTCTGAGCTCTTGTTTTTAAAAATTTGATAGGATAGTATTCTCGCAGTTACATTGTAAAGTCCAAAGAAATAATACTATAGGTAAAGGTTTGCAAAGAGAATTAAAAGCCATTACTTTAAAATAATGAATGGTATTCCACCTTATGTGCAGTTCTTTATTGAGTCAGTTTCCTTTTAAAATAAAAATTAAAGTAAATAAAGTGTTGAGAGAGCCACCTTGTGTTCAAATTTGGAAGTACACATTTTTGATCCTCTATACTTTAAATTTAGTTTCAGGGCTTTTTTTTCAATTTACTGATTACTGTGGTACCTTCAACTACTTACATCTCGTGAAATACTGGATTCATGTGTCTTAAAGGCACAAATTCAAGTGATGGCAGATTCTATGCCTCCTTAATTTTATAATTGTAACATCTAACACAGTAACAGACATGAAGTAAGAACTGTCAAATGTAATTTAACCATCAATCTATTACTGGCAAAAGCTTGGGGAGAAAAAAATGGAGATGGTGAGAACTGTGTCTAGGTAATGGGACACAGAGCTGGTGTGGGGAGGAGTGAAAATCACGATAGTCGAACCTTATATCTGCATAAAGCTTTTAACTTGTGCAAAATTCATTTATATTAGCATAGTTGAAGAAAGTACATTGAGACTAGTATAGGAACTCTTAACTGAAAGGTGAAGTTTTGCATTTTCCCCTCACAGTTATTTAGTCAATAAATAAAAACTATTGAACACCTACGAAATAGTCACCATGTTAGGTGCAAGGAATATCAAATAAATAAGATAATGATCTTTACCAGAACACTTCACTATCTAGTTGGGGAAACCACAAATAGTTAAAATGGAACTTTGTAAATGGAGAAAAGAGAATAAGTACAAATAGTAGATGGGCGCAGAGGAGAGAAATAATAACAACAACAATATTAAATATTTGTGAGTGAATTTTAAAAATATGTTTTCCCACTTGGCTGTCAGACAGTCCTCTATCTGAGAATCGTCTCATGTGTGAGGTAGAATGGGAGTTACCCATACTTTTATTTTGCAGTTGAGGAACATAAAGCTCAAAAGTAGCTTATCCAGGTGTCATAGCTAGAAAGTGAAGAAGAGGGAACTTTAATCCAGTTCCTCTGACTCCAACTTTCATGGTTTCATCAGCATATCCTATAATTCCTGAGGAAGTATTGGATAGCAGATTAAGAGCGCAGGATTTGAAATGAGAAAAACCTATGTACAAGTCTATACCTTCTTCCATTTACTAACTTGACAAGTAACCAAACCTCTATGGATAACTTCCTCCTTTTGTAAAATCAGGATTGATGACACCAACTTCTTAGTATCATTTTGAATACTAATTGAGGTAATGTTTATAAGGCACTTAGTGTAATGCCTAGCAGAGTAAACATTCAAGAAATGGTACTATTATTATATCTAGACAACTTTTGAATATTAGATACAAATGTTATATTTAATATTTAACCAACAAAACAGATGCCCAATTAGAATGGAAGCTAGTCAGTATGTCATCCTGGTGCATACTGGTGTCAAATGTCATTGAGGATCTCTAAAACTGAAGTTAAGAGAATAAGGCTCAGTATTTATTTGCTGTCAGTCCAAGCACATAAAGATGAAATTGTCCATAAACTTTAAACAATTATATTTCCTTTTGAAAAAATTGTTACTCCTTTATGAAGTTTGCATCATTACATAGTTAGCTGGTGCAATTGTAAGTTTAAACTAGTACAACTTAAACTAGTTAAGGTTTTCCTAACCTTATAATAAAAATGTGATAGCAATAACTACTAGAGAGCATGATGCACACCAGTTCTGGCCCTCTATCTTTGAATAAAACTTTATGTACCTTGACTCTTTCCCCAAGATGTTCTTTCTTATAAAACTTGCATGGATGCACTCCTCATAGTTTCCCAGACATGCCCAACTATGCCTCATTTCCAGGACAGATATTACTAAGGCACATAGCAGAAACCCTCCTCCTATACTGGATTTATTGTCTTAGAAAACACGTTACTAATTCCCGGAATGCATTTGAGTTAAAGGCTGATTGAAAAGTATTGTACAATTTACTTTGCAATGCCTGGTTACTTTATTTATTAAGATCTCATAATTGTCAATTAAATATTATTTTAAGTATTTCAACTTTGAAAGAATAATCCCCAAATGAAAGCAAATAATCCTCAAGTAAATTTCCTTTATGTTTTAGAATGTGCTACTCTTAATAGTATGATAAAAGGGCTACAACAGACCATTGAATATCAACATAATTTGAAAGGTAAGTTATAAAAAAAGTTTAAAAAAATAGGTATTTGAGTATCTTTAAAAATAGAGAGCTTACATCTTTTACAAGTTTCCTTTGATCTGGTCTTGTTAAATTCATCAGCTGAGGGTAGGACTCCTTGCTACTTGATAATTCTTTATTATGAAATAAGAAATGCCATGCTGAACAGGATGATTCAGTAATATTCTGACAGGGATATCAGGGGATATTTTATAATCAGTTATTCTAATTCTCTGTGTTACTTCCAGAAGTTTACAAGTGTGTTTATTCTCAATAGTACTCGGTGTTTAATAGCCCTGTGTTCAGCTTTGAAGAATGGGTGTTTACTAGTAGTTACATCATGAATATTCTATTCGAACTACAGTGATAGTTTACTATGTAATTTTTTTTGTCATAGACTAAGGCTGTGTTTGTATAAATGAAGCCATCACACTCAGCTTATCTTGTTTTTGCCTGCCATGCTAACCCAGTAGGCTATATTGACAAAAGACAAAGAAACCATATGTTTTGTCCTGTTCTGGTTTAGCTACAGTGTAGTGTTTTTGTGGGCTTTTCCTCTACTATATTAGAGATTAGACTAAATTGCCTTTAAGGTCCCTTCCAACATAAAACTCACATCAAAAAAGAATTTGTTATCAAAGTCCTCTGCTTTTATCATTAACTACTTTACTTATGTAGGTGAGATAAAATAGTGATCTATTTATAAAATCTGCTGTTTATTTGATTTGGTATGTCATTCCTTACTGTCTTTCTAATGTTCTAATAAGACTTATCTTTTTTTAAGAATTACTATTAGTTCTTGCTTTTCCCCCATTGCTTTACCTTAAAAATATTTACTTAAGTATTAATTAAACAAATATAGAAACTGTATTAGAAAATTTCACACTTACAGTGGCAAACAGCATCTGCAGTACAAAAAGGATTCATCAATACAACACTAAAAGCTGCTCCAAAGATTAAGAAGGGTAATAGATGGGGAACCATACCAGTCCCATTGCCTTTTTTTTTGGCTAATTCCTGCACACTTCTGATCCCCATATGTCCCACAAATTTTTCACTTTACTTGTTTCTATCATTTTGCTCAATTTTTGCCCAGCATTTGATCCCCATCCCATCCCTGGTTTGGGCTTTCATTTTCCCACCTTAATACTGATGGCTAAGAACATTTCCCTTCTCTGTGACTAAATACAACACGTAGCTGCATTAAAAAATATGTGATTGTATGTACTCCTGTACAGTCCTCTATTCTAGGAGTCAAATGGTATTTAATTAACTCTTCCCAGGATTTTGATCAAGTAAAATATGTACCAGAAATTAGTTACATACTGTGAAGTCCCAGAAAGTCAATTATAATTCAACAGTGAATATATTAAACATTATTTCTTTATAAAAGGATATCAAGTATTGACCAGTAGTCAAGAACACCATCTTTTCACAGATAGAGTTGTACAAATTTTTAAATAGCCATTTCTGAAATGGATATCCTATGGTGTTTCTCAGGAAAAAATAGTGATTCATTGATTTCATTTTTCTATTTTTACAGGCCTTGGTTTGGGCAAAGTGATATGTGAACTACCTGTTTTTCACCTCTTTAATCCATTTGACTGTCAAGATTATATGGTTAATTTGCTTATTTAGACTACAGAGTAGTTATAAATGTTTGCCTTCCCAAAGGTTATTTTCTCTTCTTCATAGAAACCTGAATTTTTTTCTGACATTCATTCTTCATCCACTCAATCATATGCCTCAGGGGAAGCTAATTTCACCCCAGCTCCAAGGGAGGATTTCTAGAATAATCATTTCCCTCTTTCCCAAAAGATGGACTGTTGGTCGAAGGTTGTTGAGAAATCTGTATATAATGCTTGAAATTGTTGCAGACTTCTTGCTTCCAGCCTGAAAATTATGACAGCATTGAAGATAGCAGGAAGAAGAGACTAAAAAGGATGTGGTTTCTTTGTAACGTTATTTAGCTGGTGAATCAATTTTCCTCTAGGCTTAAGAGTTTCTTCAGCCACTGTTAAGAGAAACAGTTACCTCCCTTTACTCTTATCCATTAATCTTTTCATGGGGGTTTATAGGCTGTGTAAAATATAATCCATTGAGATATAGGAAGAAAACATTGGGATTTCTGTTTACATTTATTTATATCTAAAAATCAAGACAAAAATCTGTTGAAAATTTAATAATGGAATGTTATTCCTTACTGCCTGTATATCAGTTATGTGTTATTCAAGGTACACATATTCCTCTTCTCCCAAGAACAGTAGGAGTACTAAAGACTGAATAATGGCATCTGTATTTTTTTCTCCAATCTCAGTGTATGACAAGGAGCATTAAAAGGAAACTAAAAAACAAAACCTATAAATAAAGCTAGATACATAATTTCCAGGGCCCAGCACAAAATGAAAATGTGGGGCCTCGTGTTCTAAAAGCAGGAAAAAAATAATTGGAAATGTTCTGAAATAAAATATAAAGCTTTTTCCTTTCTTCTGTCATCTCTCTCCACTTATCAGGGGTTTTTGTTTGCTGTTTAATGTTGCTTTAAGTAAAAAAAATTTTTTTAATTTAATTATGAGCATGAATTTTACCATTCATCTTTCTATTGTGTCCAGTTTTAGATGCAGAGATAAGAGCATTTAACCCATATGTGGAATCACAGTATACAATTAATATTTCATAGCTTGTACATGCATGTGTATTTCATTCTTATCAGAATAAAACTACCTAAACCATTTTTATTCATTTTACTTCTTCGTACATGCACATTCTACCAATACTCTATACCTTCAGCTTACTGATCAGTGGAGAAAGACTGAAAGGAAAAGAAATGTTACATTTTCCTCTTTCCCTTTCCTTCTGTTGTTGTCATTTTCAGCATAATTGGTTGGCTAATAAAGGAAAGTAATAAAGAAAGGATATGATAGAGTTTTTGGTCATTCATGTTTCTTAGAATGCCATGCTTTCTTTTGTTATTGAAGCAAGTTCTAGTTCAAAGGGAAAATGTAGCCTCTCAGATCTCTCAGAGCTCTTGCTTACTTAGCTGTAAATGGAATGTGTTTACCTTGTTCTTGTACTTGTACCTATGAGTCTTGCTGAACTCCCAAGCATTGTGACTGCACCAGAATTCTGTTTGTGGGGCATGGCAAATGCTGTGTATGAACAGGGTGGTAAGGAACAGTAGACAGGTGTATTGCTCATATCTTCTCTGCTCACGTCCATGCTCCATTGTCCCATTGGAATTTACTTACAAATATAAGTTCAAAGACAAAATTATTAAGAATCTCAAGACTTTGATAGCAAAGTATTAAACCATGCATGGCACCCTGTGCAGCTGCACAGACTACACACTCTTAGAGCTGGCCCTGCCTGTACAGGAGCAGGAAAAGAGTTGAGTAGATACTTTGGTCAGAAGCCTAAGGAGTAGTTACTTCAGTGTAGTATAACGGTTAACTCTAAATTCTTTAGAAACTGAGGCAAAAAAATAAGACAAAAAATTTTCATCATTTATTTAACTATCAATACATGATTCTTCTAAGATAAAATAAAAATACTCAGTTTATTAAAAGGCAAAAACTTCTATAGGGTTTGAGTAAATGTCACTTGAGGATGATAATTTAAATCCACACAGCTTTTCTTCAGGCAACCAAGTAAGAGCCTTTAATGTAAAAATATCTAGTTCACAATGGAATGAAATTACAATAATGCTAAGCATCCAGTCATCAATGATACCAAAGAAAGCCAACTCACTAGAAGTATTTAATGAATTTCAAGACAATGCTGCTTAAGTATGTTCCTCCCTGTTTGATACCAAAGGAGAATAACCAATTTTAGAAAAATATATTGCAAAATTATTAGTGTCCAAGAGAATAAAATATATTTTGGCAAGGTCAGAGAATGACTTGAAATCGGTAACTGGGACCCAAGATTTTTTTTAAATTTTAAGTGAAATTCTCACCCATTCTAAAGAGAGCTGCTAACATGTTTTCAGAAGTTGAGGTGAATCCAGACTCTTCATTATATTAGCCCACAGAAGCAATTCACACCTATCAGAGAGAAAACTGGAACCCCAGAAGTTATTTAGAGAATCTCTCCCCATTCCCTGTCCCCAATCCCAAAGCTAAACAGGGAAGAATAATTAAAGCAGAAACTAAGACTCTTTCCCCACTTCTGTTGAGTCCTATAAAGCACAGATCTAGACAGTGATAAAGGTTATGAAAACTTCAAAATTTGAAATAGGAGATTAGAGTTTTAAACTGATCTGGATGTTTAGAAATGGAAATCACTGCAGAGTTTTTTAGCTTGCCCAAAATGTCATTAAATTATTGGAGACTCAGAGAAGAAGGGAAATTCAACATAGCACTGTTGAATATACTGATAGGGAAGGGATATGGCAGGAAGCTTTTCATTTTATATCACATGGAATTTGAATTGATCAAAAACCACAATAATAAAATAGAACAAAAACAATGCTAATCTATCATATAAAAGTTAAATGGTGCACAGACAAAAAAAACAGTCTGCCCCAATTGTGGCCAGCTCTCTCAACCTGAAAACCAAAGAGAAAGAACAGAATAATTGACCATTTATATTGAGCCCATTTCCCCTGAACTTATAGTCTTGTAACTACTAGCTTTACAATCTAATGGAATTTTGGAGAAACTATTTTTTAAATGAAGTACAATTTGCATACTGTTAAACACACAGATCTTAAGTGTACAGTACATTGAGTTTTGATTATTTCAGACATTCATATAACCTAATCTTTTACTGATACATCAAATATTTCCATACCCATAGAAAGAACTTTCGTGCCCCCTCCCCACAGGTAAACATGTACTGGTTTCTTTCAACATAAAGTAACTTTGTCCACTCTAGAGGTTCATGTAAATGGCAGTATACATTTTGTTCTCTTTTACCTCTAACTTCTTTTCCTCAGGATAATTACTATGAGATATATTCATGTTGTTGAGTGTATCAGTAATTCATTCTCTCTTATTCCATTGTATGAATATACCATAATTCAATTATCCCTTCATCTGTTAATGGTCATTAGGATTATTTCCAATTCTTGGCTATTGTGAACAGATCTGCTAGGAACATCTATATACAGTCTTTGAATTTTTGAATCATCAGATAGATCATGTCCAGCTATCAAGAAAAATACCATAATGCCTACTAAAAGGCAAAAAACAAAATTTGAAGAGACAAAGTAAGCATCAGAACCAGACTAGGCAGAGGTGTTGGAATTACCACACTGGGAATTTAAAATAATGATTCATATGCTAAGGGCCCTAATGGATAAAGTAGGCAGCTTGCAAGAACAGATAGGCAATGTAAACAGAGATGGAACTCCTAAGAACCAAAAGAAGTTGTGGAGATCAAAAACATTGTTAAGGAATGAAGAATGTGGTCTTATTATATACCACGACAAAGTGGGATTTATTTCATGTGTGCAAGACTGATTCAACACTGGATAATCAATTAAGGTAATCTAGCACACCAGCAGACTAAAAAAGAAAAATCACATTATCATGTCAGTAAAGTACAGAAAAAGTATTTGACAAAATCCAACACCAATTCAAGATTTTAAGTGGACTTAGGCTTTTCTTACACAGGCCTAGTGTTTCAGGAACACTGCTATTAAGAGCAATTTTCATAACATATCGTAACTACTTACACATTTGTCTCACCACTAGGCTTTAAATTCTTTGAAAAACAATGATTTTTGTTTGTTTCAGTATTCCCAGTGTCATGAACAGAACGTGGTTTGTGGTAGACGCTGTATGTGTTGAATGTATACATGAATGGAAACTTGAAATGCTAAACATATTCCCATATTAATTGAAAAATGCTATTTATTAGGATGCTCTTTGATGATTTTTATACAGGTGAAAATGAACAGTTAAAAAGAAATGCTGATGTTATGAAAGAAAAGTTAAAATCTTATGAACAGGTGAGTTTATGTATCTTTATAATCAATCAAATCCTTGTAGAGCATTTAGAAAAATTAGGGAAAAAACTTCTTTTCAATAATAAAGACAGCCAAAAGTTATAGAGTAATATACACATGTGTGCAGAATTTTTAATAAATAAAAAAATTTTAATAATATAAGTTTTGAGGACCCTAGTCTTTTTGCAGATCATAGTGTACCATGTATCACTTCTATTAGTTTTCCTTTCTACCAAAAAGAGATGCAACTATTTTGCTACATATTTTTTTAATTATGTTAATAGGGTTTTTCCTCTGGAATACACTCTCTTAATTAGCACTTTAAAACTTTTTTTACTATAAAGTAATAAGTCTTTAATCTTTATGATTCGAGTAACCTGTTGTAATTTTATTGCACCATCCAAATGAAGGGGCCATTTTATGTGAATCACCAGTTCTCTCCCAAGATCCACCATACCCTCTGCTATTTTTCTGCTCTCCTTTGGGAGCAGCATAGTGATAGCAATTATGGAACATACAACACAGTGCCTAGAACATAAAAAGTATTCAATAAATGTCAGTTCCCACCCACTGTGACCAATCTAAGATTAACAAAATTCAAGTTGTATTTGTCTCAAGCTAAGAACTTCAACTTGGAGGATCATCTCTAAATTCAGTCTGGTTCCTCACTTGAGGAGCATCTGAAGAAACACAGGCTAATCCTAAAACCCTGCCAGGGCTTCTTGGTAATATTCAGGAGTAATGAATAGCATCTGTCTGTGGTCTTAGAAAATTCAGCTTCTCATCACCAACTTTGAGATAATTTTAAATATTCTCTGGAGTGTATCCTACACTTTATTTTTCCTCTCCTTTATCCCTCTCCTTTGTTCTTTCTTACTCTTTGCCTCCAGAGCTCAACAACAAATGACAAAGTTAGTGTGTAATGACAGGGAGAAGGGGAGGAGATTTTTGCCTCATTTCTCTTCTAAAATGTCAAGCCATAGAATACTGTTTTGTCTAGAATACTATAGGAATTTTCAGAAGGGTGGGAATTAAAGAGAAAACACCACAACCCAAGATTCTGACATTAATTAGCTGGTATCCAAAGCAAACTACAGATGAACTCAATCCAGTGAGAATTATCTAGTACAAAAAAAACCTCCAGGCGCATCAAAACATGTGGAGAACCATCCCTAGAAACAAACTGAGGAGGTATTGGCCATATTTGTGGGACTGGGAGAAGTTATAACTTGTACACAGAAAATCCTTAAGCTTTTTATAAAAACAAAAATACAACCAGAGGCTATGCCTTGGAATTTAAAGTTCTCAGAAGGCAAATGAAAAGAAGGCAGCCAGGAATAACTTGTTGGGACTTGGTCCCCTTAGAAAGAAGGGATTGGATCCCGTAGGGCTGGCACAGGCTAGAGTGGGGAGGAGGAACCTACTGAGACACAGCCTGGCCCCAGGCTGTTGCCTTGCACATAAATAGTATCAGTAGGAATTCAGACTATATCCAAACCAGTGAATCTTGACCTTTGTTTTCCTCCTCAACACTACCGAGTATCTATTAAAAACTGTGAGCCCTCTCAGAAAAATGCTCAACAGTACACACACATATGCTAGTGTATAATTTTCATACAGTGTCAGAAAGCCAGTGGATCATCAAAAGCCTATATCCTCGGTCTATGCTAAGAACTCTAATATAAATAATTCTTATTGGCACTCTAATTCATTCAAGTATAAATCAAGAGATAAACACTAGGAGTTGGGAATACAACAATGAGTAAACACCAAGTCTCAGCTTTTATATTTAGAGGCTTTCCTTGATCTCTTGCCTTCATTACTGTCTCTTTCTTACTGTCCTACTTCCCTTTTATTCTTCCTGCTTTCCTATTCTTCTGCCTCTATCTTAGGCCTGCAAGTGTTTTCTTTTTGTAGGAACATACCTCTGGGAAGTTTGTAAATTTTTATCTTAGAGGCTTTCTCTTCCAACACCTCTCTCAGTGTCTCCGTATTAGCATAATAAACAGTGTCTATGCATCAATAACCTAAGAAACTAATCCCAAGCACCTGTTGAACACTTCTCAAATTCCAAACCCATCTTTCTTTAGCCTCCTCCTTATAAAGCTAATCCTTACCATGGGTAATGCTTAACTTTCTTCTAGGTATTAGGGGTGTTTATATAAATTTTTAGAAACAGTACTTCAGCCCACATCAAAGGGATTCATCCTTCCTTAGGTTAAGCTTGCTGGCTATCAAACAGTACCTACTGTTGGCTCTAAAGTATAGTTTTGGCTTTTATTGGACATATTTTAATGCTATCTTATCATTTACTCACACAATTAAAATACTCTGAGATCTATGCTAAACACTGGTGATGAGTATTCAGAAAACAAAGATACTGTCTCTAGATGATCTCTCCTGGGACCAGAAATAGGTCCTTTTCAGAGCTAATTAGTCAAACAATGAACAATATCTTTCCCCTCTAGGTATGATTACATATCAAAAATTAATATAAACTTGGAGAATTTCACCTTTCTAATTAATCAAAATCTCTATACACATATTTAAATCGAGGAATAAGTATATATTTTAATCTTTAGGAATATAAGAATAATATTGCCAAACTCATGACTGAAATGAAAATCAAAGAGGGGGGATATAAGAAAGAAATAAGGAAACTTTACCAGGATATGCAGGAAAAAGGTAAGCTTTTTATTCTTAGTTTACTGAATTCTAAGACTTCATAAAATAATGTAAGTACATATATAAACTTTTTTCAGTAATTTCCAGTATTAGTGAATGAACATTGCCTTGATGCATTTTAAAATTTTGTACCATTCTATATATTTGTATGACATAAATTACAACAGTTCCATATTGGATTCATGATGTTTCCACTTAAGATTATTTAATATGAAATAGTTAATATCCTTAGAAAATTAATAAAAAATGTATAATTAATAACTTTCACATTTATATACTCAGCATATTGAATATAATTTCATTACTGAAATTTTTTTTCTTTGGTAAAGCAGGTCTCATGAACTTATGTTGAGGGTTAACTGGTTTCCTAAATGTATGAGCCCATGTTTAGGCACACTATTTGCAAAAATTAACAAGACGAATGATAGGTCTGAATGTAAGCCTACATCTATAAAGCTGCTAAAAGTAAGCAGAGAAGAATATCTTCATGACTTTGAGTTAACCACAAGTTCTTGGAAAGAAAGAAAAAGTACAGACAACAAAGGAAAATAATTCTAAATTGAACTTCATAAAAATTATTAACTTCTGTCCTTCAACACTGTTAAGTACTAGGCCATAATCTAAATCCTGAATATGGATAAGGTTCATCCGTGAAGATGGGAACAAGAGCCTCCTGGCAGAAAGAAAACAAAAGCCAAGACACAGAGAAGGAGACATAGAACAAGCTAGGGAATAGTAGTCCATTTCTTGCCTTTTCCTTGTGTTTTACGAAAAGATTCAGCAAGGGAAAGACCAAAGTCTGTGGCTGGGGCTGAATGTTTTGACCCCTTAAATTGTCAGGGTAAGGAAATAGAAGAGATTAAAGGTTTTTGAGAAGGTGATGGCCATACTTAGAGGTTTGCTTTAGAAAGACTAGCCTGACAACAGTATGTAGGTGGTAGAAACTGCTAAGAGAGAACCTAGACACAATCCAAATGAGGAGAAAAGAGGCATAAAATCAAGTAAGTAGTGAATTACTCATGGGTGGAAGCCCCTTATTTGTGGGGCTTGTGGACTAATTGACTCTTTCTTCTCTCCCTAAAATCAAAGATTTCCTTGAGGATCCCGTTAATAGGAATTAATAGGGGTAAGAAATTTGGGAAAGAGGAAATCTGCTGAAGTATAGAGACATGATGGGAATAAAAGAAGCACAATCAAATGGAATAGAGTATAGTAGGGGCTTGATGTAATTCTAGAATCATCTATTAATTTGGAGCCATCTAATCTATACTTAGCAACCTAGACTTTGTGTCCTTCTTTAATCACCAAATCTCCTATTTATTTTCTCTCATTGAAATATGTATATATATATATATAGCATTGATGTTTAAGATTGCAAATTGGTTTATTCATTCTCAAGTGTTTGATGGGTGACTTGTGTGTTTCAAACATTTTGCAAAAGCTTGTCAAAAATATATAGAAGCTACCCTGCACATAAACAGGTTTTAAAAATTATATTTTTATTAATGAAATTTACTTATGGATTGTTTAAAATGCTAAAGAAATGTAAGCTTGTAAGATTTTTGAAGTGTTAAGATGAATTCCTCTTATTTATTTTATTCAGTTGTAGTAAATGAAGAAAAGCATAAAGAACTGATAGAGAAAAAAGAAGTGGAAATTTCCGAGTTAAATGCAAAGTTAAGAACTCAAGAAAAGGCAAAGCAAAATGAAATAATCAGACTACAGCTAGAGGCAAGTGTTTAAGGGTCTGTTAAATTTGAGGCTGCATCTCTTAGTCTAGACCATATTTAGATTATCTTTTATCACAGTGAGAAAAATTCCAGTAGAAAAAATTCTGTCAAGAGGTCTTCCCAACTGCTCATTCTCTGTCCCCTGCATTTCTCAAGTCCCCACTCAACTACTTGCAGCACTTAGCCTGAAGGTGGGACTCTTCAGCCATTCAAAAGGACCTAGTTTCTAGTACGGGTACTGTTTCCCCTGAAATAGGGAACAGATGACTGAAGATTACCTACATTTGTAGCTGAGTCTCAGCAGCTTCATAGGACTCCCCTTCCAGCAGTGGGGAGTGTTTATGAGCCATAACATTTCTCTCTCCTCAGCAGAAATTATGAACATGGTGAACCAACTAGAAATTCCTTTTGTTTTATTTGAGATTAAAAAAAAAAGACAAACTTCTCCCTAATAAAAGTGTGTAAAATACATATCATAGGGGCAGTCAAAGCAGATATTTGAAAATTTTTTAACAAGTCTGCAAATAGGGTATCTCAAAGGCTGATGTTCCAGTTCTTGGCTCTAAAGTCCTTTCAGCAGGTTGTAGAACAAATGTTGGAATCTCAGAGATACTGATATTTTGACAGTATATTTGTCCTTTAATTTTTTTTTCTGGCTTCTACCAATCTCACTTTCCATCACTCTTCCATTGCTTTCCCCCAGCCTGACTCCCACTTACCTTATGTTGTCAGAATTCACTGGCTTAATTCAGATAGCTTAATATTCACATTTCTGAATATTTGGTGTCCCTGGAGTGTCTGCTGAGGTACAGTGTTGCAGACTATACAATCATTGAACAAAAGGGGACCAGCATTATTTGAGAGGCTCTTTGCAGCTCCCGCCATGTGGTCAGATGCACACACGAGAGCCACAGAGAGGGCTGGATGGCCGGCTGAGACACAACAGGCTGTGATTCGGGATCTACCTTCGGCTTCTAATCTACTGATTGGTAGTGTGCATTTTGTTTGCCATTCTGCCCTGTCACTGGTCCAGCCCAACTCTGTTGTTTGACTGATACACAGAACTCTTTGCTATTTGTCTTCATTGAAACTATCCATTTCTCTCCCCAAACTAGGACACAATCTCAGGGAGTTTGTGCCACATCCACAGAGAGGCTACACTAAACTCAACCTGAAAGTGAAGAATTATAATGGAAGATTATGCACAAAATATAATCTATTAGTATGGCCTATGAGAATTTTTTTAACTGGATTCTGTTTAATGTCAAACCAGCATGAGTTCAAATTAAGTCAATAAAACCATATCCAAATTCTACTACTCAGTCTCAAAGTTTCTACAGAAGAGTATATGAGTTTTTCTCCCATGACTGTTGATCATACTACATTTTCCTTACAAAAGCACACTCATAATAACATAAAAATATTTTTAACTATCTTTAAAGGACTAGATCCTCAGCACTGGTTAACTAGATCCTTCACCCTGCATGATAGAGTCACTTAATAATGAGAAAAAGATAATGCTGACCCCATCCCAGAATCTCTAAAGTAGTGCTCTAGAGTTACCTAATATTTACTAACAATATACTTGGTACTTCTGAAAATCTCCCCACAAACTGTACTAGACCATACTTTTAGAGTTTCTTTAAAACAATAATTTCAACTTGCAGCCAGAGTCAATCTTATTTGGGTGTTCTTTGCTCTTTCTTAAAAATTTTTTCTTTAAGAAAGACTTCTCTATCTGTTATACAGAGAATGACTTAAGTTACAGATTATATGTCAAAATATATAATAGATTGTACTTATATTTATAGAAACAATTATTTCTATATGCTGAACTAAAATGTTCTCAGTAACTTTCTTTTTAAACTTTCAGTTTGATACCAAACTAGCAAGAATTCAAAATAAATCAAAATCATATCCAGATTCTACTGTTTCGCCGCAGAGTATCTACAGAAGGGTATGTGTTTTTTCCATGGCTGTTGCTTAATTAATTTTCTTAGTAAATTTCTATAACAGTTATCTAATATTTACTAACAATATACCTAACAGTTTTTCTTAAAATATATTACAAAAGCAGAAAGGTACTAGATTTTGGATAATCTCCACTTCCAATTTAAACTTGTAAATCTCAGTAGTAAATTAAAACACTAGGGAAGTCTTCTGACTCTTTGGACCATCCAAGGAATTCCACAGTGTATTTTTAAATAAGACTGACTTATTTAGAAATAAGATTTCTAAGGCTTCATTAATTCTGGGGGTCTCAAAATGGCCACCCATGAAAACTTAAATTTTCAAACTACATACCATCTGTTAATTAACTTAAAAGCTAAACAGTTGGCATCTGCATTCCTGCAGAAAGGTAAGCAAGAATGTTTGCCCTCCCGCTTAATATCCTTCTGTGCAAGGATGTATTGTCAGCCCCGCCCCCACTCTTTCCTCTGCATCATGTCTATGTAAATGAAGTGTACCTGCTTTGAAGTTTTGTCTTCTCCTGCCTGTCTCCTAAAGATATAAAACCTTTGTATGGTTTGGACCCTTTGGAGCCTATCTCCTACTCTACCTGTAGGAGTGAGATCTTCCCGAGCCTGTGTCCTCAGTTTGGTTCCAATAAAACTACCTTTATTTTGAAGGTGATTTTAATGAACTTCTCCTCAACAACTAACTCCTCCTTTGTATGGCTTATACCTTCAGGCTGATAGGGAGAAAGGAACAAACCAAAAAAAACAGTGCTAATGTATGTTTTTGTATTCTTACACTAGTTTTACTATGTTAAATCCCACAAAAATAAAATTAGAAACCTTTCAAAATAAGCTGTCTTTTTTAAAACCTGCTTAAACCAGAAGTATAGTTTTTGTTGTTGTCTTGTTCTTCCTTGTACTTAATCTCAGTATTTTTGAATTGCAATAACAAACTTTTATCTCCTTCGTTTAGAAGCTTCAGCATCTTCGAGAAGAAAAGGACAAGGAGATTACAGTTCTTCGTAATACCATTCGTGACTTAGAGCAACGCATCTCTGTTGGCAAAGATCCTCACCATAAGCGTAGACGGTTTTGAGTATAGCAGTATATTCACCCACTGCTGTTTAATTTCTTTAAAAGCAGAATTTTCTTTAAAAGTGAATTTCTAAAAAATCAACTTCTATTGTCAATAAAATATACTGCCTAAATAACAATGGGAAAAAGAAACAGCTTTAAACATTTTTAATTGAGTTTATTTAAAGAAATCCACACTTTGGCCAACTGTGTACTGCATTCTTGCTTAACAGTATTTACCATAAAAGAATTCAGGTTTCTAGGACTTAGTTTACCTATTGAACCATCATTGACTATGGAAATACTTACTAAGCAATCAAGAGATAGTCAGCATTCTTTTATCTTTTCCCTTACTGCTTTCAAGACAGGCAGTCTCAAATTTTAAAGATTCAATACAATGCTAGATAAAGAAAACAAGATATAAAGGTTCCATTGATATGTGATAGCAAAAATCAAGATATGGATCTTAAGAGTAAAAATGGATATTTAAAATGTCATGGCAAAATATTCATGTGTAAGTATTTCTGGATCTTAAAAAGTAGAATTGCTTCAAAGTTTAATCAGTTAAACATATAAGATTAAAAAGACTAATATCGTTTTGAGAAATAAAAAAATGGAAAACATGCTTTTGTTGTTCTTCCTCCTTTCTAAATTGCTAACTATCCAACAGAAACCCCTAGGTCATAGTTTCTGTTTCTGTTCTCATTAATGCAAGTAGAAAGCTGGAAAAAGAAAAAGAAAAACATATTAACCAAATGCTTCAATCACCTTTCAGTTGCCCTGTAATAAAAATATGGTTTGGGTGAAAATTTCTTTGACTAAAATTTTAAAATTTGGAAGTTAGTATAATAGATTTCTTTGCACAAATCCAATTTCTGTTTTTGGATCACTATTAAATAGGTAGCTTGTAAAACTGGTAGAAATTGTCTAGACTGACTTGGGGAATTTATCCTATTTTAAATATTTAGTTTGAAGGTCACTTTCACATTTCTGCCTTATTTTTTCAGCTTCAATTGGTGCTGGCTTCTGTGGGCTTTAGCTGCTGACTTGCCTGTCAGGCAGCTGCAGGCAAACGTCACTGTCAAGATTCAATGACGTTCTCCTGTACCCAAAGTCCCTGTCAGCTACATAAAGAGGGGAGGTTTTCTTTACACTGTCAGGTGATTGCAGACCCTGTTTTTTCAAATACCAGGTGTCGACAGTGTCAGCATCAGCTGCTAGGGGCCAACTCTGAATTTTGGGGCAACTTGCAGAGTAATTGGTTTATACAACCCTTTCGTCAGAGCTTTTTTCGTGGAACAGGAAGTTGTAAACTTTCACTTCCTGCTGGCATATCTCAGTTCTCTGGGTGACCCTGTCTTTGGTGGCCCTTGTGCTTATGGTGGTGATGAAGGCCTGGAGGCGGGGGGTGCACAGGAGCATCTGGTGCCTCTGGTTGCTGATTCTCTGAAAGCTGACCACTTTCAAGATGCTGATGCCCATGCACATGACCATGCCAGTGATGATGAGGTGGCTGCAGGGCCTCGGTGGTCTGTTCCACAGTAGCCGAAGATACATTCTTACAGAAGTCTTCATCCTCTGGTGTCTGGAACAAATTTGTGAATCACTTTATCAACAAGTTTATAGGATTAGCAGGAATGCATGAAAAATGATCTGAAGAGCTAACACATATGAAGCTTGATAATTAGGACTGAACTGGCTTTGTTTTTCTAGCATCGTATTAACGAGAAAAGTTGATGTCAGTCTCAATAGTTAGACTTATGATTATTGAAATTTGGTTCCTAGCCATACCCATTATGAAATATTTCTTGTGAAAAGTTTGCATTTAACCAAAAAATCCTTAAGCATCTTACAAATGAATTAACATGAATGTTTTAAAAATAGATAAAGTAAGGTGTAATACAATTGAAGTTCAATAGTTCACCTAAATGTCTGTCTATACAGGTTAAGTCAATAGCAGAATTCAAACTTTCCTTTTCATAAAATGAGCATTTCTAAAAGTTTTAAGAATTCTGAAGAAGAATATGAAATATACATAAGGCTTAAAAAGAAAGCCAAACCACTGTATTGATATCTGCAGAAGCAAAATTGAATAAACTGATTAAAAGAGCTTAGATTGATTACAGTAAAGTCAAACAAATAATTCTAAAATCAGTTGACCTAAATGGAACCTTATGCACCTGCATCAACAGTGCATCCAATCTAATGTTATATTCCAAAACAAACTAATATCTCTCTGATAATTCAAAAATGCCAATAAACTTTGCTCAAAAATCAATAGTTCTTATCTCAGCTATGCCAGGAAATGTTTTGAACTTCACCAAACTTTGTTAATGTGTCCACCATAGTGCTGTCAGCTGAAAGTAACAAATGACTGCCCATTTACCATTGAACATAATATTCTATTCTGCATGAATCTAGGCCTTTAATTTGCTGAAAGTCTTTATCTTTTTCTGTGCCCACAAATCATAGGTTCAAAGCTTATAGATATAAAACAACACAATATTAAACCCCAGTTTAAAGCTATTTGTAATTTAAATTTCAAAAGTATCTTGAGAGCCCAAAGGCTTGCAAAACTAAGTGCTTTGGTAATTTGAATGGTTATAAATTCCAATGGATTTTAGCATAGTAAAATGTACTAGCTAGTGGTACATTTTTTTCTCATTTCTGAATTGCTTTTGAGAGCTTAATAGAATTTGATTTAAAAATTAAAGTTGATAAATGTTTAACATATACTGTGTAATGTTCTAAATGTTCAAAGATTAAACAAATACAAGTAACCATAGCAATAGTCAAGTTGATTTCAAAACTAATTACTGTATTTTTTATTTTATAGTGTTTTTTTTTCACATTTTAATATCTTTAAAAATCAGAATGCATCCTACTATTGATGGGGCTATAGCCATGTGTCTTACTTTAACAGCATTTTTTAAATAGGACATAAAATAATGTGTCATAATTGATGGCATCTAGGATACAATGAAATAGAAAAACTCCACTTTGATTTGGCAATTCCAATAGGTATGGTATATTATTTCTATACTTACAGATGCTTCATAACTTTTAAGCATGTTATAGGAATTGTTTCTGCCTTTGTTTCAAAATAGTTGGGTATATTTATAACTATTAGGCATTTGCAAACATGCAAAATACTGAAATAATCCCAAAATATGAGGAATTAATGCAGCATTTATTAAACAGTATAAGTTATATATACTTTGCTTGCATTGTCTTAGTGTTTACATCTTTAAAAGCAGTAAATAAGCCTTATAGGGTTATTATGGAGATTAAAATGTGTAAAATGACATAACTAGAACAATTAACCTGTTGAGCTCACCAACTAAATTAAGCAATTCATTAAAATCTGAGAGGCTGTTCTTAGAGCTAGAGAAAGTCTGAAGGAAGTACAGTTTACAAATAAAACAATTATTTTTAAACCTGAATTCAAATTTTGCCAATTTGCCCTATCAAGGAGACACTATTTAGAATTATTTTCCTTCTCAATATGGCGGGATGGGGAGAAGACAATACATTAAAATCAATTCCTTGATTGTCTTCTTTATAAACAATATTTTTAAATAGTCCTTCTCATAATAAGGAATATCTCATGATTGTTAAGAAATATCACTAAATCCATTATGAAATAAATGCAATTCCAGAGGCAGAATGGGCAGACAGTGTAAGGGCTTCACAGAAAGGCTGACAGTCTGGCTTCCTTGATATCACATACAATATTTTACATAGTTATCTGGACCCCAGTTCCATTTCAGGTAAGGCCATGGATAAGTGTTGCTCTCACTATGCTCTTAGGTGAACACATTCAAAATATTACAGTAATGTTATTTTATACTGGTGAATTCTTTGAGCTCTTATACACATGCAACACCATTTGGTGGTAATTAAAATATGTGATCTATGTTAATATTTATTTTCTAAATTCCTTCTAAATAAAAGCAATATGGAGCTTGAAAAGATATTTTAAAATATATGTTATATAACAGTAAGTGTCTGTGATTATAAAAATTACTTTTGTAGTTTAGTACACCAGCAGAAACAATGATTAGCTAATTGGCCATAATACTAACATTATTATAGCTCTAAAAAGATTTCCTCTTTTCTCCCAGTAAAAATAATTTAGAAAAATACCATGAGAGAGCAGTTTCCACATTTCTTTTCGCAGTAAGCAATCTTAATGGCTTCTTCCACATATGGGAAGACTAGGAAGGAGTAAGGCAAACTAAGTTGATACACAAGACGGCCGCATCTAAAAATAAAAGGCAAATACAATGTTACTACAATATTTTCTGTGTCATGATCCTGCTCAAGCATGGTCTGGGATAGGTATTACAGGTTGAATGGTTTTATAACTTACAACCCTTTCATACCTTCAGTGTATTTCCTTCAATGGGGTCTCAGGTGAGCTTGCTGGCTCTGTATACCAGCTCAGGTCATGGCAAGACTTCAGTGAGTCTAATACTAGCTTTCTGAAATTTTTTAGATATGTCACTATAAATAATATCAAACTGTGTCACATAATCATGTGACTTGATCAAATAAAACTTTGTAACTGACTTATAAATTCTACCAACACCCAAACCACTGACCCTAAATTGGGCTCTGCAAATCACACAAACTTTTCGTAAGTATTAAAGCAGCACAAAGTCTGCACAACAAGAAATCACAGCATAACAAAAAGATCCTTGAGTTTGGCCAGTACCCATTCATTTAAAAATATATCTGATGCAAAAAACATTTCAGCACAGGAAATAATTCAGGAATTACAACACTTGGTATACTTGGAAATGGTGGAATTGAAATGTTCTTCTTGCCACATTTTACCAAAGGTTTTCAATTTTATGTGAATATCAAATATCAATATAATACTTTGCGCCTGACTGTATTAGAAGTTTGAAGTCCTGAAAGAATGATGTGTAATATTAAAAATATGTAGAGTAAGACCAAGTAGGGCTTAGGCCAAGGTAGAGTCTGGCCCACCATCCCTGAAGAACCAAAAGAAAACAACATCAACTGGAGATGCTGGTAATAGCAAATAGTACTGTATGCATGAAGGTCCCTGCAGTATACAAATGCCTTATTTATTCACAGAATCAGAAGCAGATTGATGCAGATCATACCTAAATGATTAACACACTTTACCATTCAGAAATTCAGGTGTGTACCTTAACATATTAATTACTTTAGAGATAATCAAGTGGTCTGAAAGTTAGAATTGTATGTGATAAACAAATTGATCCTTCTTTTCATTTTATCAGAATGCCAATTTGTAGTGGGGGGAAGTATAGTCAATTTTCCTTACTTCCCTTCTGGAATGGTAAATTCTTTTTTGTGAAAGTCACTTCAAAATATTAAAACCAAATATTTTAATGGGCTCACTTTGAAACTGAATATTTGGTAATAAAACAAAAACAGATGTCTTATTTTAAACCATTTACTATTAAATACAAAGAAGGTATCTTTTACTTTGGTGTGTGCATGTGTGTGTGTATGAGTCATAGGTGGACACACCTGTCATATATGAGGAAGTCATCTTTCTGTCCATTTAAAAGAGTCCAGACATCTGTTTGGCTTTCTTCTTGTTGGTAAACAGAAATATTCTCTGAAACCTTATCTTTAAGATGTATGTATTTTAATCGAGAAGAGATTCCTTGATGATTAACAACAACATAGGAGATGTTAGAATATCCTTCTTTCTCCAATTTTACTCGCAGGTCTTCCAATCTAAAATATTTGGGGAAAATACAAGAAAAGGAATAATCTCTAATTTTATTAGTAACTTCTCTTCCTATATCTATTTTTTACATGAAACTCATATAATTTTTCTACTTACTCATACTTCTTCATATTACTGTAAAAAACTAAACTTTCATTTTTTAAATTATTCACTGAGCACTTGTGCTCAGTAAAACCTTAAGTACTTAGACAAACATCAGCATATTTATTCCTCAAATTTATCCTATGAAGTGTATATTTTTTAAGCCATCTTGCACATACACATAAATTTTGTACATAAACATAAATTTGTTAAGTGACCCAAGACCTTTGGTGGCAAATCGAGGTTTCATTCTACTCTGGCAAAACACTCATCTTTGTTTCTTATATTGAATGACTGATCTGTTTTCAGGAGTACCCTTTAGAATGCTTTTGTTACACAACCCATACATATTTAGTAAGACATTATAAAATACAGATCCACAGAAAGTAGAAAAAAATTCCAAAATCTCAAGAAAACCACTGTAAACATTTTGGTGTATATCCTCCTAGTCCTTCTTTTAACATGTTCTATGCTAATATGGATAGTTTTTCCAAAAATGGAATTTAATAAATACATCTTTTCCATTTTTATTTTAGGTGTTATGTGTATGTCTGATGACTTTTCCCTTAAGAGATCCTAGACCTCAGAAGGATAGTCTTACCTGGAAGCCTGCAGAATGCACAGGTGTCAGCTGGCCTGAAGAAGAGCGACCACAGTCACTGACCCAACCGAGTTCAGCATCGGATCTTGGCCCCTCACGGTCCAGGCTGGGGGCTGCTTACAGAGGGAGCTCTGCCCCTGGCTCCCCGTTCCTCCCCCCGGGAGGAGACAGAGGGCCAGGGCAAGCCCCAGGCCTCCCCACATCGCTGGGGTTGTCCTGAGAAAAAGAAAACCTTTCTGTCATCTTCCCAGGTGACTTCACAGACATACTTAGGACTTTCTATAAATCCAGCAAATGTAATTCCCCTTCTTAAAAATATCTAGCCTGTGGATTCTGTCTCCATGTCGCTGGCTCATTACCTTGGGCCTCCCTGCACCAAATCTTCCTATAAAGGGAGTAAAGTTGAGTCAGAGTCAGGGAAGTTGTCAAAGCCTCTTACCTACCCGGCTTAGCCAGATCCTCTAATAAGCATGCTACAAAGATCTGCCAGACCAGGCAGCCACGTACTTCTCTAGGAGGAGATCATGTTTAGAAAAATTTTGAGAATGTAGCCTCTATAGCCAACTAGCATTCTGCAAATACGATTTTACTGTTATCTGAGGCCCCCCCCCCCAAAGTTCTGCCTGCTTCTTCCCATCCTCTACCAATCTAAGAAAGGAAAGGGGATTCTGCACAGAAATGAGCAGAACCAGCATCTAACACAAACCCAGGAAGGAAGGAGGTGACGACGAGGACAGGTGGGCCGCTGCTCTTCAGGTGCAAACCTTCTCTGTTTCAAACCTTTGGGTAGGGCTCCCTCTTGTTCCTCTTACTCTTTAAAGTCTAGTTTTATGTTAATATAATAGAACCTGAATCTCTTCAGGTGTAAAACTGCCTGCTGAAAATTAGTACCACATCCAAGATAAGTATGAACTAAGGAAAGAAACCTGACCAAGGAGAGATGTCACAAATTGCTGCCCCCTGTACCATTTATGACTCACTGAAATCTATGCTCAATCAGTCTGTGTATTGGCTACCACGTCTGTCAGGAAGTTCCTGTGACTAGATGGCACATTCTTGAGTAGACAGATGCCTCCTCTCAGTAGGAAAGTTAAACACCTGGCCAGAAATATTCCCCAAACTAGGGCTAACTCCCTCTTCAGAGAGGTGTGAATAAAGCAGGTGAACTGTAGAAAGGTGGTGGAAAAGAACGCACTCTGCAGAGATGAGCAGAGAAAGACAAGTCCTCACAGGTAATCAGACCCATTTTGATGAAAAAGTCTGTGGAGAGAAATCAGGACAAAATTCCAGAACTGGGAAGTTGGTACATTTTCAGGCACTGACCTGACCTGAGATTTAAAAAAAAAATAAAATACTTTTTTTTAGGGGGTAGAGAGGGTAGAAAGGGGAGCAGCAAATGACAAGTTACCTAGAGTGAGCCCAGATTAACAGGGAAGTGGAAAGGCTACAATCAAATGGACTCAGGCTCTGATGCCCTGGTAGATAGCAAATTTTTTAAACCTGAGTATCTTTCACATTACATATTTAACACAAAATTCCTACCCATATAAGATATCTTAATAAAAGTCTATATAAAAGAGAAAAAATGGAGAAAGGTTGAGAGAGGATAAATTAAATGATTTATTAACACCATCCCAACTATCCTAATATTTTTAAATTGTAATATTTGAAAAAGGAGAGGATGTATCTAAATCAAGGGAATTTCTCGACAGTATTTATGCTGATTACCCAATTATCCTTATAATAGCTATCATTTATTGGGCCTTTATAATGCAGGTGGTGCTAAGTACTTTTTTATTTTGTGTCAGTTAATCCCTACAACTATGTGACTCTCATCCCTCTTGCAGTTGAGGAAACTGGCTAAGAGACAATTTGGGCATCCTGCCCACATCCACACACATAATGAGTCAGAAGAGAGACTGGATCCAAGCCAGTTCAGCCAAAATGCAAATCATGACCCCTTAGCTCCTACAGTATATTGACAGTTTTTAGATAGGTCACCTTTAATAACTATAGCAGCCAGGGTTTTGTTTGTTTATGCCCTAGGATGGCAAAGAAAACATCAAAGTAATTCAAGATGTTTTTTTTCTTGCTAGAATAGCTAGATGTTTCCGTACTTCCTGGAATATAAATTCAGCAGTTACAAAGCCTTCAGCATGAATTTAGCACTTGGTATCCTCACTTTGTAACATAGGATAAGCTTCCAAATGAGTAAATAGTGAATATAAACAAAAAGGCTATTTCATTCATTTCCCTTATTGAGATTTTTGATAAAAAAATAATGAAGGCCATTGGCAGAGGTTAGTGGATTACAGAGTTCACACTTTCAGATTTTTCTCTTTTGTTATAAGCAATCAGCAGTCCAACTTTGTTTTCTTAAGATCATTTTTACATAATAAACTTTGATTATAGACAGCTGTTAGACAGCTACATAAAAATAATGAAACTAAGTAATGAAATGGGACTTGCTGAAAGCTGATCCAATAACAATTAGAAAGTAGTTGCAAATATCACTAATCTCAACACTTATTTATCACAAAATCTAAATATTTTTGGCCACCTACAGACCCACACTTATTTAAAATTCCCCATTAAAAGGCAGGATATGCAGAAAAGTTTTCCATTCTCTTCCCCTAAACCTCTGACGGGTATCTGAGGATCCTTCTTTACCACTTACCACTTAGACTGCAAAACTTCACATTAATCACAGGCCACCTGTTTTTGATGTGAGTTTTAACTCTTTAGTGTGACCATTTTTGCACAGTTTGCTGAACCCGCCCTCCTTTTTTCCCCCCCCAAAACTGCTCACATATTCCTGGACATTTCTACAGCACTGCAGAGTAGCCATATTTCAGTCTGTTCTTCAAATCCATGGGCTGTTTATCCTTAGAGTTCTTAGCGTTTCAGTGGGAAATACTTAAGCTTAAACTTACAATAGTGCCTATATAACATCACAACTTTCAGAGAGTGCTAGATTCTCCATCCTCCCCTGTTCCCACCCTCCTCCTCGGTTGTGCAAAGGCCAGGCAGAAACCAGCAAGGATGGCCAACATGCCCCCGGCCAAACTTCACGCACCACACCCACCCCTAGACTTTTGTTCTCTCTCTTTTGTATTATTTTTATTTTCTTTACCCAACCCTTCTTTAAAAATCTATTCTAAGGACAGAAATATTTCATTAGTCTCAAAATCAAATTATCTACCAAACTCTCAAAAAATTTAGTATTAAAAAAACGCAAGTTCCTACTTACACAACCCCTTCCAGCTAGCCTGCTTCCTTCTCTCTGCTCAGCTCTGCAGCTCCACAAAGCCACAGCTCGCAACTCTCATATTTATAGTCCTGCTGTTTACCTCACCCCTCAGCTAGAGTCCAAAGTTCAGTGTTCACTCTGGCTGTGACCTCCCAAGCAGAGCAAACCCCTGAACTGATTTTTATCATCTGCCTGACAGTCGCAAGGCCTGCCTGTGCGTACAGTGGGGGAAAGTGTTTTGCCCTTACTGATTTATTCCCTACCTCTTTTAGTCACCCCAGTATCTAGGATTTAATGGTACAGTCGGGGGCGGGAGGAAGGGCTAAGTGTAAAAAGAGCCTCCAGGCACGCTCTTTTCCAAACTAAAATAGGCAAAAATATTTGCTGAACCAGCAAGTTAAGCTGCTGCTTTGGAAAATAATTTCTTTTCCCTTTTGCACTGCAGTGGCCAGGGTGCTAGCCTAACCCAAACTGGGTGAACTTTCTCAGAAAAGTCATCCGTTGTTTCAGGTCTTAAAGGTCTTCTGCTGTTACAGACCTGATTAGACAGTTTTGCTGTATTTAAAACTGGAATCCATGTGGGCTCTCGACCTCTGCTCTTTTTCACTTAAGGAAAGGAATTTTTTAAATATGTCTCCTATCTGAGGGAAACCAGGCCCCACTTTTATTATCACAGAAATCCTGCTGCCTGGAAGAGCTATCTGTATCTCACAGAATTTTTTAGATCAAATTAAAATCTTTACAACGATAAGTACCAAACAGACAAAACTACTGGTAGTAGTTGGACAACTGAATTCTCAAGCAAATTTCAAAATGTACAAATAAAATAAAAAATTCCTAGTCTTTCAGAAAAAGGTACATTTGCCCCACTAACTGTGATGAGTAAGGCAGAGAGCACGGTGAGAGGATGTCATCCCTGGTAGCGATGGTTTGCAGGCAAGCCCTGCTTTTACTACCGTGCATGTTGTCCAAACACACCCCGATTGACTTCTGTGTTCTGGGTACTGTTGTACCAGGCGCAGGAAGTACAGAGAGACTCAGATGGTATCCTTCTTGAAAAGAAATTTATTATCAGATTAGAAGCTTGGCATTTGAAAGCCAAATTCACTTGACTCACACTACGCAGGAGGTATTTGAGGTCCCATTTTGGGTCCCAGATCCCTTTGAAAACCCAGTTAAATGCTTAATTTCTCCCCAGGGTAAAAAAGACACATACTTGCTTTTTGAAAGAATCGTGTGAAAAATGTTTGTGTAAAGCAGATAGTCTTCCCTGTAGTTCATTTTCTTGACAAGTTTAAATAGTCACCTGGGGTCTGTCTGCAGCCGGAAATCCGGTATTTCACCAACACCCCATTCTTTTTCATGTGGCTCAGCAGCTGCCTCCTGCCCCGGAAGGATTCCAAGTGTGCAGCTACTTCCAAAGCAAAGTACCCAGGGTGTGTGTGTCCAGGCTGGTGTATATGTCTAAAACCCAAGATGGCAAAAGGAAAGATAGGGAGCTTGTGGTGTTTGAAAGGAAATCCATTCTCATCAACCTCTCCTGTGCTCGGCAACCGGGACCTCTCAGCATCTTTAAGAAAGCGGAATTTTTCAACAGACCTTTACTGGGTATTAAGTCAAATTACATTAAATCAAATAAATCAGACAAAATCCAGCAAACAGTTTTAGGTACTCCTGGTAGTTGCAATGCTGAATTCCCTTGTTCTCAGAGATCTTAAAATTTAAGAATGTAGACATACAAGTAAGCAGAAAAATTCTCTACAGTGTGACAGTGTCTAGGATGACTGGGTGCGCAAGATACTGTTGGAACCTTGGAAATGCAAAAAGGAGCATTGTAACCTAGCCCTGTAGGTTGGTCTCAAGCAAGTGCAACAGGCAATTTATCATTGATTTACACTCAGCAAACCTGACCAAAGCACTGCCTTAGAAAGTTGTTCTGTCCCAATTTGTGTGAATGATTAAAATCTCCTGACAAGTTTCTCCAGCCACTGCCACACTATTGAACAGTAAGACGACTGACTAGGAAAGAGGTGAAGGGGATACAAACTGTGAATTGTAAAATAGGTTAGTCATAGGAATGGAAGTACAACAGAGGATATAACCAATGTATTGTGATCTTGGTATGGTGACATCTTGGTAAGGGGAACTACACTTGCCAGGGCAAGCATCTAGTAATACATACAACTATCAAGTCACTATGTTGTGCATCTGAAACCAATATAATACTGTATAACAACTTTATTCCAAAAAAAAGTGAGAAAAATTTTTTATAAAAATTACTGACTGGGAGGCGGGAGCCAAGATGGCGGCGTGAGTAGAGCAGTGGAAATCTCCTCCCAAAAACACATAGAGCTATGAAAATATAACAAAGAAAAATCTTCCTAAAATAGAGACCACAGGACACAGGACAACATCCAGACCACATCCACACCTGCAAGAACCCAGCGCCTTGTGAAGGGGGTAAGATACAAGCCCCAGCCCGGCGGGACCCGAGCGCCCCTCCCCCCGGCTCCCGGCGGGTGGAGAGAAACCCGAGCAGTTTTTTTTTTTGGCGAGCGCTTTTTGGAAGCCTTAGAGGGACGGGCCCCCGTTGCTGGGGAGGCAGGGTGGCGGGACCGGTGAGGAGGTGCCTGGGAACAGCGCCGGAGGACAAAGAATATCCCGCGTTTCTCCCTGCGAGACCTGGGGGCGGGTGCCTGAGACCGGTGCCTGAGGACGGAGGAGGTCGCGCGTTTTTCCCCTTTTTTTTTTTCTCTTTATGGCAAGCGCTTTTTGGAAGCCTTGAAGGGACGGGGACCCCAGTGCTAGGGAGGCACGGTGGCGGGACTGGTGAGCGGGTGGCTGGGACCGGCGCCTGAGGACAAAGAATATCCCCCGTTTTTCCCTGCGGGACCAGTGGGCGGGTGCCTGAGACCGGCACTTGAGGACAGAGGAAATCGCGCGTTTTTCCCCTTTTTTTTTTCTCTTTTCTGCGAGTGCTTTTTGGAAGCCTAAAAGGGACAGGGACCCCGGTGCTAGGGAGGCAGGGCGGCGGGACTGGTGAGCGGGTGCCTGGGACCGGCACCTGAGGACAAAGAATATCCCGCATTTTTCCCTGTGGGACCGGTGGGTGGGTGCCTGAGACCAGCACCTGAGGACGGAAGAAATCGCGCGTTTTTCCCCTTTTTTTTCTCTCTTTTTGCCAAGTGCTTTTTGGAAGCCTTGAAGGGACAGGGACCCCGGTGCTAGGGAGGCAGGGCGGCAGGACTGGTGAGCGGGTGCGTGGGACCAGTGCCTGAGGACAAAGAATATTGAGCGTTCCTTCCCTGCGGGACCGGTGGGTGGGTGCTTTTTGGAAGCCTTGAAAGGACAGGGACCCTGGTGCTAGGGAGACAGGGCAGCAGGACCAGTGCGCGGGTGCCTGGGACCGGCACCTGAGGAAAAAAAAAAAAAATCGCGTGTTTTTTCTTTTTTTTTTCCTTTCTGTTCCCTCTCTCATTGTTGCTGTTGTTGTTTTGGTTTGGAGAGTGCTTTTTGGAAATCTTAAAGGGGCAGGACAGGTCACTTAGACCAGAAGCAGGGAATCTGGGGATCTCTGGGCACTCTAACCCCCTGGGCAGCAGGGAGCACAGAGGCCCCTTACGGAGATAAATAGTCTCCTGGCTGCTCCCCCTCTAACGGGGCTCCACCATTTTGGAGGAACAGCCCCAGCCAGGCCAAGCCCACAGCAACAGTGGAGATAAACCCCAAAGCAACTGGGCAGGAAGCAGAAGCCCTGTCTGCGCACAGCTGCCCAGCACAAGCCACTAGAGGTCGCTATTCTCCCAGGAAAAGGCTACAAACCAACAAGAAGGGAAGCTCTTCCAGCGGTCACTTGTACCAGCTCTGCAGACTATCTCTATCACCATGAAAAGGCAAAACTACAGGCAGACAAAGATCACAGAGACAACACCTGAGAAGGAGACAGACCTAACTAGTCCTCCTGAAAAAGAATTCAAAATAAAAATCATGAACATGCTGACAGAGATGCAGAAAAAAATGCAAGAGCAATGGGATGAGATGCAGAGAAAAATGCAAGAGCAGTGGGATGAGATGCAGAGAAAAATGCAAGAGCAGTGGGATGAAGTCCGGAAGGAGATCACAGATGTCAGGAAAGAGATCACAGAAGTGAAACAATCCCTGGAAGGATTTATAAGCAGAATGGATAAGATGCAAGAGGCCATTGAAGGAATAGAAGCCAGAGAACAGGAACGTATAGAAGCTGACATAGAGAGAGATAAAAGGATCTCCAGGAATGAAACAACACTAAGAGAAATATGTGACCAATACAAAAGGAAAAACATTCGTATTATAGGGATACCAGAAGAGGAAGAAAGAGGAAAAGGGATAGAAAGGGTCTTTGAAGAAATAATTGCTGAAAACTTCCCCAAACTGGGGGAGGAAATAATCGAACAGACCATGGAATTATACAGAACCCCCAACAGAAAGGATCCAAGGAGGACAACACCAAGACACATAATAATTAAAATGGCAAGGATCAAGGACAAGGAAAGAGTTTTAAAGGCAGCTAGAGAGAAAAAGGTCACCTATAAAGGAAAACCAATCAGGCTAACATCAGACTTCTCAACAGAAACCCTACAGGCCAGAAGAGAATGGCATGATATACTTAATGCAATGAAACAGAAGGGCCTTGAACCAAGGATACTGTATCCAGCACGACTATCATTTAAATATGATGGTGGGATCAAACAATTCCCAGACAAGCAAAAGCTGAGGGAATTTGCTTCCCACAAACCACCTCTACAGGGCATCCTACAGGGACTGCTCTAGATGGGAGCACCCCTAAAAAGAGCACAGAACAAAACACACAACATATGAAGAAGGGAGGAGGAGGAATAAGAAGGGAGAGAAGAAAAGACTCTCCAGACAGTGTATATAACAGCTCAATAAGCGAGCTAAGTTAGGCAGTAAGATACTAAAGAAGCTAACCTTGAACCTTTGGTAACCACGAATCTAAAGCCTGCAATGGCAATAAGTACATATCTTTCAATAGTCACCCTAAATGTAAATGGACTTAATGCACCAATCAAAAGACATAGAGTAATAGAATGGATAAAAAAGCAAGACCCATCTATATGCTGCTTACAAGAAACTCACCTTAAACCCAAAGATACGCATAGACTAAAAGTCAAGGGATGGAAAAACATATTTCAGGCAAACAACAGTGAGAAGAAAGCAGGGGTTGCAGTACTAATATCAGACAAAATAGACTTCAAAACAAAGAAAGTAACAAGAGATAAAGAAGGCCACTACATAATGATAAAGGGCTTAGTCCAACAAGAGGATATAACCATTCTAAATATATATGCACCCAATACAGGAGCACCAGCATATGTGAAGCAAATACTAACAGAACTAAAGAGGGAAATAGACTGCAATGCATTCATTGTAGGAGACTTCAACACACCACTCACCCCAAAGGATAGATCCACCGGGCAGAAAATAAGTAAAGACACACAGGCACTGAACAACACACTAGAACAGATGGACCTAATAGACATCTATAGAACTTTACATCCAAAAGCAACAGGATATACATTCTTCTCAAGTGCACATGGAACATTCTCTAGAATAGACCACATACTAGCTCACAAAAAGAGCCTCAGTAAATTCCACAATATTGAAATTCTACCAACCAATTTTTCAGACCACAAAGGTATGAAAGTAGAAATAAATTCTACAAAGAAAACAAAAAGGCTCACAAACACATGGAGGCTTAACAACATGCTACTAAATAATCAATGGATCAATGAACAAATCAAAATAGAGATCAAGGAATATATAGAAACAAATGACAACAACAACACTAAGCCCCAACTTCTGTGGGATGCAGCGAAAGCAGTCTTAAGAGGAAAGTATATAGCAATCCAGGCACACTTGAAGAAGGAAGAACAATCCCAAATGAATAGTCTAACATCACAATTATTAAAACTGGAAAAAGAAGAACAAATGAGGCCTAAAGTCAGCAGAAGGAGGGACATAATAAAGATCAGAGAAGAAATAAACAAAATTGAGAAGAATAAAACAATAGCAAAAATCAACGAAACCAAGAGCTGGTTCTTTGAGAAAATAAACAAAATAGATAAGCCTCTAGCCCAACTTATTAAGAGAAAAAGAGAGTCAACACAAATCAACATAATCAGAAATGAGAATGGAAAAATCACGACAGACTCCACAGAAATACAAAGAATTATTAAAGACTACTATGAAAACCTATATGCCAACAAGCTGGAAAACCTAGAAGAAATGGACAACTTCCTAGAAAAATACAACCTCCCAAGACTGACCAAGGAAGAAACACAAAAGTTAAACAAACCAATTACAAGCAAAGAAATTGAAACAGTAATCAAAAAACTACCCAAGAACAAAACCCCGGGGCCGGACGGATTTACCTCGGAATTTTATCAGACACACAGAGAAGACATAATACCCATTCTCCTTAAAGTGTTCCACAAAATAGAAGAAGAGGGAATACTCCCAAACTCATTCTATGAAGCCAACATCACCCTAATACCAAAACCAGGCAAAGACCCCACCAAAAAAGAAAATTACAGACCAATATCCCTGATGAACGTAGATGCAAAAATACTCAATAAAATATTAGCAAACAGAATTCAACAGTATATCAAAAGGATCATACACCATGACCAAGTGGGGTTCATCCCAGGGATGCAAGGATGGTACAACATTCGAAAATCCATCAACATCATCCACCACATCAACAAAAAGAAAGACAAAAACCACATGATCATCTCCATAGATGCTGAAAAAGCATTTGACAAAATTCAACATCCATTCATGATAAAAACTCTCAGCAAAATGGGAATAGAGGGCAAGTACCTCAACATAATAAAGGCCATATATGATAAACCCACAGCCAGCATTATACTGAACAGCGAGAAGCTGAAAGCATTTCCACTGAGATCGGGAACCAGACAGGGATGCCCACTCTCCCCACTGTTATTTAACATAGTACTGGAGGTCCTAGCCACGGCAATCAGACAAAACAAAGAAATACAAGGAATCCAGATTGGTAAAGAAGAAGTTAAACTGTCACTATTTGCAGATGATATGATACTGTACATAAAAAACCCTAAAGACTCCACTCCAAAACTACTAGAACTGATATCGGAATACAGCAAAGTTGCAGGATACAAAATCAACACACAGAAATCTGTAGCTTTCCTATACACTAACAACGAATCAATAGAAAGAGAAATCAGGAAAACAATTCCATTCACCATTGCATCAAAAAGAATAAAATACCTAGGAATAAACCTAACCAAGGAAGTGAAAGACTTATACTCTGAAAACTACAAGTCACTCTTAAGAGAAATTAAAGGGGACACTAATAAATGGAAACTCATCCCATGCTCATGGCTAGGAAGAATTAATATCGTCAAAATGGCCATCCTGCCAAAAGCAATATACAAATTTGATGCAATCCCTCTCAAATTACCAGCAACATTCTTCAATGAATTGGAACAAATAATTCAAAAATTCATATGGAAACACCAAAGACCCCGAATAGCCAAAGCAATCCTGAAAAAGAAGAATAAAGTAGGGGGGATCTCACTCCCCAACTTCAAGCTCTACTACAAAGCCATAGTAATCAAGACAATTTGGTACTGGCACAAGAACAGAGCCACAGACCAGTGGAACAGATTAGAGACCCCAGAAATTAACCCAAACATATATGGTCAATTAATATTTGATAAAGGAGCCATGGACATACAATGGCAAAATGACAGTCTCTTCAACAGATGGTGCTGGCAAAACTGGACAGCTACATGTAGGAGAATGAAACTGGACCATTGTCTAACCCCATATACAAAGGTAAACTCAAAATGGATCAAAGACCTGAATGTAAGTCACGAAACCATTAAACTCTTGGAAAAAAACATAGGCAAAAACCTCTTAGACATAAACATGAGTGATCTCTTCTTGAACATATCTCCCCGGGCAAGGAAAACAACAGCAAAAATGAGCAAGTGGGACTACATTAAGCTGAAAAGCTTCTGTACAGCGAAAGACACCATCAATAGAACAAAAAGGAACCCTACAGTATGGGAGAATATATTTGAAAATGACAGATCTGATAAAGGCTTGACGTCCAGAATATATAAAGAGCTCACACGCCTCAACAAACAAAAAACAAATAACCCAATTAAAAAATGGGCAGAGGAACTGAACAGACAGTTCTCCAAAAAAGAAATACAGATGGCCAAGAGACACATGAAAAGATGCTCCACATCGCTAATTATCAGAGAAATGCAAATTAAAACTACAATGAGGTATCACCTCACACCAGTAAGGATAGCTGCCATCCAAAAGACAAACAACAACAAATGTTGGCGAGGCTGTGGAGAAAGGGGAACCCTCCTACACTGCTGGTGGGAATGTAAATTAGTTCAACCATTGTGGAAAGCAGTATGGAGGTGCATCAAAATGCTCAAAACAGACCTACCATTTGACCCAGGAATTCCACTCCTAGGAATTTACCCTAAGAACGCAGCAATCAAGTTTGAGAAAGACAGATGCACTCCTATGTTTATCGCAGCACTATTTACAATAGCCAAGAATTGGAAGCAACCTAAATGTCCATCTGTAGATGAATGGATAAAGAAGATGTGGTACATATACACAATGGAATACTACTCAGCCATAAGAAGTGGAAAAATCCAACCATTTGCAGCAACATGGATGGAGCTGGAGAGTATTATGCTCAGTGAAATAAGCCAAGCGGAGAAAGAGAAATACCAAATGATTTCACTCATCTGAGGAGTATAGGAACAAAGGAAAAACTGAAGGAACAAAACAGCAGCAGAATTACAGAACCCAAAAATGGACTAACAGGTACCAAAGGGAAAGGAACTGGGGAGGATGGGTGGGCAGGGAGGGATAAGGGGGGGGAAGAAGAAGGGGGGTATTAAGATTAGCATGCATGGGGGGGAGGGAGAAAGGGGAGGGTGGGCTGCACAACACAGAGAGGACAAGTAGTGACTCTACAACATTTTGCTAAGCTGATGGACAGTAACCGTAATGTGGTTGTTAGGGGGGACCTGATATAGGGGAGAGCATAGTAAACATAGTATTCTTCAGGAAAGTGTAGATTAAAAATTTAAAAAAAAAAAAAAAGAAAGAAAGAAAGAAAAGGGGGATTACTCCTTAACAGGATAAAACTATTGGTAAATCAAAGATCAACGCATGCTTTAAATATCCTTAATGTTGATCACTTAAAGGGTGTCAGATGATCAGCTATGGAGGTACTCTTTTCTGATAATATTCCTTTCTCTTAATTAAAAAAAAAAAAAAAAGCAGTTACTGTGTGCTGACCTCCAATGAGTTCTGCACAGTGGTATAGAGGGCATGTCAAAGTGTGGGCAAAGGGTCTGTTTGTTTCTACGCAGAAGATCAAGGCCTAGCTTGGATACCCAGAAAATGAACTAAGATACGATATGAGGAGGAGCTTCCGGCATCAGCACTCTCTGGAGGACTCGTGCCGGGGGATGATCATCAAAAAGCCTCCACAGGGATCCGGACGATGCTGCGGTTGTGGCTGCATCCAGCCCACCATCTCCTGGACTTGCCATGAGAAGGAGGAGGGAGATGTCTAGGCTGGCATGTGCATACAGTGAGACAACGAATTTGACCGGATCTGTCTGTTGGAACTCAACCAGGAGTTGGGAGGGGTGCAAGTTGTAGCACCCCAAAATCTCATGACTATAGACTATCTATGGTTAAAAGAACATATGGGATGTGAACAGATCCCAGAAATGGGCTGCTTTAATTTGTCTGATGGTTCAAGTACAGTTGGAAAATATCCATCATATCATAGATAAATTTTCACAAATGCCTAGGGTGCCTAAATGGTTTTCTTGGCTTCACTGGAGATGGCTGGTAATTATAGATTTGCTTTGTTTATGTCACCGTATTCCTATTATGTCAATATGTGTGTGCAAATCAGTTAGTAGTTTAAAACCTATACATACTTAAGGTACTATACAAGAAGATATGTCAAAGAAATAATCAATCCTCCCAAGTTTCCTTCATATGCTACATCTATAGCTTTTCTTCTTCCTTCCTAATTACAAACTTTAAATAGAATTCGTGCCTCATATCGAATTTACCGAGTATCATAATTCCTCCAGGTGGTAAAGATACCTCGAGACAAGTGCTGGGCATAGAAGCCACAGGGCATAAATCTGCAAAGAAGTAAAAAGCTAACCTTTGCAAACAATATGGCTTCTCTCTCACTTACCAACTTTACATTTCCCTGTATGGCCCCGGAAGATGACTGGTTAGCCAGAGACGGGTAAGATTCCTCAAGGGAGGAACAACCTAAGACAGGCACAGTCGCAGGGGGGCCATCAGGTGAGAATTTGGGGATCAACAGAGGTGAGGCTCAGAACCTCACCCCCCCTGCTTTGAGAGAAATCTTCTGCATCCGTGGATGTTTTGCTGCCCTTGTCTAGCCTGGATTAATACTTAGTCCATAGGCACACACCTGATCATCTGATCATCTACATTTGCCTTCTTACAGCACTAAACTATGTTTTCTACCTTTATCTTGCATCTACCTACCACTTCAGCATTTTATTAAAAATAAAAATAATAATAATAATAGGAGAAATGTGGGATCAACATATAAATCAAGTACAAAAATCAAATGAATATTCATATTTGACCTGATGGTTTATAGGTCATATTGCATGATCAAAACCGAAAGTTTCTGTGATGACTGCCCTTGTACTGTTCACCATGTAAGAATTTATTCACTCTGTAAGAATTCGTTCACCATGTAAGAACTTGTTCGTTATGCTTCAGAAGATTGGAGACTGACGAGAATTAGGCTTGAGATGGATTAATGATTGTACATTGAGCATTGACCCCCCTATACTGAATTTTATTGTTGTTAACAACCATTTGATCAATAAATATGAGAGATGCCCTCTCAAAAAAAAAAAAAAAAAAAAAAAAAAAAAAAAAAAAAATATTTTTCCATTTTGAACAAGTCTGTAAACACCTTTATAGAAAAATGCTTGTATTAGTCACTAATATTCAGCTATGGATAAATATTTGTGGAAATAAATACTTTTGGATGAAAAAAAAAAAAAAAAAAAAAAATTACTGACTGTATCCTGTCAAGTTCAACTTTATCTTCTTGATCTTATCTCTAACAACTTTCAAACCTGGAGCCAAGAATCTAGCTCTCATCATTCTGTCTCATCTGCATCCTTATTATTTGTCTCCAAATGTTTATGCATATAGTAAATCTATGTTTTTAATAAGCATTCTCACCTTTTTATGGGTAGTAGGTAATTTCATGGCAAATGGGACCCTATGACTCTGTGGTCTACAGTATACTTAAAAGAAAGAAGGGCTATGAACTGTGATTTTATAAATCAATTTATTGGCTATTACAGGCAACAATATGGGCTCATCCATTACATTTGTAAAATACTGATGTCTCAAAATATCATAAAGTGAAAGACTATTATTACTACATAAGAGGTCTATGTGAAATATTAAACTTAGCTTCATTGTTAGGAGGTGTTTTACATGCAAAGGGAAATGAAGACTTTCCCAGTATTTGAGGGAATATGCCTTTGACCTAAATTATTCTTCCTTCCCCTTGCATGTACAAGAAGGTGCCCTAGACCTCATGCTGTGCATTATACCAAATATAATATCCGCTGGAGGAGCCATGTTGAAAAATAAGCTACTGAGGATGCAAGGGATGCCCGGGAAAAAGCAAGATGTTTTCAGGATAGATAAGATAAACAAGAACAATGGGCAGAGGAAGGCATGGAAATAGCAGCTTCGATTAGATAAGGACTAATTTGATCCTTTCAGATTTATATAAAACTGAAATATACTTTGAAAGGAACTGTTCTTCAAACTCACAAGTTTACATATTTGAGACCCATTTGATAGATCAAATGTAAATGCAGCTAAGAAGTGTCTACAGTGCCAGATTTCATGTGGAACTAGCACATCCAGAGAGTAACAAACATCAGAAGAATTTTTGCTTCAAATAGGATGTTATTTTTTTTAATTTTGTCAATACCAGAGGGAATGCCTGGAGCTCCTCAAGGGTAACACCCAGTGTTGGCATCAACATGCAAGAAGCATAAGAGATATCAAATGGCCCACAGAGGCCATTAATCCCCTGAATTAGTGAACTACCTGTATTTGCAGAGTATTCCATTTGTGCCATTTGTGTTTTGACTGACAGCAAAACCAGGTGCGTATGTATTTAACACATATGCTAGTTGGTAGAATTTTGACAGGGTTTTTTTTTTACAAAAGCATGATTGTTTTTTTAAACAATGAGGTTAATACTAATTGTTTTCAAAACATTCAGTGTTTGAGAAAATAGAGATTAAAATATTTCAGCTACTTTTTAAAGTATTTTAATTAACACTGAATTTTTGACATTATGATGCCATTTGAAGAATCATGTATGCTAAAAAACCAAGGTTCTATTAACTTATTTTTAATTTATCTTTTAAAATGTTAGCACACGAGTTTTCCATTAGTTTAAGCTTCGATGAAACATTTTTTTGTGTGTTGGAATGCAATCCACATGACACTGTCTGGCTGTATCTGGGCTCTAACACACACAAGCTTTTGTACTTACAGAGGGGTAAAGGGGGGGTGAGTCAAGCACAGCTCCTTAGGCGAGAGAGCATGGGAAAGCGGTATCCTGACTCAGGACATCTGCGCTGAACTATTGGGAGGGTGGGTCTCCAGTCCTCTGGGAGAAAATGCAAGCTGATGTCTCGGACTTACCCTGCAGCCCAACTAAATGTGTGGGTTTGATCAAGGACTCTTTCTGTGGGTCTGCTGACTTTTAGAAAGCCATTTCCTTAAAAAAGAATATTTCTGGCAAATCTGGCAATTACTTTTCATTATAATAACATTTATCAATCCAATGCCAGTGTTCAAACTGGTATTTGGAGTGGATTTTATGGACTCTCTTCTCAAGTGTCCCTTCTAGTTTTCCCAAAATCTAAAATAGCATTTCTGGTTCCTATTCTTGTATTTTCTAATAAATGGCCCTTGTCTATTATATTTTTCCTGTGCAAGTGAACTGCCTAGCCCAGGAGGTGAGGGCTCCCAAAGTTAGGGCTGAATGGATTGTCTCCTAGAACCACAAACTCCAGAGAAGGGAGCAATCATCTTGGGCCAATTCATTCCCCTCAATGACAAATAAGGGAGCAGAGGCCCAGGTTAGATAAAATGACTTCTCTACATGGGGAAGGAAGGAGAAGAAGGCAGGAGGATGAAGCTGGGAAAAGTGCTGTGTCGGCTACTTGCACAGTACTGGCAACTCATCACTAATTACCATTAGGCCAGTGATCTATTCATTTTGCCTTTTGAAATGAGACACAGGCTATGTAAATAAGACATCTGTTTCAGCTATAAGAGTTTCCATGTTTGTGTAACTTAAAAATATAAATATTCAAATGCAGCAACCAATAGTAGAGTATGTACTTTCCCTGATTAAAGAGTGGGAAAATGGCAAAATATTTGTTCTTTTTGAAAAAGGCTACGTGATAACTATTAAAACAAGTTTTGACCTCTTAGTGCATAGTTTAATCCTGAATACATGTTTGTGCAGGATTACCTACCCATTAAGGCACATATGCTAACCTTTACAAGAAACATAAAGAAGTCTGTGTGTGATGTATGCATGTGCATGTGTGTGCATTTAAGCATTTGCACATGCATGGAAACTCCAGTTACTGGTGCATGAGTCCGGAGTGAGAATAAACAGATGAGCACCTGAAGAAAGACTGGGAAGATATACCCAGAATTCACAGTGGTTCTCCTTCAGTAGTACAAGGCTGATTTTTAGTTCTTTGTACTCACATGTTTTTTTTCTAAAATGTCTACACTAATAATGGCTATCATTTATTACACGGCAGCCATGACCCTAAGTCTTTATAGGTAATAGCTCATTTACTCCTCACAACAGCCTATTGCTCTTGCTTTATAGGTGAAAAACCTAAAGCAAACAGATGTTTGCTTCAGATTTGGCTCTAGAAAGCAGAGGAGCCGGGATTCAAACTCAAGTTCCAAAGTTCGAGAGTTCAACTGCTACAATAAACATGAATATATTTTTCTTCATAAATGTGTATGCACATATATAATGTGTGTATGTGTGTTTTGTTTTAAGGCTAGACACATGCATGCTGAGGCTTGGTATGTTCAAGTAAATGCATAGCACCTAAAATTGAAATCCATTCTCATGGCTGCTGGAGAAATGTCTTTATAACTATTTTTCCAAAAGTCGTTAACTGCTAGTCTTTTTCAATTGGAGAAAGGGAGGCAGAAGGCTCTGCAAAGCTGCTCCTCCTATGGGGCTGACAGCCACCCCAGTACAGCATGCTCTCGGATCACTCCTTGGAGCCTTAGATTCAGACTGACTTCAGATGAGCATGCTGTACAATCATAAAAATGTAGATTTGAAGTCCTCAAACTCCACGCAGGAAACAATTCTGAGACCTCTCTCCTTAACTATCTTCTAGGTTCTGCTTAAACACTACCAATCTGGAAAGCTCACCCCTCAGGGAGGCGGTACGTTCTCTTGCCGAGCCTCGCACACCATTAGTAAATCTCCTTACACGAACCTGAGCCATTGCTGTGCAAGCTCTGCGCCCAGGAGCTACCCAGGAAAGCCTACCGTCTGAACCTGCTGTGGTTAGCCACTTTACATGTCTCTCTCCTTACAAATTCTACCTTCTTCTTTTGTGTTCCCATCCAGTTACCCTGTGAAGTAACAAAAGGTAAGCTAACCTCTGAAAGTAGTAAGTTCCAGTGGAAGCATCTCTCTCTTGCCCGGGTGCTCTAACAGTCTGGGTTTATCACATCCTCTTAAATGTTAAGTGTCTAACTATAGATACTAAAACCTATTGCTAAGTAATGTGTCAGTAATGTTTCAAAGGTGTTGACATGTACAAATATTGCTATAAAGCCCATCAGGGCCTAGGTATGTCATATTCCAGGTTTCCGGTTCTTCAGCTCTCTGACCCCAAACCATCGAACCCAGACCCTGGCCTCCCGCTCCTGTAGCCTGGACCCGACCATGGCTGCCGCTCCTTAGTGTGTACCAGCTTCAGCCCTGGATCTGCCACTGGCCGAGGGTCCTGTCTGTGCTCACAGCTGACACCTCCCAGGGTTCCGACCTTGGTCATATTCATTGACTGAGCTTTTGCTCTCTGGACAAGGTTTTCACTTCTTGCCAGCACCTGCTTGTTTATAATTATTATCATTATCATTATTTCAGCCTCAAGACCTGCAAGGCTCATAACCCTGAAGGCTTACCCAGGCCAGTGGAATGAGCCCAAAGCACCTTTCCTGCCTTACTCCCACCCCTGCGCAGTGCACCGCGGCACCTGCATGGACACCATCTCCCTGCCCAGAGGGCCTTGCCATCTACGCTCCAGCTTGAATCCGAGCACGGGGTGAGAAGTTCAGGCCCTGGAATCAGATTGCCTGTGTTTGCGTCCAGCTTTTCTATGTATTACCTGTATGACCTTGTGCAACTTACTTACCCCTCCATACTTAGGTTTCCTCATGTGTAAAATGAGAATAAGGGCAGTGCTCTCTGCAGAGGCGCTGCCAACTGCCTATCCAATATCCAGTAGCTTCCTTCTCCTTCAGCTCCAAAGTTTTCAAGCGGCTTTATGCTCAGACTAAGAAAAAAAATTTTTTTAACCTCCCTTTCTCAGCTGTCCTGCAGTTTGAGCCAATGGGGTGGTCTGCTGGGGACCCCCTAGGGAGGTTTTCCTTTCCATTTATTAGCATTTCTTTGTTTTCTTTGTCTTTCTACCAGAAGGCCCAAGCAATGCTGCAGTGGCCCTGCCACCTTACAGCAGGGGATGGAAACCACGCCCACAGCCTGGCAGAGCAGCCCGCTGGAAGGAGGAGGGAACTCGGTGACTTCTCAAGTGCCTGCATCTGCCCCCACTGCCAGCCGTCCCTGGATCTTTTATGATGTGAGGAAAAATAAGTCTCAGCTTGCTTATGCTGCTGTGGTCAGGTTTCTGTACCACTTTATTGTGGGAATTGAATAAGAAAATATGTGTGAGCACCTAGCACTATGCTTGACTTAGTAAGTGCTCACTAAGTGTTAGCTGCTCTCGTTACTTCAAACCCCAACTTAAGTCCCAAGGGCCCACTGTGCAATCACCCTTCTCAAAGTGCCCTGCGAACACTGTTTTGGACTTTGCATTAGACACATGGAAGCCTTAAGTTTCTTCTACTGCTGTGTAATTTCTGTACTGTTATTAAACTTTTATTTCCTAACTGCAGTTAAATAACAAGCTGCAGGCGCACTGTGTGATACTTTCTGCTTGGCCCAGTTTTCTGTGTGCAGGGGCCACTCAATAAATACAACACTGGTTTGTTCAGGAATTTTTTAACTGCCAAAATATTTGAAAAGTTGTTCTCTCACATTTCCTGTTGTACTTTGTGGCCAGATTCTTTAAAACTAAGGAATTCGCTTAATGAGTTACATAGCTGAGGTTTTTGTGAAATTATCCACATAATAAGCTTTTTTTTCTTTTTCTTTAGCTTTTGGCTACTGTAGAACTGATACTCTTTATCAATGGCAAGTTTTGAAAGACTACTAATTGAACATAGATTTTAACAGTAACATTAGCTATAAATACACACTTTCTTCAGACTATAAACAGAGGTTAGCCTGGAATAGAAAATGTCCATGGTGGGCTGTTTGGGTCCTGCCCTCCTCTTCACTTGCACAGATTAGCCTGTAGGTGACAGGTCCCTGCCTGTTTCCTCAACCCTGCCCTCTGCGTCTCTTCTATCTGGCTGTTCTTGAGTTATATCCTTTTATAATCAACAGGTAACCTGGAAAGTAAAATGCTTCTCTGAGTTCTGCAAGCCCTGCTTGCAAATTAATCGAACCCAAAGTGGGGGGTCACTGGGATATCCCATCTATAGCTGGTTGGTGAGAGACACAGTGACAACCTGGACTTGGGATTTCTGTCTGAAGCCAGGGTGGGGCAAGGAGCAATCTTGTAGGACTGAGCCCTTAACCTGTGAGATCTGACACCATCTCCCTGTAGATAGCGTCAGAATTGAGTGAAACTGCAGGACACCCAGCTGGTATCAGAGAATTGCTTGGTGGTGTGAGGGATGGGTGTCAGAATTATACCTTATTATCCAGAAGTGGTATAAAAATTAAAAGCATGCAAAAATCCCAGGAAGGGAAGACACACATTTGTAGTGTCTTGGCCATGTCCTTAGGATGTGCTTCTTATTAACTCAACACATACTCATTGAGTATCTAAGTGCCGACATTATTCTAAGCACTGGCTATATATCAGCAAGCAAAATCAAAAAAGTAGAGGAAAACCCATCTCTCCCCTCGCAGAGCTAATAGCCTAGTGGTAGAACAAATGTCAACAAGTGCTAAGTGACAAACTAGAAAAGGACAGCAGCAGGTTCGTAGAGTTGGTGAAAGCTTCCCTGATGAGGGAACAACGGAACCACAACCCCAAAGAACTGCGGGAGTTCATCAGATGCCATCAGGGCAGGTCCGAAGAGCCTGCGCGAAGGCCTTCGGTGGGAGGGGACACGGCAGAGAGAAGGGTGAGACAAAAGCCTGGGGAGCTGGAGCAGAGGCTAAGTGCCCACACAGGAGACGTGCGCAGGGGCCAGACCGTGCTGACCTTCGGGGAGTGTGTGTGAAATGATCAGATTTATATTTTCAGGATCACTGCACAGTGAGGAATGGATTGGAGGACAATCAGAGTGGCAGCGTGTAGCCGATAATCCAAAAAGCTTCTCCAAAAGCCAATCTCTGCCTTGTCAACTATAGCCCAGTTTCTCACAGGTGCCCACAGACTCCAAAGGGAAGCTGGAGGGGCCATTTATACACTTGGCCAGAATAGTTTGGGGTTGGGGCAAGGGCCAAACTCCATTTCAAGTGTTGTTCTAAGATTCTTGCCAAACTCACATTCATCTACCCTCTTAGCTTTTAAGGGAAACTCAAAATGCACACCTTGCCATCTGGGTGACCGCAATTGCTATTATGTATAGTTTGTTGTCCTGAGAAAAGGGAGCCAGTTTTTTTTTCCCTAAAGTAATTCAGCTTAGGGTCACTATGAAAAGTAAAGAAGTGGCTAAAACAAGGAAGAGTCAAGAGTCTTAGGAAGGTTCTGCTGAGTCGGGGAAGGGTGTGCGCAGCAGGGCCACCGCCTGGGGGAGACACTGTGACTGGCTTCCCGGCAGAGTCCCACGGTCCTGGGTTCCCATGGCAGTGCCCGGCCGCAGCCCCTCAGGCCCAGGGCCAGGTAACCCTACACTGTGGTGTAAGGTACACACAGTGTCCCTTGGAGCTGAAGACTTACTTAAAATCTTACTTGCATTTGCTCTGAGAAAAGCCTGGCGTTTTCTTGATATTAGTCCAAGGGCGAGGTTTCCTGGAAAGTATGAGAAAAAATTTATACCTAGCAGTTAGAAGCATACAAAGAGGGAGAACAATATGTTTCTTTTCCTTATTTTTCTGAAGAAAGCTCCAGGAAGCATCTTGCAATCAATCTCTCTGGCATTCTCAAGCCCTTGGAGGATGCACATTGGCCATTCTGTACTTCTGCAAAAAATACCATTTAGTCCACTAGTGACACCAGGAAAGCTGAGTCTTCATAAGGAGGTAAAAGTTGCTTAGCAACACAACTGTCTGTATTCCTTCAATCATTAATTCCTTCCTTCATTTATTTGTTTGTAAAGAATCAAGCATCAGTTGGGCAATCACACCTTGTGAGATGCTGGGATTACAGTGGTAGGTCCAGCATCTCCGATGTCACCAAGGTGCCACCGGGGCACGTGTCTCATGAGCTCTGAGATCAGGGGCCGCAGGAGGGTGCCCATGACCTCAGCCTGAATGATCAGCTCAGACTCGCCTGAGACCAGGATCTTGCACTTTGGAGAGAAAGGTCTTCCAAGCAATCTTCCCATCCTGCAAACTCACAAAAAATATGTTGTGGGTCACAACAATAGAATTAATATACTTAACATTGCTGATCTGTACACTTAAAAATAGTTCAAATATGTTTTTTACCACAGTAATGTGTCCAAGGTCCCAAAGGTAGTAAGCGGAGAAGGTAGCTCCAAAGTGCCTGCTCTTACCCCCTGCGCTAAGCTATATAGTTCAGGCTTCAGTTCACATGTCCTCTCCTCAGAAAGGCTTTGCTTCTAGAGTTGTGCAGGTACTCTGTCACCTCATCTTACTTCAATCGATGGCACAACTTATACCATAATACAAATAATACACATTTGTTAATTATCTGTCTCCCCCTCTAAAATCAGAGATCACAGCTGATTACATTATAGGAGTGGCTGAGAACAAAGTTTATAGAGCACAGCTGACATGTGTGAGGCAACTTACTAATTGTATGACTTTGGGCAAATCACCCAACCCTCTATGGCTTTAAAGAGGTAAAGTAAAATGAGATCATATGGGCAGCCTGTTCAACAGGACTGGGGCACCCACAGGCCCCACAGAGGACAGACCGTGTGAAGACACAGGAGGAAGATGGCCAGCTGTTAAGCAAAGACCATGGCCCTCAGAAGAAACCAACCTGGCAAATACCTTGATCTTGGACTTCTGGCTTCCAGAACTGTGGGAAAATTAATTTCTATTGTTTAAGCCGAACCGCCCATGGTATTTGTTTTGCAAGCCTTTGCAAACTAATGCAGAAGTCTTCATAACTTCAGAAACAAAATAAGGAGAATTGTCTCAAAACTTTTTAAATCATCCTTATGAGTAACCATATTTAACTCATAAACTATTTGGTACAGTTTCCCTCACTTTTCAAAAGTTCACGTTACCTCACTTCACTTACACCAAAGACATACATTATTAGTACCTGTTTTCACTAAGCAAAGGAAATCGAAAGAGGATTTTCACTTTTACCCAAAAAAGGGTTAGTGAAAATAGCATAAAGACAGTGCACATTGAGCAGGGAGAGTGGCGCCACCAAGCTCCTCCCCTGGAACTACACTCAGCATCTCAGCATCAGGCTGCTGTAGCCTTGAACTTTGTCCGTGAGCATCTGCGCTTTATCTCCATTTAGTTTGTGCATCCATTAGCAAAATGTGTCCTAAGGTATCAGAAAAGGCTAAGAAATGTTAATTTTTGTGACTGGGAAGGCTCAAAAATTTTCTCGTATAAATTAATGGTAATCATTTCTTCTTCAACACCATTTCAGCTTGGGAAAGGTTTCATAGGAACCCTCTACTTCCGCATAGTGAGGGAAAACTATATTTAGTATAAGTTTCTCACTCAAAAAATGACTTTCTGTTAACAAAGATAGTCATTAGTGAGAAATTATTACAGAATATACATAGCAAAATGAAGAAAATAAAAATCACTCATTATCCTTCACTAACTAATATGATTTATCTTTGAAGATATATATAGTAATGGCCCAAAATATTCTAATGGATCATGGGCTTTCCCCACATATTATCAATGTGACTGGTCAAGTTCAGTCAAGTTAGAACCTCCACGAGTTTCCATTTTCTCATCTGTAATATGGGGGTCGTAAGAACTGCTTCACTGGGATTTTGTAATCTGTAAAAAATAAAGTTCTGTATGTAAAGCAGTTAACAAAGTGACTGGCACATAGTGAGCAAACAATGAACAGTCTGAACATTTTTACGTAGCCTGTATTTACTAAAATGGGGTCATTCTACACATGGTATTTTGGCAATCTGTTTTTTTTGTTTTGTTTTTTGGGGGGTTTTTGATCCATGTTTGATATAGTTTTATTGCTAGCTATTTATTAACTTCTCTTCTGGGTTTATAAGTGCCCCACACATAAGAATGTCTTTTTCTGGTCTCCTAGTGTTTTCATTTGAATAGCCTTGCTTCCAGCCTCCTGGTGTAGAATTTCATGCCTGAAGACTCTTGGTCTTTTAGCAGCCCTCTTTGTGTTTAGGAAAACTTCCAAAAGCACAGTTGAGGTTGAGAACACACTCAAATTTGAGACTTTGCCAGCAGCAAAGAGAAAACAGAAATGTTCTTGCTGACTTTGCAAGGCAGCTGTCAGATGCCTTGGTTAACTTGCGGGAAGGAAAACAAAAGAATCATGAAACAAAATTCTTTGGAGACCACAAAATGCGGGCGCAGAACATTTGCTCCTCTGGTGTTTCAGCAGTGGTTCGAGGTCAGCTCTGTCCCAAGCACACTGTCTGAGCCACAGCTCAGCTGCCACAGGATGGGGTAACCCTGTAGGCAGAGACTCCAGTCAGGGTGCCAAGAGCTCCAGGAAGTTACCCCATCAGTGCCCCACATCAGCACTGCCACCAAAAAGCAGCCTCCTTCATCTGAGCCTTTGTTCATTGAACCTTCCTAAAATACAAAAATTCATAAGAGTATGTAAACCCAAATTTCTCAAGATGAACGAGTTTCAAGTTCTTTCCTAAAGTAGGTCTTGATGGGGGAAAGGGAATAGCTTGAGAGAACACATAACGTGTAGGTAAGAAAGACACCAGTCAAAGGCAGTGAGGGCTGGAGGCTGAAGTTAGGTCCTGTCTACCTCCAGTTGTGCAAGGAGCAATCCTAGCTGAGCTGGGGCAGGGTGGGGGCAGAATGACGGGTACTCAAGGTCTCTTACAAATACCTTACAGCTTTCATGAGGAAAAGACTCTGTCCTAACGGGTGTCAGGAGATAAGAAAACCACTGCGTTGGGGTGAGGGTGTGGCGGTGGTGAGCTCTTGCCTGTCAGCAGCGGTTCCTTCTGCCAGGAGATCCATTATCACATCAAGTCACTCAACAAACAGTTGCCAGGCACCCACTGTGAGCAAGACTTTGCTTTGAGGTAAGATCTGCCAAACAAAGGCTGCTCCAGGGCGCTGGGGGCTCTTCCCTGCGACAGCCATCAGAGGCCTTGGACACTGGAGGCTGTGAGGAAGCCTGACACAGGGAAATTCGCAGAGAGACCGTCCTCAAACCCAAAGGTCACCTGCTCTGCTCCCCTGCACCGCAAGGGAAAAATCACCCTTCTGCCATGACCTGGCCCAGCAGGGCTTTCCTGCCATAGAGCCTTTTTAAAGACAGGGACTCTCCCTAAGGATAAATGATTTAACATGGATCTTTGAATAATTCTAAAAACAGATGTGACTGTTTATGCTATAAGAGAGAGCTTTTGTGGAACAGTATGTTCAAGAATGTGGGTCAATGGCAAAATATTGCTGCAGGAGGTTATATACATTCTACTGCAATTTTTTTTTGCATGTTTTTCTACCACAATTTGGAAGGTTATCAACATAACCTTTATGCAATGAAGATGGCCTCAGTAGAACTCCTAAAATAACACAGTTCCCAGATTATTGCTCACAAGTACAACTAAGCAATCCCACTCTGTTCTCCAGGATGCCTGAAGACATTGGTTGTTTTCTTCATGTGGAAAATGTGCATTGCACTGGCAGATGGATCACATTCCCTCCCAAGTCTACAGTCTCCTTGCAAATGAAACTGCCACCCACAGCCCTGTGGAGGAAAAAGGCTCCAGACCATAGGTCCCTCCTCTGACTGCACATGAGAATCACTGGACAGCTTTTAAAATATGTCACTTTTGAGGCCCCACTTCCACAAATTCTAATTTCAAGATTCTAATTAATCTAGGATGGGATCTAATTTTTAAAGCCATCACAGCAGATTCTACTTTGCAGCCTGGGCTTGGAACCACTGTTCTAGATCATTCCATAAGATAGAGTGGCCAGGTGAAGTATACCCCACCCTCCCTCCCCCATATGCAGTTAATTGGACCAGTGTTGAATTCCTGGCCCAAGGACAACCAATACCTAAGATAGTTTGTGTACTGTGGGGTAGCCTTAGCTGGCATCCCCAAGACCATCCACTTACTTGGAGATCTGTTAGAAGACTCATGGGACCCAGCACATAGTTGGACTCATGGCTAAGATGTATTACAGTGATGGAGTAAGCATACACAGTCTGATCATAATGGAAAAAGACACAGGCAGAATCTACAGAAATCCATGCACAGGCTTCCTGTGCTCTCTCCTGTGAGGAGATACATGTGAGCATGCTAATTTCTCCAGCAATGAGAATGGAGTAACCTGGTGATGTTTCTGCCCAGGAAAGCCCATTAGAGAGAGTGGGTGTTCAATATTTTTTACTAGGGCTGGTCACATCTGCACTCTCTTAGCCCATTTGAAATTCCAGACTTCCAGAAGGAAAGCAGGTGTTCAGCATAAGTCATATTGTTTACACAAACAGTCTAGGCACAGGGAACCTTTATCAGTTTTGAGACTGGTGGAAGCACCCAGACACCAGCCAAAGGTCAATTGTGCAAGCCAGCCCTTCTACAAATAGCAATCTCATGTGAGGCCTACATGAGTGCATATGTGTGTCAAAATGCATTGATCTGTACACTAAGATTTGTGCATTTTATTGTATTTACTTCAATAAATTTTAAATTTTAGTAATAAATAAAGATAATAGTCTCAGGCCTGCTATGTTAACTCCTTTCTGCACACAGCCCAAAACTGAGATGAGAATTACTAGCTAGACCGATAAAGTCTGTCTCAGGAATATGACTTGGGAAATAAGAACAGCTACAGGCAGTGGATTCTGAGAGGAGAAAGGACCAGACACAAAGAAACGAGGACAAGAGCATGAAAGAGTCACACTGACAGCAATGCTCTGGTGAAGAGAACAGACTCCAGGGCTCAGGACTCGACAGGACAACTCGGCTCAGAGCTCTGCTGGTTCTGCTTCGCAAAGGCTCTTCCTGTCCTTGCCCTGAAACCAACCACCCCAGCCTCTCCTGGTTTTCCATGAATTTTCTCTATCCCTTAGTCCCACTGTGTAAGATTCTCCTCATTACATGTGGTTTATCCTCTCTATAAGCCTCCTCACTCAGCCAGAGGAAGTCTGAGTAGCACATTCATCACCTGATACTAACCCAGGACCACCTCAGACACAGGCAGAGAGAGAAAGAGCAACCACTGCCAATCTCAAAGGCGGAAAAACACACGTGAGCTGGTCACCCAGACTAGGCTTCACTGAGCCACTGTTGTCATTCTTAGCAACATGCTGCCTTCCACACCATTTGGACTTCTGGCTGGATTGGGTGATACTTTTGCAGAAAAGACTGGAAAGTTTTGGTTATGGAGACCATAAACATTTATTTGGTCTCATGGTCCCAGGGTACAAAACAGCCAGCTGAAAGTTGTGGAAGAGCTCCTGGTTCTGGGAAACACGTCTACTTCCATCTTGGTCTCACTCATTTTTAATGCTCAACTGGACATGTCCCTAGACATAAAAATCTTTTTCATCAGTGAAATAATCACATAAATATTCAGTCCAAATGCTGTGAAATTCAAGCTCTTAGACTGAAAGATTAAGTCCTTTGTCTACCAAATGATCACTAGTTTATTCCTCGCCATTCTACAGCCTGTCTTTCCCGTGCTTACTCTTTGTCACCCTTATATACTACTCTTTTTATCATAATGGTTGTTGAGTCAAATAAACAGTAAAATCTTAGAATTCAAGATACATTACAATCATCTGACATTCAACCCTATAGTTTTAAAGATGAGAAGCTTTAGGGCCAGCAATATCTGTAGACTTATTCAAGGTCCCACAGCTGGCTCGAATCCAAGCAGACCTAGAACTCAAATCCCTGATTCTCAGGCTGATTTATTACCCCTGTAGGCTCTCCATCGTCTTTTCCTGGGCAACAGAATTCAGGCTCCAAAACTGTGGATAACTTCTGACAATTTTTGCAGCTTTTATCTTTTCCAAGTCTGTTGGCATTCCCAGAAAACATTAACATTCACAAGGCTGTGGATTTGTGATTGTGCAATAAGTAAATCATACATCATTCTCAAATGTGCTAATGTTTGCAGACTTAGATCACATGTTCCTAAAGAACAGGAAGGTACACTTAAAATGCATACTTTCTAGTCTCTAAGAACAAGTCAGCACAGTGTTGTCTGCAATAATCACACTTAAGAGAATTTAACTTTCACTTACTCATTTACTTTTAAAACTATGTCATGTGACACTATTCAACTCGAAGGTAAATTCTTCCTATGTGACCACTTTCCTCAAAAGTTAGGCATCAGTTAATCTACCAGTCATCAATGAAGAAGAATTTAGTTAACCATTATTAGAAGCCCAATTCTGCTCCAGATTGGGGTGGTAGAGGGAGTCAAAGCAGTGCGAACTAAGATGTTCTCAGAACATTTCGTGTGCAGAAGGCAAAATGCAGAAAGATATTAGTAGTGGGCAAATATTTAAAACATAAGCATTAGATCACACAGTAGGTCTTACAATGCCATAAGAACTCAAAGGTGAGAGAGATCAGCAGATATATTTATTAAGCACATTTTTATATGTGTCTATCACTTTACTAGCCATTGCAAAGGAACCAACCATGAGCACATTGCTTAAATTCTCAAGGCCCCAGTTTCCTCATCTATGAAACATGAAAAATGGACCAGGTAATATTAAGTCCCTTCTAGTTCTTACTTTCTATGACTCTAACATCTTCAAAATGAAGAAAGCTCTTGAAATCTATTTGAAGTGACAATATTTGCATACATGGACTATTAAAACAGGATACACAACACCTGATTGTCAGGGGTTCTAGGCTTTTTTGCCCTCCTTACACACAGAAGAGTTACAGCAAATTTCCTTCAGTGACTTCTATTTCCTTTAGTCTGTATGCCTTGAGGGTGGGAAGCATACCCCATAAGTATCAAAACGTCAGTGGGAATTATATAAATTTGAAAAAGTTCTCCTCAGACACAAGGCCTTCCACCTCAGAGTGCCTCTGCCACCTCTTTGCTCAATTAAGAAGCATTGGATTAAATTTTCATATGAATGGAATAGCAGAAGGAGGGAATAGTGAGGAGAAATGGTAAAAAACAAAACTGTCTTCTCTCATTCAAGATAAATCCAGTTGTTGTGCTCCACACAACAGATAAAAAACAAATAAACCAGAGACCCAGCCCTAAAGGGTCTTAAAACATTATAGCCAGATCAACTACAGGACACTATAGACTGCAAATATCAGAAAACCTGATGGGCTTAAACACCGAAGACTGGTATTGGATGGTGTAACTAGAATCCTAAAAGTAGGACAGGCATCATAGTTGGCTTTACCCATTATTCTGGTTTCAAAGAACTATAGTTCAAGGTTCCCAGCTCCCCCACTTTCTAGCAATAAGACTTGGGAAAGTCATTCAACTTCTGTGAATCTCAAGTTCAACATAATTGAAATAATAACAGTTCCTACCTCATAGTGTTGTTATGAGGATTCAGTGGGACAACAGGAATGAAGTACTTAGCCCAATGCCCAACAGAGAATAAGGACTCAAAACAGTTATTATTATCACCATCATAATTAAAGTGGCCAAACACATGCAATATAAGATTTTTTAACAGAATTTAACAACCTACAGCACAGCTTGTGAAAGAAGATAAGTTGGTTGAAAAGTGATTTGAGAGCAATAATTTGCAGATGTAATAGAAGCTTTTAAAAGAAAAAAGAGCTTGACTGAGAAAAGAAGGTAAAATGAAAAGGCAGTCACTGGGGAGAGACCCCAGCATAAACGTAGGAGTTTTTATTTTGGAAGAAAAGTAACCTGAATATTTTTATAGCCTATGAGGTAAGATCTTGTAGAGATGAAGAAGTTAAAAATACTAGAAGAAAATAGAATATTGCCAATTGCAGAAGAGATGGACATGGACAGTGAACACAGGTGAAGTAATTTACCTTGAGTAAATGATAAAATGATGATGATTTTTATTATTCAACTTTATTAAATGCTTACTATGCCAGGCAAAAGCCTAGGTGTTCTATATGTTATCCTTTTTTTATCCCACAACAAGTTTAAGAAGCAGATACTCTTTTTATCTTCATTTAGCACCATCTGTCAAGCCTAAAACTGAGGTTTAGAAATTGCTAAATTGTTAAATAATATCTAATAAAAATGGAACACAAATGTGAACCTGAGTTTCATACCAAAACCTGTGTCCTAATACCTATGTTAAACTGAGGTAAATAAATGGAACAAGGTACATATTTTGAAACATCTGTAGGTATTAGAGTAGGAATTTGTGAAAGTCTGTACTGGATGGAATCCATATTCCCTGTGAAGTATATGAAATTAACTACCAAGATTGAGGAGCTCAGACAAAGGTCTAGAAGTTAAAGGAAACAATGGAATGACTGCAGGAGAGGCAATATTTAATAAGAATTTTCCTGAATCAATGAAAGACTAAAATTTTCAGATTTAAGAATCACAATGAATACAAAGTTAAAAAAGGAAAAATCAATGCACATCTAGACTCAGCCGGGTAAAACTTCAGACCATCAATAATAAGAAAGTCTTAACAGTATTCAGACTAAACAGACAGATTACCTGCAAAGTCACAATTAGACTAAAGCAGACTTTGAACAGAAAAAAAAAAAAAAAACACCACAAAATACTAGAAAGTGCTAAAGAAAAATATCAGCTGAACTATCATTTATGAGGAGAAATAAAATAAAAAAGAAAATCTAAGTGCATATGCCATATGCAATGAGTGGTGTAGGTTTTCAAATAGTCCTTGAAGCCTTAGGTGAATACTCATTGGCTATTTGAATTAACAACAATAATAATGACTACTGAAGAGAGGAATTTAAATGAGGTAAAACTAAAATTCAAACAAAAAAAATGGAAGATGGGAAGATGATTGTAATTAAAGAGTTCTAGAGTCATTATTTGGTTCAGAAAAAGTATGGACATATTAACTTGTGACTTTTTAGAGTATGTATTTTTTAATGTAAGTGTAACCGTTACAGAAATAAAATTACAATCTCTAATTTTGAAAGGAGAGGACATCAGAACTACAGTTTTAGATTGGATGTAGGAATAGGTGTGACCATCTGTACATGTAATTAATTTCTATAGAGAAAAGGAAAGATCTAAAGGAAATATGACAAAATGTTAATATGTGCTAATTTAATAAATTTTTTTGTCTATTTATTGTGCTCTGTATTTTTGAAATATTTTACAATTAAATTTTCTTTTACATGAATAAACTTCTGGTGCTTTTAACTGACAGGTTTTGCTTGATTGCATATGCCACAGTCACTGAACCAGCACTAAATAAAGGAGCTGAGCTAGCAAAGCCGAGTTTTACCTGGGTGGGATCTCGTCTCCTGCAGAAACAGAAGTAGGTGATGTGTCCCTTTCCATTTCTGTTAGGAAAGTGCCCCTGTAAGGAATCTGAACTTTGAGCACATGAGTCAGGATCATAATAACAGTCTCACCTGTCCCTCTGTCACATTGACCTCCGTGTTCTAGTTTGTGATTATCCTTCAGATTCTCTTGAAAGAGTAATCTTAGTAGTCTTTCAAAGTCCTTTCCAAGTCTCTGTCAGTCTATAACATTTTCATGGTCCAGTAGGGCAATTTTCATAAATTAATACATAGTGTGTCTGCATGATCACAGTCATGCTTTACAGCTCTTGTAGAGATAGATTACCACTCTGACTCCATCTGGCCCCAGAAGTGTTTGTTTTGATGGGCTATAGGAGTCCTTACAGCACTCTAGTACCTTCCATTTACAAAAAAGTGAGGGCCAGAGAAATCAGTTTTCTTGCCCAAGTTCTTACAACTCATAAATAATAAAACTGAAAACTGAATTTCAGACCCATCACTAGCACCATTCTTTGAGATAATACCTACATTCCTAAGATATTACAGAACAAATACGTTATCCGTGATTATCCTAAAAGTATCATTCACCGATACCATGCATTATAGCCGCCTGATGTAACTCTGGTGGAATGTAATGTAATTACATCTGTCTTAAAGTGTAATGCATCTGGCATTAAAGGCCACACCCCTGGGTGGTATTCACATCCAAGGTAGCCATGTTCCCAGGATCTTCAGGAACAAATACCCTCGCATGACTCCAAGGTGTGAAGAGTTTCAGGCAGATTTGTTTATTGCCATCACCACCTTAACAACAGCTGTACCATTGCTGATATGGTTAGGCACACCCCCTGGGGTGATCAAAACCTCCCAGGCTGTTGGGTTAAAGAACCACCAACTAGGCAGGACTTTGAGAAGACACAAAGGACACCTAGATCAACAGCTCTTCTCAGAACCACACAGGGATCTTGTTAAAATACAGGTTCTGATTAAGTAGGAGTGATGCCTTTGTATGTATACGCCTAATCTGAGTCTCTGACCTATCTATAACTTGCTTGTTATGAGTGCCTCAGGATTACACATTACCCCTTAATATATACCCAAATAATTTGTAAATCAATTTTGTTATAAAATATGATGCTTATATATTACAATGGACATGGTGGCTGCTTCCCCTTCTCTTGGCAACTACTCCCTGCTTCATTTGAGTATTGACACCTCCTGGTAGAGTCTCTGCTTACAGCAAAGGTTCTCCTCCAGGAACTATTTTGCCCCAAGACATTTTGCAAGGTCTGGAGACATTTTCAGTTGTCATAGATGAGACAGAGGTACTTCTGACAACTCACAGACAGAGGCCAGGGATGCCGCTCTACACCCTACAAAGCACAGGACAGCTCCTCACAACAAAAGGTCATCTGCACCAAAATGTCACTGTCACTGAGAGTGAGAAACTCTGGCCTAGACATAAGTTAATCAGCGGCTGGTTCTAGCCCTGGGGCACATGGCGTAAGCCTTGCTTCAAAATCTCAATTCCATCTCCCATCTAGAGTTATGCGTTCAGGGAGAACACATAACCATTAGTGAGCAATGAACCCAAAACAACATTTTCCAAGGAGAGAGAAACTTCCTCACTTTCTTGAGAGGTTGTAAACATAACCTTGGTGGTTCGCCTTCCAGCCAAGATGGAGTAGCCAGGGACCAGTTCTACCCTCTTTTCGGAAATTACTTAAAAACAGGAAAAAAGCATATGAAACAATGATTTTAAGACATTTGACATCAGGTTCACAGGAGAGTAATCCCTGAAAAGGGAGAGAAACTGAAATAAACATAGTACCAGTGAGCTGTGGAGCAACTTCAAACAACCTAATATGTGTTATGGATTAACTGGGGTGGGGTGGGGATAGAAAAAATATTTGAAGAGATAATGGCTAAAATTTTTCCAAGTTTGATTTTAAAAAAAACAAAAACCTCAAGATCCAAAAATCTCAGTCAGCTCCCAAGTATAAGAAAAAAGAAGAAAAGAGAGGAGAGAGGGAAAAAGAATAAATCTATAGCAAAAGTAATTTAAGTCAATGGTGGAAATGTGTAAAACATTTTCCCTTAAGAGTGGTCTGTATGGGTGGAGAAAGACAACTACCATATGATTTCACTTATTTGTGGAGTATGAAAACAAAGCAGAACAAAAGGAACAAAACAGCTGACGCTGAAAAGGGGCTAGTGGTCGCCAAGGGGGAGGGGTTGGGGCAGGTGAGTGGGGGAGGGGGAAGGGGATAAAGGGGCACACTAATCCACAGTCACAATGTAAGCTGATCATAGGGACTGTTGAACCACTGTGATGTATATTCGAAACAAACATAAGATTATATATATAACAATATATTTAAACTATACTTCAAAAAAAAATGGTTCTGTATGAAGTTTTGAAGAACCTGCTTCAAAATGAATTGCTTTTCTTCAGCACCACAATGGCAATTGTTTCATTTCTGTTTTAGCAGAACTCAAAGCTAGCTTGTAAGTGAATAGGTCTCATTGTTCAGCTGATGTATTATTCATCTTGGTCACATGTTCAGGCCAGACCAAGTTCAAAAGGCAGCCAGAAATTCTGTGCCTATTTAGTTATCTGTTTTACCACAGCTACAAATCTGGTGCCCCTTTAATGTATGCGTTCTGGGCTTTGATTCCCATTCCATTTATATTTAGCTATACTCAAAGTCAAGATAGTCTATGTGAAACTCTGGCAAATAATTCTGAGTAAAAATATGGTGACAACTTTATTTTTACTTAATTGTTCCAAGCTCTTATACCCTTCATGTCCAGAATCTCTCCCAACAACACACAGCCTTATTGTCCAAGAACACAAGGAGTTTCCAAGAATCAAATGTTGAAAGAGAGAGAGAGAGAGAGAGAGAGAGAGAGAAGTGGACATTTTCGTCAGTCCACCAGCACATGGCACTCTGGGCTCTGCTCCATCCAATGACTGCCAGCTCCCTGCTCTGGGTGAGAGTTTCGACGTTTCAGCCCTTTCGTCTCACAAGTACAAGTCCACCCCCTGATGTACAGCCATATTTTCTGCAAATGTTTGAAACCATGCCAGAATAAGTACGTGATCTAGAGGGATTCCTGCCTTCAACACATGCTGCCCTAAAACCAGCACTTAACACAAACCCTTAGACCACTGTATTGAGCCTAGGATCCCCTGTCCTCCTGGTGACATCTGCTTTAGGGCCCATGCTGTCCTTTCCTGTCAACAACCTCCAATTCAGCCTAACAGGTTTCCCTAATTCACCTCACAGGGAGCAAGTATCAGGCAATCCCATTCTTTATTGTAGGAAGGCCTGACCTCCTCATGCAACGGGTCTCCCCTTCTCCTGAACTCTGCAAGTCCTAACCAAGGAAGGGGCTCTCTTTATCAAATACAAAAGGTTTCGTTCCCTTTTCTGAGGATATCAGCATTCTAATCTCATCTTTAGTAGTTAAGAGGAAGCCACTCAAGTGATTTCATCCATAAAAAGTGAAACAAATGTGTACATCAAGGTGATTTTCTCTTTCTATAAATATGGAATTTGTTCATATCATATTTTAAAATTCTGTTTCCATCACTTACCCCAATATTCAGAATCTCCATCATACTAAGATAGTTGAAAGAATTCCAAAGGACATCTGTCTATAGGTGGGAGAAATCACTGTTTTTATTTGTTTGAATATACAATGATCATTGTTAGACATCAAGACCTGCTAACAGATCCCAAATCCAAGGAATCCCAGGCTCCAAGTCCTCCTTGTTGCTATCTTACCTATCTTAACATAAATGAGTAAGGGTCCTCTCCTGCCCACGCAGCTCAGTGCATCAACATCCCTTATTCTCACCCTCCCAGCCCAGGGCCCCTCAACCAAAGAACTGTCTCCACATAAGCCACAACAGTGAAGTCCACATGCTCCTATTTTGGACTTCTTTCCTTGTCCTTCCTGGGTGTAACTGAAGAATAAAAACCAGGGAGGAGTTAAAGAACCAGGTCAACACCAGAAATTGAAATTTTCCATTTAGATCTAAAAAATCTCTACCTCACTAGACAAGCCCTTCACAAACTACCAATCAGAAAACTGGCAGCACTTTTAGCATCTAGCCCATCACTTAGCACATAATAGGTGCATATTCAATACTGAATGAATGAATGAATCTATTCATTTCCATCTCTCTCTGACTTCAGCAAATGTCATCATGAATTTTGATAATTTAATATATTATACATCTGTATTTGCACTTTAACAGGAACCTCCCAAAATCTTAAGACAAAAGAAATCATCATTGCTGTGAAATGCCATGGCTACTCTAATAATAGGATTTCTACATGGGTCATTTTGCATTCTGAGGCTGTCCTAGTCCAGGTCATTAATGCGAGCCTCTGCAACAAAAACAACCCTGAAATTTCAGTGACTTAAGACAACTGTTTTATTTCTAGTCCACTTCACATTCTGATGCTGGTTGGGTGGCTCTCCCTGGTGGACTTCTCCGAGGTTTGGCCTCAGAGACTCCAGGCTCCTTCCATCTATGGCTTTGCCTCCTGGAAAGGAGAGGAAGAGAGCAGAAAACCAGAAATGTTAGTGGCTTGGGTCACTTCTACTAGTATTCTGTTGGGGAGAACTAGTCATATGGTCCCCCGCCTAGATGCAGGGGCACTGGGAAATGTGCTCTTCCTGTGTGCTCAGGAATTGAATGCATACTATCACAAAGAGAACCACAGGCCCAAAGATGGAGTCACTCATTCTGACGGCCCTCTGTCAGCAAAGCAAGACTTAATACCCAACCTAACTGCAGTCTCAGCAAACTCTCCCCCCCTCCCCAGTGTAACCTTTCATCAGTCAACAGGGAATTTCTGGTTAGCACTAGCAAATTTACTGATAACTCCTTTTGTTCCCCTGAGGAGAGTGATCTTACCCAGAACAACGTATTCTCTGCTAATAATTTCCTTTTCTCTGCTCTCTCTCTACCTTTTAAAAACCTTTGCCTTTTTTGCAGTTCAATGGAGCATCTCCACTTGCTGGAGGAAATGCTGACCAATTCATGAATCATTTAATAAAGTCAACTAGATCTTCAGACTTACTTGGTTGAGTTTCGTTTTTTAACAATACGGTTTGGTGAATACATTGCACTATCTTTTCCAGACAAAATGAAGGAGAATTTCATGTCAGGGCCTAAGACCTTAACCTTGTAACCTTTACCCTATTCCTTCTATGCACATCTCCTCAGTGTGGATGCATCATGCATATCCTCTTCATCAATAACTTAGAAATAAATTCTTTTGCTATAACCTGGAAAATGATAGTAAGCTGACTGTCCAAGTAGAGTTATTCCATGTAAATAATCTACTTTCAATTTCCAGAGCTGTATTGCTTATGTGATAAACATTGTCTAGAGATTTAGTAAATATTTGCTATTGATGGTGAAAATGATAGCAGTGATTTCTCTGCCTGATCTCTGACCATAACCCTTTCCATCTCAAACTCTACCTGCTCTTTCCAGTTTCCCTTTGCTCAAGTTCCCAGTTCTACTGGGGGAAGTAAAGTCATTTCTATAGCTTCCTCAGTTCAGGTCAACATGAATTTTCTCTGCAAGTCAATAGTTTTGGTGCTAATGCTAACCTTCTGTAGCTATCTGCTCCCCTTTCACTCCTATTCATTATGTATACTTCTCTTCACATTGGATGAGTAATTTCTTTCTTACCTGTCACCCACTACAGATCTGTAGGCCTGAGTACCACTCTGTGTGGCACAATCGACAGCATACATTGAAGCCAGAGTCCCATATCATTAGATCCTCGATGCTAACAGGGTGATCTCCTAATCAGCTGTTGCCACTGACCTCAGCATCTTCAGGCATTCCTGGAAAGGAGAGGATTCTACTGACAAGTTCTTTCCCCACTTCCCAGTTAGCTGCCTGTACACACTGCCTCCCTCTTTCCAAGTCAGGGATCACAGGACCTTGGGGAAACCCAAAGCGGTTATCAGCTGGAGAAACAATGAGTTTGTCAGCATTTGCTGAGAATCTACTGTTTGCTAGACACACAGTTTCTAAGTGTTTTCAGTGGATTATCTCAAAGCATCTTCAGAAGGCCTAAGGAATGTTACCATTTCTTGTTTACAGATGAGAGAACCAGAAAGTTAAGTGACTTACCCTAGGTACATACACACTACAATCTGGCCCACCTCGTAGAGTGGTGTGTGTGCTGCTTCAAAAGGAAAAAAACAGGGAAAGGAAGGTGTCCGTGCCTCTATTTCAGAGGGGGGCGGTTGAGCACGGAGGACGGTGGGCAGACCCCCACGTGCCTTGCTTCCCCTCCCCAGGCCTGCTCTCCTGCTCTCCTGCCCGGACCCAGAGGCAGGGCCTCCCTCCGCCACATCTCCATAGGCTATTCCAACTCTCGGCAGCTTAATGGGTTAACTTAGTTCTGAGCAGAAAAGAGAAGGAATCTGGTTTGGTATTTAATCCAGACAGCATTCTCCCATCCAGTTTTACCATCAGCAGCACTGAAACTATTAACATGCTGACTCTGATTACTTGGTCAGGAACCTCAGAAGATAAGCCACAGGCGGGTTCTTGAACCCTTTTCCTCAGGGACACGGAGTACCTCATTCCGGCCACGTGGGGTGACAGGGAGGGCCCCGACAGGGAGGGGCCCCAGTGCCCCCCACACCCAGCGCCGGCGCCAGGCAGGAAGCTGGGCAGCCTCACCGTCTGTGCCGGGTCCGCCGTCACCCCCACCCCCGTGCCCGAGCATGTGCACACTTGCTCCTTTAACAATGTGTGGTGTCGTTGCCCACTCTCCCCCTCCTTCCTCTCATGAAGGCCGAGCGCCCTTCTGCAGTGCACAGATGCAAAGCACAGTCAGGCTGACTGGACTCATTGTCCATTAAAACCGCCTCACTTTCTTTCCCTTTATCTTTAAGAACTGATTCGCAGGGAGGGTGGATTAACCACTTCCTTTCTATCTCAGTGAAATGCTTCCCTGTCCAGTTCTTAGAACAATTAAGTCAGAATGATGGAGTCTTGCCGTCTTTATACGATGTTTTCCCCTCCTAGTGGCTCACAGTTATAAAAGTCAACAAATCTTTTCAGAAGGGGCCACCTAGTGACAGGAGCCCTGCCGCCCTCATCTTAGGCTGCAATATGCAACTCCCTCCGCATCTACTCCCACCATAACGAGACTAACTGGCAGAGAAGAGGGATAACCTAACGCAGGAGTGATTTACACCACCCATATAGTTTATCTTTGTTTTCAGAGTTTAAAATCACACACATACACACACATGATGTTTACTCTGTGGCCAAACACATAGAGCTGCAACAGGTTTGACAACTTAAGTAGCTGATGTCAGGTTCTATATTGTTCCACGGGTTATGTGTCTCATTGTTGCCAGTTGTTTTGTCCCCTCTGAGGTCACAGGACACTGTGAGTGGACATGGCACTGGGGTGGAGGTGGAGTGGGACAGATGCTCCTCCCTCTAACTGCTGTGTTACTGTGGACATCTCTTAATGCTATAGCAAGATAGTTTATACGGACAAGGAAACCAAGTTGCTGAATATCTAAGATGGGTGTCTGCATCTCCCTACCAGGATCCTATGAGAAGAGATAAGAAAGTAGAAAGGTACTGCATATCAATATCAGGTTTTTGGTGCAGAGGCTACTACTATTGCATGAAAGCATAAAAGCCACATTCTGTGCAAGAATTCCAACTTCTAGATTGTTTTTGAGCTGTAATTTGATCTCTGTCACAAGACAATCATTATCTAGACTATGTATGAGTCATCTACACCAAAGCCAGCTCTAGTGTTTATCTCACTCTGTTGGAGTTACTGACTTGCATTCTTCCAGAAGGGGCTGTGGCTGGCCAATTTTGTATCTGCAGCCCTTCTAGATCTTCTCTTCCCTTTCTACTTTCCCTACCCTGCCATGTGCCTGCAAGATGAGGGGTTCCTTGCCTTGGGCTTCTTCCTTGCCTTGGAGCATTGGCAGGAAATTGAAGGGAGGGAGGAAGCAGCGAACAGAGCCCCTTCCCACCAGGCTTAGGTTGGGCTACGTGCTTCTGCTGAAGGCCAAAATGGCCATCAGGCAGCTCTCCTCTGGCTGTGGCTCTCACTAAATCTCAGGTGATTATCTCTTCCTTTGCCCTTCTGGCCTAGAGGTAAAGCCTCTGCTACTAGCCTCCGGGTGCCTTGGCAGCCTTTGTTAAAAGTTTCCTTTTATCATGACCCTGCATTTAAAAATACTCTCTGTTAAACTGTTCTCTCATCCCTTTTGAAAAAATTCTGTTGCACGTGTTTTATGACTAGGATCCTAACCAATGAGGATGCACATAAATATATATATAATTTTGCATAACTTTTCTTCAACATGATATAACAGGAAAATACATGACTAACCATATTGGGATGAAAACTGACTCAGAGGTGACACTCTTTCCAAGACCATGGCACTTGAAAAGCAGACTTCACCTTGAATCCCAGCTCTGTAATTTGCTAGCTTATATGCAAAATCCTCCACAAATCTTCCACACACATGTACACAATGCTTATACCCAGGATGCTTACTTCTCATCCAAAAGAGCAGCCCTGGTGGTTTGCTCCACACTCTCAGAGAAACCCCTGAGACTCCACAGTCTCTCCTGCATTTTGGTGGCTCCTGCTCTTTACACATACATACACCCTCTCACCCAGACACATACTCATAGACGTACACACATACTTCACACATTCACAGACCCATACCCACGCCTGTACACACAGTCACATACACATACACTTTCCCTCCAAGATAGCTCAGAAAAATGAGATCAAGAGGGATTCCAGCTTCAGCTAAATGCTGTGCTCAAAACCACTCTTGCCTATGCACATGATCTTCCTCAACCTCAGGAGTTGAGAAAGTACAAGTGACACACGTCACCACCAACATTTTCTGCTGCAACATGAATAACACTGAGTTCAGAACAGAAGCCGACCCACAGGCAAACTCCATTCAAATTATTTTAAAATATTCTATGAAAGATGAAATTATTTTCTTTTCCTGAGTTTCTGCCTTGCCCATGAAACTGAAATACAAGTGTTAACCAACAAATTTTCAAGTATTAGAGTAGATTTTTTTTTAACAGAAATGGCACATTTTCCTAATGCTTTGCAACTCACCCTGTTCGGTCCCAAAGAGTCCTATTCTGTCCTTGTTGCCAGGACAAAATGATGCTGTCTCCAAGTCACTACAAATCCAGACAAGGTTCAGGTAAGCACGTGTTCTGAAATTAGTACAACTGCCCTCCAAGTTATCTGAACTTTGCTGAAAGGTGGGGAAGTGCAATCAGTGCCCCAAAGGCAGGTCCTCTATTCTTGATCCTCACTCTCCTGGTCACACATACACACACAAAAAGTATCAGCATTTGCTGGTACTGTATAGTTTAAAGAGCATTAACATATCATGGGGCACCTTGGCATTGGGATGTAACAGTGAGTATTGATTGAAATGGCATCCTGGAACTGTGTCACATGTTGTCCATTCGCCCATTTCCTTCAGTTTGCCATCAGCCTGTGCTCCTGTGTATCTGTACCATATGTGAATCATATGGAACAAATGATAAGTACCATTGTCTTAGGTGGGTTCCCTGGAAGCAAGAGAGAGGGATTCTTGCATAAAAGGTTGGTAGAGAGAGGGTTCTCTTTCACAGGCATGGAGAGAAGGAGGCAGGGAAAAGAAGCTGAGCATGGATGAGGGCTCAGTGCAGTTGACTGCAGCCAGCTCCACGGAAAGCTCTGAAGCATGAGGGCACCACAGAGTTCTCTTCCTAGAGGCAAGGGAAGGAGGAGCCCTTAGCTTCCATGGCAAGGAGATTCAGAAAGCCAGGGACAAAGCTCTGGATAAGCAGTAGGCTGTGAGCTGCTGGTGGTCAACGCTCCCAGCAGCGGGGATGGTGCAAGGGCTCCAGCCCACAGAGGGGGTCTGGGCAGGTACCAACAGCATCTGTGACACAGAGAATTTGCAAATTTGGGAGCCATGGAATTCACGATCTGCACCCTTGCATGTGTGAAGAAGTGTCTTGAGGTAGTTCTCAAAAAGTGCTCCCAAGTTCACCTGGGAAGTTGGGACTGCAATAAGCAAGAAGAACATTAGTCCAGCTCTTATTTCCTCCTTATTTGTTTTACATATTAGGTTTCCAAATAAGATTATAAATGAACAAAGTGTCACCCAATTTAAAAAAAAAATTTTTTTTTAAGGCTGAAAACCACTGATGCACTGTGGAATAAAAGTGCCCTGGCATCTGGGTCACCATCCATCTTGTTTCCTGAGAACCCCCAAAGGCTGGAGGAGGGTGAACACGGAGTAAGCCTTTCATAAATATCTGCGTAAAAAAGTCAATGAAAATCAATTAACCAGTTTAATCCTCACAACATGCTTAGAAGACAAGGCAGGTGTTTTCTCCTACACTTAAGTAGGAGGGGACTTGACCACACAGTTTGCCCGTGCCCACCTAGGTTTGTATCACTGGTTTAGTAACAGTAAGTACATGTGGGCTCTGATGTGTCCATGACCTTTCTCCCTACCCATGCTAAAAGGTGCCCAGAAATGAACAAGCAGCAAAAATGACTTAGAGAATCTGAGTATTTCATGCATTGGAAGAGTAACAAATCTGAAGTTAGTATCTTGGTATAAAATTAAAATAAAAACCTCTCATCTGATCTGAAGGCACCATGATGGACCAGTGTATGGGGACAGCTGTCACCTATTCTGTCACATTCACTGGGTCTGGGGTACAGGTCCCCTAATTCAATGCTATGATTTCTTCTGCCAGATCCTATTGGTCTGATGGTTTTCCTCTCTTCTCTTACACCCTTTCTTCTGCTCCCACATTCCCAAACATTTGATATCCAAAATATGCCCTCAAAATGTCCACACCCTGCCCCATGAGAAGTGCTGAGCCAACCACCTAAGCCCCCAGACTCAACGCAGCTCCTATTTCCTGTGGGGAATCACTGTTCCTCTTTCTGAGCTTCCCCTTCTTCAGGCCACAAGGAGAAGGAGGAAACACAGCCTGGGTCAGGCTGAAAACAGGAAGTGAGTGGGCTCAGGTCCCCACCTGTGACAGTAAGAAGCCAGGAGTCAGTCCACGGAAAGCAATCGTGGTGCATAGACCACCCACCCAAATTGCAACCCCTTGGGGCCTGGGCCACCTGCCTCATGTGTAATCCAAAAGATAACTGAGTGGGGTTGGGAGGTCCCAGCATCCCTGGACTTGTCCCCTCCTCTTCCCCTGGGGGCCCCGTGGGCTCTCCTCCTGCACCTTCCACTCAGCACTCACTCCAGGAGCAGATGGGTGTCCACCTGGTGCATGATATCAGAGGAATTAGAAAACCTTTCCAGCCAGAAACCTCACCCGTCAGAGGTTCCATTTGGGTTAATTACCTTCATTTGCAAAGCCTATTTTTAAAGCGGAGAAAAAAGTTAAAGGCAATCACATGGTGCCCCACTGGCAAGCACGCAGACAAAGGTAGGCTTTGAATCTGCCAGGTGAGGCAAATAGCAAAATTATGCCTCTTACCTTGCTCAAGCAAGAAAAAGAACAGGAAAGAGTGTTTGACAAATTAGTAATTACAGATGCTAAAATTCCACATAAAACAGTGATGTGGAGAGCAGGAAAATCATCAAAGCACTTCCTAATTTGCAGCTTTCTATTGTTCACACCTCATAGGAAAACAAAATGCAATACAACAGTCAGAGCAGCCCGATCGAGATGACTTACTTCACCGTGTGACTTCTTCCTACAGCTAGTTGATATCTCCCAGGCGGAAGCATAGACAGATGGAATAAGAGCTCAGTGTGAAATATGGGTTCATTAAATATGTCTCCCAGTTCATCTGGGATGATCACAAGCTCAAATGTTCTATTCGAGGCCCTCATTATACACTGAATCTGATCAGAACATGTGTATTCATTTTTAGATAAGAAAGCAAGGTCATGACAAATAGCTTCGGAAAGGTGATGTTTTACTTTCAATCAGTATAAAACTAGGTTTAAATATCTTCTCTGCCTTTTACAGCCAGGTGACTGGACAACTCAAACTCTCTGAGCCACAATTTTCTCTTAAGCAAATGGGGTAAATGCTCACTAGCAGTACCTGGTGAGGAGTAAATCAAGTTAGGCAATCTATTTAAGGCTGCTACTAAAGTGCCTGGGACTTAAAACAGATCTTCAGCAAATGGTAGCTTTCACTCTTTTGGGAGATTCTGAGAGAGGCCCATAGACATGGGACACAGGATCTAAGAAAAAGTTCTACTGGGGGAGTTGTAGACGGCCTCATCATCCATAAATTGAAGTAACAATCTGCATACACTGCCTTCAGGATGACATGAGAGAGCACACAACACAGCTAGTGTGTGCCGCCTGTGCCACAGGTGCTCCATGCTGCCTGCTTTGAGGCTGTGGTCGGTCACTGAACTTCCTAATGCCAGAGAAAGGTTGGAGGTCCAGGCACCTTGGGAAAGAGGGTCCCACTGAGGAGGAGAAAGCAAAAGCCACTTCACGTCACTCCTTTGATAATTCTTTCTGAGGTCTGCTAAACTCAAAATCATGTGGGGAGGCTGGGTCAAGGCCAGAGGAAAACAGACCTCAAACCTTCAAGTCCCTCTTTGGCTGTCTTATAAAGTTCTCTTTCAAGCATTTAACCTTCTAAGTAGGGGGCTGAGACTCAGTAAAAGGGGCACAGAAATGACAACACGGTGCCGCAGAGCAGTCCCTGGGATGGAAATAGAATCCCTGGGATGGGATGTCCTTGCTGGGACAGTAAGGGTCTAAAAATCCTCATACAATGACTCCAAACTAAAAAAAAAAAAAAAGAAAAGAAAAGAAAAGAGTGACAAGAGGAAAAAAATCAAACCTGAAATTATTCAATACCAAATTATAGCAACTACCCTTTGGCAACAGCCATGGAGTTAAAACAAAAACAAGGGCTGCTGAAACAAAATAGTCTCTGTCCCACTCACAGGTATTAGGCTGGAATTCCAGGTGCTGCTCTACTGACCAAGATACATAGCCACACTTTTTTTTTTTTCTTTTGAGAGGGCATCTCTCATATTTATTGATCATATGGTTGTTAACAACAATAAAATTCTGTATAGGGGACTCAATGCACAATCATTAATCAACCCCAAGCCTAATTCTCAACAGTCTCCAATCTTCTGGAGCATAACGAACAAGTTTTTACATGGTGAATAAGTTCTTACATGGTGAACAGTGCAAGGGCAGTCATCACAGAAACTTTTGGTTTTGATCACACATCATGAACTATAAACAATCAGATCAATTATGATTATTTGTTTAATTTTTATACTTCATTTATATGTGAATCCCACATTTCTCCCCTATTATTATTATTATTATTATTATTATTATTTAATAAAATGCTGAAGTGGTAGGTAGATGCAAGATAAAGGTAGAAAACATAGTTTAGTGCTGTAAGAGGGCAAATGTAGATGATCAGGTGTGTGCCTATAGACTAAGTATTAATCCAAGCTAGACAAGGGCAGCAAAACATCCACATATGCAGAAGATTTCTCTCAAAACAGGGTGGGGGGGAGGTTCTAAGCCTCACCTCTGTTGATCCCCAATTTCTCACCTGATGGCCCCCCTGCGACTGTGCCTGTCTTAGGTTGTTCCTCCCTTGAGGAATCTTACCCGTCTCTGGCTAACCGGTCATCTTCCGGAGCCATACAGGGAAATGTAAAGTTGGTAAGTGAGAGAGAAGCAATATTGTTTGAAAAGGTTAGCTTTTTACTTTTTTGCAGATCTATGCCCTGTGCCTTCTATGCCCAGCATTTGTCTTGAGGTATCTTTACCACTTGGAAGAATTATGATACTCGGTAATTTCAATATGAGGCACCACACTTTCTTTTTAATTACTATAATCCTAAGTTTAACTATCTCAAATGCAAAAAAGAAAAGAAAACCCTCTGTTGGATGTTTTCTACAGGACTGAAAGGAGAAAAAAATCTCATAGATTTTATTTTAATGAGCAAAGCCAACTACTTAAAACTCTTGAGTGTTAGATCTAGAGAGAATCTGGCTTCACTCTAAAAATTGTGAATTTAGCATTTAGCCCTCTCAGTGAGAAAGAAGAGAGGATAGAGAAGAGAGGGTATTTGTCCTGGTATGTAGCTCTTCTACAGGATAACCCTCATCTGGAATCATTAGATATCAAAAATGAAAAAGCACCCAGTAGGCCTGTGCTTGGTGAACCGTGTCCTCAGGACCATTTTCCCGCTCCTAAGTACAGTGCGTGCGTGTGTGTGTGTGTGTGTGTGTGTGTGTGTGTGTGTGTGTGTGTGTCTGTATGTGTGTGTCTGTGTGTGTCTGTGTCTGTGTGTCTGTCTGTGAAGAGAGAGATCAGTTGACAAGTTGAGAAGGGATATATTCAGGGCTTTCCTCTTCCCTTTATTGGAGAGAGGTAAGCATGTGTGTGCGGTGGGCAGAGAGAGGGCAGGGGTTTGAGGGATGGGGGGTGGGAACTGGGGGAGGGTAGAGCGGAAATCAGAAAGACTAAACTTTCTCTGGCTTAGAGTTTGAAGAAAAGCTTGCTTGTGCTCTACCACCAGCTTAAGATCAGGCGCCAGCACAGGCAACAGACAGGCTAACTCTGACCTGGCAAGGGGAAACGTCAGTCTAGAAATGCTAATCAGATATTTTCCCTGAAGAATCCACTGATAAAAGAGTTACCTCCAGTATGGACTTGGCCATGAAATCATCTCCCAGGGGTCAAGGGCCTCTTCCCTGCGACTGCTTTATGATATTTAGATCACCAGACAGTCGGGCATTGGAAGAGAGATAATATGGATTACCAGGGCCCTAGGCTTGACTTACACCAACTTGATTTGATCCAGACAGAGTTCTGAGAAACAGAATGATCTAAGCTGCTCTTACTCTGGGGTCTTCTCGTACTCAAGCTTCCTTGAAAGGAGTAATGAAAGTCTGAGAAATTTCTTTAAGATTGTATTTCAAAAACACTGCATCTTTATCCACCCGCTCTAATGCTGCAAGTACGTAATTACTAGACTCTTCAGGGTTTTTGTGAGGTTTTTTTTCAGCTAAAATTATGTCAATTCACTTTAGTAATATACACAATTGGTGATTTGCCTGAAAAATCCAATATGTGAAAAATCCAAACATAAATTAGAGTGGTTCCATACTTGATGGAAGTATTTTTTACTTTGTCAAAATATTCAGTGTTTAAATATTATTAAAATATTAAATATTAGCATTTAAATAATAGTATTAGCATTTGTCTTAACTTTTTAATATATAGTGAGTCACAATAAGCTTGTGCTTTCGATTAAGTTGTACACAAATGTTTTAACAGACAGCGGGACTGGGAGCCTGGTTAGCATTCTTTTTGAATATGAGAATTTTAATGAGGATAAAAATCTCAACCTAAAACTATCCTATCTCTGTGTAAGTAAATGGACATCTTCCTGTTTTTATAGTGATTTTATTTTTTCAAAATTTTACAGACAAAAAGCTGTACATAATAAACACATATAACGATGAGTTAGAAATAAGTATAGCAAAAAAAAGCAAAAATTTTGAAAAGAAATAAGCGTAGCAAAAATAGTGAAAGCACGTTGATTTGCTCGGAAATTTCGCATGTAGATTTCTATTGCATAATTTGTAAAAAATATGTACACAGAGGATGAAGGACACTGATGGAGCACATGCCTCCAGACCCTCCTGCCATAGGCCCAGGGTAATTTACATTTGATTTGAAGCCACATCCCCAGCAACTGGATTTGGCATTAAGTGGTTGGGATTGATACATGGCCAGCCCAGGAGACGTCAGACTGTTCTTTGTACTTTGTTTATTAGAATTGACAAGTTGGAAATTGTCCTGAATAGTAGCTGTGGCATGTTCCACATCTGGACCCAAGAAGACTGCAGTCAGTGTAAACCCTTCCTGCTGAAATGACAGCATTAGATTCCTTAATGGCTCCGACCTGCCAAACCAGCTACAGGCCTTGATTTCCTGGGAAGGAAGACACACATGTCTCCACTGCTGACCTACTCTCTTTTTCTTGGAGGACAAATTCTTGGGATAATTCAAAATATAGAGCTTAGAAAACTATCTAGGAAGCAACATTTTTTATTAGCACCTATTATGTAGCTTGTTGTAACATATTCAATAAAGGAAATAAGGAAGTGATTGTTCCTTTAATCCAGAAACACAATGAGAGACAGTACGTATAAAATACCCCCATACTTCACAGGTATTTAAATGAAAATAAAATTTTTAAAAATCAAGAAAATTGTAGGACCAGAATGGGATTACTTAAAGGTTAGGGTTCCAACAAACCAAGATTTAATACCCAAGCTAACTGCAGTTTCAATCCCTTCAGGAATGTAACATTTAACCAGCCAAACTGGAATTTCCTAGAGGTAATCCCCTGGGAGACCCTTCCCTCTTCCATGGACAATCATGTCTAAAAAGTGCATTTCTTGCTAATGCATTCCTATCTTTTTTTAATGCTCTTTGCCTTTAAAAACCTTTCTTTTCTGTAGTACGTAGGTGCACTCTTTACTTGCTGGAGAGGATACAACCATATTCGTGAATCACTTAATAAAACCAATGAGACCTTCAAATTTCTTGATTGAATTGTTCGTTAACTCAGGATAGCGAAGAATCCTTAGTCTTTTTCTGAGACCTCACTGTTTAATTCAACAGGATGATCGCTACATAATTATTGAATAATGCCAATTTATTTAGTATTCCCTTGAAATCAGACCCTGAGTTAATCACCTGGTGCCAGGAATTTGTCTGAGAGGCTATACCATGCAGCAGGATGGCGCAAGTGCGGAGAGTGAGAAAAGAAGAAGGTAGAGTTCATGTAACGAAGCATAACTGAGGTAGGTCCCTGCCGTTGGCCAGTGATGCTCATACCTGCTGGAACTTTATTATGTAGTAATAAAATGTCAGATTTTCACAGAAGAAAAAGTGATGAGTATACAATATTAAGTGAAAACAGCAGGAAGCAGAACTATGGAGGGTGTGCTGCCTATCTGTTGTTTTCATCTGATCAGTGTATGTCTTTCCCCTCCTTCATCTGCTAATAAACTTCCTTTTCTCATGGGGAAACAATTTCATGTGCTTCAAGTAGTGCTGACTCCAACCCATATAATTCAAAGAAGTGAGTCAGATCAAATCAAATGAAATTTAAGTACCTCACTCCCTTGGCACATCATGAAAGACAAGCTAATGAAGACATTCCTGGGCCTTTTCTTCCTAGAGTTGTTAAGGGAGAGAGCCCTTAACTTACAAATAAAATTAAAGATAATAAAGTTATCAGACACCCCTGAGTGAGTAGTTGTTAAGGTCAGAGCCAACCTTAGACATGTGCTATTATCCAAATGTTTATAAAAATAAACAAAATTATTTGCAAACAGAGAAAAACCCAGGCATTACCAAATGTTAACAGTGGTCCTGTTTAAATTTGTGGTTTCAAATTAGTGAGCTTGCTGCCTCAGACATTGTTAAAATACAGATTCTCAGGCCTCACCCTTAGAAACTTTGACTCAGTAGTTCTGGATTACAAATCATAAACATGTATTCTTAAGATCGCCATTCAAAAATCAACAAATACCTTTGGAAACGACTGAGCCCAGGTGAGTAGATTATATGTGAATATTCCTTTTCCTCCAAGCATATTTTCTCATTTTACAATGAACAAATATTACTTGGGTAATGAGTACATTATCTTAAAAGCACAACTGTTAGTAACTTAGAAGATAACTCAGGATACTGCTTTTCACATTGATTCTAAAGGAAAATATTACCAAGATTTAACTAGAGTTTCAGGGTTATATTTCTCCCTGAGGTGCTTTAACACAGCACCTCTATCCCCATTGCCAGCTCAGTCAGTTTCCACATTGGGAAGGAAGAAACATGAGGGTCAATAGAACGGAAAGGTACAAAGTCGCAAGAGAAGGGGATTCCTGAGAGGCTAAAGCAGTCCTTCAGTGTGAGGCAGGTGCTGAGGGCCTGGAGGTTGGGTGTGCAGATCCAGTCCAGAGGGTACAATGTCCAGAAGGCACCAAGACACTTACTAGGGACACAAGCCTGCTCCCTGGCTGTGTCGTGAAGGACCTAGGATGAGAAGATGGCTGGAAAGAGGCCTTCTGCAGAGGACCTGGGAGGGGCATCGGGGTGCTGCGGCACCGGGGAAAGGGCCAGGGCTCTGGGCAGTGGCTCAAGAGCAAGCCAGTGACTATAAAGTGGGTGTCTGGGTTTTAGACTAAATAGAGTCAGGAATGTCCTTCTCAGGGATCTGGGGCCATCTCTTTGAAATGTAAACAAGGCATATAGAGCCACAGACTCTGTGGGAGGGCAGGAGCCCAACTTCAGTGGGTGCCTTGCTTTAAATTGTAAAACTTGTCAAAACAACATGTGATGTTTGTTTTTCCTTTGGGTAAAGCCAATTAGCCAGCCCAGATGTTCATCCAATTACCATGTGAGTTTAGGATTAACTGCATGTGACAAATGGTGTTAAGCTCTCTTACTCGAGGACTAGTTATTGTTCATCTACAGAATGTGTATGAATGGGTTGTATCTGCTTGGCTACATAAAAGGGTGAGCTTTCTTGCTGTGTTTGCCTGTGATGCTCATTAAATTGTAGTTTAAGGCTTATTCAATAATAAAATGGTTTTCTTTCTTTTCTACCTTTGTGGAGAGGTTTTCTAGCCTGGAAAAGATTATGTTTTTAATTATATCTCCTCTGCAGCAATTAATGTGTACACGTGAGCAATAATTACTGAGCCTGCATCAGAAAGACTCACATAACACAAAATACCCACTGCCAACACAAGAATCGCCAAAGTAGAATTCAATCTGCAGAGAAATCAAATGGCGACACAAGGTCTTAAGAGAATCACATAAACAAGCTGTCAACATGAGGCCCTGAGGGAGCCATGCTGGCCAATAGCTCCACCTGGTGGCATCCCTGAGAAGCCTTTTGACCACCTTGAGAGCAGCCACAGAAGGGACGAATGTTCCTTGTCTTTTGTTTGGTTTTTGTTTTGTTTTTCATGGATTTAATGGATTTAGTAAGTTTACCCCTTCGGTTCCTATTTGCAGCAAACAATATTCCTTTGAAATACCAGACAGACCTGGCAGTGGCCCACGGTAGATTTCAGACCTCCAGAGTTTAAAAGTTCAGGTTCTCTGAGCATTCTGGGTTGCAGTGGAACTTGTCCAATATTGGTACCTGCCTCTAGTTGGGGAACTTTAATGAACAAGTGAAAAAAACTTCTTTCCCCCTTTCAAAGGGAAGAGAGAAAATGACGCCTCAAAACAGCAGATCTGGCTATGAGGTCTTCCTGTCCCATCTCTTCAGGGTTGTTTTTTGCAGTAGAGCAAGAGAGCCCCAAATCTAACCTGAGACGCAAGAAACAGGACAGTGACGGCTATGACGGGAGTGGCCAGGAGCAACTGAGATACTTCTTTACCCCCCACATGTAATGTGTGTGCTTTACAGGAAAACAGCAGAAGTGACAGGTCCATAAAATACAACAGCTAAAATCACAAAACATTCATCCAAGGGTGGTGGAAGGCAGGAAGGGGACGAGGGAGGGTAAATGGCCCAGGGAGAAAAAGTATTCAAATCAGTCCAGACACAGGGTCCGAGAAATGCTAAAGAGCTGAGAAAAACCTGTGGTCCTTCCAGACTCACCAGTGTTAAAAATCCCCCTACTGATGTCAGGAAGATTCTGCCTTACACACGCACCAGAGATAAAATGCCAGTTCCTCAGAGGGAAGGGAATATGTAGAGGGCCCTTGGCAGAGTGGGTCCTGCCCTCCCTGGTGAAGGAGGGGACAAGGAAAAGAGCTGCCACAGCCTCCTTCCAATCCCACCCACCCCCTCAGGGTGAAAGGAGACTCAGTGACCTGCAGTAGTCTCCAGTGGATGCAGGGAAGGGAACTCTCTGCAGAGGCTGAGTTCCCCAGGGCAGACTTCAGGTAGGCCATCTTGTGGAAAAGTCTGTTACTTAAGAAAACCACCAAAGAGAAGAGGCACAACTGGAAAAGATATGCTCTGCATGGGTTTTGCGTCGTTGGTGCTGATGATGAATAAAGGGAAGAGGATAGAGGAAGAGCAGCCATGATACTGTGTGAGGACTGCATTGCTGTGAGGAAAGCCGAGGGCAAACCAGTCCAACCTAGTAAGGCCGGTTCCTTTCTATGTTTGACAACCTCTGGTGCATTTCGATTCCTTTATTGAGCCAACAACATTCAGAACAGTATAGTGAGTAGAGAAGGGACATATGCAGGAAACTAACCAGCTGTCCAACAAGATGGATGGGAAAGAGACTCAAAAACATCCCCTGGATGAGGAAAAGAGCCTGCAGCAAAAGGCTGAAGAGCCTGTCAGCAATTATTTTGCTGACGCTAGGGGATGGGTGAAGCTTCCTCCCTGACACCTCAAGTGCCAGATCAGCTATATCATGAAACCAAATGGCATTTACAACTTTGTTAAGCACAAAGAGGGGGGGAAAACAACGAAAATTGACCTGAGGAAGAATTCCAACCCGACAAACATCTTGTGGTGATGGAATCACCAATAATCTGGACTGTTACTGACGGAAGCACAGGAATAAACACCCATAAAACAGGAGGAGACTGAACAAGCATACTCCACCGTTCCACGTGCAGCCCTGACAAATTCTACTAACAATGCCTGGCTCGCTCTCTTGCTCCCTCTCCGTGGTTTGGGCTCCCCTCTGCGCCAGGGCACTACTTGCCCTTCTCCGACGCTGCTCCCCTCTCTTGCTCGCATCTAGCTTTGAGATGGTACAAATTCCCCAGAGGGAGTCTTTGATTCCCCTCGCAAGGTCCCGGAGAAAAATTTTGACACTGTCAGCCATCACTTCACCACCCAAACTACCGACTACACAGAGGAGACAGGAGGTACCGAAGTCTCAGCATGAAGGGCCCCTCGCCCGCCCCCGGCCCGCTCGGCTCCTCCGTGCGCGGTCGCCCGCTCCCGCCCGGGGCGCATACAGGCCCGGCGCCGCTGCGCCCCCGCTGGGCACGCCCGGGCCGCAAGGGGCCGCTCGAACGTTACTTAACTCTTGTCCTCTTCTAAGAGATCGAGATTAGCTGCCTTGAAGAATCTGTGGTTGATTGAATCTGAACCCCACCTTACAGGCAGAGGGAAGACATCTTTGTTCCCAAGGGCAGGGAAGGCAAGGGAAGCCCATGTTGCGGTTTGGCACTGGATATATCTGGAGGGTATGAATAGATCTGAGTGGGAAAGGGGCAAACAGTTTTAAGATACAAACGTATGCATCTTCTTACATGCCCTTAATGACCCCTCCTTTCTTCTGCTTGGCTGGCATGCCGCTGTGAGTCCTTGGTAAAACACTGGCCCAGCAAGTACGGGATCTAACGCCCGGGAAAGCCTGGCAGACTGAATGAAGCAAACCAAAGTGCAAGAGAGTTTGCTTCCCTGAGAGTGAAACATGGAGACACCAGGCAGCCAGGCAAATACGCTCTCTCTCCTTTCTTTCTTAGGAGACTATCCAAGGCATGGTTTCTCCTCAAAGTCCAGGTAGACAAGTCCTGAGCCAAGAGCACCGCCCGCGGAATCACCTGCGGCGTGTCTTCCCAGCTCTCGGTGAAGCAGAGGCAGCTGGAGTGCCATCTCACTGCTTGGTGTCTTCCTCTCCTCTTTCTCCCCAGCCAGTCACCAGAGCTCGCACAGCCCAAATGAACCGCTAGCATCTTAGTCCTTACTTCAGCCTCTACTTGCTAGCGAACCCAGGTTGCAAGTCAGTGTATCTCTCAATTCTCGTCTTTCTGTTTCTTTCTCTCCTTAAATCTATAAAAGTTTTTCCTTCTTTGACTTGACGTTTACTAAGAAACTGTATCATAATTTTCAGGAGACTATCCCACATTCTAGATTTGACCAATTATATCCCAATGTGCCATTTTCTAAACTTGTAAGTTAGATGTGAAACTGGATCAGCTTGAGATCTGAGTTGGAGTATTTTGGCAAAAATACATTACAGATGGTGCTGCAAACCCCTACTGTATCACTTCAACAGGCACACAGTGTCTAGGTGTCCCCCTTTGGTAAAGTTAAAATTGATTCGTGGTTTCACGCCTACTACACAGAGGAAACCAAATGGCCATTTACAACTTTTACATTTATTACAAAGTAAAAATTAGTGGCTTTAGCAGACATTGATTGACATTGCCAAGATTCCTTATTTTATTAGGAATTACAAAATGGCAATACTGTAATTTTAACAGCTCACCTTTATTAGTTTGGCTTCTTATAAAAGGAGGAGCATTTCCTTATCAACAATTTGTTTACCCTGAATTATAGGTTGTGAAGGAAAAGCAAGACAAATGTTTATTTTACTTACCAGTTTCCTGATAATTCTTTGGTGGCAATGAGCTATTTTGTAGTATCATTATGGATGTTCACATTTGATATGTTTCAATCCATTGGCAGGTAGATAAAGGGGAATCAGCTAAGAAGATTCAATTGAAGAATCATCAGAAAGGTCACAAAAAAGTATGAGTATTTTCAGCCAAGAGAAAATATTCTGAGGAGAAGATGGTAACCAACTGGGTCAAATGCTGTGGAGGCCAAGTAAAACGAGGACTTGAAGCTGTGACCATGAATTCAAGGCGAGGTGAGTGAGCATGGTGGGGCATTTTTCTTCAGGCATTTTCAGTTGTGCAGGCGCAGGTGCGGTTAGACAGAGGGACCAAACCAGGACTGTGGTTTCACCAACTGCAAGATGAGAGAGGGACAAGGATGCTGAGGGTTTATGCAAGGGTGTGGATAAGCTAACTAAACATGGAATATAAACTGGGTGAAGAGGAGAAAAGACCCGAGGGTGGGGGTGGGGGTGGGGGTGGTAAAGTATTAGATTAAAGATTAAGGCCCTTGTGGGGTTGAAATTGTAGGAGTTTGGATACTTAAGATGATGAGTTGGAAAAACAGGAAAGAGCCAGAAGTGGGAGATTTGGCGTGAGAGTCTGGAGGGGTTGAAGTTACTATAATGTGAGAGAAATGGCCAAGGGAACAACTGACACACTATTATAAGAGAAGACAATCAAGGAACTGACCAGGTGGATTCGTTTCCTACGGCTACTGATAAACTACAACAGACTCAGTGGCTTAAAACAACACAAATTTATTATCTGAGAGTTCTGGAGGTCAGAAGTCTTAAATCAAGATGTCAGCAGGGCTGTGCGCTTCCTGGAGGCTCTGGGGGAGAATCTATTTCCTTGTCTTTTTCCAGTCTCTGGAGGCCACCTGCATTCCTTAGCTCAGGACGCCTTCTTTCAATGTCAAGCCCAACAGTGTAGCATCTTCACGTCTCCCTGATTGCCTCCACTGCCTTCCTCTTATAAGGACCCCTGTGATCGCATTGGGCCTTCCAGGTAATCCAGCAGGGTCTTCTCTTCTCACGACTGTTAACTTAATCATATAGAAAAAGTCCCTTTTTGCCATGTAAGGTAACATACTCACAGTTTCAGGGGATTAGGACTTGGACATCTTTGGCGACCATCATTCAACATGGGGGTTGCAGCTCATGGCATAGTGATACAGATGAGGCTTCTAAACCCCAGTACTTGTGGAGATAATTCTCTCTCCTGACATCCTCCCAAAAGATGCCACCTGGATTTAGAATTCTAGATCCTTGTCTAGATTGGATATAACTTCTCTGAGGGAAATTGGGTCTCTTTGAGTTTCTAAATGAAAAAAAAAGTTGTATTACTATGGTCTCTGAAATTTCATTTCTGTCAAGATAATTATATCTTCAACTATTAATATGGAAAGATTATTAGACCAGTGAATACAGCTCTTTTTAAACTACTTTACTGAGGTATAATTGCCATACATATTCAATGTACACAACTGATGAGTGTAGAGATAAGTATACACCAGTGAAACCATCATCACAATCTATGCATAAACATATTCATCACCTCCAAAAGTTTCCCCCTGCCCCTTTTATTGATTTATTGATTTTTTGTGATTAAGTACACTTAGTATAAGATATATCCCCTTAGCAAAATTTTAAGCAAAGAATACAGTGTTGTTAACTGTAAGCAATATGCTCTGCAACAGATCTCTGGGATTTATTCATCTTGCATAACTGAAATTTAGTACTCTTTAACAACCCCCCATTTCTCCCTCACCCCAGCACCAGGCAACCACCATTCTACTCTCTATGAGTTTGTTTAATATACTTCATATTAGTGGTATCATGTAATATTTGTCTTCCTGTGTCTGGCTTATTTTACCTAGCATAACGCCCTCCAGGTCTGTCTTTATTATAGCAAATGGCAGAATTTCCTTCTTTTTAAAGGCTGAATAATATTTCTATTAAAGACATAGTCTTTATCCATTCACTCTGCAATGGAAAGTGAGGTTTCTTTATCAACCAGGCTATTGTGAATGAGGCTGCAATGAATTTGGGATGCAGGTATCTTTTTGAGGTCCTGATTTCAATTCTTTTGGATATATACTCAGAAGTGGGATTACTGGATCATTGGAGCCATTTAAAAAATTAAACTTTTTGGTTTGTAAAGATTTCGAAGTAAAAAAGGGAAATCGAAAAATAAAAATAAGGTATGCAAAAAAGCAATCTGATGTAAATACATAAACTACAATATGGAATTATCATCATATTTTCTATGTATCAGGATTTCCCCACTGAAGCCCCAAAGATCTGATAACTAAACTACAGACAGCAGATAACTCTTTATCTTAAAATGATATGCTTACTCTCTTTGTGATCAAAGATATAGTGGCCAAGAAAGAGAGGCCATATAATTTATCATCAAAACCAGGACATATCTGCGTGAAAGATGGCCACAGTAATACTTATGCTTCTATAACAGGTACAGAAGTGATTAGCCCCACACCTACCAGGACATAGGATCATGCTAGCAATGCAGGCCTTGCAAAAGTAGAACTCTTAATCCAACATTTAGTTGTAAACTACAAAACAGGAGACACTATTTTAGGAGAGGGTTTGGGCAATATAGTTGTTAAGAATGTTAGGTAGAAAAATAGACATGAGCAGTCCGAAAAGGAGAAGATAAGGTTCAAAGAAAAAGCCACCCAAACTCTACCCAGGCAGGGGGTCCCATGTGAAGACAAGGCTTGGTAGGAGATAACTTCCTTGCTTACCAGGACCAGGCCAAACTGGTCCCAGCTAGAACCCAATGTGGGCACAATCCAACAAAACTAAGAACTGCCCAAACCACACCTCATCATGGAAAGGACATGCTCACTGAGACGGATGGCTACATAGATGAACCTATAAATCAAATAACCCTACCTTGTCAATCAAAGAGGCGCGTCCTAACCAGAATGCAATATGTAGGCCTCCCTCTTAAGGGATCAAGGCCTTTGTCTCCCTTGACTCTGACCCACTCCTCCCTGGGAGTGTATTCAAATAAACTTTCACTCTGCTTCACTATTGTGTCCCTGCATTTCAATTCTTCATTAGGGTGGGGACAAGAACCTGGGGGAACAAACTCAACCTGGTAACAGTTTCAGCCATTGTGGTTTCTTAAATGGTATAATATCATTATGATGAATGAAAACAGCATTATACAAAATAACACATCCCACATGATTCCATTTATATGAAGTTTCAAAAGGCAAAACTAAGTTATGGTGAAGATGGGTCTATCTGAAAATGCATGCATAAATATATATGTATATATCTACCTGTGTGTTCATAAAAGTCAGTAGTTGTTTAAAAGTGCATTTTTGCTACATTAAAACACTAAATTTCATGCAATCCCAAAGTTCATTTCTTCCTATGCTCTAAAAGAGCTAAAATAGCATTGGATAATAGTGACAAATTGGACTATACTGAATTGACCACTACATCTGTTGATAAGATACAAGAAACAGATTAAAGCTAGCCTCACTAAGGGTGAAAGTACATTAAATATATGTAACAGAGCACTGATATAGAGGATATATAATAAAGGATCAATGTACATTAAAGTACTACATTTAAGGAAAAAAGACTCTTTTATAGGATATTGGACAAAGAATATCAATAGGAGGCTTTTCCTTACTTGTGTGGCCCTATTTCCCTGTGGTAGTCTATGCTGCCACCAAGCCCTGACTCCACAGTCTTGACTCCACAGTCATTCACCCACAGAAATGCTGCCTGCAAAGACTCCACAAGATAAACCACAGGAGCCAGCCTGGCTTCATTTGAACATGACAGAAGCCAAAATGCTGGGAAGTCAGCACCGTTATGGGAAATTGGTGATGCTCACAACTCTAGATTAAATGATAATAATAATGACCAGACATACACTCTAGAAGGCAGTGCGGACAAGACTTATTTGTCCATTTTTTCTTTTCCTTTCTCTTATCCGGGAAAAGGAACCAACTTTAGTTTACAAAGGGTGAGCTGATTCTGGCTTTCTGTCTCTTTAACCCCATATATATATATGGATCAGCACTTCACAGAAAAGAAAAATCCAAACAGCCAAGAGACAAATGGGAAAATGGGAAAAGGTTCAGTTTCCCTGGTAATCAGAGACATGTGTCAGGCTGAAACCTCCTGACAAAATCAGATGTTCTATAAAAGCAGCAAGTTACAAATCCACTTAGGGTAAGAAACGATCAACGTCACCTCCAAAAACCCAAAAAGAAGTACAGACTGCTGTCTACTGGTGTCCATGCACATGAAAATATAACAGCTAGAGGAGGATAAACACCAGATTCATGACACTGGTTGTATCTGCAGAAAGAAAAGAGAATGACAAAAGGAAGAGGACTACAAGGGATTTCAACTTGTCCTGTTTATTTATTAAAGTTAATAGATAAATATTTTAAAAAGAAAGAAAACATTTAAAACTCCAAAAAGAGAAATGGAAACAATTGCCAAACAAGAAATTCTCAAAACATTTCGACAAGCATTTCTTACTATATGACAATAACTTTTCTTAACTCCCCAGGGAATATGTCAATCATCCCATGGTTAAGTACAAATAGAAAAATCTGATCAAAGGTTGTTTTTGACTCTAAAAAAGTAAAAATACTTCCTCTGTATCCAGCACAATAGAAAGAGCAGCTTGGAATGGCCGGGAAGCTGCCACTTCACCTTACCACCAAACATACCAGGCCAGGCTGCCGGCCAGACCTCCTAGAACTTGGCACTCTCCTTTGGGCGCAGTCCTGGGCCGTCCTGGGGGACAGAGAGAGACCCAGTGAGTGGGTCCAGGTGGAGGGCTGGAAGCAGGGAACGGAGGAAAGCGGGAGGCCCACCCACTCAGGTCTTAGTGAGCTTTGTGTTTGCCCTTAAAGCCAGTCCCTGAATGCTCCTTCCCCATCGGGACAAGAGTTGCTTCTCTGCCTTCTCTCACCAGCACCTCTCTTACGGCCACATCTTTTGAAATCCCCATACACCCTTAACTCCAGTCGCTCCACGAGGGCACCAACGTTTTGTGGGGCAGAATGATCACATAAATTGGAGGCGGGGTTGTCATTAAGAAAAACAGGGGGTAAAAATCTTTATTTTGCCAATCTTACATGTCCTGAACGCCGAAGTCTCGTTAGCATCATGAGGAGCCTGCCTCTGGTTCCAGTCTATGTTAAACCATCTGGACGTTTGGTTTCCGTGTCACAGTCAGGCCCTTGTCGGGGGAGGACGGAAAATGCCCAGGACAGAGATCCGAGAAAGGAACGCGCTCACTTGAGGAGAAGGAGACGGTGGGGAAGGAAGAAGGTAAACACTGAAGCTGCCCCCGCCAGGAGCGGCCTTTTCTCACGAGGCTCACCCTAGGCGGCCTTGCTCCGGCCTCGGGTGTTAGGACGCGCGTGGACCACTAGGTGGCCCCCGGGGACCACAAATCCCCGGCGACTTCGGCGGGAAGACGGCTCGCGTCCGCGGCCCTCCGTGCCCCTGGCCGGGACCACAGGGCTGGGGTCCTCCCTCTCTCCCCCTCGGCGCTGCTCACACGTGCATAGACCCCTCGCCGGAGAGAAGCCTGTTGCTCAGGGCAGCTGGGTGGGTGGTAAAAGGAGGCCGTGATGGCAAACGGGGAGCTGGAGAAACCAGTAGACAGAGCTGCCGGGGCCCGGACGTGAAACTGGGGCTTCAGGGGCAAAGGCGGCTACCTCGCTCGGGGCTGAGCTGAAGACCCAGGTCCATGCCGCCCGGCCGCCCACCCGCACCCGCTGTCCACGCCCCCACTCCCCGCGCCCCCGACCGGGTCCTGAGTGTGGCTCGCCACCTCCCGGTTCCACCTGAGGTTGGCGGGGGCCCTCCACATATGAAGGGACTTCGCGGGCCTCTGCAGATCTCTAGGCACAGGTGCCACCTCCCACCCAGAAGCTTCCTGCTCTGGTTCCCAGGTCGCCTACCCCACCCTTCCCTGCGAGCCTTGCTCCCAGTACCCCCAGCCAGCCTGCCAAGGAGCAAGGGGAGTCACCACCCGATTCTGTTACCTGCTGCCCATCTGGGCTCCCAGCTTTACCCACTGAGAATGCCTGGAGCCTGAGAATGAGACTGCGCCTCTTCCTTCCAAAGTCAACGGGGAGAAGGGCCTCACTAGAAGAACAAAGAGGTAGATGGGAAAGGGCCCAGTGGCTCAGCTCCAGAGCAGGAGCAGCCACCAGGGGACCAGCCCGACCCTCTCCAGTGCGTGGAGGAGCCCAGGAGGCCTCAGTAATTGCTAGGTGAATGAACAAAAGTCAAACCCAGTTTATCAACTCAGCCTTTTAATAAGGGTTGGACTCCTAGTTGGGTTCACTAGCGGACAAAAGAATCATTGAAAGTGAGGGAGTCCCTGCAGTGGTACCATGTAATCCTCATCAGGAAGAAATTTGTTAAAATGGCCATCCTGCCCAAAGTAGTTTACAGAGCCTATGCAATCCCTATCAAAATGCTGACAGCATTTTTCAATTAACTAGAGCAAAGAATCCTAAAATTCATATGGAACCACAAAAGACCCAGAACAATCTTGAGAATAAAGAAAAAAATCTGGTGGCATTACTCTCCCTCACTTCAAGCTATATTACAAACCTACAGTAATCAAAACAGTATGGTACTAGCACAAGAATAGATCCACAGACCAAAGGGACAGAATAGAGAGCCTGGATATAAACCCACACATATATGGTCAATTAATATGATAAAGGAGCCATGAATAAAAAATACAGAAAGACAGTCTCTTCAATAAATGGTGTTGGGAAAACTGGATGGCTACACACAAGAGGATGAAACTGGATTACCAACTCCATGCAAAAAAGTAAACTCAAATGGATTAAAGACCTAAATGTAAGACATGAAACCATAGAACTCTTAGAAGACATAGGCAAAAATTTCTTGAATACAAGCATGAGCAATTTTTCCTGGACACATGTCCTCGGGTAAGGAAAACAAGAATGAACAGGTGGGACTACATCAAACTAAAAAACTTCTGTACAGCAAAGGACATCAGCAGAAAAAGGTATCCTACTACAGTATGGGAGAATATATTTGTAAATGATCTATCTGATAAGGGGTTTACATCCAAAATATTTAAAGAACTCATATGCCTCAACACCAAAAAAAAAAAAAAATGACTCAATTAAAAAAGGGGTGGAGGACCTAACCAGACATTTTTCCAACTAAGAAATACAGATGGCCAACAGGCACATGAAAAGATGCTCCACATAACTAATCAGCAGAATGCAAATCAAAACCACAATGATATCACCTCATACCAGTCAGAATGGCCACTATCCAAAAGTCAAGAAATAACAAGTGCTGGCAAGGATGTGGAGAAAAGGGAACCCTCCTACACTGTTGGTGGGAATGTAAATTGGTGCAGCCACTGCAGAAAGCAGTATACCAAAAAACTAAAAATAGAAATACCATATGACCCAGCAATTCCACTTCTAGGAATTTACCAAAAGAAAACAAAATCCCTGACTCAAAAAGATATATGTACCCCTATGTTTATTGTCTCATTTTTTACAATAGCCAAGATATGAAAGCAACCTGAGTGTCCATCAATAGATGAATGTATAAAGAAGTGGTACATGTACACAATGGAATATTATTGGGCCATAAAAAAAGAAATCCTGCCATTTGCAACAACAACAAGGATGGACCTGGAGGTTATTATGCTAAGTGAAATAAGCCAGATGGAGAAAGACAAATACCATATGATTTCACTTATTTGTGGAATCTAAAAACAAAGTAAAACAAAATGAGCAAAATAGCAATAGACTCATGATGCTGAAAAGTGACTGGGAGTTACCAGGGAAGAAGAATTGGAGTGGGGAGGGTGAGGGGGATAAAAGGGCACAAAAGTTCTCAATCATAATATAAGTTGATCACAGGGATGGTAGTACAATGTGGAAAATATAGCCAATGATTTTGTAATATCTTCCTATGCTGACAAATGGTAACTGCACTAGTGGGGGTGAGAATTTAGTAATATAGGTAACTGTTGTGAGAAACACCTCACTGGTCCAAATTCAATAAGTGGACATGGAGACAAAGAAAAGAGAACAGCAGAGCGAGGCTTTAATAACGGTCTTGCAAGATCGGGTGTCTGGTGAGCAGGCACACCTGGCGAGATTGGCGCCAATAATTTACCTCCTAGTGCGCAAGTCCCTCCCCTGGTTCTTCATTGACTGAGTACTACAGGGTTCACATTCTTTCCCCGGAAGTGGCCTAAGCCAGTTATATCTTTCCCTTACATTTGTCTTCTTAATCTTACTGGTAGGTTTAAAAAACTCAAACAGGTATAACCAGGCCCTTATCAATTCCCACCCCCACTCTCAGCCTGAGCAGCTTCCACCACGTGGCCCTTTGTTTATACCTTACTGTTAAAATGTTTTAAACCTCCTGGTGGGAATTAAATCACATTTAGGTTTTATGCTGCTTTCTAACACTGTTGAACCACTGTGTTGTATACTTGAAACCAATATAAGATTGTATATCAATGATTCTTCAATAAAAAAGAAGAAATTTATTGACCAATGTATCAAGTAAGAAAACCTGCTCAGAGAGATTTGCTCATTTTAATTTACACAAAGTCCTGCATCAGATAAGAGGCAAGTTGGGATTTGCAGGTTACTTAAAAAAAAAATAGTTGTATTTAATGCATATTAATCTCTGTGTGATACTTTTGAGTGGGTGCTAAGACCAATTTGAAGAATTCATGCAGTGACCTAAGCCTACAACTCTGCTAAAGGGCTGTGGATGTCACTATGGACATAGTAAGTTATGCAGGCAGGTTACATGGCTGAATGTCAGCAGTTACTGCTCTGAAAAAAAAAAAAATCTAAAAAACTTAGGTCATCCTTATAATTAAGAGAAATTATAGGTTATTGTGATATTTGATAAGAAGCTTTAGCAAGAAGAAAAATATTTTGAAGTTCCAAATTTTTCTTCTAAGATAATGGATACATTAGGAAATTGTGGGGAAGTTGGGGTTCCTATGGCCAGGATCCTCACTGAACTTAAACCACCTGATTCTGTAACTGGCCTGTTGCTGGGCTGCTGCTTCCACACCTGTAGGCAATAAGCTATTATTGTGCTATATAGAGAGCTGGCCCAGTGCTCTGGGCGGAGGTAGACACTAGTGCTTGACCTACTGCTGGAGAACAAGCCGGGTAATAAACCCTTTCACCCCGAAGAACGTTTTGCTGTCATTTTCTTTGGTCACACTGAATCCATAGCGAACTTGCCCGGGGCTGAAACCCATTGGCAAGACAGAAATACTCTGTAATCAAAGTTAAAAAGAAAAAAGAATCTAGACAGTTATAGAAAGATTCTTATTTAAAATTGAGTGTATCTGGCTCAGCCTCTGATCGCATTTAGCAAGCTTCCACGGATATTCAACTATTAACCACAAAGCTTTCCTTTAATCTTCAAGAAGTGTAACCTTTATTGTCAAAGCATGGGGTGACCACAGGTTTATAAAACATTACATTGTTCACCTATAGATTATGAAAGTCATAGGAAATAGAATCTGTTCAGTTGCCTTGTCTTATGTTGAAGGACTGTATGATGGAGTTCTTTAGTTAGAAATTGTAGACTCTTGGTCTACCTTTTTCCTTGCAGACCAGAAAATAAGTTGTCTCCACAGATTTATATCTAAAAATGCCAAACCTGGTTTTCTCAGAATATTATTCTCTATGTATAATAAAGACCTGGTGTGGGGGTCAATAACAGAATTTTCAGAATCTCCTGCCTGGCCTTAGTCCATTTACGTATCAGTAGGTGTTTACTGCTGCAGCCTCCCGCAGACTCTGGGGCAAGGGGTGAGAGATAACAGGCCATTCTCTCCTCCCCTCCGTTCCTGGTCTGTCGTTTGCCAGTCACCAAGGCCCACCAATGGAGTTCCTCCTGGGAGGGGCAGGAGGAAAGGAGAGAGCTGCAGCCAGAGGAGACGTTTGGGCCAGGCCTAGCCAATGAATTTGAGCAAGCTGTGAGCAATAAAAATGGTTTCTCCCAAACTACCCTTTCCCTTGACTGACTTACACCAGTTTCATTGGTTTCATAGGGGGATTTGCTCTGGGCCGAAAGCACCCTTCCCCTAGGAGCTACACCTGGTGTATAAAAATAATCAAGGAGATAAAAATAGGACAGGGCCAAAAACCATATAATAAAGGTGCCCAGATTCACTAGTCATTAAGAAACTAAAATCACAATTCTCTGCCTCTACACACACCTAAAGCATAAAGTGAAAATACAGAAAATGCTCAATATTAGCAAGAATGTGGAGCAACCCAAATTTTCATGCACACCTGTGGCACATAAATTAAGTGTAATATTGTGGAAATCTGTTCCACATTCTGTGGAACTATTTGTTAATAGTTACAAATTGTCAGTAACTACTCAAGCTGAACATAGACTATACACCCAACAATTCACTCAGCTGTGTAACCAACAGAAGCTTGTGTGTGTGTGTGTGTGTTCACCTAAACACACCTATGGTAATGTTCAAGGTAACACTGTTCATCATAGCCTCTGACTGAAAAAAATCATTTATCACAACTGATAAAAAAATTGTAATCTAGTCTCAAAATCAAATACTCTGCAGAAATGAGAATGAACAAACCTGTTTCCAGCAGTTGGAGCAAAGTGTCTACAGTCCTACTTCCCCTAAACCCCACCAATCCCTGCTCGGTCTCCAGCAGAGCCTCTGCTTCCACCTTCCCCGCCCACTGGCTCCCTTCAATCAGACCGTAAAAGGAAGAGCCAAGGCTATTATTGTTATTGTAAATTTATTGAAAAGTGTTAAAGTCTTCTAGGGAAAGGCGAGGAGGACAAAAAAGGAGATCAGTTTTTGGTAAAGATATCCAGGTGCTCCATGTGGAGGGGCAGTCCTGAGCTCAGAACACTGCTGGCAAGCTCTGAACTTGAGCCCTCTGTGCCTGGCTGCTTGCGGCCCTCGCCCTGCTGGGCTGCACCCTCCTAATAGCAGGAGCCCCAGATGGCTCCCCACTACAGCAGGTCTCAGCCTCCTGGGAGGGTCCCAAGGTGTCCATGTCTCTGACTGCTCTGGGCATCATGCCCTCTGCAGGTTCAGCTTGACCCACATGGATGGACCTTTGGATCCTTTGGGGTCCAGGCTGTGGTCTGGAGCATGGAACAGTCTGGGCAGGGCTCCCATTTGCCTTGAACACGTCTACATACCGAGCACTGCCAGCATGACAGCCCAAAACAGCAATGAAGCAAGTTAAAGGAGAATTGAGGGCTGTACTGAAAGGGGTCACCCTGCGGGCAGCAGTAAGGAGGGGCCCACGGCCCCAAAGGCTCCCAGAACAGGGCTGACAGCTCAGGGCTCTGGCTCCTCCCCTGTGGAACTACAAGCCTGCTTTCTAAGGAAAACCACGAGTGTGCCATAGCTTCAGTCTAAAGACCCAAAAACCTAAATTGTGTCTTTGAAGTTTATTCCAGGTCTGGGAGGGTGTCAGAAATCAAAACAGGTCAGAATGGTCACTGTTGACATTAATCTTTGGTGGCATTGATTCAAAATGCCAGAACTGCTGGAATTGAGGGGAAAATTGGACCATCCTGGATAATATTTTTCAAGTTGAATTGATTGTAGTATGGGTCAGAGCAGAAAAATTTCAGTAGAGGCTCTGAAAAAGATGGTCAGCAATGGGTTTCAGCCCTAGGCAAGTTCACTCTTGATTAGGTGAGACTGAGAAATGACAATGGAATATTCATGGGGTGAAAGTGTTTATACCCAACTTTATTCCCGAGGTGGCAGGTCAAGACTAGAATCCTGTCTACCTCAGAGCAAGTCTGCATGCAACAAGCTGCCCTCTGCTTCTGGGCCTCCCCACCCCTGCAGCCGTCTCAGTCTCTGTCCTTGGCATTGCCACCACTCCAGCTTCTGCTCTCCTGCAGCTGTGCAGCCCAAAGCCCTGGACAGAGCTCTTTATATAGTCAATAATAACGTACTGCCCACACATTCGTAGAGAGCAAACCACCCAGGGTCAGGTGAGAATCTTGGCCATAGGAACTTTCTCTACAGCAGTTCCAGCTTCTAACCATCATGGAAATTTGGCTCCAGAATGTTCATGGTGTCTGTGTCTTATGACATCTCTTCCATATAGGAAGTCTGGTTTGAGGGATGAGATTCAGTTCACAGTACTAGTTAGTGCCGGGGCAAGACTGGAATTCATTTCTCCAAGTAGCCATATGTGGATAAAATGGGAGTTCCTGTGGCTAGGATTCTCACCAGGCCCTGGTTGACTAGCTCACTGCACACCTGTGGGCAATACATGGCTGTTGACTCTATAAAGAGTTCTGGGTGCAACACGGTGGCAGAGCTGCAAGGTTGCAGGAGAGGAGAGCAGAGCAGAGGCTGGAGTGGTGGCAGCACCAAGGACACAGGCCCAGAGGATGGCTGTGTGGGACGGCTGTGGAGACAGAGGGGCCCAGAGGCAGAGACTGGCTTGCTGCATACAGACTCGCTCTGAGTGAATGGGATTCTAGTGACTGACCTGCCACCTGGAAATAAAGTTGGGTATAACCCTTTCACCCCAAGAACGTTTTGCTGTCATTTTCTTTGGTCACACTGAATTCATAGCAAACTTGCCCAGGGCTGAAACCCATTGGCAAGACACCCTATGCTAGGAAGAGGGAACAACCTTATATTGGGTGGTCAGTGGGGAGGGGAAAGAGATACAGATGGAAAAACAGTAATCCCTTTCACTAAGACCTTCTTACGTTCACTTCCTACTTTGAATATCCCAATCTATGGGCACAGAGGTTTTTTTTTTTAAGTGCAAGTAAGCAAAAAACAAGCTCATGGGCTTTGGGATCAGACTCTCTGGTGCAAATATAGGTCCCAACATTTATGAAGTTTGTGTCAGTATCTCTAAAACCTTAGGTGTTTCCCTTGTAGAGTGAGAATAATAAGAGAACCTGCCTGACAGCTACTTCTCAGGGATTTACTAAAATGCAGACTGTTACTCCAGAGATCTGGGGCAGAGTTTATGCATATCTATGTGGTCCAGGTGATAGCGATCCTGTTTATCCTCAACTCCAGCAGACTAGGAGAACTACCTTTGGAGCTCTGACGATAACACCAGTGCTTAGGCTTCACACCACCAATGACTAGATCTTGGAGAATAGTGCTTGGGCACCAGTAATTTTAAAAGCCCACCCGGATGATTCTAAACGCAACTAGGGCTTAGGACCACCACCCTAGAGATTAGAGAACTGAATCTCTGATCTCTGACCCTCAGATGATTGAAAAACAAATGGTATATGGGCCATTCTGAGCATGTGCTTTTAACTTGTCTGTGACAGATGTTGCCAAATACGAATGAAGATGATATATGTATAAGCTTAGAAAGAAAACTTCCTTGCTTTGGCTTGAATGAAAAATGTACAGAAATAAATTATATCCCTTCAGTGCTAACTTTCACTAGATGAGCTATTGAAATATTATGGGTAAATTTTGTTAGAGGTGAATAAAATGCTTTCACACATGTAGAAAGCAAAATTTTGGTAATTTTCCAGAAGACCTTCTATCCTGTTCCCTCCGCTTCTCTACTTTGCCTGCACACTTGTACAGGAGCTGAGCATCTCTGAATATTATGTGTAGATTTGGTTTGGAAAGATTTTTAGTACTTTAAGAAATTGTTTTATAATTACGTAAATTAAAAATTGAAACTAAAATGAACAAAAAAGATCCTAATGTCTAGCGAGTTGGTGACATAATCGCACAGAGGACTATTTCAAGTGACATTAAAATACAGTAATTTTACTATTTCTCTCTAATGGGATAGACCTAAGATTTTTTTTTTTAATGCTTGTCATGCCTTAGGGTTTCATCCTTGGGCAGGTTCACGATGGATTCAGTGAGACTGAAAAATGACAACAGAACATTCTTGGGGTGAAAGGGTTTATACTCATCTTTATTTTTGTGGGGGCAGGTCAAACACTAGAGTCTCATCCACGTCGGGGAAAGACCGCATGCAGCAAGCTGGTCCCTGCCTCCCCGTCTCTGCGCAGCCCTGTGTGGAACTCTTTATACAGAGTCAATAATAATTTACTGCCCACATGTGTGCAAGCCTGCACCCACAAGCATTGCACACGAATAGTGGGCAAGCAGAGCAGGATCAGGTGAGAATCCTGGCCATGGAACTTCCATTTTCTCTACACTGCCCCCAAATTATAATGATTTTTGGCAATTATATTATTGATGTTGGAATATATATTGATATCTGACATGGCTGTGTAAATAAAAGATATAATTAACTGTTCATGTTGCTGGAAAGTAATGGGTGATAGGAAGGGAGAGACCAGGTGGGAACTGGTTTCTCTCATCTGGGGCAAGCTTCAGGTTACTTTCCATGCTCCCCCTCATCCCCCACCTCCCCACACCCAGTTTGTTTGTTTTTTTGAGATGTAGAACATGATGATTTAGTATACTGTATACATTGTGAAATGATTACTACAGTCAGGTTCATTAACACATCCATCCCCTCGGGGTAGTCAGGTGTGTGTTGAAAATACTTTAGGTATATTCTCTTCATGCTCCCTCTTGTGTTAGGTTTAAATTTTGTTCCCTTACTGGCTACTAGCTGCTTCCTCGATTTTAATGTGAATGTCTTGTTTCTCATCATTAGCTAATAACGCTGTGCAGTTGGGCCACTAGTCTGCTAATAAGCAGACTTGAAATGCAAGCTAATACTTTCAAACACATGCAAGGGATTAACTTGGAAGGCAAAGCATCCGTACAAAGAACATATATTTTCCCATTAGCTGAGTGTTTTACTCTCCTGCTTAATATCTAAACGAATAAATTATTGAAATGACTGTTAGGGAGTGGGGGGAAATTCTCGCTGAAAACCATTCCCTCAGAATCTATAAAACCAGTAAAGAAAAATCTCGTTACGGCGTTGTTGACCTAATGTAGGTGATTTGATTCGGACGTTTTTTATATGTGTATAAAACGAAGGGCACAAAAAGGAAACAGCCCGGTGCAGAGGCCCTCGCGTCGCCGTGTAGCCACAGCTGGAGCCCTCGGTCCCGCGCCGCACCCAGCTGCGCCCCCCCAGGAGAGAAGGGGCGTCTGGGGAGCCGCAGCAAGGCTCCGACGTCTGACCCCCTTCGGGCTCCGTCTGCCTCTCTTCGGCGCTTCCGCGCGCCCGCCAGCGTGGGCCAGGACCTCTCCCCGGGCTGCCTCGGGTTCTCGGTGGCAGCACAGGAGCGTGGGCCCCAGTTGGCCTGGCAGAGGTCTCAGATCCGGGCCGAGCCGAGATCGTGCCCGTGTCCTTGACGATCCGGCACAGCAGCCCACAGGGAGGCTGGCTCGGGTTGCCGGCTGCCCAGGGCATTTTGGAGAGCTGTTCCCCAGCTGGTGAAATCCCACCGCTCCTGGTCCCTGTCAGGCTGGAACCCCAGAGCTGCAGATTCTGCACCCGCTTCAGGAAGGAGAGGAGAAATGGGCCTTAGCTGTCTGCATTTAGAGCTCCTTCCCCAACACCTGGCAAGAGGCAACTCCCAATATATGCTTGTTAAATTAATAACTACGCAGTGATGACATTCAAGAGAAAACTTGGGCCAGGTATGATGCTAAAGGATAGCTGTATTTGTTACAGTTTTACTGTGACTCTGATAAAAGAATGTAAGGATCTACTTACAGTAAGGATATTTTTCTTTTTTTCCTTTTTTTTTTCTTTTTTCTTTTTTTCTTTTGGTATCATTAATCTACAATTACATGAGCAACATTATGGTTACTAGACTCCCCCCATCACCAAGTGCCCCCCACATACCCCATTACAATCACTGTCCATCAGCAAAGTAAGATGCTATAGAATCACTACTTGTCTTCTCTGTGTTGTACTGCCTGCCCTGTGCTGCACCCTCTACATTATGTCTGCTAATCTTAATGCCCCTTTTTCCCCTTATCCCTCCCTTCCCACACATCCTCCTCAGTCCCTTTCCCTTTGGTAACTGTTAGTCCATTCTTGGGTTCTGTGAGTCTGCTGCTGTTTTGTTCCTTCAGGGTTTTTTTCTTTGTTCTTATACTCCACAGATGAGTGAAATCATTTGATAGTTGTCTTTCTCTGCCTGGCTTATTTCACTGAGGATAATACCCTCTAGCTCCATCCATGTTGTTGCAAATGGCAGGATTTGTTTTCTTCTTATGGCTGAATAATATTCCATTGTGTATATGTACCACATCTGCTTTATCCATTCATCTACTGATGGACACTTAGGTTGCTTCCATTTCTTGGCTATTGTAAATAATGCTGCGATAGACATAGGGGTGCATATGTGTTTTTCAAACTGGGTTCCTGCATTCTTAGGCTAAATTCCTAGGAGTGGAGTTCCTGGATCAAATGGTATTTCTATTTTGAGTTTTTTGAGGAACCTCCATACTGCTTTCCACAATGGTTGAACTAGTTTACATTCCCACCAGCAGTGTAGGAGGGTTCCCCTTTCTCCACATCCTCACCAACATTTGCTGTTTGTCTTTTGGATGTTGGCCATCCTAACTGGTGTGAGGTGATATCTCATTGTGGTTTTAATTTGCATTTCTCTGATGACCAGCGATGTGAAGCATCTTTTCATGTGTCTGTTGGCCATCTGAATTACTTCTTTGGAGAACTGTTCAGCTCCTCTGCCCATTTTTTAATTGGATTATTTGCTTTTTGTTTGTTGAGGTGCGTGAGCTCTTTATTTAATTTAGATGTCAACCCCTTATTGGATATGTCATTTATGAATATATTCTCCCATACTGTATGATGTCTTTTTGTTCTGTTGATGGTATCCTTTGCCATACAGAAGATTTTCAGCTTGATATAGTCCCACTTGTTCATTTTTGCTTTCGTTTCCCTTGCTGGGGGAGATACATTCATGAAGAAGTTGCTCATGTTTATGTCCAAGAGATTTTTGCCTATGTTTCTTTCTAAAAGTTTTATAGTTTCATGACTTCCATTCAGGTCTTTGATCCATTTCAAGTTTACTTTTGTGTATGGGGTTAGACAATGATCCAGTTTCATTCTCTTACATGTAGCTGTCCAGTTTTGCCAACACCAGCTGCTGAAGAGGCTGTCATTTCCCCATTGTATATCTATGTCTCCTTTATTGTATATTAATTGACCATATATGTTTGGGTTAATATCTGGACTCTGTTCCATTGGTCTGTGGGTCTGTTCTTAAGCCAGTACCAAATTGTCTTGATTACTGTGGCTTTGTAGTAGAGCTTGAAGTTGGGAAGCATGATCCCCCCTGCTTTATTCTTCCTTCTCTGGATTGCTCTGGCTATTCGGAGTCTTTTGTGGCTCCATATGAATTTTAGAACTATTTGCTCTAGTTCATTGAAGAATGCTGTTGGTATTTTGATAGGGATTGCATTGAATCTGTAGATTGTTTTAGGCAGGATGGCCTTTTTGACAATATTAGTTCTTCTTATCCATGAGCACGAGATGTGTTTTCATTTATTGGTATCTTCTTTCATTTCTCTCATGAGTGTCTTATAGTTTTCAGAATATAGGTCTTTCACTTCCTTGATTAGGTTTACTCCTACGTATTTTATTCTTTGTGATGCAGTTGTAAATGGAATTATTTTCCTGATTTCTCTTTCTGCTAGTTCATTGTTAGTATATAGGAATGCAACAGATTTATGTGTGCTAATTTTGTATCCTGCAATGTTGCTGATTTCACATATTAGATCTAGTAGTTTTGGAGTCGATTCTTTAGGGTTTTTTATGTACAATATCATGTCGCAAACAGGGACAGTTTGACTTCTTCCTTATCATTCTGGATGCCTTTTATTTCTTTGTGTTGTCTGATTGCCGTAGCTAGGACCTCCAGAACTATGTTGAATAAAAGTGGGGAGAGTGGACATCCTTGTCTTGTTTCCGATGTTAAAGGAAATGCTTTCAGCTTCTTGCTGTTAAGTCTAATGTTGGCTGTGGGTTTATCATATATGGCCTTTATTATGTTGAGGTACTTGCCCTCTATACCCATTTTCTTGAGAGTTTTTATCATGAACGGATGTTAAATTTTGTCAAATGCTTTTTCTGCATCTATGGAGATGATTAGGTGGTTTTTGTTCTTCTTTTTGTTGATGTGGTGGATGATGTTGATGGACTTTTGGATGTTGTACCATCCTTGCATTGCTGGGATGAATCCCACTTGGTCATGGTGTGTGATCTTCTTGATGTATTTTTGAATTTGGTTTGCTAATATTTTGTTGAGTATTTTTACATCTTTGTTCATCAGGGATATTGGTCTATAATTTTCTTTTTTTGTGGGGTCTTTGCCTGGTTTTGGTAAAAGAGTGATGCTGGCTTCATAGAATGAGTTTGGAAGTATTCCTTCCTCTTCTATTTTTTGGAAAACTTTAAGGAGAATGGGTATTAGATCTTCACTAAATGTTTGATAAAATTCAGCAGTGAATCCATCTTTCCTGGGGGTTTTGTTCTTGGGTAGTGTTTTGATTGCCAATTCAATTTTGTTGCTGGTAATTAGTCTGTTTAGATTTTCTGTTTCTTCCTTGGTCAGTCTTGAAAGGTTGTATTTTTCCAGAAAGTTGTCCATTTCTTCTAGGTTTTCCAGCTTGTTAGCATATAGGTTTTTCATAGTATTCTCTAATAATTCTTTGTATTTCTGTGGTGTCCATCATGATTTTTCCTTTCTCATTTCTGATTCTGTTTGTGTGTAGATTCTCTTTTTCTCTTATTAAGTCTAGCTAGGACTTTATCTATTTTGTATATTTTCTCAAAGAACCAGCTCTTGGTTTCATTGATTTTTTCTTTTGTTTTATTCTTCTCAATTTTATTTATTTCTTCTCTAATCTTTATTATGTCCCTCCTTCTGCTGACTTGGGGCCCCATTTGTTCTTCTTTTTCCAGTTTCAATAATTGTGACTTTAGACTATTCATTTGGGATTATTCTTCCTTCTTTAAATAGTACTGGATTGCTATATACTTTTCTCTTAGAACTATCTTCACTGCGTCCCACAGAGTTGGGGCATTGTGCTGTTGTTGTCATTTGTCTCCATATATTGCTTGAGCTCTGTTTTTATTTGGTCATTGATCTATTGATTATTTAGGAACATGTTGTTAAGCCTGCATGTGTTTGTTAACCTTTTTGTTTTCTTTATACAATTTATTTCTAGTTTTATACCTTTGTTATCTGAGAAGCTTGTTGGTAGAATTTCAGTCTTTTTGAATTTATTGAGGCTCTTTTTGTGGCCTAGTATGTGGTCTATTCTGGAAAATGTTCCATGCACACTTGAGAAGAATGTGTATCCTGCTGCTTTTGGGTGTAGAGTTCTGTAGATGTCTGTTAGGTCCATATGTTCTAGTGTGTTGTTCAGTGCCTCTGTGTCCTTACTTATTTTCTGTCTGGTTGATCTGTCCTGGACTAAGTGGAGTGTTGAAGTCTTCTCAAATGAATGCATTGCATTCTATTTCCTCCTTTAATTCTGTTAGTATTTGTTTCACATATGTCAATGCCCTTGTGTTGGGTACATATATATTTATAATGTTTATATCCTCTTGTTGGACTGACCCCTTTATCATTATGTAATGCCCTTTTTTGTGTCTTGTTACTTTCTTTGTTTAGAAGTCTATTTTGTCTGATACTAGTACTGCAACACCTGCTTTTTTTCTCTCTACTGTTTGCATAAACTATCTTTTTCCATCCCTTCACTTTTAGTCTGTGTATGTCTTTGGGCTTGAGGTGAGTCTCTTGTAAGCAGCATATAGATGCTTTTTGTGCATTCTATTACTCTGTGTCTTTTGATTGGTGCAGTCAGTCCATTTACATTTATGGTAATTATTGAAAGATATGTACTTATTGCCATTGCAGGCTTTGGATTTGTGGTTACCAAAGGTTCAAGGGTAGCTTCTTTACTATCTAACCATCTAACTTTAACTCACTTATTATGCTACTATAAACACAGTCTGATGATTCTTTCTTTCTCTTCCTTCTTCTTCCTCCTCCACTCTTTATATGTTAGGTGTTTTATTCTGTACTCTTTTGTGTTTCCCTTGACTGCTTTTGTGGATAGCTGATTTTATTTTTTGCCTTTAGTTAGTATTTGGTTTGTCTGCTTTCTTTGCTGTGATATTATTTTCTCTGGTGACATCTATTTAGCCTTAGGAGTACTTCCATCTAGAGCAGTCCCTTTAGATGACTGTAGAGGTGGTTCATGGGAGGCAAACTCCCTCAACTTTTGCTTATCTGGAAATTGTTTAATCCCTCCTTCAAATTTAAATGATAATCATGCTGGATACAATATTCTTGATTCAAGGCCCTTTTGTTTCATTGCATTAAATATATCATGCCATTCTCCTCTGGCCTGTAAGGTTTCTGTTGAGAAGTCTGATGATAGCCTGATGGGTTTTCCTTTGTAGGTGATCTTTTTTCTCTCTCTGACTGCCTTTAATACCCTGTCCTGTGTTTGATCTTTGCTATTTTAAATATTGTATGTCTTGGTGTTGTCCTACTTGGGTCCCTTGTGATGGGAGATTTGTGGGCTTCCATGGTCTGAGACACTATTTCCTTCCACAGCTTGGGGAAGTTTTCAGCAATTTCTTCAAATACACTTTCTATCCCTTTTTCTCTCTCTTATTCTTCTGGTACTCCTATAATGTGAATATTGCTCCATTTGGATTGGTGACACATTTCTCCTAATATTCTTTCATTCCTAGAGATCCTTTTATCTCTCTCTGCCTCAGCTTCTCTGTATTCCTGTTCTCTGATTTCTATTCCATTAACAGTCTCTTGCACCTCATCCAGTCTTCTCTTAAGTCCTTCTATTGATTGTTTCATTTCTGTTATCTCCCTCTGGACTTGATCCCTTAGCTTTTGCATATTTCTCTGCAGCTCCATCAGCATGGTTATGACTTTTACTTTGAATTCTTTTTCAGGAAGATTGGTTATATCTATCTTGCCAGTCTCTATCTCTGCTGTTGTTTGAGTGGTTTTGGATTAGACCAGGTTTTTCTGCCTTTTCATGGCAATAGAAGTGATCTCCAGCAAGTGGCGCATGTGTCAGCTGGGAGAACAAAATCCCTTCCTGCTTGATGGTCACCTTGCCCTTCTCCACTGCCTGTGCCAGTTACCCTCACAACTGGGAGCAGTCCCTGGATTAATCTCCTGAGCTACTGTGGGTGGGGCATTCCTCAGGATAGCCTAGGGCACTGAGGGGGGTCGCAGACGCTCCAAGTGTGTTCTCCTACAAGAACAGCACTCTTTCGTGCCTTGTGGACCTTGCATAGCTTCCTATGCCTGTGCTGGGCAGCTGCACATGGCAGCAGCCTCTGGGTCTGTCCCAGTTAGCTGCAGTCTGGGAGGAGACTCTGTGTGGTTGCTGTGGGTGGGGCTGCTCCCCAGCTGCTTGGCAGCAGTGGTGGGTCAGCTGGTTTGCTCGCAGCTCCAGCAGGGAATGAATGGCAGGCTGCTTATCACCGTGAGGGGCTTCGGAGCTGCATTGCCACCCAGGGGGTTAGGGCACCTGAAGTTCCTTAAGATTCCCAGCCTGCTGGGCTGAGTGTGCCAGGATGATTTTGTCCACCTGTTAAACCCCTGTCCCTTTAAGACTTTTAAAGCACCAGCTTTTCTTTTGTCCCAGGGGAGCCAGCTGTGGGGACCCACTCACAGTCTCCATCTCGAATTTTACTTTTCTGTTTCTCTAATATCCAGTACACCATGCGATGTGTGTCTGTGTTCCCAGTGCAGATTACTAGGTCTGGTTATTTAGTAGTCCTGTGCTTCCACTCCCTCCCCACTCTGACTCCTTTCCTCCTGCCGGTGAGCTGGCGTGGGGAGAGGGCTCAGGTCCCTCCAGGTCATGGCTTTGTATCCTATCCTTTTCATGAGATGCTGAGTTCTCACAGATGTAGATGTAGCCTGGCTGTTGCACTGTATCTTCTGTTCTCTCTTTTAGGAATAGTTGTATTTGCTGTATTTTCAAAATATATATGGTTTTGGGAGGAGATTTCCACTGCCCTAATCACATTGCCATCTTGAGCACCTCCTGTCATTTTAATTATTATATGCCTTGGTGTTATCTTCCAAGGATCCCTTGTGTGGGGAGATCTGTGCACCTTCATGACCTGAGGGACTATTTTCTGCCCCAAATTGGGGAAGTTTTCAGCAATTACCTCCTCAAAGACACTTTCTATCCCTTTTTCTCTCTCTTCTTCTTCTGGTGCCCCTTTAATGTGAACATTGTTCCATTTGGATTGGTCACAGAGTTCTCTTATTATTCTTTTGTTCCTAGAGATCCTTTTTACTCTCTGTGCCTCAGCTTATTTGTATTCCTGTTCTCTAATTTCTGTTTCATTTACTATCTCCTCTACTTCCTCTAATCTGGTTTTAAATCCCTCCATTGCATGTTTCATTTTGGATGCTGTATTTTTCAAAGTTTCTGTCTCTTTTTTGAAGTCCTCCCTAAGGTCTTGTCTATTTTTCTGTAGCTCCCTGAGCATGTTTATCTTTATCAAGAAGATTCGTGATTTCACTTTCACCTGGCACTCTTTCTGGTGTTTGAGGGATTTTGGTTTGTACCAGGTTCTTTTGCTGTTTCATATTTCCAATGATTCCTATGGAATAATAACTTTGTGTAGGCAGCACCCTCTAGTGCCCATAGCTCTACTCTCTGGAGCTGCCCAGCACCTGGAGCAATGGTGTGGGTCACAGGCACACGGCGCAGTGTCTGCTGGGAGGAAAGAGCTCTATCTTGCTTCCCAGCAGCAGTTCCTGCCTCCACTGCTAGGTCCAGTGGGCCAAGCTCACAGGGGGAAGACTCTGCATTACACCACTGTAGTTGCCATAGGCAGGGCCACTCTCAGGCTGGCCTGGAGCAATGGCAGGGACAGCAGGTGTGCGGACCAGTGCCTGCCAGGACGAAGGAGCAGCAAGTTGCATATTGTAGAGGTCTGAGAGACTATTTCCTTCCCCAGCTTGGGGAAGTTTTCAGCAATTATTTCTTCAAAGACACTTTCTATCCCTTTATATCTCTCTTCTTCTTCAGCCAGGAGGATGGAGTGCCTGAAGTGCCTGGAAGTTCCCAACCTGCTGGGATGAGTGTGCCAGGACGATTTTGTTCACCTGTCCTTTAACCTGAGCAGCAAGGTCTGTGTAATCCTTGCCTCTTTCACACCCCTCTAGCTGCTGAGAAGTCTTTCTAAGTGCTCACATTTCTTTTGTCCTGGTGCAGCCGGTTGTGAGTACCTACTCTCCATGAGCTGCTGGATCTCAGTTTCTCTGAGTATTCCACCTGTTTTTGCTTTCAATCCCTCTAATCTCCAGAGTACCATGTAATATGGGTTCATGCTCCCAGAGCAGATCTCCAGGAGTGGGTGTTTAGCAGTCTGGGGCTTTTACTTCCTCCCCATTCTGTTTCTCTTCCTCATGCCTGTGAGCTGGCATAGGGGAGGGGCGGGTGGAGTTGCTGGCTTGAGTCCCACAGGATCACGGCTTTGCTACTTTACCTTTTTCTGTGAGGTCTTCTCTTTTCCCCAGATGTAGGCATTCTGTAGAAGTCTTCTTGTAGCTCTTTCAGAATTAGTTGTATTTGCTGCATTTTCTTGTTCTACGTGGTTTTGGGAAGAGGTTTCTGCCTCACTTCCATGCTGCCATCTTTTTCTCTTAAGGTCCAGAGAATCCAAGTCCCTTGTTTTTTAGGCTGAATTTTCTGGGTGTCCAGGGTCTTCTTATTTACTCTGAAACCTTGACCCTAGGTCCCTCCTGACTGCAACTTAACAGAGCCTTGAAGCTTATCTGCCTGTGTCCCACTAACACCTTTCTCAGAGGTACTCACAGTAAAAAAAAAAAAATTCCAGAACAAAATACCCCAAGACTTTGATGTTTCTCTGTAGTTTTATTGAAAAAGACAAACAGCATTTTGCAAAGAAATGTGAAAGCAAAATTTTTGTTTATTTTGTTTTGAGGAAATGGATAAATGTTATTGTAAATAATAAACTCTTTGGGAATGATGATGCAATGGAAGCTATAAGCAGAAATCTTGAGGCCCTTAGACCCCCCAAAATGCCAAGACAATGCTTTCAGCTGAGGAAAGAGTGCTCAGCTTCCTCCCCGGCTGCGGCTACGAAGAGAAAGCCCATTGCAGCAGCCTGTGATGCACAAGACAAGGCAGCCCAAAGTCCGTGCTACCCGTGGTCTCACTGGGCACAACCTGCTGTTTTTGTGCTGTGGGCAGCTGGGGTGGGCTTATATCCTGCACCGGACTGATCCACAAATAGCTTCTACAGCAGCACTACGGTGCTACGACCTAGAAGGTCCCGGCTTCACTCTGCTGATGAGCAGGCTAAGAACAAACGGTGTCGCTGGTGAGACCCATTCAACCGGGAAGAATGAGTGGTACTGCCACTGAGAAACTACCAGTCAGAGGAATGAACAGTGGTCCTCAGGAAAAAGGCCCACTGGGTGCCCACAGGCGCCCTGACCGAAAAATGGTGACCCAACACTGCTAGCGAAAAGTGCTACAGGAACGCGGACTCGGTGCACATAATGGTGCTCGGTCTGGAGAAGGCTGGAGGGAAAACTGGCGGAGCTCAAGGAGAAAGCCAATGCGCAAAGCACCCAAGGTCCTGCGAACCATGAGCGCTCTGCAGGGCTCCAGGAGCACTGCGTCAAGGAGGACTCTGGGCTCTCACCACTGCCAAAGTGCTGAAGCAAAACGAAGGCGCCGAGAATAGGGGCGATGATGTGGAGCTCCGCAAGCGCGACCACGGGATCAGAAGTCAACTGTAAACACTGACTTCTAGAAGGTGAAGAAACACAAAACTAATTCGGGCTTTTCTAGGCATTGCCAGAGGAAAGATATCATCTTCACGATTATACAGCGATTTTCTTTCTCCAGGGTAGTACATGTAAGTCCTGTGTTCCAAAATTTTCTAGAGCACTAAATGGCTTTCTCTGTTTAACCGTGAATTCTGTAGAAATGGTCCACCAAAGCAAACCTGGTGACTCCCTGCACTTGCCAGGCGAAAACAAAATGGTTCTCTGCGGTAAACACTGGGTTTTAGAAGGTGAGGGAACGGAAAACTAAATCGGACTTCTCTAGGCATTACTTGGGGGAAGATACCATCTTCAAGAATATTCAAGGAATTTTCTGCTTGTTGCAAACACAATCAAACCTAAGTAGGACTTTCGTAGACATTGTGCTACAAGGAGGGTATTGTTTTTCTCAAAGATTCAACTTCCCGTGTTAGTACCTCAGTGATGTTTTCAAGAATTTGCTAGAAGGAAAAAAATCACTTTGCCTGGTATACACACAATTCTACAGAAGTGATCAACAAAAACAAGCCTATGTTATGATTCTCAAAATGTGCTAGGAGAAATTATTTTCTCTGTTATGCACAGACTTCTAAGAAGTGAGCAAACAAAAACCAAGCTAAGTCATATTTTTTCAGACCCTGCTAGGAGGAAGATGTTGATTTCACTAATATACAAAGAAATGGCAGACACACTGATAGGGATACTTGATTTTCTATACTTGGGGCAAATGCCATGACCATGAAACTGAGTTTATTGGGTCTTTGATATGGCAGGCATGTGTACACCTGCACAGAACTAGAAATCTCAGGCTCCAGTAAATCCTGGCTTGTTATTCTATGAAATCACTTACGTGTGAATTGTCAGACTAAGAAATCTAGAACATAGGATTAATCCCTCAGTTGGTAGGATTTACTTGACTTCATAGGGCTAAAAAGTTGCAGGCAGGCTTCAATCAGTACTTGTCCTCCAGAATCGGACCTTGATTCTGCTGAGAATTCACGTTCACAGCCATATCCTGACTTGTGTGGCGTTTAGAAATCACAGACAATGTAACCAGTCACAAACTTGTCTAATCCCAAGACTCCTAGACAGAAAACACACGTACGTCTAAATCTAGGTATGCTAAGATTCAGGAGTCATACATGGTGCTGAAATGTGCAGATGGAAGAGTAGTGAGTAATCAGAAAAACTGTTGAATCCTGCAGCCCACCAATAAGAAATCATGACAATGTGGGGGGGACTTGATGATGGGGGGAGTCTAGTAAACATAATGTTGCTCATGTAATTGTAGATTAATGATACCAAAAAAAAGTAAAAAAATAAAAAGAAATCATGACAATGGTCAATCTTCGAAGTCCTTCAACAAAAACAATGGCACATTCCTGTTGACTGTGATTGGAAACCCTAAGTGTAAAATACAGTGAAATACTATCACCAAAAGACAAAGACAGAAATTAAAATAAAATGAAATCATGCTTTATTAAAATCTAAGGGATGTGAAACATTAAAATGATTTAGAAGAAAACATAATAAAAATAATATAAATGTCTAAAATATAAGGAAACTGATTGCAATAAGCCCCTGAAACCAAAATGAGACACTTCAAATTACTGATAAAATGGGACAATAAAATCTGAAGGCAAATCATAACACACTTTTATTTTGTAAGTGGAGAGGTTTCATAAATGAGAGGAAAGATACAAAAAAAAGCCCCCGTTGCACTTTCACGGCTCTTCAGACCTGAAGATCCAAGGGCAGAAGCCACAGCTCAGGGTGTACAAGGCGCGACCCATCCACTCCAAGCAACCTGCGACTACTCAGTGGCCCCACCAGGCGAGGACACGAGGTCTGCGGCGCTCCAAAGGGTGCGCGCTCTCTGAGGTCTCGGTGTCCAGCTGTCTGTCACAGGGACAGGGCAGCTTCCTCTCAAGGACGGAAGCTGCTGGAGCGTGAGTTCGTTGGGTTCCTTTGCAGCATCCATCTCTCCTGTAGGTCTGTGTCCCACTCCAGGAACCGGAGTGAGCAAGGCTGGTCTTGTTTCCATGGTGCTCTGAGCTCTGGGCAATGGTCCGTTTTCCAGGTAGACCCATCAGAGATGCCAACAAGAACTGGAAAGCAGTCCCAAGTGTGAATCAATCACCCAGGTGGCTCAAGGCGTCTTCCAGCCCCGGATGGAAAGGGAACCGGCACGGCCCAGAATCTTCTGAGTTCAGGGTGGGTTTCTGGCGCCAACTCTGAGGACTCCCAAGTCTCCTTCTCACGGCCCAGAAAATGTTGCTCCATCATGTGGGCCTCCCAACCTGGGGAACACAAATTCTGCATAATGAAGTAGGCAAAGACTTCCCCAGGGACACCTTCTAGGTAATTATGCTCTTCCAGGCTCGGGGGTGGAAACACCAGCAGCCGTCAGATTGCGTGGCAACCAATCCAGGAAATTGGTGGACGAAAAAAAAACAGCAATCTGTCGAAAACTTAGAAGCCGTTACAAAAACGAGAAAAAGAAAACAAACCGAAATGAAACGGGAAAATGTGCAACCTTACAGATACTAGCCCAGCAAATAAAACAGACCGGACTGTGGGCCTGGAGAGGGTAGCGAAAAGTCGTTAAGACCGAGTGGCAACCAATTTAGGAAAATCGGTGGATGAAAAGAAAAACGATAATACGTAGGAGCCATTACAGAAACGAGAAAGAGAAAACAAACCGAAATGACAAGGCAAAGTGCGCAAACCTTACAAAAAAAATAGCCCAACAAATAAAATAAACGTGGTGTTGTTTTGGTTTAGTTTGGTTTTGTGTGTTGAGGGGAGGGTGGCTTGGAGAGGCTAGCATGGCAGCGAAGTACTAAACGGACTGGATACAGATCCTGGGACCAGGAAACGGCAGGCCCAGGGGAACTGTCGGCGCTGGGACCGAGAGCGCGATGGCACAGAGAATCTAACGGTCCTGAGAAGGAGAAACTCCCCTCGGCGAGTTGCCAAAACTGTGAACCGCCAGCTTGGCGCTACTGGCCCCCAAGTGCAGGTGAGCTATCACCCGCTGCGCGAAAGCAGCAGCGCCGCCCAGCACTTGCCGGGCTGAGACCGAGCTCTGTTCCCCGGCTTGTGGGCGACGCAAGTCAGGGAGCTTGCAGCTTAGTGGTGACACTCAAGGAAATCAATCAGTGGAAAACTAAAGAATACAAGTTTAATCGATAATAAATAAAATACGAATTCCAATAAATTCCGAAATGTAAATAGATATCAAAACACATTGATCCCAACACAACATATAATGAAATCAAAACACATCAATCAAAGGAAAATACGCCGCAGGAAAATTTAAAGCTAAGAGAGCATATATATCCAAGAGAATTCACCCAATTAAAAATAAAAGTGTAAATATTCTAAACGGTGTAGTCCTCCTATTATTGGTGATTATTGAAGCTGATATTGATGTCAGCTTATTCCCTACTCCTTACGCCTAAACCGAGAAAGAACTAAGAAATAGCAGTCATGACTAAACCGGTATTCGTTACACGTAACAAAAGTTCTCCAGTCTACACCGAGTCTGTGGGACCCAAGGATGACAGCAAGACTTCAACTGCAAATATTGCATTGCTATGATTAAGAAACCTATTTCCACAGGGTTAGTAAACAAAAACATGACTTAGGTTGGAATTTCCTAGAACTCCCTATGAAAAGAAAATTTTTCAGCCAGTGGACGCTGACTCCTATTGGACTTAGTAATAAAAAGACACCGTGAAGTTGGAACTTCCTATTACAAAAGAGTAATTGGTACGACTAGGAAATCGCTTTAGCTAAGTGTAGACCGACTTATGAAGGACACAAGAAAATCATACTACCTGTCCCACAACCGAAACCTCCTACAAGGAAGAAACCGTTTTCATCAGTATACACCTATTTTACAGGACTTTGTACTAACAAATGATAGGCAGACCTCGGTTTTCCAACCCCTGACTTGTTATGATACTGAAATCGCCTTCGCCTATATAAACTGACTTCGACAGAGTAATAAACACAAAAACAGCTTAAATCTGAATTTGTGGGAGTTGCTAGATTGAAGAAATGGCTTTTGCCAATTTACACCAACTTCAATGGGACTTCCTAACAAAAAGTGCGAGGGTACTTCCTATGGCGAATCCAGGCAGCACTGCTATGATTTAAAAAATCTCTCGCCAGTACATATCGACTTCTGCAGGCGCAGAGCTCCTGGCCAAAGTGTTAAGTGGAGCGCCAGGAACTGCGACCTCGAAAAGGCTAGGACCAGGTCTTAGGACACAGACAGCGACCGCCCGGGCGACCCGGACACTGCGGGGCGCCGTCGGAACTGTGGGGGGCGCGGCTGTCACACGGGGAGGCCGGAAACCTGCGGCGGTCTCGGGGCGGTGCAGCCCGCAGGAACAGCTGGATGCGCCCAGCGAAGGCGCCGCTCACCAGACCCGAGGCTTTATTGAAATCCACGGGACTGCAACACGAACGTTCTGCAGAGCGAAAAACGGGGCGTTGCCCCGTCGCAACCAGAGCTGCAGCGACCGACAGAACGCCCTCCCGGCCCTACTAGAACCTGCCGGCAAGAACACCGGGCGGCGCACCTAGCGGCGGCGAGGCTGAGGAACGCACTCACGCCGGCCAGAGCTCGAAGCGGTGCTGGGTGCGGGAAACATTTGCCTCTGCAAAGGAGCGTTGCAGCCCCTTCCACCGGCTCGGACTCGGGCTCGGGGCTCCCAGCGAGGGTGCCAACCACACAGCGGCCGCTCGGACCAGCGGGGCGGCTGCGCGCTAGCCCCGCGGCTCCGGGGAGGAGTGTGCTGGCAAGCGAAGGGCGGTGGTGCGGCCAACAACAAACATCTCTTTCCGCGTGATCACCTGTGTTGCCTTCGAGTGACCGCTGGCTCTGACAACCCGCGGCAGTGCGGTGGGAAACGGTACCGGAAAGAGCGGCGCCGCCGCCGAGACACCCGCAGCTGTGGCCGCGGGTGGAAGCGCTTGCAGGCGCTCCTGCTCCCGCTGCCCGTTCCCAAATCAGTCTTACCCTGTTTAAGAAAACTTTGATTTCGTTTTTCGTGGCGTAGTCACGAAAATTAATTTCCCTCAGCGGAAACGGTTTCCCCCATTCTTTCCTCAATAGCTATCTAATTTTGCCCCTTACAAATACACAGGTAACCGCCTACTGGGATTTACCAAAACTCGGGAATTCCTGGCCACTTATTCCTCACACGCTTCCTAAACTCCAGGGTCTGAAACTAGCATTCTCCCAGCTACAGGCCCTGTCTGCCCACCAGCCTCTCATAACACAGCTACTCCTCGGACCCCCCAGCCTGTCCCCGCAATTCCTTCTGCCCCTTTCCCTAACCTCCAGGACCGACAGCCACATAAACATCTACCGGGGCTGGTCCCACCTCCTGGGGACAATCACCCCTGTACCTCTCTGGGTCTCCACTGGAACAATAAATATGCACAGGCCTTTTTGACTCTGTTAGACACTGGGGCCCAAGGCATAGTCATTCCAGGGAATCCCTCTCAGTTCCTGAAATTCAAGTTCATCTGCCCACAGGACATTGCTGATAAAACAATCAAAGTTGTGCAGAACCGTTTGGATGTGACTACTGGGACCTTTCACCTCAGATGACTTCCTCTAGTGGTGGCCCCCTGGCTCTTTCTTTCCATATGATAATCATGCATTCATTAACATGCTGCCATGCCTCATGGAATAAGCCCACGCTCCTGGCCTTCCTGGTGGGACTTGCCAAATGGACGCTAGTGATCTGACTCCTCTGGTTAAGATGAAAAACGTCCCCAATATGGACTTAAACAGGGCACTAAAGGCCTATGCTCTCTCACTAAAGATATGCTGAAGATGAGTCATTAGGGAGCCCACAATGTCCCCTTTCAATACCCCATTTGGTCTGTCTTTAAGCCAGCCACCTCACCAAGGGCTATGGAAACCTCCATGCTCCTGCTTCCCCCATTAAGGCTCCAATTCTTAATACTATAGAACAGATTGAGGATGTACACAGGGCCCAAGGAGTATCCTTCAAGGTCACTGACCCCCATAACATGTTCTATTTTATTCCCTTCATGTAAGAACTGTGGGCCCTATTTACTTACTGCTTTTGAGGGGCTCAGTATCCACTGACTTGGCTCCCAGTGAGATTTTTAAAGAGGCTGGCAATTACATGTAACTTCTGCCACCAGGGTTTAATTACCTTACAACTGGATAGGAGCTATTTTGGCATTACAGTGAGGACATTATGCTGAGGGTTCCTCTGAGGAAGCAGTATGGGCAGATTTGCACAGGCCATCTACACCAACATGGCTGACAATCACTCTCACAAGGCCCAGACTCATCTGTCAAGTATCTGGGCATCATGTGATCCTCTAAGGACCAACAAATTCCCTCAGGAGAGTAAATTACTCACCATGAAACCACCCACTACACTCAGACAAGGCAAAGCACATGCTAGCTCTTCTCATCTTCTGAAGGCAACACATCCGTTGTTTCTCACTAAATTTTGTCCTGTACATCCAGTCACACATAAGTCAGCTACCTTCCACTGGGGAGAAGACCAACAGTGCACTTTAGAAACTGCCTAGCAGCCAGTCCAGCAAGCCTTACTTTTATTCCCCCACTACCTCTACATTCCCAATCAGATCCTTAGTCACAACTGCCTATTCCTCCTGGAGTCTTTGGACCAAACATGGGTCTCCCTGGCATCTTCTGGGGTTTTGGACTAAGCACTTGCCCCCAACAGCAGCCCAGTATACTCCCCATGAAGTACCCACTTTTGGCATCTTATTTGGGCCCTTTTAGAAGCAGCCATCTCAGCCCCCGACCTGGTACTATTCTGTTCACAAGTTCCTGTAATGTCCTTGGTTAGAGATGCCTCCCAGCGGAAGCTCTCCAGGCCACTGGATGCCTCCTTGGTAAAGTGGAAATAGCACCTTCAGGAGAGAGCTAAACTTGACGTCAGAGGCCTTTCCAAATCATAGGAGGATGTGACTTCCCACAAGCTCAGCTCCTTGCCCAGGACCCTTGGAGAAATGACTGCAGTGCATTGCCTAAGGAAAATATAACAGACCGACGCACTGGGTATGCAGGACAATGAGTATCCTCTGAAGCCTGCCCCACCACCACTCCTGGCTTCTAGACCTATAGCTAGGCTCTAGTCCCAGCAGGTCCCTCAAGAGTAAGGTACAAAGTGTGACCCATGAGGAGGGACACTACACTCCGAAAGAACTACTTGATTTTCTAACTTACATAGACAAAGATCTGGAAATGGATAGTAAGGGTGTGGGATAATGGTGGAAGGAACATAACACAAAGTTGAATCGGGCTGAGTCTATTGATATGGACTCACTAAACAGGAATTCTGTATTTAATGTTGCACGTCAAGGAGTTAGAAAGGGCTCCCATTGTTTAATTGGCTGAAATGTGGACCAAAAAGGGGCCTATGGCAAGGGAATTCGAAAGGCTGGGCCTGCGTTGTTTTGATGTGGAGGAAAGGATTCAAAGGCTTAGGGAGAGTGCGGTCATAATGTGTGTTTATCATCTGAGACCTACTCACCCATGATGTGGAGGAAAGGATATGAGGCTTAGGGAGAGTGCGGTCATAATGTGTGTTTGTCATCTGAAACATACTCACTCACCAGTAATGTGAGAAGCTCTCAGGTAGCTAGTTAGTGGTCACCTCTCCTGCTGCACTGAGCTTTTTCTTCCAGCCTGCACTCACAGCCTCATTGGGACTTCTCTATGATCACTGACAGAGGAAGACAAGACTCTGACCTCATTTACAGATGGATCCCCACACCGAAGTGGACAGCCACAGCACTACCACCCCTCTCTGGGTCATCCCTGAATGACCTTACTGAAGGGAAATCCCCAGAGGGCAGAGCTTCCAGCAGTCCACCTGCCTGTTCACTTTGCTTGGAAGGAGACCTGGCCAGACATACTTATATACCCATTCCTGTGCTGCGGCCAGTGGTTTGGCCGGTTGGTCAGGGACCTGGAAGGAAAATGATTGGAAAATCCAGGACAAGCATATCTGGTAAAGATATATGTGGCTAGATCTCTCTGAATCTATCAACCAAAAATGTGAAGATATTTGGGTCTCATGTAGTGTTCACCAAAGGGTGAGCTCAGCAGAAGAGGATGTTAGCAATCAAGTGGATAGGATGACCTGTTCTGTCAGTGTCTTCCCCAGCCATCCCTGTCATTGCCCATGAACAAAGTGGCCGCGGTGGCAGAGATGGAGGTCATGCCTGCACTCCACCTGCTAAGGCTGACCTGGCTGAGTCCACTGCTCAGAGTGGGTTTTTCACTGACAAAAGTCAGTATGGGTGTATATGGGGGGCTGAGGAAGGGCAGTGAGAGAAAGAGAGCACAATTGTCCGTGCATCATGAGGAAATGTAGGTGTATGAGAAACTCTGGGCCACTGGAGGCCTCAGCTTGTAGGTAAGTTTGGAGCTGGGGGCATGAAGTGGAGCCGAGGCACAGCAACGTGCGTACGCGCAAGGTCCCTGCGACGGAATCCAGGCGAAGGACCAGCGCCCCGGTGAAGCGGCGTTTCCCGCGCTGACCCGAGTCCTCCGGGCTGCTAGCTGCCCGCGGGCCGGATCTCCTGCAGGCCCAGCGAGCGTAACAAGTTTGACAGCCGCCACCTTCGATCCCTGTGGGCATCCGTATGCTCGGTAGACCCCACCGCCCGTCCCGCGCGCAGCAAACTAGACAGCGAGGGTCCCCGCCCGCACCGGCCACTACCGCCATGTGCCTCGTCCTTCCGCAGCAGCCACCAAGGACACGCGGGGAAAAGAAGGCTTTCAGCATTTTCATATACATTTTTAATAGAGCTAGGATTTCCCAGTGTCTAGGAAGGCGAACCTTTTTACATAATTGTTAATGCACGGAGCGCGGTTGCTGTAACTGGTTGAGAGAGTCACGCGGGAACCGCTCTCAGCGGAAGCTGCGGGTCTCGGGGCGGGCGGCGGCCGCAGACCCGCGGAGCCCAGGCTGCAGTGTGGGGGACCCACTCCCCTTCCAGCAACCTTCAGCGGAGGAGGGGGTCCTCGGGACTGCAGGCAGATGACGCCCAGAAGAATCTTCGCGCTCCATCTGTCGGTCACCGGATCACGCCTGCCCGGGAGAGAAGTTTGCGGGGACCCGCAGCGGCCAGGCTGGTTGGCTGCGACCTCCCCTTGTGGGCGCGCCCCTGGCTCCTCATGGGTCCTGGGTAGTGGGGCGCCTCCGACGGGGTCAGGGCTGGAGGCTCTGCGCTCCGCCTCGAGGTGCTTCGCTTTTGGTTCCATGCAGCCGGCAGCCTGCGCGCAAAAGCCCGCAGGGGCTAGAAAGTAGCTTCCGGTTGAAGTCGCGGTCGACCCAAGAGGGGTGGCCGAGCCGCGGATAGAAAAGCAATGGCCAGGGCCTAGAGTTCGCTGAGCTCGAGGCTGGCGGCTTCTCGGGCTCCGGCGACTCCACGGCGGAATCCCAGGCGTGGCGCACACAGCGCAGGCAGCCAGGCTCCATCGTTTCAGCCACTGAAGGGTAGAAACGTTTCCAGGGACCCCTTCCTCGCGAATTTATACTCGACTGGGCTCTTAGACGTCCGATCAGAGGATATTACCTAAGTGGTGACGTCTTCTCAAATGCAAATTGCTTCAGAAATCCGGACCTGAGGAGATTAAGGAAGAATTCAATCCTCTTGGATGGATTTATCCGTTGATTTGGTTTTGTTGATTGATAGGATTAAAGTTTTGTTTGTTTTTTAAAGAAACTACAGGCAGAGGGGATTGGTCAAAACTAGCTATTTGGAAAGTTACTCTTTTATTAAAAGCATTCTACATGCCTGATACTTTTAGCTAACTTGATCTATATCGATTCTCCTGGCCCTTTTGCTTGGAACACACCATCATTTCACCCAGATGACTGGAGTGCAAAGCGTCCCTCTTTGCATGAAACCACACTGCTGGTTAGTGACAGAGTTAAAATAGCTTCAGAATTTCAGCCATGTATTGTAGGGAGGCCTAAAGGTCTACGGATCCAGACCCAGACTTTCCGGGTTCCAGTTGAGTCCATCATTTCTATACATGTGACCCTCAGCTAGTTACCAAGCCTTTCTTGCCCTGCTGTTTTTATCTGTGGATTGGAGATAAAACTAAGATTTTACAGGATAGCTTTTATTATTAATTGGATAACAAAAGCTAATTAATTAGACATCCCTGTCAGAAAATAATTTGCTGAATTGCAATTATTATTTTCATTGCCATTACTAGTGACAGGACCATGAATGTAAACACAAAGACAATAAATAAAATATTGTCTTTTTGGTGTGTTTACTCTTGGTGGACTGCCTTTTCCTTCTTATATCAGATCTTTAGGAAACTTCATTCTATTACATCCTTCCTGAAATGTTTAGACATTCTGTGGGTAAACGTGTCAGTGCATCCAAACCTAGATTTCCTTGGTCAGACATCAATTGTCAACATAACAAAGGTTAAGAATCATGTTTTGATCACCTGCCACGAGCAAGGTGCTGGGATGGGTGCTGCACATGCCCTGCTGGGGAACTGGCTCCTGCTTTTTGCAGAGTTCACATCGCAGGGAATGAGCAAAGTCTCAGTCAAGAGACCACAAGGACACAGCCAGATCTTATTCCCTATGGAGGTTAATTTGATGCCAAAAAAGAAAACTTCTAATGTTTGAGATGACTCCCTCCAAAGTCAGTCTTTCTTCATAAGCTAAGGGAAAAAGACAATGACAGAGGTGAAAAGAGACTTAAAGAAACAAAGAGAGAGAGAGGGGAGTTGGGAGAGAGAGAGAGAGAGAGACAGAGAGGAAGAAAGGAATAATTAAAGGGGATGAAAGGATGGACAACACAAGAGGCAGATAGCTGGAAGCTCTGGTCAGTAACAGTAAGTTGAAGGGGTTCGTTGGAGCAAGATGGATTCTTTGCAGGTGACTTGGAGCAGGATAAAGATACACAGGACAGAAAGCTCTGCTGAGCCGGATATAAGAGTGGGACAGATATGGGCTCAACAGTCATGTTCACTTTGAACTCTCAGCATGGAGTTCACTGGCTCTGGTGCTTGAACTAGTTTGAATCCACTTCCCAGAGGATCATTGGAACCCCACTGACAGCTGCTTTCCATCGGAGAGATTGGGGGCAACTAGCTTGTGTTGTAGCTGCATCAGAAAGGAGCCACTACGGTTGAGAACCAGCAACATGGTCAGACTGCAGATGGTCAGTGTCTGTCTCCAGCAAAGTGGGAATTACCTGCATTCAGATAAGGTCTCTATTCTGTACAGGTAAGATGTCTTAAAATCTCTTCTAATGTTTAGGAGTTCCCCATCTTTTTCCCTTTTATTCTGTGAAGAAAAAGGTATATCAATCATAATGTCACACCTATTTTTTAAAGTTTCATTCATAAGCAAAAAAAAAAATTTCTGAGCATCAAGAATAGGAAAGTCCATGGACCCTGTGTGCCACCTGGGAGTGATTTGGGATTGTACAGATATGCCATAATTAATTTTTCTTCCAATCCTTTCCTGGAAAGCACGTTTTTTTAACTACCATTTCTTGCTTGTAAGAAGTGGAATTTTGGGGTCGAAAGTGTTCACATAGTATGGTTAATACGTATTAGCATATTGCCTTTCCAAAGATCCTTTCAAATTCATTTCCAAAATGGGAGTTAGGGAGTTAACTACTTTCTGTATGTTTACCAACACTGGATTTAAAGAAAGTTTAATATATGCCGCAGGAGTTGAAGGTAGCTCAATGTTTTGATTTGCATTTCTTTGATTTCAGTGAGCTCTGACGGGTGTCCCAGCACCCGTTCCAGCCCCAAGCACACCTATACCGCGTCAAATCCTGACCCCGCCCACCCGCAGTCACTTTTCACAGGCGCAGAATAAAGAAAAAGGCTTTATTGTGTACAATTCGAATAAGATAAGAATCGTGACAATTCTCAGTAGATCTAGAAAATAAATTCTTTAAGGTATTATTGGTTACACAGGGACTTTTTTCATTGAACGACCAGTATGTAATTCGGAAAAGGAAGAGCAAAAAAGAACGCTCCCCGCCATAAAGACCTCTAGGCTCATGCGGGTTAGGGCCTGGCCGGGGAGAAGTCCGCACACACTGAGGGCCCCCACTGGGGTGTCTCAGGCGCCTCCCGGGCCTTCGCATGAAGGGGTGTTGTGGGCCGGGCGTAAGGCTGGCGTTCTTTTCCTTTCCGGGTTCCACCCATTTTAAGCCTTGATTTTCAGCAGCTTCCGGAGGCGGTCTGGTCTTCCCCAGGCGATGTCGCCGCGGGTCTGCCCACCTCCGCTGGCGCTGGCGTCTCCCGGCTGGTTCAGGCTCCATTCGGTGACCCTGCCCGTCGCATCCGCCTCTTCTGGAGGTGACTGTGGCCCCATTGCGGTGTCAGCCTTTGGCTCTTGGACACTTGGCTCTCGACAGCGTTTTGGGCCCCTTTCAACTCCGGAGCCTCCTCCGTGCGGGGAGCAGGCTTGGCGCAGCCTCCCGCAGGCGCCGTAGTTCCCGTCCGGGTAGAGCTGGGGGCCTTGGCAGGAGCGGCGGCTCAACGCAGGGAAGTTATCCATGGCCCAGGCCCAGGCCTGCTCTTGGTTCAGACCTGGTGGCAGGTAGGGCTCTGGACATGCCCACCTCCCGGACAGCTCTTCCAAGGTTGATAGGCAGTGTTCCATAGCTTCAGCCTCCAGACCAGGCTGAGACCCGAAGCCAGTCCAGGAAAACGGGCGTATGATTCTGCTACTGACCGTGCCTTTTCATAGTAATCCGTCTTGTATGTGACGTCAGAACTCAAAGTCCAAACACGTGCGATGGACACTATTTGCCTTGCAAATTGCTTCAGAGTCCTGATGGGATTAAGGAGAAAATTGCATCATTCTGGAAGGCACTATTGTAAGTCTGAGGGATTTCCGTGATTGGATTAAAGTAGGGGGAAGGGAGGGGAAAGACGTTGCCTGGGAGAGAGAGGTCGGGTTCCTGGCCGGTTCCTTTCACTGCCGAAAGCCTCTGTCAGACCTACACCTAGACAAATTACACTTCTCATGTCCGTTTTTTTTTAGCATATCAGAGAGTATTGCCTGGTTTTAGCCTTGACAACCAGCGAAGGTAGATCCTTGCAAGATCACAAAGCTGGTTCATGCTGGAGCTGGATTAAGATTCCAGGCCCTTATGCACACGTTAACAGGTAGAGAAATGAACAAAGGAATAATTAGGTAGAGGTGGGAAAAGGAGAGTACCATACCTTATTTTAAATTTTTGTTTACACTAGATTATCTGAAGGAAAGGGCGACTTCAAATATTCTGTTTTTCATACCTAAAAGGTAAAACTTGTCACATGTTTTAGCGTTTTTTTTTTTTTGCAGAACCCCTTTCCTGTTTTAAGCAATAATATGCATTCTATTATTTGTGATTCCCCTTTCTCTGCGCTATTTCTATTGCAATTCTTCCCATTAGAAATAATTGTATTTTGTATGTGTGTTTTTGTATCAGTCTATTAATAAGTGACATTCTTTTGTGTGCGTATATTTTCAATTCATGTAAGGTTATCAAGCTCTGTATCTAATTTAGTTCTTTATTTTCCATTCATTTGTAAGTTTCGAAGATGTTATGTATACCTTTCATCTGTTGCTTCTACTGTTGGCATATTAACCTCTGATGAGCCCCTGGCACATTTGACCTATCTGCTGTCCCACAGTGGACACTCAGATTGCCAGTGACCGCCTTCACCATATATAATAGTCCCCTTGTGAGATCATTTCTCTAGGATATATACCCATGAGTAGGATTATGCCATAAAAAATGTATAATTCTAAATTTATAGATAATGCCAGATTGTTCTTCGAGGTGCATGCAATGTTTACCCTTCAGCAATAAAGCATGAAGATTACTCAGTACACACATTCCCTGCAAGCACGCAGAATGACCCAATATTCCAACATCAGACAGGGACTTGGTGATGCTGAGAGGAGGGGCTGTGGTGGTAGCTGCTGACTCAGTGTTTTCTGATCTCTGACAGGGTCTCTCTTCGGGAGCCCCTTTGCTGTGTGCCTCTGAGAATCATTCCTGAAGTGTAGGCAAAAGTTTATGTCTTCATTATTCCATCAAATTGTAAGTGGTTTTTATCCCCTATTATTTTGTCCTTAGTCTAGTAGAAGGAAGTACATTTCTGCTTTAAACAAAAACAGAAAGAAATACAAAAGGAACATCACATTCAACATATATTTACTTATTACAATCTTCATTTAACAATCTTAGAAGAACGAAACTAGATTTTCCCAATGACACATAAATATTTAAAGTTTTTCTGTTTTCAGGATATTTTGAGAAGGTTTGTTTTATATGACCATGATTTTTAGATGAGACCATAAAGCTGAGAGAAGAAAACTTTCGCTCAATATTTCATCTTGAAATTTTAGGTCTTTCCTTTCTTACAAGTCCTTCCTTCAAATATTAAATAAAGCATTTTAATAAAGACTTTGAATCTCTTCTGTACATATTGATTTCCTTTACACGGGGATCCTGGGACTGGAGTGTGGAGCTCTGGTCCCTGCACACTGAAGTAGTGCAGGATCCGGGCGTCTGGAGTCTGATGTAGTTAGGGGCTGGGACTGGTGGAGGGTTGAGAGGGCCCTGAAACTAAACATTGAAATGGAGTGCCTTGCTAAACCAAGCATAAATTTATCCAAGAGAAAGACTTCATGCTTCACCTGATTCCTACCTCAAGCCTCCTGACACTCCCAGATTTGCCCAGATTTAAAGGCTGACTTTCCTTGAGACCAAGATACAGAGTTCCTTTGCCATTAGCTTCTGAAAACACTGCACTATGCCCACTGTCCACCTTTGCGAGAAAGATATTCTCTAAGTTCATACTGGTATGCCCTAATGGTATGAGAGGTCTCTCCTTATCATTCTCCAGCCCAGTTATTCGAAACAAATCATTCAACAGCAGGACACATGCAGTACAGTTCAGAGCAGCAGGAAGATGTCAGTGCACCGATGTTATGGGATGTCACGTTCAAGAGGAAGTTCTTAAATACCACTACTGTGTCTTGCTGGCATTCCCTCTCTGGCTCTTTTCTCATGCTTGCTCTGATGAAGTAGGATACCTTGTGGCTAGCTGCCTTTGCAGAATTTGCCAAGGATCTCAGTGTAGCCCCCAGCCAACATCAGCAAGTAATTTAAACTTAATCCCAAACAATTTAATTATACAGTTTTGTTGAAAGCAAAATACCACTCATGTTTCATACATTTCTTTCTAAAAAGTTTATAGCATGAAGTTCAAACTCCTAAAAATAAAAAACACAGAAATTCAAACAATGGTATGTATCTTTCACCTACCAAATTCAAAACATATTGTACATTGGAATTAGCAGGGAACTTCGCATTGTAGGTTAATACACATTTCATATACTGTCAGCAGGACAGTAATACAGAGAAATAAAAACAATTAAATTTACAAAACACGTATTTTTGAAAAACAAACTTTAATGGCAGATTGTTACATATAACACATACAAACAAGCACACACCTGTCCCCACACACAATGTGCCCACAAGTGCAGCACGCTTATAGTCAAAATTAAAACTGGGAAAAGTGTGACAATAGGAAATTTGAAATAAATTAGTTTAAACCCTAAGAGGAATGTATCCAGTGGGTAAATGAAAGTAAGATTTCATTCTGGAGCTACAAGATGTACAACGAAATAAGCTAGCTACATAAGGGTCTGCATACTATTTTACTGTGACATACTTTTATATAGTTGGAAAGTCAATAAGTCCACAATAGCTTCAGAAACACTAGAGGCCAGATATTTTTTAGAACTCATCTAGTTACAGGGATTCTAAAGCGGTGGTACACGCTAAGTCTGACGCAGTGATTAGCACCTTGCTGGCTTGGCATTGGTCTCAAGGGAGAGCCCCTTCCCACCCGCAGCACGGGGTGGATACTCCAATTCAAGTCCCTTTGGTGTTGACAGGTAAGGCACCGTAGAAAAGTCACCCACACTGAGTAAGGATTGTAAGCGAGCATGCCCACTTCGGCATCCAAGAGCGATCTAGGTGTATCCTCTCACCGCAGGGCGGCTGGTGTTCCAGGCCACAGGTCCAGGTCAAGACTGTCTCCACCTTTCATCCCGGCGATCTCGCAGCTCAGTTCGGGCGGTCGCTGGCAGGCGCCGGGCAAAGGGGTTCTGGTGAGTCGTCGGGGGAGGCACTTGCTGGGAGGCAGAACGTCTGGGCCTGAGGAGCCCTGAACTTGTGGGTGAGTTTGGAGAGGGTCTGGGGGATGCAACGGAGGCGGAGGGAGAGGAACGCTCGGATGCGGCAGGGCGGGGCTGTGCGGACTCGGAGCCCAGAAGAGCCAAGGCCTCGAAGCAGGGGCGTTTCCCGGCTAATGGAGATCTCCCGGCTGCTGAGTGCCTGGCTGCTGCTGTGCTTGGAGGCCCTGCGATTGCTGCAAGTCGGACGAAAAGCCACGCTCGGCCCCTGGCCACCCCGGCCACCCATCCCAGCCCTCGTGTGCACTGGAGAACCAGACGCCTGGCGCGCGTCCGGCAAAGTTTGGGGATCGAGGGAACCTGCGCCGGCCACAGCGCCCCTGTGCCTCGTTCTTCCCCAACAGACACACACAACACGCGGGAGAAATGAACGACTATGGCATTATTTTTCGTCACCTTGAATGTGTAGCGAAAGGTAAATGATCTAAAGACTGACGACAAAGCTGCTTCCGTGGTTACTGAGCACAGCTGAGGCGTTACTGTAACATCCTCCGCGGACGACCCAGCTGTGAGGGGTCTCCGCGGACATCTCAGGGCTCCTTGGTGGCCAGGCTCGTCCTGGGCCACAGCGGGCGGGACCCACTGCTTCGGGACGTGCCGTGGCGGCTTCCGGGGCCAGGAGAGGGCGACACTCCGTAGGGTCCCACTTGTGGGTCCCGGAGGGAGACGACCAGCCGAGCAAGGAAAGCTGCGTGCGGGGGGACCGCCTGATAGCCTGCGGGCGCCTCTCTTCCCTAGTAGGGGGCGGGCAGGAGGCTCTGCGCCAGGCCAAGAGGTGCCCTGGCCTCCAGCGAGGTGTGGGTTTCTGCAGGAGTCCCAGAGCAGAAGCCCGTCGGAACCAGAAAGCATTTAGCAGGTGAAGTCTTGGCCATCCCAAGCGAGCTCATTCGGGTGGAGAGACCAAGGCGGTGGCCAGGGCACAGCACGGCTGAGCTAAGCGCTGGCGGCGTCCAGGGCCCTCGGGCCTGCCTGGTCTGCGGAATCCCCGGCTCCCGCCCCCAGCCACGGAGGGGCTGCCCCATCTCGTCAGCCTCACACAAGGAGACAGAGTAGCTGGGCTGGGAAGACTCCAGCCTGCGGGTTTTTATGCTCTTGGTCTCTTGGTGGTCCTAACCAGATAGGAGGAAGTTAGGTGGTGACATTAATCCAAAGAGATCATTGCATCAGAAGACCTGATGACATTAATACAAAACCCAAACATCTTGGATGAAAATATCCAGTGCCAAACTCTCTTCATGATAGGTTGGATTAAGGTTGAAAATAAAAAATACTCATGCACTTGAGAAAAGAAAATTGTTTGGTGGACACTGGGTTGTAGAAAGCCCCAAATCATACTGCTAGTGTTAGAACCGAGACTGAAACCCAGGTCTCCAAGCAGAGGAATGCTTGGGGGTTGGGTGTAGGGTCCCAGAGGATGATCTGTGATGTGAAGGAGGAGAAAGGGGGTGATCCAGTTCTTAAGTGGGGCTATCACTTTCCAGTGCTGTTTTCTCCTGATGAATTGCTCAGTTCAAAGGACTTCCAACTGTGTTTGGACCAGTGTCACTGCAAGACACTCCAACAGATTCTTGGAGGAAGGGGAATTCCACTTCTTTGGAGATGAGCAGATTGTCTCATCTCTCTAGGCCTCCGTTTGTCATCTCTGAAGTGGAAGGCAAACTAACTGTCATCACAAGGCAGCTTTCATGAATGCATCCAATAATAAAAATTTATACTGGAGACCATTGGGCAGAAATTATTATGATTATCATTATCAATATTGTCTTGGATAGAAATATAATCTTGAGAATTAGTATTAAATACTACCTTTTGGGGACTTCTTTTCTTTCTCTAAATGAATTTTTTTTTCTTAGCATATCATATCCATGGTATTACAACACTCTTCATCTATGTCAGACACCCTATCGACAAAAGCATTAGAGAATACATTACAGATTTCCTCCACTAGATATTTATCTTACTATGATAAAGTCTGGTCATCCCCAATACTTAGGAAGCAGATTTTGATATCCTTCCATGTTCCAGGTGCTGTAATGGCAGTCACACACACAAAGATCAAGAGCTGGCTTTCAGACCTTACATCCTAGTGAGAGAGCAAAAACACAGTCAAGAGACCATTCAGAATGCAGCAGCACTATGAGCATTGGCATTGCAGAGTTGATGACAGAAAGAAATGTTCTAATGTAATGCCTCCCTTCAAAACCAGATTTTTATTGTTTGCTTAAATGCAGTGAGGAAACAAGGCTACAGTAGAAATAATAAATGAGAAATAACAAAACAAAATAAATAAACAATAGACTAGACAGTAGAGATGGCAGAAGACTGAAAGCTCTAGCTAATTGGAAGTTTTACTAGAGCAATTTAGGATGGGCACAGCCAAGTTGGGGATTGGGACACAGATACTCAGAAAAGAAGAGTTCTGCCTGGGTAGTTAAAAGGGTAAAGCCAATTCAGAATTATTGGAACCCAGTCACAGCTGAAATCCAAGGAAAAGGGGAGGCACAGTGAGCCTGTGTTGTAGATGCATGAGAAAGAAGGCACCATACTGAGAACCAGCAGGGGGCTCCATCTGCAGATGCTCAGCATCAATTACCAACAAGGTGTAACTGCAAAATATATAACAATAGTGAGGCAGGTATTAGTGGAATGCAGGCAGACAGAGCTCAAGGCTCCAGTAAGGTTCAATCAGGAAGGAACTAGGGTCAAGGCTTCACAGTAAACAAAAGCCATCTGGAAAATTCAGCACGAGAAACCAGGGAGTCTTCCAATCCCAGCCCGACCCTAGCAACAAGCCCCAGCCAACTGTGTGAACTTCCTCATTTTTGTGCTTATAAACCCCTAGACACTGAACTCCTAACAGCATCTTTTCTTGGGGCCCCTCCCAGTTAGTGGGAGTCCTTTTCTTTCACTCCTTATTCAACTTTGCTGGTTGCTCTGTACTCCTGTCTGTCAGCTTCATTCTTCATCACCCTCGAGACTCAATCCTGCGACTGAGAAGAATGGTAACAATAGCAAGACAGGAACAAATAGGTATATGGGCTCTCATACTTGGGTGTAAATGTTGAACAAATCTCCCTTCGGATTATCTAAGACTCAAGTTCAGAGAGAATCCTGATGCATGGCAACCAATAGCATGTTCATGTTAAATATTTACTGAATCTGACATTGGGAGCTCAACAAATGTTTAAATATATTTGCATACTAATTAATAAACATGTATACATCTATTTTATACACACAAATATAACTTTTGTACCATCAAATTTGATTGACTCATATTCATATATCTTGAACACCTTTTGGTATCATTCTATTATGGAAAAAATCATTCTACCCTTAGAGAAAAATGATTGACTAAGCCCTAATGCATCCTTTAACAATTCTTAACATTTGGCAATCTTGTTTCATCTGTCTCTCACAAATTTTTCTTTTTGCCAGAATATTTTAAAGCAAATGACAGACATTGTGTCATTCAACCTGTCAATAGTACAGCACCCATTTATAACAGGTCAGGTCTTATTTTTTATTTATTTATTTTGGTATCATTAATCTACAATTACATGAAGAACATTATGTTTACTAGTCTCCCCCCTTCACCAAGTCCCACCCACAAACCCCATTACACTCAGGCCTTATTTTTAATATCATAATGCCATTATTACAGCTTATAGTTTTAACAAAAATATTAACATTATATAATAATCAGTATTTTCAAGCTGTCTCTAGTCTTAAAAATATTTTCAGTTGATTACTTCAAAGCAGGATTCAAAGAAGAGCCACATATTGCAATTAGTTAATTTGCCTCATAAAAATTTTTTGATTGTAGTAGTTTACCATTCCCCTTTTTTCTTGCCTTTTATTATTGAAAAATGCAGGTTATGTATCCTGTAGAATTTTCTACTTTCTGGATTTGACTTACTGCTTCCTGTGTGTTGTTTGTTAGTTCTTTTATTGCTCATAGATCTTGTGAACCTTAAATCTTAATGTTTGTTAAACTTAGTTTGAATTTTATAATAAGGCAAAAATGCTTCATAAGTGATTTTGTGTCTCCCTTTTAAGAAGTACATAATATCTGATAGTGAATTAAGAATTATGACTGGATTTAGGAGTGAGGTAGTCTTGATCCCTCTGTTACAAATGTTTCCATTAACGTGTTAATTAACAGTTTTAGTATCTTTTAATGATCATTATCTAGATCCATTGTATCATTGGGGGTTTGTAAAGTGATGATTACTTCATCCTGTCACTCATTTTCATTTATTATTGGATTTTACTACAAAGATGTACTTTCTTTCACTAATTGTCTTCTTAAACTACAATGCAATTCAAACAGCAATGGCTAGATAAATGTTTACTTCTTTTCCTTTATCAATTTACAGAGAAAAGATATGCCCTGGCAACATCCAATGGTGATCAACAAGTCTATTAGTTTTAAGTATCATTATAAGCACCTTTTTTTATATATATATTTGATATTAACTGCTCAGATCCTCCTTGAACAAAGAGACTTGATACCCAGTTACTGACATCTCCAGCTCTCAGCAGAGCCTGCCTCAGTTTTTGAGTTCAGGGTACATTCTTTTTGAGGCAGCCATCAGTCAATGACCAAGCAGGGCAGTTGAACAAGAACTGTTAATGCGTAATCTTTGCTCCAAGTCCACCCATTGGCCTGGTGAAAACCTTGCCAGGTCTGCCATGGAGTCTGACAACTTTCCTTGTTTGATGCTGCTTTCTCTTTTTTCCTTTCATTAGTATTACTTTCCTATAAACATTTGCATGCCAAACTCCATCCTGCATCCTCTAGAATCTGATCAAAGGCAGTTTTTAAATAGATTGAACTTATTATTCTATTTGGCACTCAAATTTTGTTATCTTTAGTCAATGAGAGCCCTTCAATTTCACTCATTTTTCTTTTTTGGCGTGATTCTAATACAAAGTCTCTTGCAGCTGTGGTGTTTTCTGGAACAATAAACTGTCTCAGGTGCAGGTTTCACTTTTTTTGCCCCAGACCAGCAATCAGCCTTTTCTCTATGGAAACTTTACTCCTTTTGCTGGGAAATAGTATGTAGAAAGCACAACTTTCAAAGATGGGCTCAATAAATATTTTGTTGATAATTGCATCTAGTCTTTTTAATTATAGAGCTAAAAAATACATTTTTTAAAAGAAAAAAAACTAAATAATGAAGTTATAATGACTTCCAAATTCAAATGCTAAGGGTAGGTTTGTGCATGGAAGAACTCCGGAGTTAGATAATAAAAAAATTATTAAAGAAGCTTTTGGTAAGAAACATGCTTCAACAAAGGTTCCGTTAAGAACTATGTGGAACTAAAATTAAGCAATGGGACAACGGTTACTAAAAGAAATATGTAATTATTGTTCCATGCCCTGGAAATGATGGCATAATACACTATCAAAAATGGGATGAGGATGGTGTTATACAGAAAGAAGAATTGTTTTTATACTTTGGAGGACACATGGGAAAAAACTGAGAGACAGTTTGGAGGAGATAATTCCCAAGTGTAAAATTTACAAGTAATTAATATCTATACTTCTGCAAATCAAACTGATAAAGCAGGAAACCCAAAAGAAAATGTTCAAAAAATATGAATAGGTAACTCCTAGAATAATAATAATAACTGGCTAAAGAGTGTATGAAGAGAGACCCAAAATTATTATGGATAAATACATGTTAATTAAAACCATGAAACTGTCAAAAGGCCAAAAATTAGGTGGATGATTCAAAGAGCTGGTGAGGATTTGAGAACAAACCTCTCATCAGGACTGGTATTAGTGTTAATTCTGAAAAGCAATATGGCAGGACATGTGGAAGTTACATAGGTGTAGGCTTTTATCTTATGTCCCTATAAACCACACTCATGGGCTGTATCACAAAAAACACCCTATTCAGGTCCATAGGGTACATATGTGATGGTATTCATCCCAGCCTTGTTTTTCACGTAGGGAGTTGAAAGCAACCCTTTCATCCATTACTAGGAAGATGTTTAAGAAAATGTGGTGTGCATAATGTAGGGGGTTGGCACGGGGGATGCAGTATAGCACAGAGAACAAGTCGTGACTCTATAGCATTTTACTATGCTGATGGACAGTGATTATAATGGGGTATGTGGTGGGGACTTGATAATGGGGGGAATCTAGTAACCACAATGGTGCTCATGTAATTGTATAATAATGATACCAAAAAAAAAAGAAAGAAAATGTGATGTGTTCTTACTAAAATATACACTGCAGCAATTAGATGAAACCAACAAGTTATATGTAGAGAAATGTGGATCTTAAAATCATAACAATGAGTGAATAATGAAAACAGGAAGGATATATACTGGAGTATAATTTATATACATCAAAAGCACATTCACACACCAAAATCCTACAAATATACATGAACACATACATGATTTTTTTAAATATTGAAAAATTAGAGTGGCACAAGAGTAGAGATGGTGGTTGGGAGCAAGAAAATAGAATTGAACACATTGAAATAAAATACATAATAGAGCATGTTTTTTACAAGTATGAATGATGATAATTTGCCAAGAACTCTGCATACATAGTATAAATGGTTAAAAAAAAAAGGGGGGTGGGGTGGGGAGGGAAGGTCACCTTTACAACCTAGTTTTCAAAAATATCACTACTTCTAATATAAATCTTTAAATATTTTATTCACATATACATTAAATATTTTATTAACTTAACATTTATTTTGGAATAACAAATGAGGTAGGGAGCCACCTTTGTTTATTCCTAGGATTAGTTAGCTGGATGTTCTACAATATTTACTGAATAATTAATATTTTCCCATTAATTCCAACATCCACTTGAAATTATTTCAGTCAATGGCAAATAAAAACTAAGTTAGAAATCATTAACAAAAAATATAGCTATATGCCAAATATTTGAAAATAAAATAACAATAAACATCTAAATACTTATGAGCCAAAGAAGAAATCACAGTGGAAATTATGAAATATTTTAATTGAATATAATGAATAGTCAACATAAAGCTTGAGGAATACACCTAAAATATGCTTAGTGATAAAGATTTGTCTTTGAATTACCATATTATTTTTAAAAACCTATAATATCAACTAATTAAGCATTTATTTCAAGAGATTAGAAAAAATTGGAAATTAAGTTCAAAGAATATAGAAAAAAGTAAATAATTTCAAGACTAAATACTAACAATGTAGAAATTAAACAGATACCAGATGGAAACAATGTTAGGTAGCTAATCCTGAGGTAGATAAAGCTGACCAAGAAATAGAGATGATGAAGAACAAACTAGCAATATCACAAGGTCAGGAATTAAAAAGAGAATATCATTGCAGACTCTATAGACAGTAAAGAGATAATTATATAATGGTATAAATAACTTTATGGCATTAACTTTGAAAATGTAAATAGGCATATTCCTAGAAAAACATGATTTACCAACCAGCCAGTGGTCTGGAATCTGATAGATACTGTAAATCCTCTGGAAATTTAGGATATGAAATTTGGATAAAGTTTTTAGGGTTCCAGTGGCCGGGGGCATGCCAACTAAGGGAAATATTGCTGTACCTTGGGGCCCTCACCACAAGCACAGCACTTGTGGACTCTTTCCATTGTGAAGACAGTGTATATTACCCTTGACAATATTGCTACCACCCATCGGTGGGACTGTCAGTGACTCAGAAGCCTCTGAGTGATGAATGGGGCTGAGGAAGAAAGGGCTCTTGTCCAAAGCAGGACAAGGCTGCAGATAAAGCTAACATGCCGTTAAGGCCATATAGCATGGGCACCAAATGACTGTGCAACTGGAAATGCCTGGCCAGATAGGTTTATCAGATCCATTAAGTCAGGACTGAGCAGCCCGGCAGCGCCCACTATGTGGTGCGCTCAGAATTGAGCCACAGCTCCTTTGTTTCTGGCTGGCAATGTATGGCATTGTATTAGTTCCCTGTGGCTGCTGTAACAATTTGCTGCTAAGGGTCACTTAAAATAACAGAAATTTATTCTGTCATAGTTCTGGAGGCCAGAAGGCTGAAATCAAAGAGTCAGCAGGGCGGCAGTCCCTCTAGAGGCTCTAGGGGAGAAATGATTCTTTGTCTCTTGCAGCTCCTGGTGGCTGTCAGCTTTCCTTGACTTGTGGCTATGTCCCTCTAAATTCTGCCTCCATAGACCGTTGCCTCCTGCTCTCTGTCTGCATCAAGTCTCCTCTGCCTCTCACCTGTAAGAGCACTTGTCATTGGGCTTGGGGTCCACCTGAACAATCCAAGACAATCTCCTCATCTCAAAAACCTCCATTTGCACAGATCCTTTTTAAAAATAAGGTCAAATTCACAAGTTTTGGGGATTAGTACATGGACACATCTTTTGGGAGGCCACCATTCAACCCACTACAAACACCATGCCATTTCTTTGTGTATACAGTTCTGTGTATTTTCTTTTAAAAGGAAAGAAAATATCAAATAATCTCAGGCAGGAAAATGTAAATAAAGAAGTATGACCAATATTTCTGTTTATTCATAGAATATTCAGAATCCAGTCAGGTGGCAGAAACCACACCAGTTATTTGAAAAAACAGAATTTAAAATACAGAGTTGGAAATTAGGTAGAAAGCTAACAATTAGGGAACTGAAAGGGTAAAAAGAGTAATCTGAGATATTACAGAGAAAACAACCGCAGGAAGCAGTTGGGGAAACAAAGGGAAGAGGCTAGCTTTATTAAACTTGGAAGTTTAGAGAAGAGGCATTGCTGAGCTGCAGACCAGTTTGGGAAGAAGGAGAACCGTATTGGACTGGTGCTATTTTCTCTGAGCTCAGAAGAGGGACTCTGGGGCCGGGTCCCATATCTTTGATGAGCAGGGGAGCTGATGCTTGTGTTTCTGGGGGGACAACATGAAGCTGGTTCTATATGTATTAGGAAAAAAGCAAAGTGATTCAGCTGCTACTATGAAAAGATAAACTATCCCTCTAGAGCTAATTGTGTCAATTGACACCTCAATAAAGCTTTAAAAAAAAAAACCTACTCGGTTTTCTATCTCAAGTCAGGACTTCAAAAGCAGGAGGCAAGGTGCACAGAAGTCACGGGACTCCTAAAAACAGAAGAAGCACGCAGGAGAGGGAATAGGAGATATTGTGAGAGGAGGAAAGTAAAAAAGCGCCCAAAAACCTTAGAATATAGCATTTTCTCCCAAAATCTCATGGCAAACTCCTTTCCTCCTCACTGGCCCCACTTCAGATCTATACACAAACACCTCAGCTGCAGTCCACGGAGAGAGGATCTAGAAAGTCCTGATCTGGAAGAAAATCACCAGGTATAGCCCACACTGGAGAGAAGGAGATTACGAGAGGGACATGAATACTAGGAGGCGGCAACCACTGGAGGCCTTCTTAAAGGCTACCTGCCCATTGTGCAAGGTTCTGAGCTGAAGCGGTGTGAAAAGAGCATCTGTTCAATAGGGACTCAAGGTCCAAGGGGCTGGAAGGGACTGGAAATGCCACAGAAGATTTGGAGGTTGAGACTGTAAGGTTTTTCTTACTGAGAATCAGGGCATGACTCACAAATGGGAGTGTTTATATTCTATGAGATACTGTGGCTTCCATAACTGTGACTTTTTAGGCTCAGTATTGTGTTCCTTCAGCCTGTTGCTCTCTCCCTTTACATTTACATCACTGAATCTATCCTCTTCCAAGACAACAGACTAGAGTGTATCTGTGAGAAGCAGAGGGAATGAGGAGAATAAGGGAGAATTTGGGCTCATTTAAATACATCTACATCTATGCTACTAGATCACTAGGCTGCATGAGTCTTGGTTGTAGGCCTGGAAAGGATGACGATGGCACAAAGGCTCAGATATATCAGAGCAGGTGAATCCAGGGGGGGGAAATAAGGTGGAAGAAAAGAAGTGAGAGGGAAGGAAACCTCGGGGCAGGAAGCAAATAACCTGTAGAATTGAGAGACTAACCAAATTACAATGGACACGTCACCAAGGTAGACCAACCACCCCACAAAACAAACTGTCACTTAAATTCATTTAAAAAAAAAGACAGTTTGACCCTGGGTCCCCTGCCAGAAGATCCACTCTGTCCTTTTCCCATGCTGAGTCTCTTCTGCATCCCTGCATATAGGCAGCTGACTAGGAAAACATTCAGATCCTGCTCCTCGGCTGAGGCACCTTGTCTCAGCCGGCCCTCCCAATGAATCCTGCCCGATTCCATTACTTGGGGAGGTTTGAAGGGAGGAGGAGGGACTCTGGCTGGTTTCAATCGCCTGGTCAGTTTCGGCGTTTGAGACCCTGCCGGCTGCACGTGTGGGCTCGCTGAGGCTGGGAGAGAAGCCATGGGTCTTGAGCCGGCCAACTCACCACTAGGGGGCAGCAGCACTCCAGCCTCTAGCGTGACCTTGTGATTCAGGGGTGCACCTGGAACTTGGAGGGCCCTGCTGCTGCGCGATAGGTCTTAGGAGGGTTCATCAACATTGCCATTCTAAATTTAGCCACTAGGAGGCGGTGCTGCTTTCCCCTAAAAAAGTGGAAGCGAAAACTTTTTTTTTTTTCCAGGTTGACTTGAGATATAATTGACATACAACATTGTGTAATTTTAAGGTGTACAACGTATTGACTTGGTACACATACATTGCAAAATTATCACCACTATCGCATTAGTTAACACCTCCATCACCTCACATGATTAACATTTATTTTTTGTAGTGAAAACATTTAAGATTTACTCTCTTAGCAACTTGCAGTATATAAGATGGTATCCTTAACTATAGTTACCATGGTGTACATTAGATCCCCAGAACTTTTTCATCTTCTAACTGGAAGTTTGTACCCTTTCCCTGACATCTCTCCATTTCCCCTCACCCTACCACGACCCTCCACCCCTAGCCGCTGGCAACCATCATGCTGTTTTTATAAGTCTGTCTTTTTTTAGATTCCACATGTAAGTGTGACCATACAGTACTTGTATTTGTCTGTCTTATTTCACTGAGCATAATACCCTCAAGCTCCATCCAAGTTGTTGCAAATGGCAGGATTTCATTCTTTCTTATGGCTGAATAGTATTCCAATGTGAATGTATGTATACATATTAGTATATATATGGAATATATACTATTGGAATAGTATTCCTATATCTTCTTTATCCATTTTTCTTGCTGTGGACACCAGGTTGTTTCCATATCTTTGCTCTTGTGAATAATGCTGCAGTGAACATGGAGGTGCAGACACCTCTTGAAGACCCTCACTTCATTTCCATTGACTATATAGCCAGAAGTAGGTTTGATGGATCATGTGATATTTCTAGTCTTAAACCATACTATTTTCCATAGTGGCTGTACCAATTTGCATTCTCACCAACAGTACACATCTATATCCCCACCGACACTTGTTAGCGCTTGTCTTTTTGATAACAGCCTTTCTAACAGGTGTGAGGTGATACCTCATTGTAGTTTCCCTGATAATTAGTGGTGTTCAGCATCTTTTTATGTACCTGTTGGCCATTTGCATGTCTTCTTTAGAAAAATGTCTATTCACTTCCTCTGACCATTTTTTAATGGGATTTTTTTCTGTTGTGTTATATGAATTCTTTTTATATTTGGATCTTAGCCCCTTATAAGATATATTTGAAAATATGTCCTCACATTCTGTGGGTTACCTTTTAACTTTGTTGCTTTTTCCTTTGCTGTGCCAAAGCTTTTTGTTTCCTGTAGTCCCGCTTATTAATTTTTGCTTTTGTTACTTGTTTGTTAATGGAAATTACTGTGACCCTTTGGTGGTGTCATATTTTCTTGATTTTTCATGTTCTTTGAAGTTATGAATTGCTGACATCTCATTGGAATAGTAGTCACCTTCTCCAGTCTTTATCTGCCTTTGGGAGAGAAATGCTTCTGTCAACCCTGCTAGAGATTCTGAGGCTGATCTCAGACCATCTGTGGGCACACCTGCTCCCTCTGTGGCAGAATTCTTTTTTTTTTCAGGTTCAGGAGATGTACATTTTATTTATTTATTTATTTTATTGAAGTACCATTGATAAACAATCTTATATTGGTTTCAACTATACAACACAGTAGTTCAACTGTTACCCATATTATTAAATCCTCATCCCCTCTAGTGCAGTTATTGTCAATATAGGAAGATGTTTCAGAATCATTGGCTATATTCTCCATGTTGTATTATTATCTCCATGACCAATGTGTATTATGATAGAGAATTTTTGTACCCCTTTATCCCCCTCACCTTCCCCACCTACTAACCCCAACCCCTCACCCATGGTAACTACCAGTGACTTCTCAGTATCTATGAGTCTACTGCTGTTTTGCTCATTTTGTTTTGTTTCATTTTTATATTCCATAAATAAATGAAATCATATGGCATCAGTCTTTCTCTGCCTGGCCTATTTCACTTAGCATAATACCCTCCAGGTCCATCCATGCTGTTGCAAATTTCTTTATTCTTTGGCTGAATAATAGTCCATCGTGTATATATACTACCTCTTCTTTGTTCATTCATCTATTGATGGACACTTTGGTTTCTTTCATATCTTGGCTATTATAAATAATACAGTGATAAACATAGGGGATTGCATGTATCTTTTGAATCAGGGATTTTGCTTTCTTTGGGTAAATTCCAGAAGTTGAATTACTGGGTCATACGGTATTTCTATTTTTAGCTGTTTGAGGAACCTCCATACTATTTTCCATAGTGGCTGCACTAATTTACATATTCACCAACTGTACACAAGGGTTTCCTTTTCTCCTCATCCTCGCCAACACTTGTTATTTCTTGTCTTTTGCACAGTGGCCATTCTGACTGGTGTAGTTGCTATCTCATTGTGGTTTTGATGTTCATTTCCCTGACATTAGCGATGTGGAACATCTTTTCATGGTGGCAGAGTTCTCAAGTTTGTATGCCTCCTTGGGATCCTGCAATAAACTCAGCCTAGTGCTGACTGCATTGCTTGTGTTTAAAGCTCACGTTTGCAGATTGGTGTGTGTGTGTGTGTGCGTGCGTGCATGTGTGTGTGTGTGTTGGCCTGTGCATGCTCACTAACCACGTGCCAAAGCCCGCTCTCAGTGCCACAGTGAAAAGAGTGCTTCTTTGTCAGCATCTGCAGAGCTGCAGAAGCGGTGCTCACCCACACACTCTTACTCTCCTCCGGCAAGAGAAATCACAGGCCAAGAAGCTCTCTGGCCCTAAACTGTGCTGCTTCAGGTGAGGCAAGCAGGTAAAGTCAGGTTGCTTTCTTACACCAATGCATCCAAACCTGTGGGATGATTTTGGTTTTTTTGTTGTTGTTTTGTTTGTTCCAACAGTGTGCTGCTTCTTTGGGAACCAGGACTTCCACAAAGGCTCTTCTCTGTTGGTGATTGTCTAGGACAGTGTTTTCCAGGGCATCTGAGAGTACACAAAACCTACAGAAAACACAAAACCTTCTAAGGAAGAAAAGAAAAACATTGTCTCACTCCACCATCAAAAGGCAGCCAGTGTTAACATTTTATTACATTTTTGTTCATTTCTGCTATGCCTATATTCGCACATCTATATAGCTTAGAAATTTTGGATTTTATTGTACCTTTGATTTATATAATGCTATATGATTTGTGAAAGGATATGAAACTGCCTAACTCTCTTCATAAAAATTGTCAAACCATTTTCCAGATGTATTGTTAGTTGTCTAACAGAAGAGTTATTAGGATTTTAAAATCAACAGGACATGGTAATATATTGGTTAGATTTATGTGTGTGTGTGTGAGAGAGAAAAGTGGGAGGGAAAAAGAAAATAATTGCTTCTCAGATTTATGATTTGTTCTACAAATGGGTAGATGGTGGTATCAATAATGAAGAATATAATTTCAGTGAGGGAGGTAAACTTGATGTACAGAAGATATGGTTTTGAGGGGCATCCCAACAAAGCCACTGGCCTGGAGCTGAACATCAATGTCTGAGCTGGATATGTAGGTATGGATTGTATATTAAGCAAGACCAATGATGAGATCACCTAGATAGAGCACACAGAATAAGAAGAGGATAGAAACTAAGTTCCAGGGAACTCCCACCATCCCAAAGACTTGGCCTTGGACTTCCCAGTCTGGGGGAGCCTGGAAGAGCTGGGATGTTTCTAGGATATTCTAAAGTTTTCATATACTCTAGTATGTACCTAAGATGACTCCAGAGTTCCCTGCTTGAGTCATTCCTTGGGTTTATCCCTAATAAAATGGGCTCTTGGGGTCAGAAGTTGAGGTGTAGATTTTCTGTGATTTTTATCCCTCCATAACATATATTCCTTGAATTTAGCTTAGAAATTTCCATATGAGAATTTTGAATCATGCTAGGGAAGGATGAGGAGAAATCATGCACTGAAAGTTTAGTAACAGAACTGAAAAGTCTCAAAATTATGTGTAGAATAGAACTTTTGGAGTCCTAGAAACAAAATAGACAATTCATATTCAGGTATTTTGACCTTAGGCTCATGGTACAGATAAGAATAAGACCAGAGCCAATGCAAGAGTTAGGACCAGAGGAGATGAAAAGTTCATCTGAATCAAGGTTTCATATGCCTGAAAGGCCTCAAATGCAGAGCTATGACAAGAATTAAAGATGGTAATTGAACAACTTTATATTTTTGACCTTTTTGGCACTATGAATTAATATTTTCTTTTTTAAAAATCCTGTCATTTATCTTCTGAAATGCATAGCTATCTTGTAATATATTTTAATTTGTGGAAAAGCAGAAATTTGTTCAATCAAGTATTTTAAATGAACCACAATTTTTGGAAACTTCTTTTGGGATTTCTTGATTTTGAATATACCAGGAACCTCCAAAAATGAAAGTGGTCATGCCTTATTGACCTCTGAGAGACCACAGACAAGATATATTCTCAATCCTCAAGAGACTTCCAATCTAGGGAGAGAGACCCACAGTAACAGGCCACTTTAGCCTTAAGCCCTATGCACAAATCTTTCAAGACAAACCAACAGCAACAATGATTTGTCCATAAACAGATCTTAAATTGCAGTGTTTAGTGCAAAAGGGACAAATGCTGAATTCTATCACTCCACTTACTCTTTATTTTTCAATTAATCCCTTGTCCCATTCTCTGTTCCTGTAATTTTATTTCAATAAAGTTTCAAAGTGGATCCAAAGTTATTTTGCCTCTTGTCTTCTAACTGATATCATTTTATGAAGTGAGAGTATGAGTCATCTCTGTTTCAGAGAGGTCAAATTATTGAGTTGAAGTCTATCTGAATTAACGGTCAGCACTAAGACCATCCTAGGTGTCCTCTGCCGCAGGTTATAAACACATTATTCACATAACACAATCCCCAATGTCTCTGTCTGCGCCCACTATAATGTTATTTTTTGGCCTGACATCAACTGTAGGACTGTTTGCCCAGTCCTCAAAGAAAATACAAGCTTACAAGATTCAGAAGAACCCAGTGAACATATAAGAAAATGTTCCATCATCAATAAAAATAAGGCTGCGTACTCTACAATTTACACAAAAGAGTGAACTTTACCTCTAAGTGGTGAGAGGGAGCTTCATAGTAAATGCATGTACCCTCACTATATCTCTCTGGTTTTCAACTAGTCTTAATAAATTCTTATTTATTACTAGCCATTAAGCTAGCCTGGACATGGGCACTGCTTCCTCTTTAACTCAGTCTGGCCCAAGTGAGGACAAAGTACTGTTTACCAGCTTAGACAATTATGCAACATTTAAAGGAAATTTTGGTGGTAACATCCCAGAGATGAACAGCAAGAATAAATCCAAATAATCTTAACAAAGAGGAGACCTTGAGCATGGGTTAAGAGCCTATACCCTAGGAATAAAGGAGAATTGGAAGTAGATTGGGTCTTAGAGGGGAAGAAGTCAATCTTTGAATCATCTGTATTTCTGATTGCATAAGGTTCTCCCCAGTTACCAATCTTCCTAGCTGCCTGCCAAAAGCAAAAATAAATTATTTATGGAGAAAGATAAAACCATTGTAGGCCTCAAATTATTTCTAAAAATTTTCACACATAATATCCATCATTGAATAAAAAATTAAGTACATAAGGAAATAAAACAACATGATGAAAACCTGAGAAGTAACAGTCTTCAGATAATAAGACATAGACGATAAAATATCTACTCTTAATTTGTATGAGAAAATGAAAGACAAGAGAAACTCATTAGAGAATCAGAAAGGATAACAAAGAGGCAAAAGCAAATTAAGAACTCAATAAATGAATTTAACAGATTAGACACATTAAAGAGAAAATTAGTAAACTAGAAAAATGGTCATAAGGAAATGTCCATGAGAAAGCAAGAAGAAAGACAAGAGATGGAAAAATACATAGGCATATAGCTAGAAAGTATAATATATAGGCATTTGGAATCTCAAAAGAAGATAGAGAATGGAGCAGAAGGAATATGAATTATTGTGCTACTTCCTTCTGACCTCCATGGTTTCTGATGAGAATTTTGCTGTCATTCCAACTGTTTCTCCCTTATAGGTTAAGTTTTTATTTTCTATTTTTTTCTGCCTGCTTTCAAGAATTTGTTTTTTGCTTTCATAAGTTTAGTTATGATGTATCTTGATTTTTTTTTTTGGCTTATCCTATTTGGAATTTGCTCAGCATTTTGAATCCATAGGTTTATGTGTTTTACCAATTTGGGGAAGACTTCAGCCAGTATTTCTTCAAGTACTTTTTTAGCCCCATGCTTTTTCTTTCCCTTCTGGGTTTCTGATGACATGAATGTTAAGTCTTTTGTTACAGTCCCACGGATTCCTGAGGCTCTGTTCATTTTTTTTTCCTGCCTGTTTTCTCTTTTTCAAATTATATTATTTTGATTCGTCTGTCTTTCAGATCACTGATTCTTTTCTCTGAATCCTCCATTCTTCCATTGAGCCCATCCACAAAACTTTTTGTTTGTTATTGAATTTTTTAGTTCCCTAATTTCCATTTTCTTTTTCTTTATATTTTCTATCACTCTGCTGAGCCTTTTTAAAAATGTGTTTCAAACATGTTCATATTTGCTTCTTGGCATTTTCATCATGGCTGATAATATGTGTCTATTCATTCTAACATCTCTGTCATCTTGATATTGGCATCTATTGATTAAAAATAGAGAACTTCCTTGGTAGGAAGTGCTTGAATGGTAGGATAAGCAGTTTTTCTTTCCTTTGGATGAATTATTTTTTATCAAAACTTAGATATTTCACATGTTATAAGACTCTGGATTTTATGACCCTGCTCCTTCAGTGTCATAAAAAGGAGAGCCCCACCTTATTACCACTGGATAGATGGACATACCCCTTGGACTTCACCGACACCCAAGAAGGAGGTTGATCTTTGTTATTAGCAGGCAGGAGTGGGTCATCTGGCTCCCCACATGATCTGCACTAACACTGCAGTGGATGTAGCCTCATTACTGCCAGATAATATGAAAGTCCTGACCTCCATTAGGCCTCCTTCAACCTCACCCCAGGGGGAGAGAGGGGAGAACCTTATTACTTCTGGGCATGGACGAAAATCTGGGCTTCTGCCAGGCATTCTCTGATATTACCCCTAGAGGGGGGAGTTGGGATCCCTAGAGGGGGAGAAGGCAAGAGGTAAGCTTCTCATTCAGTCTTTGCTGCCGTGGATGGGTGGGGAAACCACATTTTTTTCTGTGATGTTTGGCCTCAGTAGAGCAGTTTTTGTCTAAAAGCTTTATGTCTTGCTGGGCTGCCCCTTTCCTCATTCTATGGCTACCAAGAACAGGATTTTGTTGAGCTTTTCTGTGCTCATTGGTATCTCTGACTTGCTAGCTCCTTTGGCCCCAACTCTGGATTATATAAAGTCAAAAGGAAACCAGAGGAATTTAACCACTGTGTTGTTCCTTAGATTCTGAGGTCCTTTAGTCAGTCTGCTTTCTTCTTTCTACCTTTCAGAATCTTATGTTTGTTTTTATATAATGCCCAAAAATTTCTAGGTGTGCTTAGTGGGAGAGATAAGAAAAAGTATATCTACTCCATCTTCCTGGAAGTGAAAGTCTTGTATTCATTTTGCTTTTGTTTTTATTGTGATGATATCATTAGTATACAATCACATGAGCAACAAACACTGTGGTTACTAGATTCTCCCCATTATCAAGTTCCCACCAGATACGCTATTACAGTCACTGTCCATTAGCAAAGTAAGATGCTATACAGTCACTACTTCTCTTCTCTGTTATACTGCCTTCCCCGTGGCCCCCCCCCTACATTTTGTGTGCTAATCATAATGCCCCTCAATCCCCTTATCCTTCCCTTCTCACCCACCCACCCTGCCCAGTCCCTTTTCCTTTGGTAGCTGTTAGTCCATTCTTGGGTTCTGTGAGTCTGCTGCTGTTCCGTTCCTTCGGTTTTTGCTTTGTTGCTATACTCCACAGATGAGTGAAATCATTTGGTACTTGTCTTTCTCCACCTGGCTTATTTCACTGAGCATAATACCCTCTAGCTCCATCCATGTTGTTGCAAATGGTAGGATTTGTTTTCTTCTTATGGCTGAATAATATTCCATTGTGTTTATGTACCTCCTCTTCTTTATCCATTCATCTATTGATGGACACTTAGGTTGCTTCCATTTCTTGGCTATTGTAAATAGTGCTGCAATGAACATAGGGGTGCAAATGTCTTTTTGAATCTGGGATCCTGCATTCTTAGGGTAAATTCCTAGGAGTGGAATTCCTGGGTCAAATGGTATTTCTACTTTTAGTTTTTTGAGGAACCTCCATACTGCTTTCCACAATGGTTGAACTAATTTACATTCCCACCAGAAGTATAGAAGGGTTCCCCTTTCTCCACATCCTTGCCAGCATTTGTTGTTGTTTGTCTTTTGGATGTTGGCCAACCTTACTGGTGTGAGGTGATATCTCATTGTGGTTTTAATTTGCATTTCCCTGATGATTAGAAATGTGGAGCCTCTTTTCATGTGCCTGTTGGCCATCTGAATTTCTTCTTTGGGAAAGTGTATGCTCAGATCTTCAGATCCTCTGTCCATTTTTTATTCTGGTTATTTGCTTTTTGGTTGTTGAGGCACATGAGCTCTTTATATATTTTGGATGTCAGCCCCTTATCAGATATGTCATTTATAAATATATTCTCCCATACTGTAGGATGTCTTTCTATTCTACTGATGGTGTTCTTTGCTGTACAGAAGCTTTTTTTAGTTTGATATAGTCTCACTTGTTCACTTTTGCTTTTGTTTCACTTGCCCAAAGAGATACATTCATGAAAAAGTTCCTCATGTTTATATTCAAGAGAGTTTTGTCTATGTTTTCTTCTCAGGGTTTTACGGTTTCATCACTTACATTCAGGTCTTTGATTCATTTTGAGTTTACTTTTGTGTATGGAGTTAGATAGTAATCCAGTTTCATTGTCTTACATGTGGCTGTACAGTTTTGCCAACACCAACTGTTAAAGAGGCTGTCATTTCCCCATTGTATATCCATGGTTCCTTTATCGTATATTAATTGACCATATATGCTTGGGTTAATATCTGGACTCTCTATTCTGTTCCATTGGTCTATGGGTCTGTTCTTATGCCAGTACCAAATTGTCTTGATTACTGTGGCTTTGTAGTAGAGCTTGAAGTTGGGGAGTGTAATCCCCCAGCTTTATTCTTCCTTCTCAGGATTGCTTGGGCTATTCAGGATCTTTTGTGTTTCTGTATGAATTTTAGAACTATTTGTTCCAGTTCCTTGAAGAATGCTGTTGGTATTATGATAGGGATTGCATTGAATCTGATTCATTTTGCTTTTAAAAATATTGTATAAGTCAAGTATACTTCAATATAAAGATTAAAGAATAAAAAATAAAAATATTGCATAAGAATACTATTTATCTTGATTTCTGAGTTTTGACCCCCTCTTAAATTTGGCACCCCAAGCAAGTGCCTTCCTTCCCTTACCCTAGTTCCAACCCTCTTTGAATATCATCTTAGAGGCTAGAATAATTTTTTAAAAAATCAATCCCAAGTATGGCAAGGAAAGAGAAGTAACAGACCAGTAAGACAAATAGAAAAGAAATGTAAACATAATAAATTTAATCCCAAATATATTTTAATGACATTAAAAGTAATAGACTGGAATATCCAATATTAAGAGGTCAAGGAAAAGAAAAAGATCAACAAGGAAACCAAGAAAGGTCCGGTGAGTTCCATGTCTGCAATACAAATAAAAATAAAAGCAGCAGCCTTGGATTTTAAAGGAGGCTTAGACAACAACAACATTGCAGATTTTCTCCAGTTTCCAGGAAAATAGTAACCATTTCTACACCTGAATGTTATTCCATTTAATATTGTTGTTGTGCAAAGATGGGACCAGAGCTGGACTTGAACACTCAAGATGTAGCAGACACTTGGGACAACAATATTGAAAAGAGACTCCTGGGTCTGGGCCTGGTGTGTCATCCCCTGCTTAGTCCACTGTCTTCTGTGACTTTTGCTACCTGGCCACTGTCCTACCTTCCTCCTCAACTCCACAGGAATGACTGAATTTACAGATTTCAAGCCAGCATTAGGATCTGATTACTACATGAATAAAGGCTCCCATCTACAAGCTGGGAAGCAACTGACTATCAAGTACATACTACCATCCTGAGTCAGCAGGTTACCTGAAGGAAGAAAAGGAGGATATAGCCCTAATAATTTTCTCAGTTTCTTATTTGTGGCATATGTAAAATGTTATGTGCCCTTCCAAAAAATCTGGACTTATAATAATCCTGTATTCATCTTGCTGTATCTGTAGGCCCATTGGGGACAACCTGAAGCTTTTGTTCTTTTGGGCAGCCACAAAGAAAGCCTCAATTTTGGATCTAAAAATGGCTTTAAAAAAATTCTAGCAGATAGCAAGTAGAATATAAACCTTACGCTGGGGCATAACAATGAAGACCATTTACAGAAACCTTACTATGCACCAGGTACTAATCTAAGCACTTCCCATGTATTATCTCATTTGCTTCCCACAACAACTTTTTTAAAGATGAGGAAATGGAAGTTTAATGAGTTAAACAATTTGCTCAAAGTCACCCAGTTATTAAGTTGAACCAAGAGTTCAACCCAGGCTATCTTTCAAACCAAACTCTTAACCACCATGCTATCTCTCCTTCCCAACACTGCCTTGAAACAGATAAAGGGATACCAGAAATGTAGCCAGAACTATTTGTCAATTCTCCTTAAGTTTGAAGAATCCATTTTAACTCCAGAGGACATCTCTAAACCTGGTTATTACTAACTGGCACAAAATCTGCAACATGGAGAACTATTTTAATACTAAGTTCATTCTTATGTCCCCTGTCCTTGTAGGTACCTGATTACTGAATGCATCTGGAGGAAGTCACAATGTCTGACAGACGTCTGTCACATAAGCTCATGGTCACCAACCTCCACCACATCCTGTTGATGCCTCTGTGATATAACTGTGTCCAAGATCCATTTCAAATCTTTTCCATTCCGTCTGTCGTAGGCAGCTTCTAAGATTGCTCCCAATGATCACGCCTCCTACTATTTGTGCCACTGTGTAATTATCTTCCTTTGACTGTGGACTGCACCTTCAGTAAACAGGATATAGCAAAAGTGATGGGGTGTGACTTCTGAGATTAGGCTACAAAAAGACTTTGGCTTCTGTCTCGCTCACTCTCTCTTGCTTTCTCTGAAGGAATCTAGCTGTCCCTGTGTTGAGCCCCACATGGAGGGAGGCCTTGCAAAGAAAACTGAAGTCCTTAATCTACTAGACCAGGAGGAACTGAACTCTGTCAACAACCACTTAAGTCACCTTGGAAGCAGATCTTCCCCCAGCCGAACCTTGAGATAACAGCAGCCTCAGCTGACATCTTGATTGGAATCTTGTAAGAGACCCTGAAAACCTAGCTAAGTGACATCTATTTTTCTGCAGCACAGAAACTGTGAAACAATAAGGGCAATTTGTTACATAGCCCTAAGTAATTAATACATCTTCCAGTCTCAAACGTCTCCTCCCAAAACACACACACTTTTCTCCTAATGTTAGATTTTAGTAGATGACCTGGCCATGGAGAAAATAGAGGTTTTCAATTAAATAGGGATTTTTCTCAATGTCTTGAAAGCAAATCTACACCTCTATGAGCATCCAATCATTAATGCTTTCAGTGATAATAGATGTCCTTCCATCTGAGGCTGACTTTTTCACCTATCCTCTCAACTTCATCTTCTCCAGTCTCTTCTTTCTTGCCCAATTAACCCCTTTTCCTCCTGTATTTTTATTACCTCCCTCTGCTGGATCCTTTCCCATCAGCATTTAATTGCTTAAGTCTCTTCCATTCGCAACACAAAAATTAAAACTGGCTTGACCCATCACCCTTTACAGGTACTCCTTTCTCTCCTCCCTCATTTTTAAATGAGAGTTCTATTATTGTCATCTCCATTTCTTACCCTAATTATTCCTTAACCTACTTGGATATAGACTTCTCACCTCCACCCGCAGTTCCTGCATAAAGTTTACTAACTAAAACTGGTCTTGCTATGTTCTTCTTGAAGGCAAATTCTGGCACACTAAGACCCCCCACCTTTTAAGATCCAATCACCACCGACCAGATGGTCGCCCACCCCTTAAGATTCGATCACCAATGCAGAACACTCCCTACCCCTCTCCTTAAAAACGTGCTTCCTCTCCCATGAGCTGCTGCTCCCTCTCTCTGGGGGCAGCCATTTTCTCTTTTAGATAATAAAATCTCTTCGTGGGCCCATGGCTCCTGAGTCATTCTGGGTAAGGACGGTTGCGGCGAGATACCCTTTCATTGGTGCCGTGACTCAGATGAGGTTCTCCCATTGACTTTGCTCTTCCTCCGGGAATCTGAGCTGCTTTGGGAACCCTCACTGCCCGATCCTCCTCCATGGGCTCACTGTCAATTTCCCCGTTTGCTCATCTTCTCGCTCAACACCGGCCTTCAATTTGGTAAGTCTCCCCTTCATGGTCAGCTTAAATGTCCCTTTGGAACCTGGGAGGTGACCGTTGAGTGTCCGGCACTCCCAAGGGCTCCTCTGGGACAGGGGCACCCCCAACCATGACTTTCAGAGTCACAGTTGATCCCCATAGTCAACTCTTCTCTGCCTCCCCATGGTGAGAATCCTCATTCACTGAGGCCTGGTCTCCCTTTATCTACTGGTAAACTCCTGGTACCAGGTACCGAGTCTCCTCGGTGTTTTCGCCTCGACCACTCAGTTAGAGGTGGTGACGACCCCGTAACTGTGTCTGGTCTTCTCCACAACCTTCTCAATCGCTCTGGGACACCTCAGTGACTTGTGAACAGTCTCATTCCCACCATGGGATCTGGCCCCATTCCCACAGATTCACCGCTAGGGTGCTTACTCAATAATCTAAAACCCCTCCACCTCATTCTAGACCTCAAACCTTTTAAGCTTATTTGCTACTGTAATGAGATGTGGCCACAATATTCCTTAGACAATCAGTCTAAATGGCCTCCCAATGGCTCTTTAGATCCTAATATTCTCCATGACTTATACAACTTCTTTGAGTGCATGGGCAAATGGAAAGAGATCCCATATATCCAGGCTTTCTCCTACCTCCAAACCAAGCCCGCTCTCTATCTCCTTGCAATCCTAAACATCTCCTCGCTCTAAAAAACTTCACCCTATCACCCACCAATTCCCACCATGTCCTCTGACTTTGACCCTGCTGATGAACCTCCTCTCTGCCGATCTCAAACCCCTACAGCTCCCCCTCAAGCACCAGTTCCTCTCCCGCCCCAACCTCCTTCTCTGCAAGATCAAAATCCCAACCCTCCCAGCTCGCCTAGTGCCATTGCAGGAGCTGCAGCACCTCCTCCTTCTCCACAATCAGTTTCCCTTTCCTTTCCCAGTCCTGTGCCAAGCCCTCCAGTCCTAGCCCCACTACAGGAAGTAGCCGGTACAAAGGGTGTCATCCGGGTCCATGTCCCTTTCTCTCTCTCCAACCTATCTCAAATTGAGAAAAGATTAGGCTCTTTCACCTCCAACCCAGCTACTTACATAAGAGTTCCAGTATCTAATTCAATCATATGATCTTACCTTTCATGATATTCACATGATCCTACCCAACACACTTTTGCCTGAGGAGCATAGGTGAGTCTGGGAACAGGCTAGAACTCATGCCGATGAAGTTCACCAAACTACTCCAGCTCATCCAATTGGTGCTGAGGCAGTTCCTGACCAAGACCCTAACTGGGACTATAATACGGCAGGGGGAGTCACCAGTCGAGATCAATTCATCACCTGCCTCGTGGTGGCTCTCAGGAAGTCAGCCAATAAAGCCATTAACTATGAAAAACTCCAAGAGGTTATTCAGGATAAAAATGAGAATCCCTCTATGTTCCTAGACCGCCTCACCAAAGCCAAAGCTCTTTTACAATATACAAACCTAGACCCTGAGACCCCAGATGGGAGACAATTATTAATGACCTACTTCTTCACCCAGAGTTTCCCCACCATTAAGGGTAAACTTAGACGTCTAGAGAAGGGACCTTACCTCCTCAGGCAGAAGTCCTGGCAGTGACCTTCAAAGTATATAATGGAAGAGATGAAAAGGCCCATAAACAAAAATATCAAATGCCAGCTAAGGCCTTTCAACCTACCCCAACCACTGGTGCTTGGGTATCCTCACTCCCTAAGAAGCAGCCAGGAGGATCTCCTGGTCCATGCTTCAAATGAGGTCAAACAGGTCATTGGGCTAGAGCCTGCCCAAATCCCCAGAAGCCCCCCGGTCCAAGCCCTAAGTGCCATCAGGAGGGACACTGGGCTGTTGACCGTCCTTGCACACTGAGAGGTGCCAGGCCATCCAGCTCTAACACTCCACACATAGACCTTCTGGGTCTGGCAACTGATGATTGAGGGGGCCTGGGACTCCTCCACCTGACCACTACCATCACTGTACAGGAGCTCAGGGTAACCATGTGGTAGCGGGTAGGCCCATCTCTTTCCTTTTGGACACCAGGGCCACCTACTCAGTCCTGAAGGAGTTTTGGGGACCTACCTCCCTCTCACAGTCCTCTATAGTTGGGGTAGAGGGCACACCTTATCAACCTTTACAAACTCCCATGCTTCACTGCATCTTTAGAGGCATTACTCTCTCTCATTCCTTTTTAGTGATTCCCTGTTGTCTGGTTCCCCTTATGGGAAGAGATCTTTTATCTAAGCTAGGGGCTCTTATCTCCTTTACCTTTGGCCCACGCCTCAACCCCGACTCACCTTCGACCCCTTTTCTACTTGCTGTCCAAACCATTCCAGATCCACCTCCCTCCCCTTTTCCCTTACCCCCTTGCCAAATAAACCCCACAGTCTGGGACACCTCTACCTCCTCTATCACCACCTGCCCATCCGTAACCATCAAACTCAAAGACCCTACCTCCTTCCCCTCACAATCTCAATACCCCTTCTACGAGAGGGCCTTTTGAGACCAGCCAATTCCCCTTACAACACCCTGATACTGGCTGTCAAAAAAGCTAATGGCTCTTACAGGCTAGTTCAAGATTTAAGAATTATCAGTGCAGATGTTATTCCAATCCATCCAGTAGTCCCTAACCCCTATACTTTATGCTTCCATCACTCACTTTTCTGTCCTTGACCTCAAAAATGCATTCTTCACGATTCTCCTCCATTCCAATGGGACCACTTACACCTTCAACTCCACAGACTACAAATCCTCCAGTAATCTACTCTACAACCCAAACAGGACCTCCTTACAGCTGCATGAGGTGACATATGTGCCCTACTCCAAGAACAATGGTGCTTCTACACCAACAAATCTGGTCTCATCTGAGATGGCACAAAACACCTCCATGAACAAGCCTCCAAACTCCTAGAAAACTCCCCTAACAATCCGTCCCTTACCCCTTAAATTGGCTCCTGCTCCTCCTAGCTCCTATTATCTTTATTATTATTATTCTCCTTTTCCTTCCCTGCTTCATTAACCTATTCCAAAAATTCATTCAAAATCAAATTTTGAAAATTTCTAACCATACTGTCAACCAGTTACTCCTCCAGGGCTATCAAGGCCTTCTCACAAAGAATAATGAAACCAGCTAAATGACATCACCAATCATCTCAGGATGCCCACCCTTCCCCAACTCTACAGTAATGGCCTCGCTAACCCCAGAAACTGTGCCCCCTTCCAGCAGGAAGTAGCTAGAGAATGAGATTCTACGCCCAGTTCCCCAGAGGCCCAATTAAGAAAAGAAAAAGATGGGAATGAAGGCAAATTCTGGCTCGCTAAGACCCCCACCCCTTAAGATCCAATCACCACCGACCAGATGGTCACCCACCCCTTAAAATCTGATCACCAACGCAGAACACACACTACCCCTACTCCTTAAAAACACGCTTCCTCACCCATGAGCTGCTGCCTTCTCTCTCTGGGGGCAGCCATTTTCTCTTTTAGATAATAAAATCTCTTGCTTGGGCCCGTGTCTCCTGAGTCGTTCTGGGGTAAGGAAAGTTGCAGCGAGATTCCCTTTCACACTTCTACCAAACACACCTATGATGCTAAGCCTAAGAGACCATTCCTAATCTTTATTCCGCTTGACTACTTGGCAGACTTGGCACTGCTGATCATACCTTCTCTTTTGAAACACTGACCTCCTTGATGTCATACTCCTCTCTCCTCCTTTCTCCAGCTGCCATACAGTCCTTTCAGGTTCTTCCTTTTGTACTCAACCCATAAACATCGATACTTCTCAGAGATAAAGTCCTATACCCTCTTCTGTCCTGATCCTGTGGACCAAGAGTCCAAACTCAAATGCTTTAGGAACAACCCAATTGAAAATGAATGATCTGAGCTAGGTCTAAGAAAGGGTTGGGGACTGCTGTGATAGCTCTAATTCCATATAGAGAGGACAGTCTCCATTTGACCTAACCCAGTTACTTGCACAGGAAAGTAGCCCTATATACTGGAATTTCCAAAAAGATCTATTTCTTAGTCTTAAATTTCTTCATCTTAAAAAACATTGTGTGAATAACAATGATGATGATAATATTAAAACACCAGTAATTCAATTCAACCAATAAGCTGCTAGTCTGTCATCCCTTAAACAACCTCATCTATTTCCCTGGCTTCAATAACCACTTTATGCTAAAAATTTTCTAACCTTTAAGATTAGCTCTCTCCCCTAAAACTCTGTACAGATCCATATAAAGTGCCTTGTTGACATCCTCTCCATTTAGTTCTATCCCTGAAAGTATGCCTCCCCTCCCCATACTTTTTGGACCCAACATTTCTTCTAGTTGTATTCCCTATTTTGGTAGGCAGTACCAACAATCCACCCTCTCAAGACAGGAATTCAGGAGCCTTCCATGACCGTTCTCTCCCCTCATGAATATATCCAACATTATTTATTTAGTACCTATGATATGCTTTCCAGTCAACATTGATTCTATCTCTAGATTCCATCCAGTTCTCTAACCCCACTTGTCACTATGGTGTCATCTCGATTAAAAGCCTTCCAACCAGTCTCTGCTCCTTGCATCTTGTCCATTTAATCTATTCTCCATACTGGGGCTAACATTTTCTCTTTAAAAAAGTAAATCTCGTGACGTCACTATCCTGCTCAACTTTAAAGACTTCCCTTTGAAATTATAAGAAAATTTAACATATTTAACATTGTTTACAAGGCCCCTGTGGTTCTGTCCCACCAACATTCTTTCAGTTCCTGGAACACCATCACCTCGGTGCCTCTGCCCTGAGCTGTACCCTTGCTAAAAACACTCAAATTCATTTTGCTTCTTTAAACCACTAGCTTTCCTTGACCCCCAGATTACCTGGTTCTTTATAACACTCAGTAGTCAGTACCCAAGCAATTAACTTCTCAAATGTCTATCTACTGTCTATCAGACTAAGATTCAGACCGTAGAAACCCCATGTACCTTGCTCACGCTGATCTGAATTTCCCAGTCCCTTCAGCAGTACCTTAGCAGTGTTAGCTCTCAATAATGATGTGTGTTGAAATGGTGATTACGTTCATCCATGCATATCATTATCTAAATCCTTCTCTAATCCTCATTCTCTTTCGAGAGACAAGAATAAGTAAATCTTGACGATCTCATTAGTCTCAAAACAATTTTTTTTCGGACGAATGAACGAATGGCCCGGTCACGGAGGCTAATTTTGGGTCACCGGCCTCTTTAAACGCGGGGCGGAAGGCAGGAGATTGGGAGTGGAGAGGTGCACTAACAGTATCATAAGTATGAAGTAAATAATCGAAGTACCGCACGCACCGCCTGCTGAGCGCCCAGAGGGCGGGCACCCGGGAGGCCGACCCCGGGCGGCCGGAACGTGCTCGCGCCCGTGCCCGCCCTGGTCCGGGAGCGAGCGCACGTGCACCGGCCGGACCCGAGCGGAAGGAGCAGCCGGGCACTCGCGAGGAAATGGAGGGCGAGGCGCTATCTAGGGGTAGGGGAAGGTGTGGGTTGAGTGCCGCCCTGAGAGGGGAGAGCAGGGAAGGAAAGGCTTTGAGGGACGGAGAGGAGAGAGGGAGGATCGCGAGCTAGGTAAGGAGGGCCGATCCAGGGTTTGGGAGGAAGGGGGCGGGGCGAGGCTGGAGGAGCCGCTGAATGGAAGCACGCGGGGAACGGGTGGCGAGTTGATTCTGAGGGCCGGGGCAGAACGGTTCACACCTGGAGACAGCCGGGCGTGGAGGTGAGGTGGGAGGGCGGTGATTTAAGATCCCGCCCCCAGCACCGCCGGGCCCTGAGCTGGCCCAGTCCCACGGCCGCCGGTTTCCCCCTCCCAGCGCCTGCGGCCTCACCCTAGCAGAGCGCCAAATCCGCTCGGTTGGCCCCGCCCCCTGCTAGCGGAGGGCGGGCGTGGGCGTGGCCTGCACCCTCCAAGGTCTGCGCTCGGTAGACGTTCGCGCGTCAGTCGGAGTCTGTCGTGTTGACGCAGCACGTAGACGTAAGTGACGCGCAGGCCCGGGCCGCTCCTCCTTCCCTGAGTGAGTGCCGGCCCGGTCCGGGCGGGGGGGGGGTGGCAAGGGGAGGGAGGAGGTTGGGGGGAGGCGACCCCGGAGTCGTTGTGGGCCCACGGGCCGTTCGGGGTTCCGAGGCGGCGGGAGCCAGCGCAAGGCAGAAAAGCTTGGCCCCGTTAGAGGGCCGCCGTGGCCTTCGGGTTCCCTCCTCTGCTGGACTTGCGCGCCCCGGCGCCCGGAGCCTCCGGCGCTCTGCCCACCCGCTTCAGCTCGCGTCTCCCGACTCCAATTAGGTCAGGCTCGGAGTCCCGTGGCCGCGGCTCCGGCCCCCAACGCGCGGCGGCCACCCGGCTCGCTTTCCTTTCTTCCTTCTCCTTCCTCTCCTCTCGCCACCCTTCTCCCTTCTTTGCACGTTGCTGGGGTTTTGTTTTTTGTTGTTTTACGCTTTAGGGGTTTTGTTTCCCAGCCCGAGCTCATGGGTGTACATTATCATGCTCCTCTTTTGTAGAACGGTCATGGAGGCCGAAGAGACGATGGAATGCCTTCAGGAGTTCCCTGAACATCATAAAATGATCCTGGACCGATTGAATGAACAGCGAGAGCAGGACCGGTTTACTGACATCACCCTGATTGTCGATGGTGGGTAGGGTGGTGGGCAGAGGATCGAACTGTGTCTTCAATTCCTATCTCCCCTTCCCTTTCCCCACCCTTCCTTTTTACCCACCCTTGATGGACTCCCTATACAAGGTCTGGGGAGGGTGTGCACTGGGACCCGAGGACACTTGTCAGTGTGCACTCACATAGACATGCTGCAGAAGGCTACTTGACCAATCACGCTTTCAACATAATCATCACATCTTAACTTCTTGGCAACCTTTTGAAGTTCTCCCATTGCACACGAGTGCAATATGACGGCGTGGGGATAGGGAGGATGTCTCTAAATGTTTGGTTAATAGTCTTCTGTTGATGAGCGACTTTGAGGAATCGCTCACAGCAGTCATTTGGGAAATGTTGATCCTTTTTGGTTTCCCAAATGGTCTTGGAGGGAGAATATTAGAGAGTCCTTTGCAGCACTGGTACCCCCTTTGACAACCCCTAAAAATTGATATCTTTTACCACACTTAGGTTATCAAAGTAAAGGAGACAAACCGAGCTTGGGTATCTTTTGTAGTTAGTGAAAGCAGGTTTCTCAAGGCAAGCTATTCTTTATTATAGAGCTGCTGTCGATTGAGCTTCCCAAATTAGGCATATTAAAATGTTTCCCATAGCAAATACGTCCATACTGCTTATTCTGTGGGCTTTTTCCTTTGTTTTCAAATGATGTGTAGCCCTTTTGTGTCGTGTTTATACTTAGCAGTTTCAACTGAATAGGATATGCCATTCACTCTTGAAGTGGTAGGCGCCTTACCTCCTAAAGTGTAGACTGCCTTTATTAAATGACTTAATAAATGAGATCTTAGAGGTTAAGATCTCGCTTCTTATCTGAGATTAAAATTTGCCAAGATAGCTGCTAAGAATATTCTGACTTGAGTCCAGTAATTTATATAATTTTATAATTATAAAGACATTTTATACTTTATATAATTTTCTAATTTGTTTTATAGTTTTATGTTTGATTTTTGTGAATATGTGCGATTTTATTTTCTTTCGTATCTAGGACACCATTTTAAGGCCCACAAGGCTGTTTTGGCTGCTTGCAGTAAGTTCTTCTACAAATTCTTTCAGGAGTTTACTCAGGAACCTTTGGTGGAGATAGAAGGTAAATACTTGTTCTAAATACAATACTTGGCAAACGTAATTGATGAAGTTTTAGACAGTTAATTTAGCTTAAGGTACTGGGAAACAGGCATCAGTGGTTATTAGGTGACTGTCTAAATTGTTCTTTTGACACCTGAGAATTCTTACTTGCAGTAAAGTACTTGGTAAAATGATCTGCCAGGAAAAGCTCTTACATTAGTTGGTAGATGTTGATCTCTTAAAGGAGTCTTTTCCATTGCTAAAACCAGTGATCATTGTCTTTGGAAAACATTATTAAAAAGTGAATTCTGATCTTTGTTCAGTGGTCTTTTGTTTCAGACTGGTAGAGATGCTGCAGGTGACAGTAGAGGCTTCTGTATTAGCAAAGGTACAGATGACATGCAGTGTGAAGTGAGCTTCCCTAATACAGAAAAGGCTAAGAAAGATGAACTGAAGTACCATTCAGAAGATCTAGTAGTTATAGAAGGTCTGGGATGAAAAAGGTCATCCAGTAGATACTGCCTTAAAGTAAAAAGTGATTTTTATGCTTGGTTGACTTTGGTATTAATAACTTGCCAAGTAACAGGTGCTGTGTAGTTTATGTGCATGATTTGAGGTTTACAACAGTCCTTTGAAGGCTCCAAAAGGTTACTTAACCCAAGGTTGTCCAACTAGTGAGGATTCAGTTTATGCTCTTAATTACCATACTTTTGTCTTCTGCTACCACAGTACTTGCCCCAACTCTCCCCCCATCCAAAACTGCCTACATGAATACAGAATTTTAGCTTTTTTCAGGATTCTTGAGTTTTCATTTTTTTTTTTTTTTTTTTTTTACTGAGCATAACTCTTTGTTATGCATGGGTTGCCTGGAAACACTATGCCCTTGGAAAAATTTGGTGCCCTGGGGAGTAAAGAAAACATAGAGTTAAGAATACCCCTTTTTTTTTTTGGTACATTCCAGTTTATTTAGCATTCTAGCTGATATATTCATAGATAATCTTGATTACCTGTGATGGATAGGGCACAGGCATAATGGAAATGTGCAAAGCTTACTAGGTGAGAATCAAACTACCTAGATGGTATTGGTTCTTACTACAAAGTAAGATTTCATCAGTTTATTCATCTGAGGTACAGTATGACCCCACGCAAGTTATCTCAGTTGCATCTCAAAACTTGGTTTGTAGGATTGTAATGATTAATTGAAATAACATACGTAGTATCTTTTAAACATACATATGAAATATTTACAAATGAACTATGTTCACTAATATTTGCCACAAAATTATCTGGGAAGGGGGACTGGATGGGGGTAAAGATAAAGTAAACAGCCGTGAATGGATAAAAAAAAAAAAAAAAAAACATATGCAGAGGGCCTGGCAAAACATTTGGTGCATTGTCAAAGCTTAATAAACGGGCTATTTACCAAACAGAATACCTATTATTTATTAAGTACTGTATAGACCCAGGAAATGAAGACTTGATGAATAAGACAGCCTTCTAAAGAATTTGCTCATTTAATCACTAGGCACCAGGTAAACGAAGGAAGGCAACAACTGTTGCAGACTTTTGTAGTGGAATGGTCCCACGTGAGGAGGGTGAATGAGTGAGTGGTTTAGTCTACCTTAGGAAAGATTTCAAAGAGGAGTTTACTTTTGAGCAGAATCTTAAAAAGTCAAAAAATAAATCGCCCAGGTTAGAATATGTATTGCTGAGTGAGTAAGTATTTCTGAACTAACCTGAAAAAGTAGGGTCTTTTCTTCTGGAGACTAATCCATTTGGGGATAGTTTCTTGTACCTCTTAGTATTTCTGACCTGCTATGTCCATTATAGTACAGCATACACAAGCCTTCAGTAATTTAAACTATAGACAAGAAAGTAAAATGTAGGAATGGTCTTTCTGTGTATGTTTTTTGCCAGATTCAGGTTTAAAGAATAATTTTGGCTGATTGTCTTAAGCCCTTAACCTTGGGATTGCTATACTATCTGGCCAGATCACCTGGCTTTAGAGAAGGCCACTGGCACATAATTAGAAAGCATGAGTTGTAATCCTGGCTTTACTGTTTTTTTCCAGTTGTGTAATATTGGCTTCCTTTTTTTTTTTTTTTTTTTAACCTGTAAAATAATGTCAAGTAAATTTTTATTATGTCATAGACATTTTTAAATATTAATGTCATGACATGCTGGGTGCTGTTAAAATCGTCAGTAGCTTTTCTTGTTTTGATTTGTTGTTAGTAGGCAGTCAGCCTGGTTAGGTTCAGACTGCCTTATGTGGCTATGGATGTAATTCCAATTTAGATTTCAAAATCTTTGTTGTGCTATTCAGGTCACAGGTGTGCCAACCTGGGTGGTAGTCCACATCACAGTGCAGTTCTCAAAGCCTTTGCCATGCCCCCTTAGGTCAGTTCCACTTGTCTGCAGCTTGGTGATGAGCTTGAGACTGCATACACAGATTTAAAGGATCTTTCTCCCACTCCCTGTTACGTTGCCTCTGCACTTTAGCTCCCAGGAGCTCCTTTTCCTGGTCTTCTAGCCAGGAAATAGAGGTTAGTCTTTTTTTGCTGTCATATACTTCCCGCAGTGGGATCCATTTCCTGGACAAAGTGGTGAGAGAAAAATAATAATTTTTTCCATGCTCTTCAGATCATAGTCTCTTTCCTAGTTGTCTGTCAAAAAGAACTTTCTCTTAGCATTTAGGTGCCTGCCTGGCCTCCAGCCACAAGGTGTGCAGCATCAGAACTAGAGCTTGCCTTGAGGCAGGGATGAGAGGAAGAAATAAAAACGAGATACTCTCCATCCTCTTTCCTGGTTCGCTAGCCAGGAGTTTTTTATGTCTGTACCTGCTGTAGTTATGAGATTTGTGCTGTACTCAAGTCTAAGCTGGGACATGTAGGAGGAAAATAAAAACCAGGAAATTCACTGCTGTTCTTTGAGTTTTGATTTCTCTCCTGGTCTGCTTGCTTCTGTTTATTTTTTTAGAGTCCTTATCTGTTTGTTTTATGTATTCTGCCCAGGACATTTTGTTGTAATCAATGGACAAGAAGGGGGGTAGTGTGCTTTCTCCATTTTAGGTAGAAATGGAACCCCCATCTGTAAAGTATGAATGACTTCACTCTATATGTTTACATATTCCAGAATGCTCCCTCTGTTTGCTTCTTCTTAAATGAAAAAAGATGACTCAAGGTGTTCATATTAAAATTTCACTTAGTCACTTTAAAAATTGTATTCTCCTGAATACTGCTATTATGAAAGGAATAAGGGATTGATGAGAAAATGGGCTGAGATTTGAAAGTTACCAAACTAGTCCTGAGAGAAAATAAATATTTTACCAACTGTACATCTGTCAACACTTATCTGGGCAGGTGTTATCAGTTTTGTTCATGTTAGCTAATTAGGTCAGTGGTTGATTCCTAAGACCAGTGTCAGACTGGCCAAATAAGAAACACCTAGGGTCTTATAATGGACAGTTTGCTATCCTAATTTTGATTCCAAAGATCAGGGATCCATGCTTTTTATTAAGTCTTAGAGGGGATTCTGATAACCAAGGTTGGGAACTAAATCCACATTTCCTTATTCAGATCCTGGGAGGCCAGATGTTTCTTGAAATTATGTATTTTTAGAATTTTCTAAAGATAATATACTATGTGTATTACATAATACTCAGTGGGGTCTGTAACAATATTTCATCAGTGTCTCAATATTTAAGTGGGATAAAGACTATAAATAGCTTCCTGTCAGTTCAGATCAAATTTTGCTGCCAAATTTATGGAAAACTTCTGGTTGTAAGAGATTTGAGGGACTTTGGAGTTATAAATAAGATATTGTGGGCCTGTACTGAATGAGACCACACATAGGATACTCCTCCAAGCAAAAATGGTTCCTGCCGTCATCCTATTTTAAAAATCTTTATCATGGACTTTAGAGTCAGGCTCTCTGGGTTTGATGCTTTTTTTACTTAAGTAATTTGCCAAAATCACAATGTTAATAACTTCTCTATGCCCCAGTGTCCTCATCTGTAAAATGGGGGTTATAACAGTAAGTAGTATATAGGGTGGTTATGAGAATTAAATGAGTTAATACTTGTAAAGTATTGAATCACAATACTTGATATATATATAGTAAGCATTACAAATATGTGTTCAATTGAAAATCAAAATTTCATTCCACTAAAGGAAAAATTTTACACACTGCTTTTAAAAAGGACTTGAATAGAAAGAGAAATCAGGAAAACAGTTCCATTCACAATTGCATCAAAAAGAATAAAATACCTAGGAATAAACCTAACCAAAGAAGTGAAAGACCTATACCCTGAAAACTATAAGACACTCTTAAGAGAAATTAAAGAGGACACTAACAAATGGAAATTCATCCCATGCTCTTGGCTAGGAAGAATTAGTACCGTCAAAATGGCCATCCTGCCCAAAGCAATATACAGATTTGATGCAATCCCTATCAAATTATCAACAACATTCTTCAATGAACTGGAACAAATAGTTCAAAAATTCATATGGAAACACCAAAGACCCCGAATAGCCAAAGCAATCCTGAGAAAGAAGAATAAAGTGGGGGGGGATCTCACTCTCCAACTTCAAGCTCTACTACAAAGCCATAGTAATCAAGACAGTTTGGTACTAGCACAAGAACAGAGCCACAGACCAGTGGAACAGATTAGAGACTCCAGACATTAACCCAACCATATATAGTCAATTAATATTCGATAAAGGAGCCATGGACATACAATGGGGAAATGACAGCCTCTTCAACAGATGGTGCTAGCAAAACTGGACAGCTACATGTAAGAGAATGAAACTGGATCACTGTCTAACCCCATACACAAAAGTAAATTCGAAATGGATCAAAGACCTGAATGTAAGTCATGAAACCATAAAACTCTTAAAACAAACATAGGCAAAAATCTCTTGGACATAAACATTAGCGACTTCTTCATGAACATCTCTCTCCAGGCAAGGAAAACAAAAGCAAAAATGAACAAGTGGGACTACATCAAGCTGAAAAGCTGCTGTACAGCAAAGGACACCATCAGTAGAACAAAAAGGTAGCCTACAGTATGGGAGGATATATTTGTAAATGACAGATCTGATAAAGGGTTGACATCCAAAATATATAAAGACCTCACACACCTCAACAAACAAAAAGCAAATAATCCAATTAAAAAATGGGCAGAGGAGCTGAACAGACAGTTCTCCAAAGAAGAAATTCAGATGGCCAACAGACACATGAAAAGATGCTCCACATCGCTAGTTAGCAGAGAAATGCAAATTAAAACCACAACGAGATATCACCTCAAACCAGTAAGGATGGCTACCATCCAAAAGACAAACAACAACAAATGTTGGCGAGGTTGTAGAGAATGGGGAACCCTCCTACACTGCTGGTGTGAATGTAAATTAGTTCAACCATTGTAGAAAGCAGTATGGAGGTTCCTCAAAAAGCTCAAAATAGACTTACCATTTGACCCAGGAATTCCACTTCTAGGAATTTACCCTAAGAATGCAGCAGCCCAGTTTGAAAAAGACAAATGCATCCCTATGTTTATCGCAGCACTGTTTACAATAGCCAAGAAATGGAAGCAACCTAAGTGTCCATCAGCAGATGAATGGATAAAGAAGATGTGGTACACATACACAATGGAATATTATTCAGCCATAAGAAGAAAACAAATCCTACCATTTGCAACAACATGAATGGAGCTAGAGGGTATTATGCTCAGTGAAATAAGCCAAGCAGAGAAAGACAAATACCAAATGATTTCACTCATATATGAAGTATAAGAACAAAGAAAAACTGAAGGAACAGAACAGCAGCAGAATCACAGAACCCAAGAAGGGACTAACAGTTACTAAAGGGAAAGGGCCTGGGAAAAATGGGAGGGTAGTTGGGGATAAGGGTAGGGAAAAAGAAAGGGGGTATTATGACTAGCATGTATAATGTGGGGGGTGGGGGAAAGGGGAGGGCTGTGCAACACAGAGAAGGCAAGTAGTGATTCTACAACATCTTACTACGCTGATGGACAGTGACTGTAATGGGGTTTGTGTGGGGGACTTGGGGTAGGGGAGAGCCTAGTAAACATAATGTTCTTCATGTAATTGTAGATTAATGATAAAATAAAAATATATAATTAAATAAATAGATGGATAGATAAATAAATAAATAAGTAGATAAATAGGTAAGATAGATAAATGAATGAATGAATGAATTACTTGAGTTGTGCTTTTAGACATTTGATTAAAACTCCAGCAAAATCTAGTTGTCTTTAGCTACTTTCATATGATAAAGAATAACATTGTCAAAAGACCAGTAAGAAAGATTTAGGGGGATCCAAATAAAATTAGCCTTCAGTGAATCTAATTTGGTTTATTTTTTTGCTTATTTGGTAGCACATTAACTTGGTCACATTACATTACATTTTAAGGTGTTTCTCAATATTTAGATTGCTTTCAGACAATTTAAACATAAGTCTGCTATGGCTTAGAGTTTCTGAGTTGCCCAAAATCACATAGATCATGTAGAGCTAGGACTAAATTTGAACGTTCTGAATGATAATCCTTTCTTTACATAGACAGTGGTGGCTATTCGACCAGTATTTATTTTACTGTGTCCTGAAGGCCACATTTAGGTGTATAAAGTTGATGAGAAGAACATAAAAATGGTTTTCTGTTTGGAATTGTGCATATCGTGTACAATTTGGACTTGGTCTTTCTTAGCATAATATTCTTAGCATAAAAATGTTAAAAGTTGTTTCTCCATTCCTGTCAGTAGCTTTTTGAAGCAAAGAAAAGTAGGAATCTTTGAAGCTTAATTTCGAAAGTGACTTTATTCCTAAGTTATGTGCCTGTATTTTAAGAAGCATTGTGTTAGGTACTGTGAGGTGAATGTACAGAGACAAAATATTTCTCTCAAGTAGCTTACAGTCAAGAGATGTTCGTGAATTGTAATGATCAGAACAGGTTCAGAGTTCAGTCTGGAGGAAGTATTGAAGGTTTCATTAAAGATGTGGCATTAGAATTGGGCTTTCAAGGGTGGTATAGGATTTATGCAATTAGAGATAAAGTGCTTAAGCATTCGGGATGGAAGGTATTAATGTAAGGCAAAGAAGCTCTTGGAAAGTGAGGAGTTTGTTCAAGGTTATCTATGTAGTGTGTGTTTGATATAGTTTAAAATTTGGAAGGGAAAATAGTAAATAGAAAAATAATGTGAAGGGCCTTGAAATAAAGGCAGAGTGGAAAGCAAACTACAGAGCTGAGTTGATGAAGAAAGATCTTAAAATTGTTTGCTAGTTAGTGCTGGATTTCACTACAGTCTTACCATACTACAAATGAGAATTCTGTCAAGGAATAATCTTCAGGAATAATTCATACTAAAGTTGCAAACACTGGGCTTTTTTTCTTTTCATTACTAAATGTTACAAGTTTTGAATCAGTGCACGTTTTTTTTACAGGTGTTAGTAAAATGGCCTTTCGTCATTTAATTGAGTTCACATATACAGCAAAATTAATGATACAAGGCGAAGAAGAAGCCAATGATGTATGGAAAGCAGCAGAGTTTCTACAAATGTTAGAAGCTATCAAAGCCCTTGAAGTCAGGTAATTATTTATTTCTTTATATTCAGTAGTGTTCACCCTGACTGCTAGTCAAGAATTTGTATGTCATGTCATGAAAACCTGACTTTTTTAAATTAAGAATTGTTATTTCCCTGATTGTTATTTTCCTCACACTGGATTTTCTTGTCTTTATGTAAAAACTGCTGAGATAACTAAAGTAGCATCTTTTGTATCTGACACAGTAAGAACTGGGGCATCTTTAAGGAGTTCTCTAGGTTCAGTTTGCCAATAATTTGTACCAAGCTTTATTCTAAAAATGGTTTAGCTTACAAAGATTGACATATAGTGCTATTTAAAAATAAGTGAGGAAATTGGTGCAGATAAATAGACCAGATGGGAGTGATAATCAGTGAAGTTAGAATATGGTAACCAGAATGCATGTCATTTACTCTGTAATCTAGCTTCCAGAAGTACCTAGTGTAAAGAGAGAAAAAAAAAATCTCAGTTACATTATTCATGGTTATAAGATGAGAGCAAATCAATATTAGGAGACATTCCTAGTATTAAAATACAAAATTTCCTGTAGGAAGTGTTACGAAAACACTAAATGATATGATGAACAGAGACTCAACATCTTACATAATGAATAGTGGCATTATAATATAGCAACTAAGAACGAGAGCTCTGGAGTCAGGCTGCCTGGGTAATACCCTACCTAATAGCTCTACTTTGTGGCCTTAGTGAAGTTACTCACCTTTCTGTCTGCAGCTCAGTTTCCTCATCTGTCAAATGGGGAAGTGTGATAATATTGGTACCTACCACAAGATTATTTGTGAGGGTTAAATGAATTAATGCATGTAAAGTGTAATGCATGGTGTCTGACACAATACACTAAATGAACCACTGTTATCTCCTGGCTCTGTTTTTATGATAGTCATTAGATCATTAGCATGGCACTGAAGTTCAGTTCAGTAAACTGAGTGTCAAATGGGGCATAGTGGTTTTGGTCTTACTCTCTGGTGAGGTTTAACCAAAAAACACAACTTAAAATAAGACATAATATAACTATAATCATCCATAAGTACGGTTTTTCCTAATGAGCTTTTAATCAGTTTAGTGACGGGTCATGATTAAACTTTTCTGATGAGAGCTTGCTGTATATATATGTTTCTGATGCCTAGTGCCTAGCACTTCAGTGTGTAGTAAATATTTGTGGATGGATGGATGGGTACATACCAGTTAAAACCAGGTCAGTACTCTCCTGCAGAAAAGAGGTGTGAGAATGTATACCTGATGAAGTCATACTTCTCAAAAAAGAGGTTGATTAAGGGGAATATATATGGATGGGACAATACCTGATTTGTGGTTAAATCCTGGAGAGAAACTTCTAAAAAAAATGTTCTGTCTGTGTGGTTCCTTTGCTGTACATAAGTGAGTAGTGTCTTTCTGTGGGGAAAGTCCTTGGCAAAAGAGCAATGGAATATGTTCTAGGACAGTGGCCTAGGTTGGATTTATGAGGCATTTAATTGAATTCATCTCTATGGTCATTGGGAGGGAAGGACAACCCAGCTACAGCTGTTTTTACATGCTAGTTTAGAACCTTTTAAAGGACTTATTATGGTAAGACTGGAGCCTTACGGTAATTATAACCATCAGTGCTCTTCAGTATAAATACAGTAAAATGTTGAATTGTTATTGAACCAGTTAGGTATGCAGTATACTCTAAAGACAAGAAGAAAACAGTATTGCATATTGGCTATTTATAATGATACAATTTAGGAATACAAGTAGTTTAGTTATGGTTAAATGACTGGTTAAGGCTACTTCATAATGAGAAAATTATTGCATAACTATTTTGCAGATACAGAAGGTGAATGAAGTGCTCTTCTCACATTTGCCATATGCAAGTATTTTTGGAATATAGTGTAAACTTTTTTGAAATGACACTGAAAAAATACTAGGACCTATTTTGCTTTGCTGGAATTCCATCATTGTTTTAAAGTTGGGTATGAAAATGTTCTTGTTAATTATTAGGAAGCAGCAGTTGCCTTTTAGATTTTCCTCCCCAGCCTGTTGATGTGTAATTTACATAGAATACAATTCACCCATTTTAGTGTAGGTAAATTGAGTTTTTTAAATTGTATGTAGTGGTGTAATGACTACCACAGTCAAGATGTGGGAACATTTCCATCACCTTGTGTTTCCTTATGACTCTAGTTGACCCTGATCCCCATCCACAGGCAACCACTGGTCTGATTTTTATCACTGTAGTTTTATTGTATTTAGAATTTCATATAAATGGATTGTTTCTAAACAATAGGAACTGTGTAGTTTGACTTTTTTCACTTAGCTTACTTATGTTTTAGACATGCATCCATGTTGTGGGTATTACTATTTCATTTTTATCACTGAATAATATTCCATTATATGGATAGACTCCTATTGATGGGCATTCAGATTGTTTCCAGTTTTTGGCTATTACAGTTAAAGTGGCTATGAATATTTGTGTACCTGTCTTTGAATGTTAGCTGTCATTTCTCTCAGTAAATACCTAATTGTGAAAAAGCTGGGTTGTATGGTGAACATGTTTAATTTTTTAAGAAATTGCCAAACTGTTTTCCAAAATGGTGTGCCATTTTACATTCCAATCTGCAGTGTATGAGAATTCCAGTTGCTGTATACTCTTCATAATAGTTGGTATGACCAGGCTTTTTCATTTTAGCTGTGCTGGTAAGTACATAGTGGTTGTAATTTGCATTTCCCTGATGACTAATGATGTTGAACATTTTTTCATGTGCTTTTTTGTCACCTGTTTATATCTTCTTTGGTGAGGTGTCTGTTAAAATACTTTTGCCCATTTTAAAAATTGGGTTATTGTCAAGAACTGTGAAGCGTCGGAGATTTTATCCTTAACAAGTTAATAAGTTAGCCTGCCACAGTTTGGTGGAAGACATGAGACTCTTGTCAGAGAGAAAGAACTTTATTTCTCTCACATCATAAGCTTCATGTATGTATCAGTTTTTCTTGGCACTGCCGCACTCCCCAACCGCCGCACACGTATGTTACCCCTCACCCAAGTGCCACTGGGATGACATGGTGGTCTAGGTGTGTGCTGTGCTCACAGCGGTTTGCATCACAGTGGAGGAACTCTCAGCTTTAGGAAACCTGTATCTTTTATAATACATTCTAAGCAAACCTGCCTGACCTTTGTCCCAGAGGGGCCATTATCTTTATTATACTGGACAATAAATGAAGTCAGTAGATGAACTTGTCCTCCACCCTGGAGTAAGACAGGCTCTATCTTCTAAGGCTATTTGTCCTACAAACCTTGGAATGATAGTCCAGAACAAAAGGCTACCAGTGTCTTTGTCTCCAAGACATGCAGAAACATGAAGGATTCTTGGAGAGTTGTCTCCTAAGAATATCCTTGCTTCTGTATTATTTTAACTACTGGTGAATTTTATTATGAGTACATCACTCTATGACTGCTCTGGTTAATCTGACCAATAGGGACTGAACTAATCCATTCAGTTTTCTCACACTGGATTTAATTAAGGCAATTATCAGAACTCTGAGCAGCAGGACGTGGCCACCCTGCAGTGCTGAGCTTAACCATGTACCCATTCCTCTGAGGTCCTGGACTCAGCCAACTGAACAAATCCTCAGAAAGCCAGGTGGTTTCCTCCTTTAGTTTCTGTATTGACTTTTCCACTTAGCCCTAAGCATTAATCTTAGTACAGCAAGATGTTCTAACAATTGCACAGTCTCCACATTAGCCCACAGGGAGGAAGTCTAGGGCAAGTATGTCATCTATAATAACCCTGGCAAATGATTTGAGGCTGACATAAATGCCTTCTAGAGCCCAACTGCTGTCATTGGTCACATCAGCTTCAGTCGGGCACAAATTTTGTACCACCTTTTTATTTGGATGATTTCCATCATAGGGAAAACTGCCTGTAGGGCACACAAAAATAATCAGTCAGTCCTCCAGTAACCAAGGGTAGCCTTGGTTTGGAGATACTTCCACAATCATGAGAAGTAAACTGATCTAGTGGTGTTTCCTTAAACACTGGATGGTCTCTTCTACCTGCCCCTGAGGTGCAAGTCATATTTTTAGAAAGTGAGTACCTGACTTCCACACAAGAAATATAGTCCCAAGGGCATATAGGTTCTTTGGAAAGAAAGTGTTCATAATTGTTTGGACCCACAAAGTGGTGTCTTGATCAGTTGGGAACACAGGGGACATTGCCTCCAGTGTGGCCTCCCCTTTTCAGTTAGAATGATTGAGCTTAGTCCTTGGTTTTGCAGGAACTGTGAGGGCAGTCGGTTCAGGCTCCTCTGTCACGTTGAGTGACAATCATCCACGCCATGAACTGTGCCTCAGCTTTGGGAATGGTAGGGGCCAAACATCTAGTGTTTCGTATGGGACGTGCAGGAACTTGCCCACCCCCTACTTTCTTAAAAGACTTCCTAGTAAAGTTAAGGGAAGTGGTGATCAAACTGGTCAGAGCCATCTGGCAGGGGATGACAGATACAGCAATCAATTTAAAGTTGCTTGCAACAGCCAGGGAGAGCTTCATCAGAGCATTTTCCTATCTGAGGAAGGCTCTCTACGGGCAGTTCTGAAGGACAAAAGTCGTTAATGTCGCTTCCTCCTCCATACCTCCTGGAGTCTATGGAGTTCTCTCCTCAGGTGCAGTGTTGTTGTTCTCCCTGCACCCCCACAGAATCAGCGTGTCCCATTCTAGTGGCTATAATGCCACCTGTTTTCCAGTCACCCCCTCCTCTTACCTAGACCTTTCCCTGGCAATGGTCAGGGACAGGGCATTTTTATAAAATTTAGAGACCCATTGTGTCTTCCATTTTAGCTCACAAGGACCTCCCTAAGTGTACCTAGCAAGCAGTATACTCAACCAAGTGGTCATTATTTTTAAGATCTAAGATGTCAGTTCAGCAAGATACACCAGATGGCTAAACTAGAATTAAGTTGGAATCTGCTAGACCATTGTGACCAGGCTACTGCCTGGAAGTGGTACCAACCAGGCTCTCCCAGGGTTGTCATTGGGTGGGGGTCAAAAAGGATCATGTCTGAGAATGGTCTGGACAGAAGCCTAAATTTCCAGTTAGGTTTATATCACTTCCCACCCTTTTTTCCTTCATCGTTACCCAGGAAGGAGCCAAGAAGAGGTGATCCCTTTCTGGAGACAGCTGAGTTCAGTGAGCAGACTGCCTTACTCAGATTTTTGGACAAGGAAGTGGTGAGGAAAGTAGAGTCAGAAATCTTTTTGAGTCAGTCTTTAAGGAGGCTGTTGCAGTGCTCTGCGTTATCCGTATCTGTGGGTGGTAGGGAGCTTGAAAGTTTCATTAATACCTTGACTATCAGCCAATTATTGAGTATTTGGTGCATCATTATCAGATTGCAGATTGTCCAGAAAGCTAAATACATGACACAGACTAGTCTCAAGGGCCACAATCGTGTGATGAGAACCAGCTGATCAGACTGTTAAACAGCAGCAGTATATATAGCCCAGAAAATGGGAGTTGGTAGGTGGGGCATCAACAGTAGTTGCGGTCAGAGGTCCAGTGTGGTCAGTCTGCTGCGAACAGTCACAGACAGTGCAGCCTCTTCACCCCTGAGCAGTGCAGCCTCCTTCACCATGAGACAGACAGGCCACTATGTGGCAGGTGTCAGCAGTCTGGTGTGTCCTGGCAGCTTCATGTTAGAAACATGGGGTCCCTTTCTTTCTGCTCAATCTCTGATGGGGGATAGGAAACCATGTTGAGCATAATGTTGAATCTAATAGGTGTCAGTGAAGTTTGGGCAGTGCAGGCTCAATCAGCAGTTGGTATCATTAGGGAACAGGCCCTTACCATGGGCATCTAAGTTAGGGATCCACATAGTTCAATGAACAGCTGCAATTTGTTTCCACAGTTGTGTCCCTAAAGATGGGCATCTAATCTGTCAAGATTTCCATGTCTTCCAAACAGCTAGGCCATTGGCAACAGCCCAAGAGTTGGTAAAAATTTAACAAGATTCGTTGTGGAGAATGTCCAAACCTCTGAAACAGCCTTGGGTTCTGCCTTCTGAGCAGAGTGGCCATATCCATTTCCAGTTTTGCATAGTTAGTGCTAAGGCTGAGCATCTGCAGAAGCCCAGTGAACAGAGGCTTCAGTTTAGCCAAACCATCAGTGAACCAGATTCCCCATTGATCTGGTGGCTTTCTTTGGGCAACAGAGTTGGGGAGCTATCACTTTTTCATGTAAAGCTAAGAGATGAACTCTTTTCTTGAATAGATTATGTTTGTTTGACAGGTGCTCCTGGGCACATCTTACCTTGCTAGTTAGCCTTGAAGTCCTAGTTGACATGCTCCCAAATGTCGGTATTAGGCTAGAGAGCCTCAAAGCCTCCATGGATCAGGCATCAGTTTCAGCAAGAGCCTAACAGCAAACCAGTCCTTTAAGGGAGTGCACCTTGTAGCCATGTCAGGGAATTGATGAGTCCATACCTTTTGACAAAGAATACCTCGAAGTGGAGGTCCTTTGCCAGAAGCGCTTATCAGCAAAAGCATCATAGTGAGACTTGTAGCTCAAAGGGAGAGAATGTGCCAAAACTTGATGGACAGTTTCCAGTGCAGCCTCTTTGTTGGAGCCCCACTTAAAAGTTGCCAATTTACAGATAAAAAGAAGAAAGTAGAATGCCAAAGTGAGACATATACTGTCTTCAGTACCCAAAAAATCCAATAAGGTGATGGGCCTCATTTTTGGTGGGGAGAGGGAGTTGCTGAAAAAACAGTAATTTTCTCTCATTGCTGGAGGGATTGAGTATTGTGAATCCACCTTCATAGTCCCAAGAAGCTTTTATTTATCAGGCTCCTGAATTTTGTTGGGTTTTATCAGCAACCCCTGCTGGTGATAACACTGTAGTCAGGGCCTTTGAGACAGATACCTGACTTGCCAGTCAACAGGACATCAGGAATATAGTGTAAATTTTAGACATCATAAATTTTAGACACTTGAGCTGTATTCTGACCCAGCTGTTGATGACAAATGTCTGAGGGTTTATTCCGGCAGCTCTTCTCTCCCTGTGGCTCTTCCTACTTGGGGTTATCCATCTGTGGATCCCGTAAGTACTGCGGGATGGAGAAGGAAAAGATTCCATACCAATTCCTGCTGCACTTTTCATATGACAAAGCAGCAACACTGTGTGGAACCAGCTCTGTTCACAGGGCATGACAGCCTCCCTTTCCCACTGTTAACCTTGCCCACACCCCGCCAGCTGAGTGCAGGTGACTCCTTTCCCCATGATGGGATGGGGAGTTGGGCACCTGAATCTTCACAGAGCCATGAAAGTTTGAGTCCCTCCTATTCCTGAGTTTCCCTCAGGATATTTCCCTCTTCACTATATACCCTTGGGAACAGGGAAACTTCAGCTCCACCCCTAATTATCTTTATTCAAGCAGGGGAAGTCAGGGTAGAGGGGAAAGGAAGGTAGAAGAGGAAGAGATGTAGATGGAGAAAGTGACGACACTGCCAGTGAGCAGGGCACACTTACTTTTGGTTGCAAGCAGCACAAAAGCTGCGCATAGCTCTACTGAACACTCCACTGAATTCAGCCCACTTACAGCCCTCTGTCAGACAAGGCCATCATTACTACACTGTCTGTTTTAGTTTTGGGGACCTCTTTGATTCAACAGCCTCACCCACACTGCTTTTCAGTTGGGGCCATGAGGTTTATGCCTTTTGGCTGACTCAGACTATAGCGGCAGCCTTTTAGAAAACAGTGTACCTTAATCCTGGACATTGGCTGCCCCTTGTCATGATAACATCTCTTATGCTTTTGCCTGGTTTAATATAAAGTTGGGGGGGTGCCATTCAGCAGGCCTGACCACAAGAATTTATATTGTTTTGGATTCTTTTCTCATTCTGCAGTGACTCATTTGCATCAGCTTTGTAAACCCAGTTGGGCAGGAAGACTCTTACTAGTCAGTGCCTCACTGTGGCAGTTTGTCTTGGAGAACTCCCACCAAGAGCACCAAAGCACCCTTATGGCAGCCAGAACCCACTATAAAAAAACTCTGAGACCTTTTATAGTCATCCCCAAACGGATCTAAGATGAACAGGACAGACTGCAGGAGAGGCTGAACCCTGAGATGGCCCAGCTGTAGACATTCTCTTTTGACAAGCATTATGTTCCCCCTCATCTCCCAGGTGGACAGCCGGAGTTCTGATGACTCAACTGGTCTGTTAGTAGCACTTGCAAATTCCCTCCTGTCACAGTTGGTGTAGGTACATGATACAATAACTTGTCTGTAAAGGGCAGAACCTTCCACCACCTCCACCACCACTTAATCTTGGTTATTGAGGTGGGGCAGATTGGCAGGAAAGTCCTCCCCTTCGCCACCGGACCCTGAGAGTTTGCAACAAGCAGGGAACCATTCTAGCAGCTGTCCTTGAACTTACTGCCCAGTACTCACACTGCAACCACCTTCCCAGTTTTTCCTTATTAGTAGGTACTCTAGTTTCCTTAGATTGCCATAACAAAATTCCACAAACCTGGTGGCTTAAATCAGAAATGTAACTGTTTCATTATTCTTAAGGCTAGAAGTCCTAAGTCATGGTGTGGCAGGGCCATGCTCCTTCAAAAGCCACAAGGGGAGGATCCTTTCTTACCTCTTCTAACTTCTTTCTTGTAGCCCTATGCTCCAGTTTCTGCTTCCATCTTCCCATTGCCATCTTCCCTCTGTTGTTCCTACAGCTTTCTCCTCTGTGTTTCCAAATGTCCCTCTCCTTATAAAGACATAGTTGTATTAGAGGAGGCCCACTTTAATGACCTTATATATCTGCAAAGACTTACCTCCAAATAAAGTCACATTCACGGGTATCAGGGGTCAGGACTTCAACATACTTCTGGGGGGACACAGTTTAACTCTTAATAGTATAAAGTGGAGGGCCATGTATTGCCCAGTTGACCATACAGTTTGGTCAGCAAGCTTGCTGCCAGCTGCAGTGGACTTCCACAGATCCCATTACTTGCTCTGTGACTCCTTATCCTTCCTCTTCCAGAAAGCCACCTCTTTTTCAGCATCCTGTACTTGTTGCCCAAACCCGGCAAACTGTGAAATAGCTGAGATTTAACCCTATTTGCAAGCTAACAAGCTATACTGCCACAGTTTCATGGATGCTAATAGAAAATATGGGGCTATTAGGTCAGAAAGAAAAGACTTGGTTTTCTCACAGAAAGCAGCATGAGCTTTATATTTATGCTAGTTTTCCCTTTTCTCCCAAGTCCCATAGGGGTGACTTAGAGTGGCCCAGGTAAATGCTGCACATGTAGCTGGTTTACATCAAAGATGAAGAATCTTCAGCTTAGGAAACCCAAATCTCTCATAATGGGCTGCATGCCAACCAGCCTCATTTTTGTCCCAGAGAGGGACATTATTATAATGGACAATAAGCAACCTGCCCTCTGCTCCACACGGAGCCATACTCTCTCTTCCCAAGTTGATGGCTTTACTGCAGGCATCCTTGAAAAGACAGTCTGAAACAAAAGCTGTGAGTTTGCAAGATGTGTAGAAACATGAGACATGTGGAGAATTCTCTCCAATAGTTGTCTTCTCTTACTGAATTTATTGAACTGTGAAAATCTTTTTATTTATATTCTCTACATAAGACCTTTGACAGATACATGTTTGCAGATATTTTCTCTCAGTCTGTAGCCTGCCTTCTAGACAGTTTTTATTGTCACTTACCTATTCTGGTAAAGCATGTGAGTAAAATATGGTTAATAACAATTTTGCTTAGTTTCTGGTTGGTCAATACCAGATACACTGAGCAATGGTTTCTGTATTATATATTTCAGAGAGCAAAAGTTTTTGATTTTGATGAAATCCGTTTAATCAATTTTTGCTTTTAAGGTTTCTACTTCTTATATGTTATATAAGAAATCTTTCATATTAGTTACAAAGGTTTTCTTCTGAAAGTTTAATAGTTTTAGTTCTTACATCTAAGTCTGTGATCTATTTTTGAATTAATCATTGTGTATATTTTATAAGAGTAAGATTGAGGTTTCTTTTTCCCATGTAGATACCACTTCTAGTACTGCTGGCAAAAGATTATTTTCTTCATTAAGTAACCTTGGAACCTATTTCAGAAATCAATTGACTGTATGAGTGTGGGTCTATTTCTGGACTTCATTAATCTTCATGTCTCCTTTCTCCAGTATCACATTGTCTTAATTTCAGTTTTATAGCTGTATAGTAAGTGTTGAAATCAGATAGTAAAAGCCCTCTAATCTTGTTTCCTCCTTTCCATATAAATTTTTTTTTGGTATCATTAATCTACAATTACATGAGGAACATTATGTTTACTAGACTTCCCCCATCACCAAGCACCCCCCACAAACCCCATTATAGTCACTGTCCATCAGCATAGTAAGATGCTGTAGAATCACTACTTCTCTTCTCTGTGTTGCACAGCCCTCCCCGTGCCCCCCCCCACATTATACATGCTAATCATAGTGCCCCCTTTCTTTTTTCCCCCCCTTATCTCTCCCTTCTCACCCATCCTCCCCAGTCCCTTTCCCTTTGGTAACTGTTAGTCCATTCTTGGGTTCTGTGAGTCTGCTGCTGTTTTGTTCCTTCAGTTTTTTCTTTGTTCTTATACTCCACAAATGAGTGAAATCATTTGGTACTTGTCTTTCCATAAAAATTTTATTAGCTTATCAATTTCTTCCAAAAAGCCTTCTAAGATTTTGATTAATCTTATAGACTTTTTAATTTATACATTATGTATTTCAGGAACAAAGAAAACTCAGCTCCACTAGAGGAAAATGCTACAGGAAAAAGTGAGGCCAAAAAAAGGAAGATTGCAGAGACTTCAAATGTTATCACTGAGTCATTGCCATCTGCAGAATCAGAACCTGTTGAAATTGAGGTAGAAATTGCTGAAGGCACAATTGAAGTGGAAGATGAAGGCATCGAAACGTTAGAGGAAGTGGCTTCTGCCAAGCAGTCCATAAAGTACATTCAGAGTACAGGTTCCTCTGATGATTCCGCCCTGGCATTGTTGGCGGATATTACCAGCAAGTACCGGCAAGGGGATAGGAAAGGGCAGATTAAAGAAGATGGCTGTGCATCTGACCCCACAAGCAAACAGGTAGAAGGTATTGAAATTGTGGAACTTCAGCTGTCACATGTGAAGGACTTGTTCCATTGTGAGAAATGTAACCGTTCATTTAAATTGTTTTACCATTTTAAGGAACACATGAAATCACACTCCACTGAGAGTTTCAAATGTGAAATATGCAATAAAAGGTATCTTCGGGAGAGCGCATGGAAACAGCACCTCAATTGTTACCACCTTGAAGAAGGTGGAGTCAGTAAGAAGCAAAGAACTGGGAAAAAAATTCACATATGTCAGTACTGTGAGAAACAATTTGACCACTTTGGACATTTTAAAGAGCATCTTCGAAAGCATACAGGTAATTAGCAAATAATTTATGTTAAAAGTATGTTTTTCCACATTCACTTCAGTCTTGCGTCTAAATTACTTTTTTTTAGTAACACAGAAGCCCTCTCCTGTATTTTCTAATATGCAGGCTGAGTTCACATTGTCTCTATAATACTTGTTTGTTGAAATAGTGATGCTTTAAAAGCAAAATCAGTATCAACTTTGAAATTAATGTCACACTTCACCAATTTTTATATTTTTAAAGGAAATATGTAAAACATGGTTTGTGATTATTTACTAAAGGTTATAAATTATGAAGTCCTAATTGTAGTGAAACTTCATTGTTACTGTCTACATTCCTATCTCTTGTTAATACATTACATAGATGAGTACATTTACAGATAGGCTCTGACATGTTTATACCTTCATGTACATTTGGTCATGTTTTGACCTAGTAGCTAGGTAGGCAATATATGTCCCATCTCCACCACCTCCCATGGGCAAGCATATCAGGACTGGTGGACAGCCAGGGAGATGAGAAGGGTAAAGTATAAGGAGAGTAAAGTCCTCCTGGGAGTCAGCCCAGGCATGAGAGAGGTGTCCCCAGGAGTCTACCATTGGGGTGCACTTTTAGTTCTGCATCCATTCCCTAGTGCCTATTTTTTTCCCTGTCAGATTCCCTGTCCTTGCTCGCACCTCCCAGGCTTTCTTTGCTAGGTCTCCTGTGCCACACCCAGGAGCTGTCACCTCTGATTTGAAATTGGCAAGTTCCTAAGCGCATTGTAACAAGGGCATAGGGAGAGCAGTTGCTGTGGTATGCTAAGCACAGACTTTTGAACACTTGTTCCCAAGTCCTTATATGTGGTGGGAAAGACTGTTTAGACTGTCAATACATAGGTACCCCACAGTTTTCAGTGTCTCTTTGCTGGAATTTGGAGAACTTGGATGAAATTTTACCAATCCCTTGCTGTCCAAAGCCTCTTGCTACACACTACTTGAAATTAGGAACCAAATAACATCAGATAGTGTGGTGTCCCCCACTGTCTAAATGCTTGGTGCCAGTATACAGGAACTGAGTAAATGCTTGGTTCCAGTATTCAGTGGTTGCATGATAACAAAAGAATTTCATACTTAAGGTGCAGTGTGTATTTAAAAGGCTATAAGGTATTAGTTTGGGTAACTAATAGGCATTGATAAAAATGCTTTTGGGAAAATGCTTTCTGATTTTCAAACATTAGATGTATATACCTGTTCTACATTTGGAAACTGCCTGTAGTTACAGTCTTTGGTCCTTAAAAAACAAATATTCATCTATTTTAATGGTCTGTTGGTGATCAATTTGTGGTAACTGTGGATTAGTTTTACAAAAGGATTGATAGACCAGCCTCACATAAGTTAGTATTTCATTATTACTTGGGTATACAGGAGCATACTTTGATAGGATTTCCAGTACCCCAACAGATAATAAGTCACTGTTACTTCCTAGCATTGTAAAAGTAGCATTTGTCTCTTTTACCCAAACCATTACCTAGTAACTTACCTATTTAAAAATAGGACAATACAGACCACATTCAAAGTTGTAAAAGTACAATTTAAAAATTTCCAAGTTCTATAATTTGTATTTTGGATTGAACAGCAGAATATAGAGCTAAAGTACATTTATGTTGCAAGTCTTTCTTTCCCTTTAGAAAGTTGTGAGATGACTTAATTAAGCAGTTTTTACAAAGTATAGAACCAGATTCCCATTGGAGGTATAGTTTAGCACATAAAACAAACTAGGCTTCTGTTGTCTTTTCTAACCTCAATTATTATACTAGTAATGAGTGCGTGACAAGATAGCTGCAAATGTGATCAATGACTTAGTGAACTGAAGAGGAGCATAAATGAACATTTTTAAATTGTGTTCATGCTAATAAAGGATGGTTTTTTTTTCTTATCACAAACTGAGTGTAAAGATAAGCAAACAGTCCTTTTCCTGTTCCTACCCTCAAAATACATAAGCCCACTTCAATTTCACAGTTTGGGTGCTTTTATTAACGTAGTGGTTTGGTTTCTTGTATGTTCTCAAAGCATGTACTATAGTCTAGGGTTGATTTGCAAAATTTTGACTGTTACTTGTCCTCTGAATAATTTTATTTCCATTTGGAAAATAGTAATGATAATGCCAACCTGCTAGGTCATGGACATAAAGAAATTTTAGAGTCCCAGCCTCCAAGTGCTCACAGTTATGTTGGGAGAGACAGGTAGGCACAGTCACAGTGTAACAAGCTAAGGGCTGATAGAGGTGAGCACAGAGTCTCATGGGAGTGCCTGCCTGGGCTGTTTGTTTATGATGTAGGAAATGAGAATGGCTACCTAGAGGGTTTCCCTGTGATAACTCTCAAAGGGAAAGGAGTTAGCTAGGAGATGGGCATTCCAGGCAAAGAGATGAAGCATACACAGATATAGGGGAAAGAGAGGAAGCAACTTGTTTGGGCACTGCTAGTAGGTTATCATGGCTGGGAAGATTGGGTCCCGGGTAGAGAGGTATGCCAGGAGGTGTAGCTGAAGGTTAAGAAGCACTGATTATGTGGTCATGCATTTAGGCATCCTGGGAGTCTGCCAATGGTTCAAGAGAGAAAAAGTGACCAGAAGTGAGACTAAGATCATATACTTACTTTTATAAATGTTATAAATGAGTTCAGATTTTATATTGGAAGACTGGGTCATTTTAAAGAAGCTTAGGCCAGGAAGAGCTCTGATCAGATTTGTTTTAGATGACTGGCTGGATAGATTAGATTGGGGTAAAATCTATTTGGGTCTAATTAAGAAGCTGTTCTAGTAATTAAACAAGAATGAGGGATTGAGTAAAGGCAGTGATACTGGAAAAGAGTTGGAGATGTGAGCAATTATATAGGCAGAATCAATAGGATTTGGTGATCGGTGAGATGTGGGGGTAAAAGGGTGACTCCCAGCTTTCTGATTTTGGGTGGCTAAATAGATTAGAGGTTGTTGACTTAGAAAGAAAAATTTAAAAGGGTAAGCACTTTGGGGTGGGAGGAGATACCAGACATACTGACAGACTGTGGGACATAAGTGTAAAAGCCTAATGGTGACCTTTAACCATGTTTTCAAATAATTGGTTCCAGAGAGGTAGTATGGAATCATAGAATGTCTGGGTCCAGAAATCAAAATTAGATTCTGGCTCTAGTTCTGACATTTGCCAGCATGATGAACTTTACTTGTCACGTTATCTTCGGGCCTCTTTCCCTGTCTGTGTAAATAACCTACTTTACAGGATTGTGAAAAATAAGAGAGAACAATTAAAGCATTTTGAAGAATATACTGTCCACACACCTAAAGTATAATCTGATGCTATTTCTAGATTTTATTGGGCTTATTAAGCTAATTTTTCAAATAGCAAAAGTTCAAATGCTATAAAAATTCAAATGACATACAATGAAAAATGAATCTCTCCTTCAGTAGATCTCTTCAGAAGCAACTATTGCTGTCATTTTCTTATCCTTTCTGGATATATTTTTTGCATTTCCAAGGAACCACAGATAGACATATACACAGCTTTTGAAAAAAGAACCCAGAAGCATGCAGTACATAAGCCGTATAGCTTATCTTGAACTATTTTAATATATGAAATAATCTTTTTCATTGTAGCTGCATCTCAGTGTATGGGTATGCCATAATTTACTCAGCCGGTTGATACAGATTTAGGTTGTTGCAAGTTTTTTGCTATCATAAATCATGCTGCAGCAAACACACTTGTACATACATACATCTTTGTGCAAATGTTCAAGTAATTTAATTTTTTAAGAGCAGAATTTCCAAGACAAGGAATATATGCATTTTAAATCTTGGCAAGTTATTGTCAAATTGCCCTTTAAAGAGGCTATGCCAATTTATATTTGTAGGTTTCAATTATTGTGAAAAATTATACACTACTAAAACCATGAAACTTAACAATTTTATTTAGGAACAGTTCCCAATATTTGGGGAGTTATAAGGAATTTCTGTGCCAACACTAGGTTAGGTCCTCTCTGTCAAATTAATGTTTTCATTTCATGAAAATTTTACAAAAACATAAGCTATAGTTTTGTCAGGAAAAAACATAGTTCAGAGTTACTTGACTGTATCTGTTCCACTTCAGTAGGAAAGTCACTACTGGGACCTCATTGTCATTGGCCTTGCTCTCTACAAGTGTCATCTGTCTCTTTAATTCTCACTCCTCTCCCTACTCTATTGGGCTCTACCTCAGTTAGCCTTCCAGTCCTTTCATATCCCTGTCCAACTCATTTATTGCCCCATTTTGGCACTGTTGACTACCCTCATCTTCCTGAAGTTTCTTAAATTCCTTGTGTGTTCTTTCCTTCTACTTCTGGCTATTCTGTTTCCATTTCTTTTGCTGTCTCAGCTACCTGCTGTTTTTAACTTGATGTTTCATTGGGTTCTATCCTTGATTCTGTTAATTACATAGCATACTCACACCAGCGGTTATTACCACTTAAAGTAAGTCCTAATCCTATGTATCAGTCCACCCTTTATTTTGCTCCACATTTGTCTATATAACTGTCCTCTAGACTTTTCCACTTTGCTCCTGAGTACCTTGAAATCAGCAGATACAAAGCTGATTTTATAATCTTTCCCAGCTCACCACACTTCAGACTTACTTGGCCTTGTGTTCTCTGTTCTGTTTGGTACTCTAAGCCAGCCGTGTAGGAGTCTTCCTCTCATTCCTCACCTACCTTACTGTTTTCTATTTCTGTGACTCTGCCTAGAATAAACTTCCTTCTTTCATTTTCCTTCTATTCCATTCTAGACAGAATTAATCACTCTCTTCTTTTGTGCTGCTGCAGGACATTTTCTGTAATAGATCTTCTGCAGTGTGTCAGATTTGTTTATTTTCATTTATTTTCCCTTCATGAAGTACCATGGCCTGTGATACGAAGTTTTTAAAAACAAGAACAGTCTATCTTTTTTTTTTTTGAGAGGGCATCTCTCATATTTATTGATCATATGGTTGTTAACAACAATAAAATCTGTATAGGGGACTTAATGCACAATCATTAATCAACCGCAAGCCTAATTCTCAACAGTTTCCAGTCTTATGAAGCATAACGAACAAGTTCTTACATGGTGAACAAGTTCTTACATTATGAATAAGTTCTTACATGGTGAACAGTGCAAGGGCTGTCATATCACAGAAGCTTTCAGTTTTGATCATGCATCATGAACTATAAACAATCAAGTCAGATATGATTATTCATTTGATTTTTATACTTGATTTATATGTGAATCCCACATTTCTCCCTTATTATTATTATTATTTTTTAATAAAATGCTGAAGTGGTAGGTAGATGCAAGATAAAGGTAGAAAACATAATTTAGTGCTATAAGAGGGCAAATGTAGATGATCAGGTCTGTTCCTATAGACTAAGTATTAATCCAAGCTAGACAAGGGCAACAAAACATCCACGGATGCAGAAGATTTCTCTCAAAACAGGGGGGTGAGGTTCTAAGCCTCACCTCTGTTGATCCCCAGTTTCTCACCTGATGGCCCCCCTGCGACTGTGCCTGTCTTAGGTTGTTCCTCCCTTGAGGAATCTTACCCGTCTCTGGCTAACCAGTCATCTTCCGGGGCCATACAGGGAAATGTAGAGTTGGTAAGCGAGAGAGAAGCAATATTGTTTGAAAAGGTTAGCTTTTTACTTTTTTGCAGATTTATGCCCTGTGCTTCTATGCCCAGCATTTGTCTTGAGGTATCTTTACCACTTGGAAGAATTATGATACTCGGTAATTTTCTATATGAGGCATAAATTCTACTAAAGGGTTGTAATTAGGAAGGAAGAAGAAAAGCTATAGAAGTAGCAGACAGAAGAAAACATGGGAAGATTGATTATTTCTTTGACATATCTTCTTGTAGAGTAACATAAGCATGTATAGGTTTTAACAAACTACTAATTAAATTGCATACACACATTAACCTAATAGGAATACAGCTACATAACAAAAGCAGACCAATTACCAGCCAGATCCAGTGAAACCAAGAAAACCAGTTAGGTACCCTAGGCATTTGTGAAAACTTATCAATGATATGATGGATATTGTCTAACTGAATTTGAATAGTTTGAGAAAAATCAGACAAATTAAAACAACACATTCCTGGAACTGTTCACATCCCATATGTTCTTTTAACAGTAGATAGTCTATAGTCGGCAAGATTTTGGAACACTGCAACTTGCACTTCTCCTAATTCTTGGTTGAGTTCCGAAAATGTAGATCCAGTCAAATTTGTTGTTTTACTGTATGCACAGGCCATCTTAGATATCTCCTTCTTCATTCCAATGGCAAGTCCAGGAACTGGTGCGATGAATGTAGCTACAGCTCCAACAGCGCCAGGATCTTTGTTGAAATTTTTTGATGATCATCTTCTGGAATGACTCTTCCAGAGGATGTTGATGTTGGAAGTTCTTCTTCATATTGTATCTTAATTCATTTTTGGGTAGCCAAATTAGGCTTTGATCCTCTGTATAAACACAAAGAAACCCTTTGCCCAGACTTCGATATGACCTTTATACCATTGTGAAGAACCTATTGGAGATCACACACAGGAACTGCTTTTTTTTTTTTAAGAGAACGGAATATTATCAGAAAAATGTACTTCCATAGCTGATCATCTGGCACCCTTTAAAAGATCAAAATTAAGGATATGTAAAGCATGCATTAATCGTTGATTTGCAGTTAGTTTTATCCTATCAGGGAGTAATCCCCCTTTTCTTTCTCTCTCTCTTTTTTTTGTTATCATTAATCTACAATTACATGAAGAATATTATGTTTACTAGGCTCTCCCCTACACCAAGTCTCCCCACACACACCCCATTACAGTCACTGTCCATCAGCATAGCAAAATGTAGAATCACTACTTGTCTTCTCTGTGTTGCACAGCCCTTCCCTTTCTCCCACCCCCCCACATTATGCATGCTAATCATAATACCCCTTTCTTCTTCCCCCCCTTATCCCTCCCTACCCACCCATCCTCCCCAGGTACCTTTCCCTTTGGTACCTGTTAGTCCATTCTTGAGTTCTGTGATTCTGCTGCTGTTTTGTTCCTGCAATTTTTCCTTTGTTCTTATACTCCACAGATGAGTGAAATCATTTGGTATTTCTCTTTCTCTGCTTGGCTTATTTCACTGAGCATAATACCCTCTAGCTCCATCCATGTTGTTGCAAATGGTAGGATTTGTTTTCTTCTTATGGCTGAATAATGTTCCATTGTGTATATGTACGACATCTTCTTTATCCATTCATCTACTGATGGACACTTAGGTTGCTTCCAATTCTTGGCTATTGTAAATAGTGCTACGATAAACATAGGGGTGCATCTGTCTTTTTCAAACTGGGCTGCTGCATTCTTAGGATAAATTCCTAGGAGTGGAGTTCCTGGGTCAAATGGTATTTCTATTTTGAGTTTTTTGAGGAACCTCCATACTGCTTTCCACAGTGGTTGAACTAATTTACATTCACACCAGCAGTGTAGGAGGGTTCCCCATTCTCTACAACCTCGCCAGCATTTGTTGTTGTTTGTCTTTTGGATGGTAGCCTTCCTTACTGGTGTGAGGTGATATCTCATTGTGGTTTTAATTTGCATTTCTCTGATAACTAGCAATGTGGAGCATCTTTTCATGTGTCTGTTGGCCATCTGAATTTCTTCTTTGGAGAACTGTCTGTTCAGCTCCTCTGCCCATTTTTTAATTTAATTATTTGTTTTTTGTTTGTTGAGGTGGGTGAGCTCTTTATATATTTTGGATGTCAAGCCTTTATCGGATCTGTCATTTACAAATATATTCTCCCATACTGTAGGGTACCTTTTTGTTCTATTGATGGTGTCTTTTGCTGTACTGAAGCTTTTCAGCTTAATATAGTCCCACTTGCTCATTTTTGCTTTTGTTTTCCTTGCCCAGGGAGATATATCCAAGAAGAGGTCACTCATGTTTATGTCTAAGAGATTTTTGCCTATGTTTTTTCCTAAGAGTTTTATGGTTTCATGACTTACATTCAGGTCTTTGATCCATTTCGAATTTACTTTTGTGTATGGGGTTAGACAGTGGTCCAGTTTAATTCTCTTACATGTAGCTGTCCAGTTTTGCCAGCACCATCTGTTGAAGAGACTGTCATAAGAACAGTCTATCTTCTTCAGCTAGCACTTGGTCTGGCACACAGTATGTGCTCAAAAAGTACTTTGTGGAATGAATAGTGATGCGTTTCCCAAAATGGAGGTTGGTCTTCATTTTTGTTTAAGGAAAAACACACTACTTTTTAGGAACTGCAAAAAACATGAACCAATACTCTGATCCAAATTTTATGTCTTCATCAGAGCACAGATACAATTATAATAATCACTAGAACTTACTATTTCCACCTCTGTAAGAGTCCTTTGGGTATGGTGGCAACATCCAAGTTAGAAGTTCATTCCATCCTTTCAACAAGGTGCTATTAGATTAACCAAAAAGGAAATACTTGGTTTGCTTTTTCTGAATATGATTTTTTGAATTTGTTAATACAGTTTTTTATATTCTAATAGGTGAAAAACCTTTTGAGTGTCCAAATTGTCATGAAAGATTTGCTAGAAATAGCACCCTCAAATGTCACCTGACTGCGTGCCAAACTGGAGTGGGGGCAAAAAAGGGAAGAAAGAAACTTTATGAATGTCAGGTATGTGTGGGTGCACTATGTCCTTAGCAAAAGAATCTCTGTTTTGAAATTATTAAAAGTGAAGGTTAATAGAGTCTATAACAAAGGTATAGAGCTGATAGTTTAGAAAGCAATGAGGGTAAAGAAATATCATTGTCTTGATTTTATCAGGGAGATTAGGTTTTTTTTTTTTTTAATCAAACCCTAGATGACACCAGTGTCAATAAAATTATGTCCTAAATAATAGGCAATCTGAAACTATGGTTATTCTTAACCATAGAGCAATCATTAGAATTCAGGAGTGGGCAGAGGAAGGTAGACCAGCTGTAATTGGCTGTTCTTTCATGATCAGTATGTATTTATCCCAAATAATATAATGGTTCTAAATGTTGGTATTATGGGAGAATTATATTGTTACTTTATATTTGTAGAATTTCTAGAATTTATATGACATTGAAACAATGAAAGCAGTGTTAAAATGTTTTTAAATTGTTAGCTGCATCAGCTAAAAGACTAAATAAAAAAGAATTACCAAATTTCTTGGACCAGATTGTATTACATACAATCATGTTTATAGCAGTCTTTTCAGAAAATCTTCAATTTTTTCCTTAAAGAGAATAGATGAATCCCTATTTCCTTCCATTTGACTCTAAGTATTATTAACATCATCTGTTTGGTCATTTCAGGTCTGTAACAGTGTGTTTAACAGCTGGGACCAGTTCAAAGATCACTTGGTAATACACACTGGAGATAAACCCAACCATTGTACTTTATGTGACTTGTGGTTTATGCAAGGAAATGAATTAAGGAGGCATCTTAGTGATACTCATAATATAACAGAGCATCTAGTGACCGAAGAAGTTCTTTCTGTAGAAACCCGTGTGCAAACTGAACCTGTGACATCAATGACTATTATAGAGCAAGTTGGGAAGGTGCATGTGTTACCATTGCTCCAGGTTCAGGTGGATTCAGCACAAGTGACTGTGGAACAGGTCCATCCAGATCTGTTCCAGGACAGCCAGGTGCATGATTCCCATATGACTGAGCTTCCAGAGCAGGTCCAGGTGAGCTATCTAGAAGTGGGTCGAATTCAGACTGAAGAAGGTACAGAAGTACATGTGGAAGAGCTGCATGTTGAACGGGTAAATCAGATGCCAGTGGAAGTACAAACTGAGCTTCTAGAAGCAGACTTGGATCAAGTGACCCCTGAAATCATGAACCAGGAGGAAAGAGAGCCTGTTCAAGCTGATGCTGCTGAAACTACCAGAGAGGATCATGAAGATGCTGAAGGTTTAGAGACCAAACTGACATTGGACTCCCAGGCTGAAAAGGCAGGGAATGAGAACAGAACATCTGTGCCAGTTTTAGAATGAAATAACAAGTGAATATATTTTTAAATTTATGTGTTGGGTTTTTGAACTGATGGTGGGCAGTGTGACTGTCCTTAAACTAACAGATAAGTGGACCAAAGTTAAAACTCTTTGCTGTTGTGCTGAACTGTTTCTATTAAAACAAACTGATTTCCCCCCACAGTTAATGCCACAGAGGAGGGATCTTTCCCATAAGTGAATGGGAAGCTTTGAGAAGTATTATTTCTGGAAGCTTAAACAGATTATATTCTTATTATATAGTTGGGTACGAATCTATCTATTTTCATTGTGGTAAGGGTCCTCCCCTTCTCTCTTTCCCAGGTCATGTCCTTCCTCAAATTTTTCCATATTGTAAAATCAAAAATAAAGTCATTAGAATACAAGCTTATGTATTCTAATGCATGTTAGAAAATTGAATATATAGGAAACACAAGGCTGCATGAAGAAAAGTGCATCGTTACTGTTAATTTTGGCTTCTGGCTTTCTTTAGTTTGAACAACATTCTTGTCGACCCTGACAGTCACAGATGTCATCTTGCAATAGAAACAGAGTGGTGGTGGCAAAATTTAGAATGTTAAAAACAAAAACACACACCCATGTGCCTTTTCAAAATCAACTAAATTTCTATAAAGCATCTCTGGTTCTTTCAGTTTGTTGTAAGGAGCAACGTAGGTGATGCTATAGTTACTTTATATTTTTGCTTGTAATGACAACTATCAATTCTTTTTCAGTTAGGTTGAGAAATTTCATTTAATGGCAGCTAGAGGGCCATTTTCAATTGGGAAAATTCACTTATATCTGTGGTAAACTTTATTTTGATGAAAAGTTGCACTAGTATTTTACCACCAGATAAAAAAAAGAATAGCATCATTTAAAAATTAATGTATTTAAAGTACAGAGAAAAACATGTATATAATATATCAGGCTTTGTTTTGAATGAGTCTTTTTCCCCGATCCTTAATGTAAAGATCTTGTGCTATAACTTTTAAAGCCATACAAATAAGAGTGCTAAACTGTGGATTTAAAAGTAGGTGTGTAAATATTTTTAATCAGTATTACTTGGAAAATAAACTATAACAACCACATGAAATAAAGCAATATGCTATTTTCTTTACCTGTTAAATATTGGGAGATATTTACATTTTTAAAGTAAACTTTAAAATTATGTGTTCACGACTCTTTTTTTTTCTTTTTTTTCACTTACTAGTGTGGAAGGTTTGGTTTGTGGTCAAAGATATTTTCTCATCTGTATTAACCTCTGTTAACATACCTCCAATTCCCAAAAAATCAGTTCAAAAGAAAGGAAGAAGTAAGAGGTTGACATTTGGAGTTCTTGGTGGGATACAGCAGCTGATGTGATTTTTTTTAGTGAACCTACTTTAAAAATACTTTCTCCATGTATTATTAGTGTTAAATTCAGAAGACCAGTTCAATTTATACCCCTTTGGTAATCCTGATGTTAAGTTTTATCACATTTATGAACTATACTGAAGAGAGTGGCTTCCCACAACTGGAGAAGTCACAGATTTAACAGGAAAAAGAGGTTGTTTTTAAGATCAAAGAAGTGTGTGAACATTTCCAAGTCTGTTCAGTTTGACAGTTGAACATGTATATATGTATTTTACGAATGTATTTATATATGTGTGTTTTTTTTCCTTTGAAGACAAAATTGTGATGAAATAGGTGAAGAAAAGATATAAACTTAAAATTATTTTTAAAAATTCTGATGATAGAATTAAATTCTATCACATTAAATTTTCAGATGTCCATGTTCATGAGTTGTAGTTTAAAAAAAAAATCCCTGACAGTGGTTTCAATTATGTAAATGACTAGTTAGTATCTAGTGGATTTTGAATGCTGAAAATAGCTTATGTGCCCTCAAGCCAAGGTATGAAACAAAGTTTATTTTTAAACATAATCTTTCAAGAGCTCTGATCCGAAAGTAGAGATCCAGGGACAAAGGCACAAGGAAGTGTAAATTATCATTTGGGTTTTCAGATATGGCAAGGCCTTTCAAAACAGGTTTGAGGGTCAGGAGTAGTTCATTTTTCTTTTCCCAAAAGGTATAAAGGCTACATCATTGTGCTCTGAATGCCAGTAAACGTGATTAAGGAAAACTACCTCCTGGTGATAAACCTTAATGCTGACTAGCACTTTGCAGTTTGCAAAGCATTTTACATATGAAACAGCGATTAAAAACCATGATATTCAGTTCTCTTTAGAGAACTGAAGTGGGTATTTTGTTCCTCCCACTTTACTCCTGGGGTTTTTAGGCCTACAGTGGTTAAGTAGAGTGCCAGACACTGGTTATCACAGGAATCTCATGTGCACTGAAAAATGACAGAAGAGTCTCTTCTCTCTCCTACTCTACTGGTCCATTAGCCATTCTTCAATTCTACACCAACTGGGTGTCTGACAAGCAGCTATTGCTGCTTGGAGTTAGCATAGATTCCATAGTACTGCAGATACCAGCTGAAAATGAGCTCTCTAACATACCTACACTTCTGTCTCACCAGCTACGGATTAGGATTTCCCACCCTCCCCAGGTTCAATAATGCACTAGAACAACTCATCTCTATTACATAAAGGCTACAACCCAAAACAGCCAAATGGCAGAGATGTTTAGGGCAAGGTGGGGTGGGGGGAGGTGAGCAGAGCATCTGTGCCCTAAACTGGTGGTCCACCCTCCCAGCACATGGAAGCTTCCTTAACTTTGTTGGCTGAAGTTCCTTACCTAGGCATGATTGATAAATTCATTGATCTCTGGTAATTGAACTCACTCTCCCGGCCCTCCTTTCCTGGGAATCTTCGGGTGGGGCTGATAGTTTAATCATAAACTCACCTATGGGCAGAAGGAGACTGTTACAAATAAGCAGCAGATCAGGAAATTCCAAGGGATTCAGGAGCTCTGTTCCAGGAACAGGGACAATGGTGACTGAATACTGTTTTTTATTACACCACACCTACCATCTGAGATTCAAAGGAAAACTTAATCTGAAAGTACTTAAAGCCCAGAAATCTTTTGAATGCATGCTAAACCAGAAGGCTCATGGTCTCACCAGTTATAAGGCTGTCATCCTCATGCACCAATGAAAGTAGGAATATGTGCATGGAATTGTAAATGCTTTTGTTCCCACTACATTCAATTTGGAATTAAAGATTTCAGGATTAGAAGGGTCCATGGCGGTCTTCTAGACTAATACCCACTTTATACTTTGAGTAAGCCAACGGTATTGATGGAGGGCTAAAGGTAAATAGTCACCACCAGGAAAGTGGATTTTAATGTATATCTTCTATTTAATATGGGCTGATTGTTTAAAACAAGTGACCAGATGGCCATTAAGTTGTTCACGTGAAAGTAGTGCTTTATAACTGTCACACAAAATGACAGGTGAATACTTGGCCTGATGCTGGTGGAGAAGACAACAGCTTTGTACTCATTCATTGGGTTAACACTGACCTCTGGGTCAGTTACATCAGGACAGGGAACCCGAGGCTGAAAGTTTTGTGTGTGATGTGCTGAGCTGTTGTTATATGCTGAGCACTTTACATTTAATCATCTCAATCTCAATTTTGTGTGTATGTGTGTGTGTGTGCACGTGCGCAACTTTTTTTATTATGGTATTAATATACAATCACATGAGCAACATTGTGGTTACTAGATTCCCCCTATTATCAAGTCCTCACCACATACCCCATTACAGTCACTGTCCATCAGCATAGTAAGATGGTATACAGCCACTACTTCTCTCCTCTGTGCTATACTGCCTTCCCCATGCCCCCCTACATTATGTGTGCTAATCATAATGCCACTTAATCCCATTATCAATCCCCTGCTCCCCCACCCTCCTCAGTCCCTTTCCCTTTGGTAACTGTTAGTCCATTCTTGGGTTCTGTGGGTCTGCTGCTGTTTTGTTCCTTCAGTTTTTGCTTTGTTCTTACACTCCATAGATGTGAAATCATTTGGTACTTGTCTTTCTCCACTTGGCTTATTTCACTGAGCATAATACCCTCTAGCTCCATCCATGTTGCGAATAGTAGGATTTGTTTTCTTCTTATGGCTGAATAATATTCCATTCTGTGTAGGTACCACGTCTTCTTTATCCATTCATCTCCTTATGGGCACTTAGGTTGCTTCCATTTCTTGGCTATTGTAAATAGTGCTGGGATAAACACAGGGTTGCATATGTCTTTTTGAATCTGGGATCCTGCATTCTTAGGGTAAATTCCTAGGAGTGGAATTCCTAGGTCAAATGGTATTTCTATTTTTAGTTATTTGAGGAACCTCCATACTGCTTTCCACAATGGTTGAACTAATTTACATTCCCACCAGCAGTGTAGGAGGGTTCTCCTTTCTCCATATCCTTGCCAGCATTTGTTGTTTGTCTTTTGGACATTAGCCATCCTTACTGGTGTGAGGTGATATCTCAATGTGGTTTTAATTTGCATCTCTCTGATGAATAGTGATGTGGAGCATCTTTTCATGTACCTGTTGGCCATCTGAATTTCTTTTTTTTTTAATTAAGGTATGATTGATATACATACACTCTTATGAAGGTTTCACATCAAAAAACAATGTGGTTACTACATTTACCCATATTATCAAGTCCCCACCCATACCCCAATGCAGTCACTGTCCATCAGTGTAGAAAGATGCCACAGATCCATTATGTGCCTTCCCTGTGCTACACTGTTCTCCCCGTGATCCCCCACACCATGTGTACTAAACATAATACCCCTCAATCCCCTTCTCCCTCCCTCCCCATCCACCCTCCCACAGCCCTACCCCTTTGGTAACCACTAGTTCATTCTTGGAGTCTCTGAGTCTGCTGCTATTTTGTTCCTTCAGTTTTGCTTCATTGTTATACTCCACAAATGAGGGAAATCATTTGGCATTTGTCTTTTTCCACCTGGCTTATTTCACTAAACATAATGTCCTCTGGCTCCATTCCACATTGTTGCAAATGGTAGGATTTCTTTCTTTCTTACGGCTGAATAATATTCCATTGTGTATATGTACCACATCTTCTTTATCCATTCATCTACTGATGGACACTTAGGTTGCTTCCATATCTTGGCTATTGTAAAAAGGGCTGCGATAAACATAAGGGTGCATATGTCTTTTTGAATCTGAGAAGTTGTATTCTTTGGGTAAATTCCAAGGAGTGGGATTCTGGGGTCAATTGGTATTTCTATTTTTAGTTTTTTAAGGAACCTCCATATTACTTTCCACAATGGTTGAACTAGCTTACATTCCCACCAGCAGTGTAGGAGGGCTCCCCTTTTTCCGCATCCTCACCAGCATTTGTTGTTCTTAGTTTTTTTGATGCTGGCCATCCTTACTGGTGTGAGGTGATATCTCATTGTGGTTTTAATTTGCATTTCCCTGATTAGTTGTGTGGAGCATCTTTTTATGTGTCTGCTGGCCATCTGAATTTCTTCTTTGGAGAACTGTCTCTTCATATGCTCTGCCCATTTGTTAATTGGGTTATTTGCTTTTTGGGTGTTGAGGTGTGTAAGTTCTTTATATATTTTGGATGTTAACCCCTCGTCGGAAATGTCATTTACAAATATGTTCTCCCTCAACCTCAGTTTATCTCATGAGGTAAGAATAAATGAAGGAAACTAAGTGTTGGAGGAGATAAGAAACAGTAAAAGGTGGAGTCAGTATCTGAAGCCAGGAAGCTTGACTCTATATACAGATGACATACTCCTGATCACTAAACACAGTTACCTCTGTATGAGCTGTCCTTGTGGATGACAGTGTTGCATTGCACAGAGTATAGTTTAAAAACCCATTTTCTTTTCAGAATACATATCAGCCCTTGATGCGTCTGGGATGGAACAGATCAGAAAAGCTGGCAAGATACATGCAGCAAATTGTCTTCTGATACCTCTTTGCCTTCCCCTTGTCCTGAGACTATATGTAGGCCATGGTTCTGCAACTAACTGTGCATCAGGATTTTGGTAAAACACACTGCTGGACCCCAGATCCAGAGTTGCCGATTTAGTTGGTCTGGGTTAGGGCCCAAGAAATCGCATTTCTAACAAGTTTCCAGTCAATTCCAACACTATTAGTCCTGGAACCACACTTGGAGAACAACTGCCACAGAGCACTTCAGGGAAGCACAGACAATTAGCCAGTGGAATGAACCTGTTTGATGGTCTCTTCTTTGATAAAGTTGTAGCCAGGTGCTCCTAAAAATATCTTATCAATTACCTATTGTTCATGTTTATTTACCATTCATGTGATGGACTGGACTGAGACAACACTCTTGGATTTTTTAATATCAAGCAAGAACATTCTACTTCTCAGTAACTAGTCACTTATGTTTGTGAAATGAAAATGCCACAAAAACAAGAAATGTTAGAGAACAATAAATGAAAAACAGGAAAATAGTAACAATTGACTAGGAATACTTGTGCTTCCTCTGTGTAACTCAAGTATACATAGACACAAAATGTTAGTTAATATCTGCTAGGAAGTAAATGCCAATGTATGAATTCACTTAAGATAATGACTGATCATTAACTGTGGTTCAGGGACCTGGGAGACTACCTGCTTTAGAGAATAGCCGTACTGTGAAATAGCTATCAGTACATTTAGGAAATACAGTGGAGGGGATAATATGGGCTCAGAACCCCAGTCCAGTTGAAAAGGTGCTTTTTAAAGACTACAGACTAAAATCAAAGGTAATGATTCAAATTTGATTTTTACAACTTTTCATAAGAGATGATTTTGCTAAAGCATTGATGGGCCCAGAGCATTCAGCTGTTCTTCATTATCTAATTGTACATAATACCCAAATGTCAATTATAAGAAAATATTTCATTCGCTGCTATACATGGCTACGTATTCAAGAAAAGTTTGTTGCAACAATAGTGAGAATCTCAGGAACTCAAATTTTATATGAAAATTACTTTTGTAATGAAAATTTTTCAAGATCACAATTGGTTTTTTCTTTTTCTTCTTTTCACTATTTGTTGTATTTTGCCTTTAGGAAGAAAGGTCAATATTGAACATTAGACTAAATGATCAGGCAGGAAAATCTAAAGTGAATTAAATAAAGTACCCAGAATATCAACAATTTAAATCAGACTGGCAGAGAGAGAGGTAGTGGTCCCTCACTCGACCACTGAAATTTACAACAACCTTCTTTCTTTTCCATTTTGCTGTTCTTAAGTTACACCTGGCCAAATAAAAGACTCACATATTTTAGAAAATAAAGTAAAATCCACCCCAAGAGCCATTAATCAGAAATAATTATTAACATTATACAAATATCTTTACGCACACATGAAAGATGAAGTGGGGAGAGAACTGTTTAATAAAATAGGATTGCCATGGATGAATGAACTGGTGAATCTCAGATAAGTGTTTCTTTACTGCAAGAAATACTAGTTCTTAAAACATTCCTATAAAGGTAAGGAAAAAAGGATTTTAATAAGTTACTAGTTGTAAGTAAGTGATTCAAGTTTAAACTGTCAATTGATCCCTGCTGTAAATGAATGAAATTAGTGTTCTCATACTTCCACCTCTTGTTAATTATACTTGCATTGTCAATGTTTATAAAGTCAGTGTGCAGGTTAAACAGCTGACAATTACAGCACAAGACAGAATTAGTGAAATATAAGACAGATCTGAAGAAATTACTCAGAATATAAAAAGAAGGTAAAAGTCCAGAAAACATGCGAAAAGAAATGAGATAGAATGAGAAAGCCTGACATTCACAATTCCAACTGGAATTCCTGAAGAAAGATCAAACGTGGCATAGGGGTCATTTCAGAGATATTGTCTGAAAATTTTTCCGAATTGTTCACAGACATGAATTCTCAGATGCAGATAGCACACAGATCCCAAACAGGATAAGTAAAACAAATTTCCCTGGAACAGGGTATGCCTTTTGGGTTGCAGATTCTACCCTTCAGTACTAATTCCCAAGATTTGTCAAATATCCCAGCCAGAGGGAAGAAGAAAGAAGAGTGGGAGACGCAAAACCCCATGAATAGCCCAGGTTCACATTCGGTAGGGATGCCGTGTGCCGGGTAACTTAATGACCAGAAAATGAGAGTAGGACGTCCCTATGTGCCCTAGAACAGTGCCAGATGTGGAATGACCCCTCAGAACTTACAATAATGATAATAGTACCACTTATTATGCTCTTATTAGAAGAGGTCCTGACCTTCTTTGGACCCCAGCTACTTAGAGATTGTGATGAGAGGATATACTTCCACACATTTTCAGTGAGGGAGCCTCCTGCCAGCCACCCAAAACCATGGACTCCAGGTTAAGAGAATGTCATTTACTCTGTGCCAGAAGCGTTATCTCACTAATTCTCACAACTACAGATTACAGATGAGGAAACTGAGGGTAGAAGATGCTTAAAAACAAAAATTCATATAGCTAGTAAGCAGCAGAGCTAGAAGTCAAGGTGTAGATTTTTTATTCAAAACTCCAAACTTTCAGCTACTTCCAATGTTTGTCAAAGCATAGAACAAATACTTGTTGCATTAGAATCACCTGGGATTATTCCTAAACATGTAATTGGCTTCTTCACTGCCAACACAAGGAAGCAGGATTTTAAGGAGCTCCCCAGTAACCATGGAACTACCTACATTGTCTTTATAGGTCTAACAGTTTCATCAATTTTTTTGAAATAATATTTTTCTGGCATTAAAATATTTTTCGGACACATATGCCCATTGTAGAAAATGCGAAAAATACTGGAAAGTACTATTTAAGTGACCTGTGATTCCACCGGGTGACAAAAAACATTTCTAATGTTTGGTGTATTTCCTTCTAATCATACATATCCAAATTTGTACCATTCTGTTTTGTAACTTTTGCTTTCACTTAATATGTTGAAAATATTTGCCAACACTATTCACAACAAGAATTTTTAACCTCTATATTTACATTATAATCAACTTGTTGAGTGTTCCTTTCTAGGAGAAAAAGGCACTTTTTTCAAGTAGAGGTAACTGAATGCAAAATCAGTCCTATATGGCTGGGGGTGTGGGGATCAGTCCCAGGACTCACAAGGGAAGGGAAGAGAAGGCATGAAGGAAGCATTCTGATTTGGAAGGAAGCAGGCCCTGGCAACCTGGCTGCTAGAGAAAGGGGGTGCAGGGGGGCTCCTGAAATCGAATGTGGCCAGTGGACTTTGGAAGTGGTCTCTGATGCTGTTTTAAGTTTCCCTTTTCTGTGATAGCCTGAAATCTTCAGTATCCTTCTAAGCCTTTTGCTCTGTGGTGCTGTACAGGGTACTGTACAGGGACATAATGGGAGAGCCCATGAGAGTCTGTCAGATTCGGAGCTTGAGGCTTTTGGTTTCTACACAGTTTCCTTGTGAAATCCTAGCCTGTGTATTGTCATGTCAAAAGAGTATTTTATGTTTTTAAAATCATAAAGTTTTATCCTGTATTTTATTGCTTTAGTAAGAAAAACTGATGGCATGTACTATTTTAAAGGTTACTCTTTAAAAATATCTTGTTGTCTTTTAAGGAGATGGTCTCCCTTTCTCACAGAGAACATTTATTTATCCTATACAAGCAGATGGCCACTCAGAAACCAAGGAGGCGATCATTCCAGGTTCCTCTGAGTTCTTGCCAGTCTCAATGTGCAGTCCATGGAGCTGTCCAAGGTTTGCTTACTTGCCCTTCCTGTTCTTGGCCCCTGTAATCAGACAAAGAAAAAGGCAGAAGAGGGGGCTAGCAAGGAAGAACAGCTTGGTCTCTGAAGTCAAACCGCCTCGGTTTGAATGCCAGCACCAGCGTCGAACAGCTGTGTGACCTGGAGCAAGTCATATAACCTTTCTGGGCCTCAGTTTCCTCATCTGTCAAAACAGGAATGGTACTAAGAGTACCTAACCTAGAAGGTTATTGTGAGGACTAATCAGTTACTCTTTGTGAATATATTTATAACAGCACCTGGCAAATAGGAAAAAACAAAAAAACCCAAAAAGGAATCTTTTGGTGCCCTCATTTCTACCACAAAATAATTTTAAACTTAAGTTTTCTCCTCAGCACACGGGCGTTTGTAAACATTGCCCTGTCAGTCATAAATACAGGATCCGGGAGCATGAGGAAGTGAAGAGAGCTCACTGAGCTGTGACTTAGGGTGCCCAACCTTGGCTTTGCCAATAACCAGCTGCGTGACCTTTACTAAGTTAACTTGTTTCTCTGACCTCCTCTGTTTCCTCTTCTGTAAAACGAAAGACTTGAATTTCCATAAATAACCTCTATACTGTAGCATTCCGAATCCGCGGCTCTACACCCATTTCGGTGACTTGGCTTCCCTGTTTGTGAACTGGAAAGATATTTGTCACTTACGGTTAGCCGGAGGGTCACAGCTGGGGAGTAGGCAGGAGATTAGGGATCCACTGCCTAAGTGGCACCAAAGCAGCTGGACCTTTTGTATGCGGGCACGGTGGCATTAGCACTTCTTTCTGCAGAGCCTAAACCCTACCAGGCACACACGAAGGAGCTGTCGCGGTGGTTTGCGGGAAAGCCGGTTCTGTCGGAGGATTACCGGGTGGCGGTCTCCCGAGGACACGGAAAGCTTTCATCAAGGGGCTGAGGCGGCTCAGTGCAGGCGTGAGTTGGGAGCTGCATCAACCCTCTTTTGCTGCGTCGCTGCTTCGTGTCCACGCTCTAGGAGGGGGTCCCCCTGCGGCAGAGCCAGACCCCCTCCTGCCTGTGACGGGTGTCCCCGCGCCGCGAGCTCGCCTCCCTCCTGGCTGCCATAGAAACCCGCCTGCGAGGTCCGGGCCCGCGTCCCGGAGCGGGACCGGCCCCCTGCCCCCTCCCCGGGGCCAGCCCCCCGCTCCGGATTGGGTCCTCGCGGAGCAGCCTGGGCCCTGCCGGCGGGCGGGGTTTGCCAGGCCGCTGTGGGCCCGCTCGGCCACCCCTGTCACCTCGGGGAGCCTCCGAGGCGCCGCCGGAGCCCGCGTCCCCAACCCCGAGCGCCGCGCCTCGGAGCCCGCGAGCCCGGCCGGCCGGGAAGGTAAGCGAGGGCCGCGGGGCTCACCGCCAGCGCTCCCACCCCGCTTGCCCCTTCCTCCTCCGGGCTGCTGACCTGGAGGGCTGGGAAGGACGCCGGTCCTCCCCGCGACCCGGTGGGGAAAGGGACACGCGCCTCCTGGGGGCGGGGGAAGCTGAGGGGCTGCTCGGGGGCGCCCCTCCCTGGCGGGTCGCTGCGCCCCAGAGGGCGTTGGGGCTGCGGGCGAGGGTGAGCTGGCGCGCGTGGGCCCGTGCCTGTGTCCCCGCGCCCCGTGCGCGCCCCCCGTGTCTGCCGCGCGCCCACGGGAGCCCAGCACGCATTAGGGGCGCCCCGGGCGCACACCTGGGGCGCGGGGGCAGAGGCCCGCGCCCAGATCTGGAGAGTTTGTAACGGGCTGGGGACCCGCGAGACGAGGGCTGGAGGCGGAGGAACGGCGGCCAGCGACTGTGGTTCAGGGAATGAAACCTCCCACCACACCCCACACCGCGGCGCTCCCTGAAGGAAGCTGCCTCTTCGGGAAGAACCTAGTCTGCTCTTCCTGGAGGTCTCTTCATCCAGGAATATTGGCAGTTCCAGGCCACGGCAATAGATCAGGAAAGGATCGTCTTTAAACTGCCTTTTCCGATCAGCTTTTGTGTGCCTGACACAGCCCCTCGGCCGATGGAGAGATCCAGGCGACAGAGAAAGGTGCTCCTAGCCCCAGTAAGGGCAGCGAAGACTCAGCCATCTGCACGTTTTTCTTCCCTCCTCTCCCTCCCTCCTCCTCCCTCCCTCCTGGAGGCTCCCGACCCCCTCCAACACCCCGCCCGCGTCTTCGCCCTGCAGAGGTTAGTAGACAAGGGCGCTCTCTGTGGGACCCATCCTCCCCCACCCCATTCCTCGTCGCGTTTCACAGCGAGAGCCACTCCGCATTCTACGCTCTTACCCGTGCAATCCAGACAAATTGGAAATTAAACAAATCGCCTTCGGACTTGAGGCCGCGGGAATCCAAAAGGGAAACAAACAAAACCAGACCGACAAATCTATTCCAAGTCAAGATTTCAGAGGAGGAATCTCAAACGAATATTTCTTTATGGCAATATGGTGTTGTGTCTTTTTTTTTTAATGTTTGAAAAATATGTATCACTTAAGCTTGCATCATCAGTATTCAATGTGATTCATAGAAGCGCTTCAAAAGATGGTTTCTGTTAGTGTTGGAAAAGCACTTCTAATTGGTTGCCTTGGTAACCGAAGAAGTTGCCTGGCACTGTTGGGACGTTGTGTGGGTGGAACCAGGAACTCTTTTTGAGGCGATCTCATGTCCCCTCATGTCACCGTGGCAATAATAATTGGACTTACATGGTACTTGTTTCTTTTCCAAGGTATGTTGTTGTTTTTAAATTTTATCTTTTCAGGTTTGCAATGTGTGAAACAGATCTTTCAGACAGCTGAGGGTAAACGCTGCCCCCCAGCCCATCAATCAGTCTTGCATCCCAGATCCCTTTTTCCCACAGCTTACAGCACTAACAGAAGAGGAGAAAGGAGAGTATTTATGTTAAAGGAATCCTGGCCGGGCACCAGATCTCTCTTCCCATTTTGCATTTAAATTTGGGATCCTAATTAGCTTTCTAATTAGGAGATGAAGGAATGGTGGTGGTGGGGAGCAGTTTCCAAAAAGAGGCTAATGGGGGAAAAAGCTAAGTCCAACTCTCATGGACTGGTATTTTTTGTGCTATTGAATTTGCCTAGCAAAGCCCTCATGGGTTTATTTTGGGCTTGGCTGCTATTAAGTGGTAATCCTACAAAAACCTTCAGAGAGGCCTCCTGTGTTAGGAAAGAAATATGGACTGGATATTTAGTTTGAGGTGTGTGCTTTTTTTAAATAAATAAACTGCATTTAAAATAAAGGCAGGTTTGTATGAAAGCTAAGATTCCCAGTAGTAGCAACAGACAGGCCATAGCCGTAGGTTTTCAATTAAGGTGGATTAATTTGAGGGGAGCCATGATACCAGGCAAATGTTGGTGTCTTTAAAGAACCATAATTCTTTACACATTCACAATTCCTGAACAATGAGTCCTATAAATCAATTTTTTACATTGATAGCATATGATTGAAAAATTTGAAAGCCCCAGGTTTTTTTTATTAAAGTATCATTGATATACAATCTTATGTTAGTTTCAAATACTCAACACTGTGGTTCAACATTGACTACTCCCCCAACTCCTCTGCCTTGGTAACCACTAGTCTCTTCTTGGTGTCTATGAGCCTACTGCTAATTTGTTGCTTCGTTCAGCTTTGTTTTTCTACTCCACAAATAAGTCTAATAATTTGGTATGTGTCTGTCTTTACCTGGTTTATTTCACTAAGCATAATACCCTATAGTTCCATCCATGTTGTAGAAAATGGGGGGATTGCTTTTCTTTTTATGGCTGAATAATATTCCATGGTGTATATGTACCATATCTTCCATTCATCTATTGATGGACACTTAGGTTGCTTCCATATCTTGGCTATTATAAATAATGCAGTAATAAACATAAAGGTGCATATGTCTTTTCAAATTAGGGATCTTGTTTTCTTCAGGTAAATTCCTAGGAGTGGAATTACTGGGTCAAATGGATTTTTCTATTTTTAGGTTTTTGAGGAATCTCCATATTGCTTTCCATAATGGTTGCACCAATTTACATTCCCACCAACAGTGTAGGAGAGTTCCCTTTCCTCCGCATCCTCGCCAGCATTTGCTATGTCTTTTCATTTGGATAGTGGCTATCCTAACTGGTGTAAGGTGATATCTCATTGTGGTTTTAATTTGCATTTCCCTGATGATTAGCAATGTGGAGCCTCTTTCCATGTGCCTGTTGGCCATCTGAATTTCTTCTTTGGAGAAGTGTCTGTCCAGATCCTCTGCCCATTTTTTAATCGGGTTATTTATTTTTTGGGTATTGAGGCATGTGAGTTCTTTATATATTTGGATGTTAACCCCTTATCAGATATGTCATTTACAAGCATATTCTTCCATACTGTAGGGTGCCTTTTTGTTCTACTGATGGTGTCCTTTGCTGTACAGAACATTTTTAGTTTGATGTAGTCCCATTTGTTCATTTTTGCTTTTGTTTCCCTTGCCCAAGTAGATGTGTTCAGGAAAAAGTTGCTTATGTTTATATTCAAGAGAGTTTTGCCTATGTTTTCTTCTAAGAGTTTTATGGTTTCATGACTTACATTTAGGTCTTTGATCCTTTTCGAGTTTACTTTTGTGTAAGGAGTTAAGACAGTAATCCAGTTTCATTCTCTTAGATGCAATTGTCCAGTTTTCCCAATACCAGTTATTGAAGAGGCTGTCTTCTCCTCCATTGTATATTCATGGCTCCTTTATCATATATTAATTTACCATGTATGTGTGGGTTTATATCTGGACTCTATTTTGTTCATTGATCTATGGGTTTGTTCTTATGAAATCCCCAGTTTTAAAAGAAGAAAAGGTTTTTGTATTAGTAGGTTACTGTTTTCAGCCAAATATATAGTTCCATTTTGAGAAACTTTAAGATTAAAATAAAATGTGAAATTCAACTTCATTCTTTGAATATTATCATACTATTTCTCTAAGGACTAAAGAGCCTTAATTTATTGGCTGATTTTTCTGTCAGTTGTTGAAAGGACAAACTTTATAAGATTAGTTTCATTCTATTGTTGTCATTTCCTATTGTCATTCTAGAAAAAGTTCTCTAGAACTGAAGTTCTAAGTTTCAAGAGAAGAAAATATTCAAATTACTCATGAAGACAATAGTCTACAATTTGAATTCAGCAGATCACAGTTCTTAAATTACTTTCTCCCAAGAATTTAAAAGATAATTCTGCCATTATTATATAGCATCCTGAGGAATATTAAACAGTTGTACAGATGGACAATTTGCATTCAAAAGACTAGTCGTTTCAGCTAACTACTTGGAAAATTAGGAGACAAAAGTGCATGAGTATCAGCCAAGACTTAGAGAAAACTGAGATGAGAAGATATAGGGTAGGGATGGCAGGAAGAATTTAAGATTAGAAAGAAAAATAAAGCTGTAGGAAAAAAAACTTAAGGGAGGAGAAACCTCACAGATTAAGGGGAAGGGAGTAAAAGAGAAAATGTCAAATGTAAGGAAAGTTGCATAGAAAAAAAAGAACAAAAATCAAGTGGAAGAACAAGCTGAACAGAATTCTGCTTTTCATCTTCCATGGAGAACAGAGAAGATGCTTTCCCAGAAACCCCCAGGTATGCCATTTAGCAACATCCTCTGACTTAGTCTTTGGGAGGCCTGAGTGGAGGCTGAATGTTTTTGTTCATTGCCTCTTATTACAGAAGTGTGGGCGGAGGCAGCCTTCCCATTTCCAGGTCTGCCCAACTAGCTGCTCGCTAGACCTTCCCAAATCCGTAAGCCACCAAGAAAGCGTTCTGCATCTCCATTTGTTGAGATCTTTTCATTGGGATAATTTGTAGACACACCTGATTATGTAATGGCAAGTATTTACTTTAAATTGTAAGTTTCACTTTTAAAAAACTGTTTAATGTTATCAAAATAATGCATACATCTAATTTTATGATTTAGAACATATTAAAAGATTCCAGCAAAAACAACAGCCCCCCCTCCTTGGATACAATCATTCTTCCCTCTCAACTGTTTGATCACCTACCTCCATATTTCCAAATAATTCTCTTATGTGGCAGCCCTTTGATTTATCTATTTTAGACAGAACTGTGTACTTTCTCTTATTATATTATCTATTTCTCTTATTGTAGTTCTTTTACTCCATCAACTCCAGCTTTCCTCCCTTTATTTTTGCAGTACAATTGGTGGAAGAAAATCAGCCAGGACATCATTAATGTTAGCAGTTCACTTGAAACGGCCTTGCGTGTGGGAAAGCTCTTAAGAGTATCTGGCTTGGGGGAGGTGGGCTAAATGTTTCCTAGGACTTTAGCCAAGGCAACTAAACTTCAGCTAGTTTCAGCAATAGTTGGTCAAGGCTGGCTTCTAGAAGAGGGAGGAGTTGTTCTTGCATATTAGAAGCTGTTATTTGGTGATTCAGATTTTATTTATTTATAATTTTTTTCAGATATGATTAATATACACTCTTATTAAGGTTTCACATGAAAAAACAATGTGGTTACTACATTTACCCATATTATCAAGTCCCCACCCATACCCCAATGCAGTCACTGTCCATCAGTGCAGCAAGATGCCAGAGATCCACTATTTGCCTTCTCTGTGATACACTGTTCTCCCCGTGATCCCCCCCACACTATGTGTACTAAACATAATACCCCTCAATCCCCTTCTCCCTCCCTCCCAACCCACCCTCCCACACCCCTCCCCTTTGGTAACCACTAGTTCATTCATGGAGTCTCTGAGTCTGCTGCTATTTTGTTCCTTCAGTTTTGCTTCATTGTTATACTCCGCAAATGAGGGATATCACTTGGCATTTGTTTTTCTCCGCCTGACTTATTTCACTGAGCATAATATCCTCCAGCTCCATCGATGTTGTTGCAAATGGTAGGATTTCTTTCTTTCTTATGGCTGAATAGTATTCCATTGTGTGTATGTACCACATCTTCTTTATCCATTCATCTTCTGATGGACACTTAGGTTGCATCCATATCTTGGCTACTGTAAAAAGTACTGCGATAAACATAAGGGTGCATATGTCTTTTTGAATCTGAGAAGTTGTATTCTTTGGGCAAATTCCAAGGAGTGGGATTATGGGGTCAAATGGTGTTTCTATTTTTAGTTTTTTAAGGAACCTCCATATTACTTTCCACAATGGTTGAACTAGCTTACATTCCCACCGGCAGTGTAGGAGGGTTCCCCTTCCTCCATATGCCCGCCAGCATTTGTTGTTCTCAGTCTTTTCAATGCTGGTCATCCTTACTGATGTGAGGTGATATCTCATTGTGGTTTTAATTTGCATTTCCCTGATTATTAGTGATGTGGAACATCTTTTCATGTGTCTGTTGGTCATCTGAATTTCTTCTTTGGAGAACTGTCTCTTCATATCCTCTGCCCATTTGTTAATCAAGTTATTTGCTTTTTGGGTGTTGAGGTGTGTAAGTTCTTTACATATTTTGGATGTTAACCCCTTGTCAGATATGTCATTTACAAATATATTCTCCCATATATATGATGCCTTTTTGTTCTGTTGATGGTGTCCTTTGCAGTACAGAAACTTTTTAGTTTGGTGTAGTCCCATGCGTTCATTTATATGCTCTTCTTTCCCTTGCTTGAAGAGATGCATTCAGGAAGAAGTTGCTCATGTTTATATTGAGGAGATGTTTGCCTATGTTGTCTTCTAAGAGTTTTATGGTTTCATGACTTACATTCAAGTCTTTAATCCATTTTGAGTTTACTTTTCTGTATGGGGTTAAACAATAATCCAGTTTCATTCTGTTGCATGTAGCTGTCCAGTTTTGCCAACACCAGCTGTTGAAGAGGCTGTCATTTCCCCATTGTGTGTCCATGGCTTCTTTATCATATATTAATTGACCATATATGGTTGGGTTTATATCAGGGCTCTCTAGTCTATTCCATTGGTCTATGGGTCTATTCTTGTGCCAGTAGCAAATTGTCTTGATTACTGTGGCTTTGTAGTAGAGCCTGCAGTTGGGGAGTGTAATTCCCCCTGCTTTATTCTTCCTTCTCAGAATTGCTTTGGCTATTCAAGGTCTTTTGTCGTTCCATATGAATTTTAGGACGATTATCTCTAGTTCATTGAAGAATGCTGTTGGTATTTTGATAGGAATTGCATTGAATCTATAGATTGCTTTAGGCAGGCTGGCCATTTTAGCAATATTAATTCTTCCTATCCATGAGCATGGGATGTGTTTCAATTTATTGGTATCTTCTTTAATTTCTCTCATGAGTGTCTTGTAGTTTTCAGAGTACAGGTCTTTCACTTCCTTGGTTAGGTTTATTCCTAGGTATTTTATTCTTTTTGATGCAATTGTGAATGGAATTGTTTTCCTGATTTCTCTTTCTGCTAGTTCATCATTAGTGTATAGGAAAGCAACAGATTTCTGCGTATTAATTTTGTGTCCTGCAACTTTGCAGAATTCAGATATTAGATCTACTGGTTTTGGAGTGGATTCTTTAGGGTTTTTTTATGTACAGTATCATGTCATCTGCAAGTAGGGACAGTTTAACTTCTTCCTTGCCAATCTAGATGCCTTTCATTTCTTTGTGTTGTCTGATTGCCATGGCTAGGACCTCCAGTACTATGTTGAATAGAAGTGGGGAGAGTGGTCATCTTTGTCTTGTTCCTGATCTTAAAGGAAAAGCTTTTAGCTTCTTGCTGTTAAGTATAATGTTGGCTGTGGGTTTGTCATATATGGCCTTTATCATGCTGAGGTACATGTCTTCTATACCCATTTTGTTGAGAGTTTTTATGATTGGATGTTGAATTTTGTCAAATGCTTTTTCAGCATCTATGGAGATGATCATGTGGTTTTTGTCCTTTTTTGTCTATGCGGTTGATGATGTTGATGGATTTTCGAATGTTGTACCATCCTGCATCCCTGGAATAAATCCTACTTGATCATGATGGATCATCTTTTTTATGTATTTTTGAATTCAGTTTGCTAATGTTGAGTATTTTTGCATCTATTGGTCTGTAATTTTCTTTTTTTGTAGTGTCTTTGTCTGGTTTTGGTATTAGAGTGATGCTGGCCTCATAGAATGAGTTTGGAAGTATTCCCTCATGCTACTCTTTGGAAAACTTTAAGGAGGATGGGTATTAGGTCTTCACTAAATGTTTGATAAAATTCAGCGATGATGCAAGCCATCTGGTCTAGGATTTTTGTTCTTAGGTAGTTTTTTTATTACTAATTCAATTTCATTGCTGGTAATTGGTCTGTTTAGATTTTCTGTTTCTTTCTGGGTCAGTCTTGGAAGGTTGTATTTTTCTAGAAAGTTGTCCATTTCTTCTAGGTTGTCCAATTTGTTAGCATATAATATTTCATAGTATTCTCTCATAATTCTTTGTATTTCTGTGGTGTCCATAGTGATTTTTCCTTTCTCATTTCTGATTCTGTTTATGTGTGTAGACTTTCCTCTTTTTTTCTTGATAAGTCTGGCTAGGGGTTTATCTGTTTTATTTATTTTCTCAAAAAACTAGCTCTTCAGTTACTGTGTGCTGACCTCCAATGAGTTCTGCACAGTGGTATAGAGGGCATGTCAGAGTGTGGGCAAAGGGTCTGTTTGTTTCTATGCAGAAGATCAAGGCCTAGCTTGGATACCCAGAAAATGAACTAAGATACGATATGAGGAGGAACTTCCGGCATCAGCATTCTCTGGAGGACTTGTGCTGGGGGATGATCATCAAAAAGCCTCCACAGGGATCCGGACGATGCTGCGGTTGTGGCTGCATCCAGCCCACCGTCTCCTGGACTTGCCATAGGAATGAGGAGGGAGATGTCTAGGCTGGCATGTGCATACAGTGAGACAACGAATTTGACCGGATCTGTACTGTTGGAACTCAACCAGGAGTTGGGAGGGGTGCAAGTTGTAGCACTCCAAAATCTTATGACTATAGACTATCTACGGTTAAAAGAACATATGGGATGTGAACAGATCCCAGAAATGGGCTGCTTTAATTTGTCTGATTTCTCTCAGACTGTTCAAGTACAGTTGGACAATATCCATCATATCATAGACAAATTTTCACAAATGCCTAGGGTGCCTAAATGGTTTTCTTGGCTTCACTGGAGATGGATGGTAATTATAGATTTGCTTTGTTTATGTCACCGTATTCCTATTATGTTAATATGTGAGCGCAAGTTAGTTGGTAGTTTAAAACCTATACATACTTAAGGTACTCTACAAGAAGATATGTCAAAGAAATAATCAATCCTCCCATGTTTCCTTCCATATGCTACTTCTATAGCTTTTCTTCTTTCTTCCTAATTACAACTCTTAAATAGAATTCATGCCTCATATCGAATTTACCGAGTATCATAATTCCTCCAGGTGGTAAAGATACCTTGAGACAAGTGCTGGGCATAGAAGCCACAGGGCATAAATCTGCAAAGAAGTAAAAAGCTAACCTTTTCAAACAATATGGCTTCTCTCTCACTTACCAACTTTACATTTCCCTGTATGGCCCCGGAAGATGACTGGTTAGCCAGAGACGGGTAAGATTCCTCAAGGGAGGAACAACCTAAGACAGGCACAGTCGCAGGGGGGCCATCAGGTGGGAATTTGGGGATCAACAGAGGTGAGGCTCAGAACCTCACCCCCCCCTGCTTTGAGAGAAATCTTCTGCATCCGTGGATGTTTTGCTGCCCTTGTCTAGCCTGGATTAATACTTAGTCCATAGGCACACACCTGATCATCTGATCATCTACATTTGCCCTCTTACAGCACTAAACTATGTTTTCTACCTTTATCTTGCATCTACCTACCACTTCAGCATTTTATTAAAAATAAAAATAATAATAATAATAAAGGGAGAAATGTGGGATCAACCTATAAATCAAGTACAAAAATCAAACGAATATTCATATTTGACCTGATTGTTTATAGGTTATAATGTGTGATCAAAACCGAAAGTCTCTGTGATGACTGCCCTTGTACTGTTCACCATGTAAGAATTTATTCACTATGTAAGAATTCGTTCACCATGTAAGAACTTGTTCGTTATGCTTCAGCAGATTGGACACTGACGAGAATTAGACTTGAGATGGATTAATGATTGTACATTGAGCATTGACCCCCCTATACTGAATTTTATTGTTGTTAACAACCATTTGATCAATAAATATGAGAGATGCCCTCTCAAAAAAAAAAAATCAATTACCATGCCTCAAAATTAAAAAAAAACAACAAAAAACTAGCTCTTACTTTCACTGATTCTTTCTATTGTTTTATTATTCTCAACTTTATTTCTTCTCTGATCTTTATTATGTCCCCCTTTCCACTGACTTTGGGCCTCATTTGTTCTTCTTTTTCTAGTTTCATTAATTGTGAGTTTAGACTGTTCGTATGAGATTGTTCTTCTTTTCTGAAGTAGGCCTGTATTGCAATATACTTTCCTCCAAGCATGGCCTTTGCTGCATCCCACAGATTTTGTGGTGTTGAATTATTGTTGTCATTTGTCTCCATATATTGCTTGATCTCTGTTTTTATTTAGTACTTGTTCCAGTGGTTATTTAGGAGAATGTTGTGAAGCCTCCATGTGTTTGTGGGATTTTTCATTTTCTTTGTGTAATTTATTTCTAGTTTCATACCTTTGTGGTCTGAGAAACTGATTGGTACAATTTTAATCTTTTTGAAATTACTGAGGCTCTTTTTGTGGCCTAGTATATGATCTATTCTTGAAAATGTTCCATGTGCACTTGAGAAGACTGTGTATTCTGCTGCTTTTGGGTGTAGAGTTCTGTAGATGTCTGTTAGGTCCATCTGTTCTATTGTGTTGTTCAGTGCCTCTGTCTCCTTACTTATTTTCTGTCCAGTTGATCTGTCCTTCAGAGTGAGTGGAGTGTTGAAGTCTCCTAGAATGAATGCATTGCATTCTATTTCCCCTTTTAATTCTGTTACTATTTGTTTCACATATGTAGGTGCTCCTGTGTTGGGTGCATAGATATTTTAATGGTTATATATTTTTGTTGGATTGACCCCTTTATCATTATGTAATGTCCTTCTTTGTGTCTTGTGACTTTCTTTGTTTTGAAGTCTATTTTGTCTGATATAAGTACTGCAACTCCTGCTTTTTTCTCCATATTGTGTGAAATATCTTTTTCCATCCTTTCACTTTTAGTCTGTGTGTGTCTTTGGGTTTAAAGTGAGTCTCTTGTAGGCAGCATATAGATGGGTCTTGTTTTTTTATCCATTCAGTGACTCCATGTCTTTTGATTGGTGCATTCAGACCATTTACATTTAGGGTGATTATTGATAGTATGTACTTATTGCCATTGCAGGCTTTAGATTTGTGGTTACCAAAGGTTCAAGGTTAACTTCCTTACTATCTAAGAGTCTAACTTAACTCGCTTAGTATGCTATTACAAACACAATCTAAAGGTTCTTTTTTTTCCTCCTTTTTCTTCCTCCTCCATTCTTGATATATTAGGTATCATATTTTGTACTCTTTGTCTATACCTTGATTGACTTTGGGGATAGTTGATTTAATTTTGCATTTGCTTAGTAATTAACTGTTCTACTTTCTTTACTGTGGTTTTATTACCTCTGGTGACAGCTATTAAACCTTAGGAACACTTCCATCTATAGCAGTCCTTCAAAATACACTGTAGAGATGGTTTGTAAATTCTCTCAGCTTTTGCTTATCTGGATATTGTTTAGTCTCTCTTTCAAATTTAAATGATAATCTTGCCGGATAAAGTAATCTTGTGTTGAGGCCTTTCTGCTTCATTGCATTAAATACATCATGCCACTCCCTTCTGGCTTGTAAGGTTTCTGCTGAGAAGTCTGATGATAGCCTGATGGGTTTTCCTTTGTATGTGATCTTATTTCTCTCTCTCACTGTTTTTAATAGTCTGTCCTTATCCTTGATCTTTGCCATTTTAATTACTATATGTCTTGGTTTTGTCTTCCTTGGATTCCTTGTGTTGGGAGATCTGTGCATCTCCATGGCCTGAGAGACTAACCCCTCTTCCAGATTGGGGAAGTTTTCAGCAACTACCTCCTCAAAGACACTTTCTATCCCTTTTTCTCTCTCTTCTTCTTCTGGTACCTCTATAATATGAATATTGTTCCATTTGGATTGGTCACACATTTCTCTCAATATTCTTTCATTCTTAGAGATCCTTTTTTCTCTCTGTGCCTCAGCTTCTTTGTATTCCTCTTCTCTAATTTCTACTTCATTTATTGTCTTGTCCACCATATCTAATCTGCTTTTTAAACTTTCCATTGTATGTTTCATTCCTAATACTGTGTTCCATAATGATTGAATCTCCGACTGGACTTCATTCCTGAGTTCTTGAATATTTTTTGAACCTCCATGAGCATGTTAGTGGTTTTTATTTGAAATCCCTTTCAGGAAGATTCATGAGGTTGATTTGATTTAAATCTTTCTCAGGTGTTGCATTCATAATTTTACTTCGAACCAGGTTCCTTTGGCATTTCATATTTATATATGGCACCCTCTAGTGCCCAGAAGCTCTACTGTCTGGAGCTGCTCAGTCCCTGGAGCAATGTCAGGGGTCACAGGGGAGTGGTATTGGTGCCTGGGGGTGGAAAGAGCTATTTCCTGCTTCCCAGCTGCTATGCCTGTCTCCACTGCCAGACCAGTGGGCCAAGCCCACAGGTATAAACCTCTGTGCTTTGCATTTATAGTTGCTGTAGATGGGGCTTCCCTCTGGCTGGCCTAACACCAGGGTAGGGTTTGCCAGTTTGTAAGCCAGGTGGAGCTGGCTGGGAGAAAGGTGCAGTAGACTGCATATCATGGAGGGAGTCCTTGGAGCTATGTAGCCAGCCAGGAAGCTGGAGTGCCTGAAGATTGTGAAAGTTCCCAACCTGCTGGGCAGAGTGCACCCAGACAATTTTGTCTACCTGTCCTTTCTCCTGAGCAGTAAGCTCTGTGCAATCCTTGCCCCTTTAGCAGCCCTCTTGCTGTTAGGAAATCTCTCAAACTGCCCACCTTTCTTTTGTCCAGAGCAGCTAGGTATAGATCCCTGATTTCCACAAGCAGCTGGAATCTCAGTCTCCCCAGGTATTCTCCCTGTCTTTGCTTTCAAACCCCCTAATCATGAAAGCACCATGAATGTAGAGTTGTGCTCCCAGAGCAGATCTCCAGAGTTAGGTATTCAGCAGTCCCAGGCCTCCACTCCCTCCCCACTCCATTTCTCTTCCTCCCGCCAGTGAGCTGGGGTGGGGAAAGGGCTTGGGTCCAGCCTGGCTAAGGCTTTTGTACGTTACCCTGTTCTGTGAGGTTTATTCTTTTCTCCAAGTGTATGCAGTTTGGTGCAATCCTCTTTCCTGTTGCTCTTTCAGGATTAATTGTATTAATTATATATTTTGTATTATATGTGGTTTTAGGAGGAAGCCTCTGCACCTCTTATGCCACCATCTTTAATCCAATCTCTGATTTTCAGTCTGGACATTTCATCTTGATATTGGAGGATTCCATAGTGGAGTGAGAGGGTAGCAACCTCACATTGCTTCTGGTGGGAGTGAGGGCACGAAGTAAGGTAGGGAAGGATGATCTCTTTTTTATCCTCTTCCTTTCTAGTAGCATCTGTTCAGTGGAGATGCTCCTGCTCATGAGAACAGGTGAAGCAGCAGCACCTGCTTTGTGTAAAGCACAGGATCTGAGGTCTGAAAAATAAGGATAATTAAAGGCACCTTTCAGGGCTGTTTAAGGATTAAAGAAAATATGTATAAACTAATTGGGGGCAAAATGATAGCTGAGAATGCTTTGGGGTGCAAGTAATAAAAGGATTTTTCTGTTTAGCTAAAAGAAGTTAATTATCTTGCAGAAGAAAAGGTCTAGATAGGTGTATTAATCAGGGCAGGCTGTTGTAACAAAATATTATAAACTGGAAGGCTTAAAGAGCAGACATTAATTTTTTCACACTTCTGGAGGCTGGAAGTCCGAGCTGAGGGCGCCAGCACAGATGATTCTGACAAGAGCTCCCTTCCTGGCTTATAGATAACCCTTGGTGTCCGCACATATTTGAAAGGAGGGGAAAAGGGGAGGGAAGAGGGAAGGGGGAAGGGGAGGATGCTCCCTGATCTCTTCTTGTAAGAACACTAATCCCATCATGAGGGCCCCACCCTCATGACCTCATCTAAACCTACACCCCATCTCCAGATACCTTCCCATTGGGCTTTAGGGCTTCAACATACAAATTTTAAGGGAGACCCAGCTCACACATAGCAGTAGGCAATTGATAGCTTCACTTTAGCTGCCATCAGAGACCTGACGTATACCTATCTTTCTTCTGTGTCTCGCTTCCTCTTGCTTTCTCCTCGTTATCACTTTGTGGTCTTTGGGTGGCTACTACACCCTCAGACAAGTTCCACCCAGGACAAGAGGGAAAGGAGCTTTGCTAGTTGCAACAATCTCATTTGATCTAGAAGCACAAGTTAGAAGAAACCCCTCACTAAGGTCCTATTGCCCAGAACCATGTCTCCTGGCCAGTCCTAGCTGTGAGCGAGAAAGAGGAATTGGGTTTTCCAGCCTCTAGCAGAAGAAAGCAAGGAAGAGAGGAGAGAGTAAAGATGCTGAGTGATCCAGCCTCAATGTCTGCCACACTATCACTAATTGATAGGGTAAACATATGTCCCAGTTTGTCAGGGACAGCGCTGGTTCACACCTGTTGTCCCAGTGTGAGTATTAATAGCACCCCTTTCTACTCTCAAAGGTGTCCTAGATTGAATGGCAGTTTCTATGTCCACTCTACATATTGAGCAGTTGCTATTTATTGCAGAGTCTCATTAAATAGTAGTTATTAATAAGAAAGATAGAGTTCAACCATATGATAAATAGCGAGCCAAGATCACATGAGGTGAATGCCTGTGGGGGACAGGCAGCAGATGTGCTGACTCACAGGACAGATAAATGAATGTGAATTGACAAATGAGTTGGGGTGCACTGGTTTGGATGGAGATGAGGTATATGGGGGAGCTGTAACATGAAGGCATGAAAAATAAATGGATTGGGCACAGTTTGAAAAATGGAAAAATACACAGCTTAGGTGCCAAGTACTTTTCTTTGAAAAAACAAACAATGAGCACATTTTAATGCTGCCTTTATTTAAGTGATGAACACTTTGTAATGTATTAATGCAGTACAAAAACATGGTATGTTTTTCCATTTATTAATGCTAAGATATGACATGGCCCAAAAGCATTTTGAGGACTAATGGCAAAAAAATAAGGAGCCATTTGTACTTATTAAGCCACATATACTTTTTTTCTACCATAATAAAACTTATCACAAAAATTTTGCATGTGAGAAGAGAAATGATATTCTAAATTATTCTTTTGTGGAACATGTAGGTAGATTGTAACCTTGAGCTATTTAGTAAGAAAGTCCTCCTTGATCAAGAGAAAATGTTTGCATCTTCTGAATTTTCTTTTGAGTTGAAATGAAAATATTTACTTAGCTGTATTTTTTTTTTCCTTAGCCTGGTTTTTCAAACCACAAAATTTGTTTTAGATATTCGTTCATTCTGTTGGTCTGGTTGGTGAGCTGACATAGTGGAAAGAGACAAAGTAAAGAAATTTGGTTCTAGTCTTGTTCCTGTCACTAACAAGTCTCTTTACATTTCTGGATCTGTTTCTCCAACACAAAATGAGAAATTAAATAATCCTTCAGGCCCCTCCCTGCAAAACCCCTAAAAGTCCTTGAATTTGCTTGCGTTCCCAAGGGAAACCCTGGAAAGCCAATCTGTTTGCAGCCTCGGGTTGGTTTGTGTTAAGAAGTACGATTTCAGAGGAAAACTCAGATGAGGCCTTGCATGGCCTGAATGTCTTGCTAAGCAACTTGCATTTGTGACTGAGTAAAGGAATTTCCTAAGCAGCAGGGGAAGATCAGTGTGGGGATAAAGATGTGCTGCCTGGGTTGAAGGGAAGAAAAACCGACAATAAAGAAAAGACTTGTTTTATTCCAGGTTCGGAGCTATTTTGCAGTGCTCAATGACCTACTGACATATCTGGCCCAAAGCACGGTGGCACTGAGGCTTAGCTCACCTGTTCCTGGTGTGCCCTGAGATGGCCTAACACCACCTCACAGGCCTAAGAGCTCTGACACAGTCTAGTTGGTTGTTCTCCAACTCCACCCTCCCACTGCCATTTTTGCTACCACAGGTATCCCCCACTTTTCAAAAGTTCAAGTTACACCACTTCACTTTTATGAAAGATGTACATTAGTACCTGTTCTTGATAACCAAAAGAAATTTGAAGAGGATTTTCACTTTTACAAAAGAAGTAGAAAAGCAAGAATAGTGTTAATCATTTGTTTTGAGTTATAGAAGCAGTGTGCACCCTGAGCACCAAGCTCCTTTCCCCAAATTACACTTAGCATCTCAGCATCAAGATCTGAACTGTGTCTGTGAGCATGTGTGGCTTTATCTCCATTTATTTTGTGCACCTGTTGGCAAGATGTATCCCAAGGCATCAGAAAATTCTAAGAGAGGTTATTTTTTGGGCCTGAGAACACTCAAAATGTTTTCCATATAAATGAATGTAATTGCTTCTTCGCTTTCTGCCATTTGGGCTTTAAAATTTTTTCATATAAAAGCTTTACTTTCAGACAGCAGGGGAAACCTGTACCTTCTTTGGAAAAGACATCCCCAGGGTTTGGCAGCCTTATTTCCCTATCATTTTTATTTCTGAAATGAAAGGTTTAGAATCTAGGTAATTTGCACATTCAGTCATCCCAACCAATTTCTGTTTAGATTTTACCTTGGGAAACAATGTTATCAAAAAGCAAAGGTTTTAGCATTCCAATGTCATGTGCCACTTTTAGGAGTAACCATACCATGTATTTGATATTTAAGTTGTCCATTGAAATGGTGTGGCTGGACTGATGTCCTCAGGGTACCAAAGGATCCTGTTCTTGACCCATTCCAGGATCTCAACCCTGACCACCTTTAATGTGATTTGCAGTTTCTTGGAAATTTTTTCCCCTATTAAGTCCTCATCTGTATCTCCTCTGCTAATTTATCTCCCCCATTCCTAAAAACTCATTTGTTTTTTTGTGAAATCTTCCTCAGGTAGTTGTGATTTCCTCATCTTTTCATCTGACAGATTTAGATTCATCTGCTGAGCACTTCCTGCTTTAGCTCCCTGATGGAGATGTTGAAAAAGATTCCTCCCAGTTTCATGCCCAGAACGCCTTGCCTTCTGGAAAGTTGTTTAGGCTTCTGTGGCTGTTATGAATGACTCATATGTAACAGTTCCACTCATACCTCTCTTAGAAGGTATAAAGATGTTTGCAGTGCTGAAATTTGGAGATGAGTGCAGTGTACCAACCAATGTCATGAAATTGAATCAGGTCTGCTGGTATGGATGCATTACAGAACAGAAGACTAAACATACCATTTTAAGCATACCCACCCACAAAAACAAAATGTTGAGATTTCAATTGAAATTCACTAAGTTTATAGACTCATTTGGGAGAGAGTTTGCATATTTATGATATTGAGTATTGCCTTATTAAACATGGTATGTTTTTCCACTTATTAGATGTTTTATATTCTTCAATAAGCTTTCATAATTTTTATCATGTATATCTTTCTCAACAACTTTGTTAGATTTATTATTAGGCATCTCATTAATTTTATTGCTACTGTGTGAATGGAATATGTTTTATTATTACATTTCCTTATTATTACCAGATATTAATGAATTCAAATGTTATTGAATTTGCACTAATCTTGTCTCCAGGAATACTTGTTAAACTTACTTATTAGTTCTAATAATTTATAAATAGGGTTTTTAGGATTTTCTGTTTAAAATCTGTGTCTGTAAATAAGAACAATTTAATTTCCTCTTTTTTAATGTTTAGTTCTTGTCTTCTCTCATTGGCTACAAACTCCAATAAATATTGAACAGAATCAGTGTTAGCAGGCATCCTTTACAGAGGATGCTTCTAATATTTTGCCATTTAAAAAGGTGTTTGCTATAGGTTTTTGGTAGATAGCTGTAACTTGGTTGAACAAGTTCCTCTTTATACCCAGTTTGCTAATATTTTTATTAATAATGAATGTACAGTTTTTGAAATACTTCTGCATCTGCTGAGATATCCTTTTATTTTTCTCCTTTAATCAATTATTGTATTAGATTAAGTCCACAGATCTTCTAGCATTAAGCCATGCTTATATTCTAATATCTGTCTTACAAGATTTGCTATAATTTTACTAGGCCATGTTTTCATAAATATACTTCTAGATTTGAATTTAGTTTACATTTTTAATTTTACATTTTTGGTGTCTATGTTAGGGAGTGAACTTGGCTTATAATTTCACTTTCTTGTACAGTCTATTAAACTTTCAGCAGGTATTCTATCCCAAGATGACCTGAGTTGTGGTTCCACCTTAAAGTTTAGTTTGCTTTTTCTGTGGTGTACACATGTACAGCAAGTATTGCTATGTATTCTTATTTATTTCTGACTTCCCTTGAGGCATTTGGACTTGTTGAGCAATAATGATAATAGCCATGAGCCACTTTGGACTTTCCCTCTGTAGGTTTTCATCCATAGCACAGGGTTATCTAAATTTCATCAAGGCATTTAGATACTTGCATTGGGGATAACAAGTCCATTACAAAGTTGGGAATAAAGGATAATTTGCATATTTACTATCACTGGTGTTCATCAGTTCCAGTGGTTTATTAAAAAACAAAGCACAAAAGAATCTTCTTTTCTCTTCTCTTGCCTGCCTTGCTGTTTCTGATTCATGCCGTGCCCGAGCTTGGGTTTCATGATGGTGGCCTGTCCTTAGAACATCATGGTCCATGACAGTGCACACCAAGTGAAGGCAGCATGTGGCAGCAGGTAGGCCTGGGTCCCGTGCTGGCCTGCTGCTCCTAGCTCTTTGAGTTTGAACAAATTCCTCAACCTCTCTAAACTTTGGTAATTTCATCAGTGCAATGGGAATTCTATTATCTGTCTTACAAGGTTTGCTATAATGATTAAATGAACAATGTAAGAGAACACACTCTCTGGTGTATGCTTAGTATACTTGTCCTGTTCTGCTAACTGAAATGTTAATAAAACCATGTTCACACCAACTAAGAGCATGGCTGCTTCCAAATGTCCTTCAAAAGGTGCTATTAGTCTGTGGCTTATAGGTTTATATTACACCTTTCATACATTACGTTTTAATTTTGTTTTTCTTTTAACAAATATTTGTTTGGTGCCTACCATATCCTAGGACTACATGCTGGGGAATAGAGAGGATATAAGATAAATCAGCAGAAGAGGTCAGTCTAGAAAGGCCAAACATAATGAGAATATGAACTGATAGAATGTATGATGTGAGATATCAAGGTAAGATATTAGAGTATCAAGATATGAACTCAGTGGGAATACTGAGGATGGAGCGACTGTCTGGGTGAGTAGAGAGAAGAAAACACCAAGAAGGTGGTATTTTAGGGTCTTAGAAGAAGCAAGTGAGTTCTAGTCAGGGCAGACTGGGTCTGTAAAGCTACCTGGGCAGGAAAGGACACTGTATGACAGAGAAGGTAAAATTTAGGAATAAATTGCATATTTGATTCAGATCTGCAAAGAATATTTAACTGGGAGTCTTTGAGCTTGAGGGAAGGGCTGAGGGAGGCCTCGGAATCTGTGTAAACACTGCTCCTTTAGTGTCCCAGTGTCAGGATTTAAGTCACTGCTAATTGGTGTTGGTTTTGCTTCCCTGGGGAAGTAAGTGTAAACAGAGAAGGCAACGAGTAGGGAGAGGGGCAGAGACAAGTGCGTGGGTGTGTATATTTGCAGAACTGTTTTGGAGGGACTGAAAAGTACAGAGAAGGTCTTGAAAATAAAGCAGGGTGATTTCTCCTGTTTTAAAATAAACCAAATTCTGCTGGAGGCTATTAACATATCACACCCTAAAAATAAAAAGGGAGGGAAATTGAGCCTTTTTCACTCTTACTGTGATCATTCTAGCCTCGGTAGCCTTGCAAAGGGAAGCCATAATCGGGTTGTTTTTATTGTCTGTGGGCTGGAGCAAATGCTGGTCTGTAAACATTCTGATGCCTCCAACTCAAAGAGTCTTCTTAAGACTGTCTACCCACGTTTGAGGTGTGCCTTCCTGGGAACCTTAGAACATTATATAAAAGCAGTGGGGCATCTCAGCACAGTATTTCAGAAATTTTCCAGCTCTGGTTAGAGGAATTTATAATATGTGCTCTGGTTAGAGGAATTTATAATAAACCTGCCCTTGTTTCAAGAAACAACACTTGAAAGAGTTTTAGTTTTTTGTTCGGTTGTTTTTAAAATTTTTTGCCTTTTCTTCTTCATTGTAGAATAGTATTTGTAGTGTTTTGTTTCAGCTGGAGAAGAAACATCTATTTCTAAATCTGCTGAGATCTGCATTACCTTTTAAAATGTCTGTACCATTCAAGTCAATTCAGCCAGCATTTACGGATTCTTCCTGGATTCCGGGTGTCCAGAATCCTAAAATCAGTAAGATCAAGGACCTGCCCCATAGAAACCCATATTCCAATAGGGAGAACAAATATGTACACAAGTAACTCAAACACCAGATGGGATCTGAAGATGTTGAAGGAAAGCACAAAGTTCAGAGAAATACCAGAAAAGGAGATTAATTCTGCTTGGAGTATCAGAAAGAGGAGAGAAGAGAATTCAAGCTAAATTTGGATGAAAAGTAGAATTCCAAACATTAGATGATTGAAATAAGAAAAGGAATGGAATTAATCTCTTATAACACAAGAATTTAAAATAATGTTTGTGCTTACCAGCAAAATAAATCTGTTTTAATTCATTTATTCATTCATCCATTCTATGAATGTGTATTGAGTACCTGTGATGTCCCACGGCTTAGGGACAGAGATGAACAGAACCTCCTCCCTGCCTTCTGTACCCTCATTGTCCAGACAGGTAGGCAGAGATGCACATGCGAACAATGACACCACAGGAGAGAGATAGCCACAGAAGTGTGTATGAAATACTCTGGGAGCACCACAGATTAGAAGTGAAGGAAGATTTTACAGAAGGATAGAATTGTGAAGGTTCAGTGGGGAATGGGTTGAAGAAAACAACACGGGCATAGTGTCATGGACAAAGGCATAGAAGCATGAAGCAGCATGGGATGGTTATGGGACCTTAACTTTTTTGGTATGTTTCAAATATAGGGTTGTAGGGGATGAAAAGTTTTCCTTTTAGAATCCCTGGCTGGGTATGAAAATTAAACTAAAAAAGATCAACAGGAACAACACACACACATTTATTTTAATATAAGTTTTACGTGACATTGGGACCTTTATAAGGAAATGAAGACCCAGTGAAACAGTTAGAACTGAGTCTTTTATGCTAGGTTTGATGAAGAGTGGACAGTCGTGGAGGAATATGGTAGGTTGCGGAGCGCGGTGTCTCCCTTATCTGTGGTTCACTTCCTGTGGTTTCCATCAACAACTCCCTAGAAGCAGACGCTTCTCCTTCTGACATAACATTAAAGGTCAGTAGTAGCCTAATGTCACATCACAATGCCTATCATTCACCTCACTTCATCTCATTACATAAACATTTTATCACAAGAAGAAGGGGGAGCATAGTGTAAGGTATTTTGAGAGGAGAAAGCCCCCATTCATATAACTTTTATTAATTGTATATTGTTATAATTGTTCTATTTTAGTATTATTGTTAAGCTCTTGTTGTACCTAATTAATAAACTATCATAGTATAAAGTTATGTGTGTATAAAGGTATGTGCTTATAGGAAAAAGCAATACATACAGTGTTCAGTGCTACCCATGGTTTCAAGCATCCACTGGGGCTCTTAGAATGTATCCTCTCTGGATAAGGGGCAATAACTGTATGAAGTAAGTATAGTAAATTTGGGGAAACTGAGTCAGGCATGTTTGTTAGCATTCTTTTTGACATTCCTTTGCCTTTGGAGGTGAGGATGGTCCTTTCTTCCAGGTGTAGGGAGGGCACCTCTAACCTGAGGGTTTTATAACACATTTTGAAGAAGAAGGGTGAGGGGGAAAGGAAGTGAGTGTGATCTTCTTGCTGAAAACATTCAGCATACCAAGATACCATATTTGGGGAAGCATATCCTGAACCCCATTGGGCCCTAGGAAGCAGGGTGAGTGACAGCAGAGGAGATGAGAAATGAGCTAGAAATAAAACCAAGCATCAGAACTTGAAGAGCTTTCTAGACCACACAGTGGAGATTGAATTCTATCCTACAGTCATTTTAATGAAGGATTTTTAAGCAGGGCAGTAATAGCTAAATTTTAGAAAGACCCTGCAGGTGGTTTCCTGGAGAATAAAACTGAACTGGGCAAGACAGGAAGTAGTAAGTCCTGTTAGAAGGATGGTTCAGCCAACCAGGTACTGGGTGGGATTAAGACCTTCAGAGGCCATCACTCCTCATCATCCCCCACATGTAATTCAGAACTTAAGCAAAGCTAACCATAAAAGAAATCTAATAAAACCCAAGTTCTGGTTTTTCTTGTGAGGACTGCTTAGATGCATTGAAAAAATATGTCAAATATCAAGCTGATTTAGATTTTGATTACATCCTGTCTTGTGCCCTTGGTCTCTGGTGCCCTAGAGCATATGTGTCTGTACTCATTGTGGAATCCAGCCCTGGCCAGCAGGGGCGTGGTCACATGATGGGTAAAAGGATTGGGGTGCAGAGAGTGGCTCAACAGGCCTGGGTGAGGGGGAAACTGAAGCATGGGGTGGCACCTGATTTCTGTCTTAGCTGACCCTTTAAACTTTCACTATTCATCATTTCTAACATTTATTAGAGGCCCCTGCCAGACAGGCACGCCTCCAACATCTGCTCCCCCTGCAGAGTCCTGCCATCCTTCTATCCTTTGCACTTAGTCCAGGGTTCAGTGGGTATTTTTAAATATGCTCATCTGAGAGCCCCAAAGCAAATCCCTCATAGATGTGAAATTCCTCAAGTCCAGATTCAGCTGCCAGATCCCCTTACTTACTCTGGGACTGTGGCTGTGCAACAAAAGGAGAAGATGCAGCCTGATGGAGACACTGCTTTATCCCAGTGTGATGCAGAATTAACCCACTCCCAGCACCCAAATCTGGGAACAAGGCCCCAAGCAGCAGCTAAATATATCTTTGGGATTGTTCCTGAATATTCTGAAGCATCAAGGACTCAGTTAGGAAGATAATTTTCCCCATGAGCCTGAGCCTAGTGTTCATTATCTTTTTCTTCAGGACTCCCAAAGCCCTAAATTCAAGAGAAACAAATAAAAATAAATTTAGAGTGTAGACCAGGTTATTCTCAAATAGAGCTTTAGCTCCCTCTCTGTGTGCTTGCAGGTCCAGTGTAGGATATGGGCACCCATAAGTGCCATTTATTTTCATCCAGTATTTCAGCATCCATTCTGCTTTGGAGTATTTCTGTAGTCAATTGGTAACTATGTCACCATTTTAACTATTTGACTTACATTGTGCCAGATTTCATTTCTAAGTTATCCTATTTCTGGAGTCAGCACTTTGGAAAACCCCAGCTTTGGAGGCTAGACCCGACCATGTCAGGTGGATGGGCCAGTTTATGACATCAGGGATGACTCACTTTTACATACGTGGTCATCAGAGTCAGGTCATATTCCCCAGGTATCAGTGGAGAGAAATGTATCCTTTTAGCCCTCATACCAAGAAAATCTCTGTTGTAATGGTAAATAGTCAACAAAGCATAGAGAAGCTCTCAGGGTAAACCGAGAGAGCTCGAGGTGTCCTCCTCACCACCATTTCACCTCCCTCTGTCCTGTCTGTCAACGCCGGTGCTGGTGCACCCAGAACTTCTCCTGCACTTTGCAGCTGTCTTCCCTTATAGATGCATAGATCTCCACTTAAATGAAAAGTGACTTTTACCATAAAGCTCTCTTTTCACGAGGGAACATGAAAAGATTCAGAAGTATGCATCTCAGCCCACACTCCCCCCACCCCTGTATTAGTCTAGTGCCAATTTTAGGAATGGCACATAACTGTAGGGATAGGAGGTGGGTGGGGCAGCAACCATGAGGTTCCTGGAACAGTTCAGCAATGCCTAGTCTCTAGAGCGCAGGGTTTCCTCATGAGCTGCCCTGTGAGATGAGAGATGTTCATTATCTATTTTTATTTGCCTCCTTGGGGAAATTTTTCAGCTAGAAATACCGGGTCATTTAGTAAGCACCATGAACAGTGAGTAATTCTCAGAACTGGCTCTGGAAGTCTCCCGGCTCCCTGGTGGGCAACACTTAAGCTGCCTCTCCTACGTGGTGTAATCACTTCTTCAGTCAGCCCCCAAATGGTTCCGCTCTGGGGAAGAAAGCATCTCTAATCACATGTGCCTTTCTCTTCCTCAGTCACGTAGGTCTGTGCAGAAGTCTGTACCCTGTAGTTCTGGAGCAGTAAGGACGCAGCCAGACACAGGCAGGCCCTTCCTGTCCTTTCAGAGAGCAAGCTATTTTGCTTTTCCAAGCCAGGCAGGGCTGTGTGATCTCTGACGTCATGACTCATGTTCTTTAATGGATTTATGTCATTATTCACTAGGCTGCCTTCAGAAGGAAGGCCAGTTTGATTTTGATGTATTTTCTTTTCATATAAAGTCCAGAATGACTGCTTATGCATGTATGATTTTTGAATTTGCTGCCTCCCAAGAGGTTTTTCTGTTTCCCATCAAGATGACTATCTGTTTAATTAAAAAAAGCAACATAATCTCTGATCCTGGTATAAACCTAGGAAGAAATGTAAATACCTTTGGTTACCATTTCTTTCCTGAGTGCATTTTAAATGTAAAGATGCTGTGTCTTATATGGACTACTGTGCTCTTTTCTGAAGCCCTTAGGAACGGTTTTCTGTGACGTGAGTTGAGGGAATGTCCCTTAAGAAAGCTGGGTGGGGAGTTTGCCCCTGACTGGCCCTAAGCCAGCCTCTTGTGAATTTGGAGTTTTGTGACAACAGGAGAAGGAAAAGCCACAGCAGCAGAGACATGAGGTGCACTGGCCATGGAGACACAAGGGCTGCTTTCTTTCTTCCCTCTGGGATGCAGGACTGGAGTTTACATGGGAATGATGTCTCCAGATCAATGCCTTTCAGATCGGTTTGACACCTTTCAGTAATGCAGTAAAGAAAGGTATCCAAGATTAGGTAGAAAGACGAGGAAATGCTGGCACTTAATGAAGGAAGGCTTCTGGAGGAGTGAGCAAGTCCAGAGTATCTTGGGCACCAGGGACCAGTTAAGTGACTTCTCTGGGCCTCGGTCCCCTGATCCCTAAGTGAAGAGGTGGGAGGAGTATAGTGCAGAAGTGTCTTCCATTTCTAACAGTCCATGACTATGTGATTCTTTGTTCTAGCCATTTTTTGGACAGTTTCAGCAAAGACCAGTGGGCAAGACCTAAATAAATCTGAATGGGGAGATAGTTGTTAAGACTGTGGAAGGGAATGGAAGATATGGGCAGAGATGTGAATACAGAAAGGAAGGATGAATGGTCTGGAATTGGAGGTTATATTTAATCCAAAAAATATGATCAGGGTAATAGGGAAAAGCTTTGGAAGCAGCTGGCGAGGTAGTTTACATTGAGTGAATATTTTCTAGTATAATATTTTAATTCCTTTATTTTAAGTTCATTTTAATAGCTTTATTGAAATATAATTGAAATAACATACAAAATTTAGTCATTTAAAGTATATAATTCAATGGCTTTGAGTGTATTCACAGAGTTGTGCATACATCACCACAAGAAGCCAGAGACAAACTCCCCACCCAGCTTTCATAAGGGACATTCCCTCAACTCACCTCACAGAAAACCGTTCCTAAGGGCTTCAGAAAAGAGCACAGTAGTCCATATAAGACACAGCATCTTTACATTTAGAATGCACTCAGGAAAGAAATGGTAACAAAAATTATTTACATTTCTTCCAACGTTTATACCAGGATCAGAGATTAAGTTGCTTTTTTTAATCAAACAGATAGTCATCTTGATGGGAAACAGAAAAACCTCTTGGGAGGCAGCAAATTCAAAAATCATATGTGTATAAGCAGTCATTCTGGACTTTATATGAAAAGAAAATACATCAAAATCAAACTGGCCTTCCTTCTGAAGGCAGCCTAGTGAATAATGACGTAAATCCATTAAAGAACACGAATCAATTTTTGAATATTCTCATTACTCTGAGGAGAAATATTGCACTGCTTAGCCAACATTCCCAGTTCTTCCCCCCAAACCCTAGTCAACCATCAATCTACTTTCTGTTTCTTTAGATTTGCCTGTTCTGAGCATTTCATATAAATGGAGTCATACTTAATATGGTCCTTAGTGACTGCTTTCTGTCACTTAGCCTAATGTTTTCAGTGTCATAGCATATATCATCAGTACTTCATTTATTTTAATTGATGAATAAGATTCCATTATATGGATATACCATATTTTATTTATGCATTCATCAGTTGATGGATAGCTGGGTTGTTTCTTCCTTTTAGCTATTATGAATTATGCTGCTATGAACATTCATATACAGGTTTTTGTGTGGACATATGTTTTCATTTCTCTTAGGTACATTTCTAGGAGTGGAATTGCTGAGTTATGTGGCAATTATATTCAATTGTTTTTAAAATTGACAGATTGTTCTTCAATGTGCTGCACCATTTTACATTACCACCAGTGGTATAGGAGGGTTCTAGTATCTCCACATCCTCACTAACACTTGTTATACTCTGTCTTCTTGATTCTATGCTTTGAACTGTGTCTCACTGTGGTTTTGCATTCCCTTATGGCTATTATGTTGAGTAACTTTTCATGTGCTTATTGGCCATTTGTACATCTTCTTTGCAGAAATGTCTGTTCAGATCTTTGCCCATTTTTTATTTGGGTCACTTATCTTTTTATTATTGAGGTGTTTTATTTATACATCCCAGATATAAGTCTCTTATCATATATATAATTTGCAAATCTTTCTCCCCATTCTGTATGTTGTCTTTTTATTTTCTTGATAGTTCCTTTGAAGCAAAAAGATTTTTAAATTGATAATGTCCAATTTATCTATTTTTCTTTTGTTACTTATACTTTTGACGTTACATCTAAGAAATTATTGCCTAGACCAAGGTCATGACAATTCATGTCTATGTCTTCTTCTAAGAGCTTTGTACGTTTAGCTCTGACATTTGAGTCTTTGATGCATTTTGAGTTAACTTTGTTTATGGTGTGAGGTAGAGATCTAACTTCATTCTTCTGCCTGTGGATAGCCCTTTATTTTTTAACTATATATTTCTACTTATTGTCTGAGTGGTTGGTCTAAGGCATAAAATATACATTTAAACTTATCAGAACCTAGTTAAGATTTACACAAACTTAATTCCATGAGAACTAGAGACTTTATTCCTTTATAGCTCCATTTCTTCCTCCCCTTATTGTAGTATTATTTTTATCATTGTTTTATCACTATATAATAAAAGTTCAGCAACATATTATAATTATTGCTTTATATAATTTTAATGTCTCTTAAGGAAGTTGAGAGAAGAAAGGATAGTAAATATAAGTAGACTCAGGAGTTATTTTAAGACCCTTGAGTGCAGAAACACTCTCTACTCATCATCACATTCCCTGCAACTAGAACAGTGTTCATCATCTAGTAGGGGCTCACTTAATATATAAATGAACAAATATTGATCTCCATTCAGTTAATAAATGAACTCCCAGACCGAGAGCCCCAGTAAGATGTGGAGATGATAATGAAGAGATTAAAGGAATAAGATTATGTGAGTTGTGGTGATGTTGGAAGAGAGATAGTAAAGTGAAAGCATCTTTCTCAATGTCTTATGTGTCTGATGCCATGTATTAAGTCCTAGACATAAAAAAATTACTTCGTTGTTGTCAAAACATTCTGGAAATAATTGTATAGCCCACTGTAGTGATTAAGATGCCTGAGACTGGAGCCCTTCAGCCTGGGATTGCAGCCAGTTGGATCGAGTTGCCTGACGTCTCTGTGCTGATTTAAGCTTTCATCAATTTTCTGTAAAATTGAGATATTAGAACCTGCCTCCCAGAGTTCTTGTAAGGATTACATGCCTAATACACATAAAGCACCTAGAAGAGTGCCTACCACATAGTATATAATATATGAGCTAACAATTATTATTGATATAATTATTATTAAGCAAAGACCAGCACAGTTAGTTAATTGAGATTATGTAGTATATTTCAATAAATTTTCAGATTTCCCATTTCCATACTACCTAGCTACTTAGGCATCTTCTCAATAGCAGCTATTTGTGTATATATATCTACCTATTTACTTTACAGCTCGAGTCATTAAGAGGTAACAACTCTTTTCTTATGTATGTTTATTTCATTTTATTGACAAAAGGCTGTTTTCTACTTCGAAAAACTAGCTTGCCTCCAGAGGTTACCAGAAGAGAGAGGAGCCCCCTGGGTGGGTAATTTACAGGGCAGGACAGCAGGTGCCTTTTTTTTTCAAATTAGGTTGACATGAATGGATTCTTGCCCAAGACGTCCAACCTGTGGCAGATTGATGGGCTCGGGAATCGAGAGGTGCCAAAGGCGATGCTGCTAATGTGAATGTAGGAGCCACTCAAAACACCAGTTAAAGATTGTTCCTCATGGGTTTTATCATGAAAAAGAGCAGCATCATGAAAGATTCTTTTTGAGGCTTAAAAAAAATCTTTAGATTTAAAGGATACAGTAGAAAGGTTGAATGTTGATTTCCATCACTGAATGCAAGAACCTACTCCTCACACCCAATCCAAGTGCTCCCAGTTGGACTGTTTGGACCCCTGAAATACAATTTAGTCATACAATTAAGATTTGTCTTACTGCAGGTTCCTTCCATCAATTTTCTTAGTAGAAATACAGAATGTACCTCAAACACTGAGCACTGGTACCTGATGCTCCTACCTCAGCAGCAGATCGCCTGTGGTAAGTCACGCACACATAGTGAGTGTCCAGGACTTTGGGTTCTCAGGGAACTTATCACATGGAGAGAGATTTGACAGCACACAATAGGTGCTTAATAAATGCTTAGTAAATGAATGAATGATGGTGGTGATGGTGAACTGAAAATAAATTGATCGTTTTGATTTTTTTACCCTGAATAATCCCAGGCAAGTTATGTAACTGGATCATTCCATGCCTCAGTTTCCATGTCTTTAAAGTAATATTAATGAAAATATAATTGGTGATTTTGGGAGTAAAACAGAACTATATTAATTTAAATAGTTACACTGAAGAATCCTGCTGCCCCACTCACCTACAGTAAGGGGCAGAGAAGCAATCCGAAAACCAGGCTGTACAGTCGCTCAGCCCAGGCTTACTCTGCTCGTTAGGAGAATGAGCATTCACTGGTACTGGCCTGTGGTTCCTTCCAGAAGTGATACTAACAGCTAAAACAAATAGCAAAGCAAAAACTGACTACCCAGAGTAAGAGGAAGAAATAACTCATGTAAGTAGGATGGTCACATTATATACCATCCGAACAAGCACAATTTTGAGAATAAAAAAGTAGCTAATATTAACTACACTGGGAAACACTTGGACAGCCTTAGGCAATCCAGAATGTCCAGTCGGCCTAGGTCTATGCCATGCCCAGAAGCAGTCGCAAGCATGCAGGATTAATTCAACCTTTTTTATCTAACTAAAATTGTTTCCTTCCTGGCCCCATCCTTTATCTGTGATAAAACTCCTCCCAAGTCCTCTTAAGCTCTAGTAAAACACTTGGACCTCACTTCACCTTCATTTCCTAGCTACAGCATCTATAGTCCTCATAATAAAATAATTAACATTACTGAGGCAACTAAGAATGAGGCATATGCCTTCTGCTCCAGTTGGTAAAATTCCAGCCATGTTTTTAGCTAATTTACTTATGTGACTGTTCTACAGTTAACCCTTCCATATTTTGTCTTATTCTCTATGAGTCTGGATGTAAAATTCTCCTGAATTTGCTGACATAATACATTTTATTCCTACTAGCAGATCTTGTTACCTTTCCTTCTTCCCATACATTAAATTTTCCCTATAACCAGCACTGCCTGCTCAAGAGGCACAGAGTGTAAACATCTCAGCTGGCTGTACCCATTAGAATGGCCATGTGTTAATGGTGGATAAGAGCCAGGTCTTTTATATATTTGTTAAAATATTTAATTGTGCATTTATTATATGCCAGATACTGTTTAGAGTCCTGGATATATAGTTTGGTCTGTGATCTGTCAACTGGTTTTCTTCATGGTATCTTTTGATATCCAGAAGTTTTTATTCTGATGAAGTACAGTTTATTTATTTTTTTTCCCCCTTTTAGTGTTCATGCTTTTTGTATCCAGTCCAAAGACTTGCCCTATTTCAAGGTCCTGGAGATATTCTCCTATGCATACTTCTAGAAACTTTATGGTCCTAAGTTTTATGTCTAAGCCAATGACCATCTCAAATTAAGTTTTGTGTAAGGCATAGGATAAAGATCAAGGCTTAACTTTTATTTAGACAGACATCCAGTTGATCCAGCACTATTTGTTAAGAAAAAACTTCCCTTTCCCCACTGAATTGGTGGGGTGCCTTGGTGGAAAACCAATTGACCATATATGTGTCGATCCATTTCTGGACTCTTTATTTTGATCTTTTGGTCTATCCTTACACACTGTCTTGATTAGTGTAGCTGTTATGAGTATAGTCTAAAGAAGTCAAACACGATCGCTGCCCTTAAGGAGCTTACAATCTGATGAGAGAGACAGCCTGATATAGAAGTCATAATTGTACAAAGAGGTGGAGAAAATCACAGCGCTAGCCACAGATGTTGGAAGTATAAAAGAGAACTCCACCTGGTTTGGGGTGGGTGGGTAAGGAAGCTTCCTGAAAGTTTAGGGTGGGAGGTAACAACTAAAATGATCCTTAAGAGAACAGTAGGAGTTTGCAACAGGTAGGGGGAGCAGGCTTGGTGCCCTCAAGTAAGAGTGAGGAGACCAGTGCAGCCGGCGTGGCGGGAGGGGATGACGTCAGAGAGGTGGGGGCCACATCAGGCAGGGCCTCGGAGGCCTAAGGGTCTTGGCTTTTACTCCGAGTGAGAAAAGGAGCCATCAAAGGGTTTTGGGTAGAGAAGTGACACGATCTGACATCTTTTAGAAGGATCATCCTGGATGTTCTGTTTGAAACAGACCGTGCTGGGGTTTGGCAGGAGGCAGGTAAGGACAGAAGCTGAGACCAGCTGTAGAGACTGTAACTGTAATCCAGTCAAAACCCAGTGCTGGCTTGAGCTCAGTGGTAATAGTGGGATGATTGTGATCTGGGTAATAATGGGATAAAGCAGATGTATTTTACAGGTAGAGCCTATAGGATTTGCTGATGGACTAAACGTGAGATGTAAGATAAAAGAAGGAGTCGAGGGCTTGGGCTTCAGCTGGAAGGATGGACTGTGAGAGGAGCAAGTCTGAAGAAGAAAATCAGAACTTGGTTTTTTCCTACTTTAAAGTAAATATGAGAAGCTGCTACAAAAAATTTCCCCTACAGAGGAATGAGGCGGAGGACACAGGCATAGACTAAGTCATCCTGCGAGTTGTCAAGGCCACGGGGAGCCTCACTGTCCTCGCTGATGGGGGCATGTGGGGAATGGACATGCTGCCCTGCACATGGGCCCTGCCCTTAAGGAGGGTTGTGTTCATTCACACAAATGAAATGGAGAAACATAAATTCAAAGATCAGATTATGGGATACAGAAACGATGCATGATAGTAGTGTCAGTGTGGTCAGGAGAAGGACATGGGAAAGCACCATCTTCACATCTTCAAGCCATTTTTGAGAAGAAAAGGGCAAAATTGTGGGGATGAGCAGGAGCAACTCAGCACACAGATATTCTAGGCCTAACTAGAAGAGTAGTTGGATGGATTAAAAGACTGGTTCCCAGTATATAGTAGGCACTTGATGAAGGACAGCTAACTATTTATTATATTGTAGGAATCGATGGAGATAGAACTATGTGTAAAACCCTCCTCCTGAGTCTAGCCCCCCCACCATGTCAACACCTACTCCTTTACTCCTTTGACACCCTTTCTCCTTGCCTGCGTTGTCTTCTAATACTTCTATTAGAAAACCTTCAAATCTGGGTTTCTAAGTGGTTTGTGGCAGGAAAAGGATTGGGCAATAATATTTCAGCATGTCGATATCGGCTCATGGGTTTTTAATGTCATTCATGTGAATACTGCCAAGGTCCAGAAGGGGGCGATGTGACACTTGGACTTCAGAGGGTTTTGTTTTCTTCTTTTTTCTCCCCACAGAGGTTTTAGAATTCATCCAAAATAGAGCATCTCAGGTCACAGCTGGAATGACCTATAGACATCAAGGGCTACAGTGCTTTCACTCGCCAGGAAAGGCACTGCAGCCTGGAGCGGGGAAAGGATTTGCTCAAGGTCATACAGGCGTTTAGTGGGAGAGTCAAGGCCCCGACCTCGTTCTGCCCCTAAGGTCAGTGCTTATTCCATGAACCATTTAGTTGTTTGATTTGGGAGAATCTCCCTCAAAAGCAGAGTTCCTCAAACTTGTGCCATAACTCTACCCATAACTTTTAATGAAATAAAATTCTCCCAACTCCCTGAATAGATGAACCTGCAATTATTTTATTATGGATAAATATAAACAAAAATTCTGCATTAAAGATACTGAAAAATGTACAAACATGAAACTCCATTTAAATCCTTTTGCCTTATAGCTTATATACAACTATAAAGCATAACAAATCTTACCAAGTTAAATAAATATAAAGAAAACTTCAAACCAGTTAAATTTAGATTAACAAAATTACTTGAAAGATACGGGAAGTATTGTGTTGTTGAAATTAGTTATTCATAAATGAATAACGTAAGTATGGTGCTTACTAAACCAGTTACACACTTATTCATATCACCTTAGTTCCTTTCATATGACCAACCCTCAATAAATATTTATGAATTTGCTTTGTATGAAGATATAAATAATTTGAAATATTTTGAGATAAGAGAAGACCAAAATCTGAGGTCTCTGCAGTTGTTACTCTGTCAAGCTGAACTTTCTATCATCCCTCTATCAGCTATTTATTTATCTGTATCATCTACCTATCTCTCTATCATCTATCTATACATTTTAATTTTTAAGTAATTATACATGTTATAAGACATTCAAACAATACCGAAACATATGCAGTAAAAAATGAAACAAGTTCACTTTATAAACATCATGAACATTGTATAATATTAGGTCCATATAAATATTAGGTCGCTGTAACAAAGGTCAGCAACAGAGTCTTAAACAAGGCAGACTCTTATTCGTCTCACATCACAGCCACCAAGCTGCGACCCAGGCCGATGCTATGATGCGCGTGGTGGGGCCCAGGCTCCCCCCCCCTCGCGCTGCACCATCCTCAGCTCCTGGTCTCCTTCTCGGTCGTAGATGGCTGTTTCCGTTTACACCACCATGGCCGTATTCCAGCCAGCACGAAGAAGGGAAGAAAGAGGAGAAGGAGGGCATTCTTCTTTTCTTTTAAGGGCACTATCTGCAAGTTGCATTTATCACTTTTGCTCACAACCCATGACTCAGACATATGGCCAAACCTAAATAGAAGGGTGACTAGGAAATACATCAGTTGGACCGCAGTGTGTCCAGATAAAACATCTATGTAATAGAAATAGTGATTTTCAAAGCTGGCTGCACAACAGAACCGTTTGGGAAACTTAAACACAAACATACAAGAAGCATGCCCTCCCCAGAACCAATTTAATCAGAATCTTTGGAGGCAGGGTCTGGGCCTCTGAATCTTAAAAAAGCTCTGTGATGATTTTGATCCAGGTCAGGGCTGAGAACCACTGCTAGGGAAGAAGGAACAGATAGAGTGGGGATAACTAGCAGCCTCTACCACACCCCCTTTCACTGCTTCCACTTCTGTACCACCCACTCCCCCTCACTGCCCTGGCTGAATTGTCATCCACTAGTTCAATCTGTATTTTTCCAGGCTTTTTTCTATGAATCTACAGACAAACACATACATACATATGGACATTTCCTCACACCCAGTGGTGATTCCACAATCTCTGTACAGCTGGGACCTGGGATAGTAATACAACTGGAAAAGGGGTGAGTGTCTGTGTTTGTTTGCAAGGCACTCTACATTAATTTAAGAAAATATGAATCATCTATTTCAAAGAATGGGGGAATCTGGTAGAGAGTTAGCGGTGGTAGGAGAGCTAAAGCCTACCCAAGCCACCTCTTGCATCAGTCCCTGCAAACATCATCTATTGAATTACTTATCTTTTGCCAGTGGTTTGAAATACCATCTCTATTACATTTTAATTTCCATGTCTATAAAGATCTTTAAAAAAAAATCTCTCTTCTGTTAATTCAGATTGCTATTGCATGCTGACACTTGTTCACTTTGTTATATGTACAATAACTTCTCTCCTGACCTCTGTTCTCTCCACTGCTGGGTACATTATTTATAATTCTCAGATGTGTTGCTTATGCTATGTGAGATACAGCAAGTTCTCAATAAAGACTTCAAATCCATGTGAGCTTTTTATGATAGTATATGTAGAAGCTTTTCTTCTGCAACACTGTTCTCCCCTTCCATGCCCACAGCCCTCCAGCCTCCTGCCACGGGAGGCTTCTTGAGTTCTGCTCAAATAGAAAAGGAGGATGCTTTTCTAACGCCCCTTAAGGCCATCACCCACTTGTTCCCTGCTTGTTAGTGAACACACTACAGGAGAATTGGAGAAAGTCATAAAGCAGCAAAAGAACAGTTTCTGCTTTGACTTGCAAAAATGTTTAATCCCCTAAAAATAAACCCTGAGCTGCAAATAGGCCTGAGTGTTCCAATACTGTGTTTCCTAAATTAATTTACTCCTGAGGAAATGAATAATACATTTTGTTTTCTGCACAGGACCACCTGCGTGTGATTCAGTTCATGATTCCATTCTGTATCTTAATGCCATTCCTTAGTTATTTGGAAACAGGCATACTCCCTCAGAGAAGATGGGAAGGTACATGATTTGGAAACAAAATTTAAGGAGATTAAAATCTTTATGGGGAAGGTCCTCAAGTTTCTGCAATGTCCTGATTGGAACATGACTCCATCCTCTTCCTCATATGTTTGAGTTTCCTGGTTTCACAAGTTGTAAGGTTTACTTAAACAGTCTCCACCCTCCTAGACCGAACAGCCAAGACATCAAGGGCAACTTCCTTAACTTCAGCGGGCCTTAGTTTTGTTTATTCTAAATCTGTGAAAAGGGAATGACAATACCTTACCTCACAAGGGGGTCATGTGATGTAATTCATTCATCTATCCCTTCATTTGGCACCATTGCCCGTTGTAACATACCTCACTTTTTTTTTCTGAAAAGATGTTATTTTGATACAACCTGTAAAGAATGTCTGTTGTTTTCATATTGTAGAGGAAACTTCGAGAATAGAAACATCTGCTACCAGCTCTAAGAATGTCACTAATGCTTTAGAAAGTCATCACTCTTTAGATTCAAACACCAATGGGGAGAAAAGAGTAGCTAATTATCTCCCTCTCCTGACTTTTCCACAATTTTACTAAATCATCCTTAGGAAAGCTAATGGCTGGGATGTCACGTCATTTTGCCAGAATCTGGTAAGGGCGGTAATCCCAGCCATCTGAATCCAGTGGAACTATAAAAAACATGACCTTTCATTGCCCTTCTCCTCTTTCTGAAGCTCAAGGGCTGTTGGCCCCATAGGCCTGCCATTCCTGCCATTTTTAAATTATAAATGTTATATCTTTGATCTCATAAACTTTAACAATCTTTTTTTAATTGCACTTAGAAAATTTTAAGCAGATAGAAAAATGGTGCAAAGAATGTTCTAAACCCCCATGTGCTCATCATCAAGCTTCAAAAGCAATCAATTCATAGTAAATCTTATTTCATTTAAATTCCCATCATTCCCTCCACTTTTGATTATTTTGAAGCAGGTTCCAGATATCATCTCATCTAACAGTCATTTTTAAAGACTAATGCTTGATCCCATTTAAAACTTAATTCAGACTTTTTAAGCATTTTAAACTGTGCTTATAATTTTTCATTTCCTTTTAAAACACTTAATTAGATTAATAAAAAACTTCCAAAATACCAACAATTTTTATAAATATAATGACTTAAACTATAAACAGGGTAAACTTTAAGTTCTTTTAAATACATTCCAATGCTATTTATAAACAATAGAATTTCAGCTTAAAACCACAAGTCTAAATTAATTATTCAATTCTTTATTTAAAATTAGAGTCACAAAACTTTCTGTTACTTTATTCTGACAAATTTTCTTCCCAAGTATATAAAATACCAGTTTTGTACAGATTCATCAAAACAAAATATTAATACTATGGGATCTGAGTCTCCCAAACATTTCTGTTAAAAGATACTTAATTACTAAGAAATTTCTTTGTCATCCTAGATGTCAGAGGTGGGCAGCTCTCACCGCATTGGCTCTATCTGTGGATTAAACTCAACCAATCTGTTTTCTGTTTCATTACATACTGAATTGTTTTAATAATTTTCCTCTTGGGACCCAAATTCTTTTTTTTTTTTATTAAGATGTCATTGATATACAATCTTATGAAGGTTTCACATGAACAACATTGTGGTTTCAACATTCACCCATATTATCAAGTTTGGGGCCCAAATTCTTACAGATGACAGTTGAGCAGTCAAATAGATTTGTCTAACTCTGAAGTCAGAGTCATAAAAAAAAATGTCAGTGACAAAAAGGTATTCTGTGAGAATAAATTAATTGATGGTTAAATAAACTCAGAGAACACTGAACTAAGCAAACAGATTTTCTGTTTGTGAGAGTGTTATAAATACCACAAGACTGTCAGTACTAATGCAAATACCTAAGAGTGGAATAACATGCACTGTTCCTAGGAGTGTTTGTCTGGGCATCTAGGGACTGCCCTCCTTTTTTTTTTTTCTAATGATGTTCCTATAACCTAGAATAGAGTCTGCAAAATGGCAATGTTAAGGTCAAAAACTGGCCTGATAGTTCAGTTTCATTTAGCCACACAGTGTTTTGCAAATATTTAACCCACCATTTAAAAATTGAGACTGTCCACCCCAAATTTCTTGATGTCCAGTTGCTTTTAAGGAATTAAAAGGCCTGGCAAAAGTGAGCCTGCATTCTGGCATGGCTACCCTGGCTGAAGCTGAGTGTAAGCTGCTGCCTCAGGCCGGGTGTGAGCATGGCCCTGAGCCCTGTAGAAGAGCAGCGCAGCCTACCTAGGCACCTGAGCCTGTGACGCCTGGGGGAGCCTCAAGTGTAGGAGAACTCCGTGTGGGAGTTGCTGATGTAACAAGCTCACCAGACTGGGTGGACTGGCCATGGATGGTGTGTAAGTGGAATGGTGGAGACCTCAGCCGAGTGGCTGGGAAAGTGGCCTGTGAAGTCAAGCAGGACGAAGGTAGCATCAAGGGTCAGCACAGTCATTCATCTCTAGGCACAAATTCACACTGATTTTCCACTGGCTTCAAAATTTCCCGCTTCTCCCCATGGAGATCTTGACATGCTGGGAAATAAAGAACTAAAGCCAAAAATGAAGACAGTGCAAATGATTTTAAATGGCAAAACGGATTTTTAAATGAAGCCTGTTTGCTAATGATCCCCCTAAGGAAGCACTATGCCTGAGAAGCTCTACATGGGATTTGGCTCTCTATAGCCCCCCAGGGAAAACCCAGCTTTTCCTCTAAGCAAACCAGTGCCTGGCCTTCTCATCCAAGGAAGGGGTTTCTGAGAGCCTTGCCCTGAAGTTTTGTAAGCTAAACTCAAACAAAGAGAACAAAGGCGAGATGTTTTCTTTGATACTATTTTCACAGTGGGTTGCAAGTCAAGAAAACAAATTACCAAGAAAGCTCTGTTTCCTTTAATCTTATTTAATTCATTGCTATGCAGCAACAGTAAGATAACAATTAAGCCTCATTCCACCTTCTCCAGAAGCTTTGATCTACAATGATGTGACTCCATTTTTTTGGCTGGCTGGAGCTTTTATTACTATCCATAAAAATTGCTCAAAACCAAGGGCAAAAGATAAAAACCCCACCAAATGCATCTAAGAAAAGAAGAGATTTCATCTGCAATTAGGTATGGCATCATTTCCACTGTTTGCTTATTTTTCAGCATGATGTGGCTTGAAGTTTTGGGACACTGGTAGAAAATAATCAAAATATAAACTATTTAATAATAACAATCCCACAATCCGTAATCAGGATTTCTATTTCCAAACATCTAAGAAATGTCTTCATAAAAAAAAAAAAAACACTCTGCATAATATACATACCTAAACAGGATTTATCTTTCCTGTCAGATTTTTTTCTTCTACTCTCTTATTCTGTTCGAATACGTAAGAATCTGGGTTTTCCTCATTCATTACTACTTTTGAAAATTCTGAGATTTGTTGATAATTCAAGTACAATAGAAATCATAATAGAAATTCTAATTAGATGTTGGACCTTTTGAATTGATCACCTGTGTTTTTTCTTCTTTCTCTGTTGTTCATCTCTTCTAGGATTTTTTTGTTTGTTTGTTTGTTTTTATGCTTCAATTGAATTCTTTAAATTCAGTTTCCAAATGAGCTCTTCCTTGTTCTCTGAACATTTTTGTTTTAGCATTTTGTTCTGATTTTATGGATGTAATAACTTATCTTTCGTCTTTTGCTTTCTGCATTGCTCTGTTTCCTCAAGTTCCCATCGGCTGCTATTGTTTGGGTTGGGTATGGTTTCTTTCTTTGTCTCTGGAGCCTTTCCTCAGATGTCTGGTGCTTCTTGACTGGACATTCTAAGTCGATGGCAATAAAATCTGGAAACTTCCAGTGTGCAAAAGAGCCTGGCACCTAGAGGATTGCATGGTAGGTGGTCAGGCAACTTTTGTGTTGGTCTCAGGAGGCCTTTTCTCTTGAGCTAATTTAGTTTATCCAAAAGAAGAGTTTCCTGTCTGGAAGGTTATATGCTTGTTTCTCACCATTCTGGAAACTCGGAGTGTTTTCCCATAATGCACAGTCTGACGAGTCCTCCCTCCCGTGCCTTGTCCTGGAGCTGGGTGGGTGTGTGTGGGGAAAGTAACAGCCTGGTTTTGAGGAGGGAAAGGGTGGCTCTTCCTGCTCCACATTCACCCAATTCCCATGGGTTTTGGTCTGCTTCATCCCTCCAAATATTGAGGTACTTGGTCTCATAGTTTGAAGTCTTTGGAGCATCTAGAAAGGTGACTCTATTCGGTGTGCCCTTATGTGGGAATTTAGATTACAATGTTCTTACTGTCTTACTTATAATGTTCTTACTACCACTCAATTTGCTTTCCTTCCTCCTCAAATCTGGTGACATCTCACATCTGCTGCTGTCTGCTCTCTTATTTCTTTGTCCTTATAGGTTTGTACCTTTTCTCCTGCTGTTCCTCTTGTGGGTTTTGGGGAGGATGTGGAGACAAATGAAAGTGTAGACTTTTCTGTATTTAATCAGAATCCCTAGTTATCTTTTGATTTTTCAAAAGCAATCCTTTAGATATTATAGAATCAGGTGTGGTAATTTCCCTGTGTATCCAAAATAAAGCAAACATTGTGTAAGATGGCAACACATTATGTATTTTTACTTTTTTCCTCTTCAAAATGTAAATACATGCAAATGAAAAAAATGTAAATCATGTAAAAGAGTAAATAGTGAAAAGTACACTTTTCTCTTACTCCAGTCCCCAGTACAATACAATGGTTCCCCTCCCCAGATGTAATAACTATTGTCGGTTTCTTGGGTACACCCTCCTCTTTCTTACACTTCTAATAACACATATACACTCTCCTGACCAAGTATAGCTTGGATGTTGTAACTTAATTCTTTTTCACAAATGCATAGTAATCTATGTATATACTGTTGTAAATCATACAACTGATTCCCTACTGATGGGCATTTAAACAATTTCTAGTTTTTACTGTAAATAATACAGCACTGAATATCTATTGATCCATCTTTACATTAGAAATAGGTATATCTTTGTGCATAAGATAAATTCTAGAAGTGGAATTGCTGAGGCAAAGGATGCATACACTTCTACTTTAATAGTTACAGCCAAATTGCCTTCTCAGCTCTTGTATGCATTTCCACTCTCAGTAATAATGAATGAGAGTTCCTTTTTCCCCAAACCCTCTCTCACTAGTGCATTATCAAATTTTTTTTGTAGTTTACAAACTTATTTGTAAAAACTCTAGTAATTTCAATGTTGTTTTTATGTGCATTCTTTGGTTGGGAACTTGAATACCTTTTTATATATTTATCATTTTAAAAATTTTGTATCTTTTATATATTATATATCATTTCATATGTATCATATTATATAACTATTTATCACTTTTCTTTTGGGATATCAGTATTTTTCTTATCAATTTGTAAGGAATTTTTATGTATCTAGAAAATTAGCCTTTTGTGCATCATATATATTGGAAAGTTTTCCCTATCAATTTATCATTTAATTTGTTTTATTTGCTTATGATTCTTTTTGGCAAACAGAAAGTTTTTATTTACTGTAGTCAAATTTAGTGTTTTCTTTTATGGCCTTCTCTGAAGTCATAAAAAAAGTTCTGTGGTTTTCTAGTATCTTATTATTTCATTTATTTTTCATTTACTTAGGAGTTCATTTTGGAGGAGATAGTGATTCAGTTTTTTCCTATTTGGCCTGCTAGCTGTCCCACCAAGTTGTAACTCATCATCAATACAAACCCACAGCAACATTTTAAGAATTATACAGACTTCCTTATCTGATCTAAACAGATGAACTATTTCCCTGGCCATGAAGGCAATTCAATTGATTTCAAAGCCATTGTGCAAGAACTTTAATTTGCAGGTGTGGGGTATGTAATCCAAGATAGAACTTGACACTTGACAACTATGTCTGACCCCTCCCTCTATGTCAAACTGGGAGGGGAAAGAGGAGTACCTGAAGTTAATCACAGTAACAAGTCTAAAACCCCATTATAAATCCTAGGCTGAATGGAGTTCAAGATAAAGAGCTCAAATCAGGGGAGGGGGGCGGCCAGGAAAGCAGAGGAGTCCTGGCTGAGCGGCGCCCGGGAAGTCAGAGAGCAGGTTGCAGGAGGCTGAGATCTGGGTGCCTGGGGAGAGCGGACCCTTTAGAAGGGGCAAGAATAGGGGATTCATATTTTTATGGAATTCTGCAGCAATTCTCAGTTGGGTGGTGGAATTCTGACTAAGCTTTTACCTATGCAAGAAGGTGGCGGCCAAGAATCCTAATAGCCAGTAAAGGGAAGCCGAGGCCTTGGACATGTGGACTGAAATGAGCTTTCTGAGATAATTCAAGTAAATGTAGGGATAGCATTATTAGTTTATAAATAAAAACATTTACTTCTACTAAACTGTAAAATGTTTTAAATGTAAGTATCAGTAAGTTGGTATATTCATTACTTTTTCCTCCAACGTTTATCAAATAAGTGTCAGGCACTGTGCTGACCTCTGGGACATAGAAGGATAAGGCACATGTTTCTGCCCCTTTGCCCCACTCCAGATGTTTATATAGTTGGGATACAAGTAGGTCAGTGACAAAGATAGCATAGTGGGGAGGCACTCTGAGAGAGGGATGCCTGGAGTCCTGGGAAGGGCCCAGGGAGGACACAGGGCCAGGAAGTTCTTCATGGAGCTGCCCAGGACATGAGGTGATCAAGCACACTTTTGTCTAAAATCCTTACTCTCTTTACATAGGTTAAGCTAAAGTTTTTTTCAGAATCACAATTCATGTTATCCCTCTTCTCGTATACGGTGGTCTCCTTCTGCGAGGATCTGAGATCTAGAGCCACTTGATCTTTGTAGAGATTCTTAATCTGAGGTGCAGAGATGGGTTTCAGAGGGCCTGTGAATCCCTTAAAATTGGATGCAATTATGTGGGTGTGTTTCTCATTCCTGGAGATAGGGTCATAGATTTCATTAGAATCTGAAAGGAATGTGGGACCCCAGAAAGCTTAAGAAATCAGTGACTTGGATTTTCCTTAACCTAATTAAGGATCTTTTATCTTAAGCACATCTTTTAACATTCTAGTCAGACTCTGACCTGGAGATGTGCATGGTTCCTGACACCCAGCCCTTTTGAAACCTCTCTCCCTTATCCTTCCTCCCACGTCCTCTCCCCCACACAGCAACAGAGCCGTGCAAGGCAGCCGTCGCCTAGTCCATGTCCTTATGTATCTTTATAGGACACCCCACACTTAACAACAATATAACCACAGGGATGCCCACTCTCCCCACTGTTATTCAACGTGGTACTGGAGGTCCTAGCCACAGCAATTAGACAAAACAAAGAAATACAAGGAATCCAGATTGGTAAAGAAGAAGTCAAACTGTCACTATTTGCAGATGACATGAAATTATACATAAAAAACCCTAAAGACTCCACTGCAAAACTGCTAGAACTAATATCGGAATTCAGCAAAGTTGCAGGATACAAAATTAACACACAGAAATCTGTAGCTTTCCTATACACTAACAATGAAGTAATAGAAAGTGAAATCAGGAAAACAATTCCATTCACAATAGCATCAAAAAGAATAAAATACCTAGGAATAAACCTAACCAAGGAAGTGAAAGACCTATATCCTGAAAACTACAAGACACTCTTAAGAGAAATTAAAGAGGTCACCAGCAAATGGAAAATCATCCCATGTTCCTGGCAAGGAAGAATTAATATTGTCAAAATGGCCATCCTGCCCAAAGCAATATACAGATTTCATGCAATCCCTATCAAATTACCAACAGCATTCTTCAATGAACTGGAACAAATAATTCAAAAATTCATATGGAACCGTCAAAGACCCTGAATAGCCAACGCAATCCTGAGAAGGAAGAATAAAGTGGGGGGGATCTCGCTCCCCAACTTCAAGCTCTACTGCAAAGCCACAGTAGTCAAGACAATTTGGTACTGGCACAAGAACAGAGCCACAGACCAGTGGAACAGATTAGAGACTCCAGACATTAACCCAAACATATATGGTCAATTAATATTTGATAAAGGAGCCATGGACATACAATGGGGGAATGACAGTCTCTTCAACAGATGGTGCTGGCAAAACTGGACAGCTACATGTAAGAGAATGAAATTGGATCACTGTCTAACCCCATACATAAAAGTAAACTCCAAATGGATCAAAGACCTGAATGTAAGTCATGAAACCATAAAACTCTTAGAAAAAAACATAGGCAAAAATCTCATGGACATAAACATGAGTGACTTCTTCATGAACACATCTCCCTGGGCAACGGAACCAAAGGCAAAAATGAACAAGTGGGACTATATCAAGCTAAAACGCTTCTGTACAACAAAGGACACCATCAACAGAACAAAAAGGTATCCTACAGTATGGGGGAATATATTCATAAATGACAGATCCGATAAAGGATCGACATCCAAAATATATAAAGAGCTCACACACTTCAACAAACAAAAAGCAAATAATCCAATTAAAAAATGGGCAGAGGAGCTGAATAGACAGTTCTCTAAAGAAGAAATCCAGATGGCCAACAGACACATGAAAAGATGCTCCACATCGCTAATCATCAGAGAAATGCAAATTAAAACTACAATGAGATATTACCTCACACCAGTAAGGATCGCCATCATCAAAAAGACAAACAACAACAAATGTTGGCGAGGGTGTGGAGAAGGGGAACCCTCTTACACTGCTGGTGAGAATGTAAATTAGTTCAACGATAGTGGAAAGCAGTATGGAGGTTCCTCAGAATGCTCAAAATAGAAATACCATTTGACCCAGGAATTCCATTTCTAAGAATTTACCCTAAGAATGCAGCACTCCAGTTTGAAAAGGACAGATGCACCCCTATGTTTATCGCTGCACTATTTACAATAGTCAAGATGTGGAAGCAACCTGAATGTCCATCAGTAGATGAATGGATAAAGAAGATGTGGTACATATACACAATGGAATATTACTCAGCCATAAGAAAAAAACAGATTCTAAGATTCGCAACAACATGGATGGAGCTAGAGGGTATTATGCTCAGTGAAATAAGCCAGGCGGAGAAAGACAAGTACCAAATGATTTCACTCATATGTGGAGTATAAGAACAAAGGAAAACTGAAGGAACGAAACAGCAGCAGAATCACAGAACCCAAGAATGGACTAATAGTTATCAAAGGGAAAGGGACTGGGGAGGCTGGGTGGGAAGGGAGGGATAAGGGCGGGGAAAAAGAAAGGGCATTACGATTAGCATGTATAGTGTGTGGGGGGCACGCGGAGGGCTGTGCAACACAGAGAAGACAAGTAGTGATTTTACAGCATCTTACTACGCAGATGGACAGTGACTGTGAAGGGGTATGTGGGGGGGACTTGGTGAAGGGGGTAACCTAGTAAACATAATGTTCTTTCTGTAATTGTACATTAATGATACCAAAATAAAAAAATAAATAAAATAAAAAAAAATAACCAACCCTGGATTAATTGTAATAATGTGATTTCATTAAAGAGATTTGGAAACTCACATTTCCAAGCAATCTCTCACATTTTCACTCAGGTTTCTGGTTTGGAATGCCTAAGTCCAAACATCAAATTCAACCCACATGCAGAAGAGGACACTTTCTCCGTGTAGGACATCATGCTCCATGCTGAGGGAGAGAGGAGGCAAGCAGGACACACAGATGAGTCAGACCCACTTGCCACCTTCATGGACATGAGACATTTTGGAAAATGCACAAAGGGCTGTAGGGATTCAGAGGGGAAGTAATTATTTCTGACTGCAGGGTGCAGGAAAAAGTCATGAAGACTTTCTAGCTGGACAATATTCCTTATTGCTGATGACACCACAGACTTTTACCTTCTGGAAACATTACCCACTGTTTCTATACCTTCAAAATGAGCTGCTGGGCTTGGAGGCTCTTGCTTGATCAGAAATATCCAGAAAATAAGCCTGCAGAAAAATTAGCCTTTGTCATAGAATGACACAGAACAAAAGAGTGAGAGCAACCAGGATAGGAAAAGTCATAGAAGAACATCAGTGTAAAGGAAGTGTAACACATTGTTATTTGAATCAATGTAAGAACCTTTGAAAACTGATATTTATAGGAACATGGAATATTTTCCTAATCATCAAGAAATAGAAAAATTGTTAGAAATATTTATAGGCTGTGAGGGCTTTTGTAAAATGTAGATTGAGTAATGTGTATATGTGCATTTTCTTATTAAATCATATGTAATAAAGCATTTACTACAGTTCTGAGTCATAAATGAAATTTGCACAGTGCTTTCAGAGCAATGCTTATGAAGCAGTTTCATGTTTTTATAAATCCTGTACAGTACATTAGCATGGGCTAATAAATTTTCTTACTCTTTGTTCTTAGGATGAACCAGCACCTGACAATTTTTGAGACAGCCCACGGCTTAGAGGGAGGCTCATCTAAATAAAGGCCGGCTAAGTGACATTGCAGGGCTGTAATCCTCCGGCTGCCCATGTTACCAGAGGATGGTTTTCAAGTTTCTTTTTTTCTGGGGTCTAGATTATCGGGTCTCTGGGGCCCTGAGCAAGAGAGTGCGAGATGAAGAAGGTCAGAGATGAGCGCCACCATCAGGGGCCTGGGGGCCTCAGGGGGGCTTTTACACACCAGAGGAACAGATTCTCTGGCCATCAAAGAAAATAGCCAACTGGAGCCTTTGTCCCGGGACACAGCCACCTACTGCGCAGCCATCCAGAAAGCTCCGGGAGCCTGCCAGAGAAGCAGCTATGGTAACTGAAAGGGTGCCTGATTGTACAGTCAGAGCTTGGAGGTTCAACGTGAAAGAAGGTGTGAGATGTCTCCGGTGAGGCGGGCAGCCTTGGGCCTGGCTGGGTAGACACGGGGCCCCTTTGCCTCTGCCCTCCTCTGACCGCAGCCGCGAAGGACGCTGCTTCCCAAGGAGTCTGGGGCCAGCTCCCAGACGGGACTCTGGCGGGACTTACCTCCTACCTCCCACCCTCGGGCCTCCTCCGCACCTCCCCACCTGCCCCTGCTCCGTGCCCCTTTGCTGCGATGGAGACGTGGGCCTGCCGTGGACGATGAGATGACTGCAGTGTACGTTAATGGAGGCGGCCTGGTGAACCCCCACTATGCCAGGCGGGAGCGGCGGGAGAGCGTGGGAAGTGGCTGCCAGACAGAGTGCAGCAAGGAGGACGAAGACGGACAGCGTCGCCAGCTGACACCCTTTGAGAAGCTGACCCAGGACATGTCCCAAGATGAGAAGGTGGTGAGAGAGATCACGCTGGGGAAACGGATCGGCTTCTACCGAATCCGAGGGGAAATTGGAAGTGGAAACTTTTCCCAAGTGAAGCTGGGGATTCACTCCCTGACCAAAGGTAGGATCAGATCTGGATCCCCGGGATATTGGGTTCTAGTTTGGGGGAGGGGTTGGGGGCAGGGCCCAGGAAGCTAGTGAGGGGGCCTCAGTGAGTCCCTGCCCCGTGCAAGCCCTGTGCCAGAGCCTTCCGTTGCTACGTGGTTAATTTTCACAGTAACCTGTGAGGCCCGTATTTTATTTCCATTTTACAAATAGGGAAACCAAGATCCAGAGAAGTTAAATGTGGCTTCAGCAGTTCAATCTCAGATGATTTTGACTCTAAAAACTCTGCTGCTGTACCACGTGGATGAACTCACCCAAACTTGGGGGGGGCTCTGTCCTCTCCAGTTAGGACTTGGGGACCAGCAGTGGAGGGTGGCCCAGTTCCAAGGCAGCTCATCGTCCAAGTCCTCGCTTATTACTTGTGTCTGTGTGTGTCAGTACCAGCGGCACAGAACAGAAGGGCACAGGAGACCTCCCTGACGGCCACCGTCTCCCATCCTCACCTGAGGCTGCTCCCTCTCTTACATTTGGGGGAAAGGGATACGATCCCAGGACCTTCCCACTCAGTCCACTCTGCACTAGTTCTCACTGCTGCTCGGCCCCTTGCTCCCTGGAAAGAGCCACCGGTTCCTCTGGGCTCTAAGCCCTCAGTGCCGCCTCTCAGGCCTTGGCGAGGAACTGTGCCAGGAGCCCACACTTGCCCCTGTCACCTCTGACCTCGCTGAAGCCTGGAGATTACCATAAAGGAGTTACTAGGCAAAAAATAGAATGCTTGCAACTCAGTGTAATTTGCCTACTTCCTAAAGCCCCTCTACCTCCCCCTGAGAGTCCCATACTGACATTTTCCATCCTTGGACCCAGCCTGCCACCACGTCTCCAAGGTGGCTGTTTTCTTGTACTATAGCTGTCTTGTTTTTTTCTCCAACCCCCAATCCCATGCCCTCCATCCTGTGTTTTTCCTTATAGGAAACATACCACACAACCCCCTACCCCAGCCCACACACACCAAGTCACTGGAGCGCCAGGGCCCCTTCCATCTTGCTCTGAGCCGAAGGGCTTGGGTTCATGTCTTTATGCCTCAGCTACTCACCTTATTTACTCAGGTAAATGACAGTATTTCTGAGAGCCTCAGATTCCTCACTTACAAAATGCAACCGGTAACTGTACTTAATTTATTCATAAAAGCAAATCTCGTGCTGTGACTCCAATGTAATTGGAACAGATGTTGCTTTTCAGAGGTCTAGAGCAGGAATGCAAGGCAAAAGATAGAACACATAAGGAGATGACGACAGAGATTTCGACAGAAGATGTGATGAGGAAGGGAAGAGGAGAAGCTGGATGAAGGTAAACCAGGAGAGGAACTCAGAAAGGAGAGAGCATCCCACGGCAGACAGATCACTGGGGCGAGAGGCGGAGCTAAGGCCACTGCATGCGGCCAGCTTGGAAAGTTTCCCTAGTGTGGATTCAGATGTTAGATTCCAGGGGAAAGGAAGCAGAATAAGACAGAGGAAAGAACATGGACTTCAGAGCGAGACAGATTTGTTTCAAATTCTTGTTCAATCACTCACTAGGCACTTACTTAGCCCATTTGGTCCTCAGTCACCCCAACCAAAAAATAGAGATAATGATTCTTGTCTTAGAATTGTTGATAGAATTAGAAATAACATACATGAAGTACACAGGGCCTAGTAGCCGCTCAATAAACAGTAGCTATCATTGGTAGTCAGGTATCTATTTTTTACTTCAACTTATTTCAAAAGGAAAAGTAATATTATTAAAATAAAAAAAACCCATCATCACTTGCTATGAATGAAAGGTCATAGTAAAAATAAATACAATGCAAAAAAGTTAAAGGTTTTACTATGTAATAAATAAATAAACTTTTTCCATTTTTTGAAATTTAATTGACAAATAACATTGTGTAAGTTTAAGGTGTACAATGTAGTGATTTTTATATATGTATATATTGCAAACTGATTACCACAGTAAGGTTTACACATCCATCACCTCACATAGTTACAATTTTTTTGTGTGTGGTGAGAATTGTTAAAATATTACTCTTAGCAACTTTTAAAAAGTTTTAAAGGCAAATTACCAAGTAACAGAAAGTAATTTAAAACACGCCAACAGCCAATCTGAGATTTTCTCTTTGCCTTTACTAGGAGAACTTAAGGAGAACTGAAACAGGAATAATGTTGTTATGATATGAATCAAGGCTAGTTAAGGCTGTTCCCGTGCACTGGAATCATTTCGTGCCCCATGAGCGTTAAAGGTTCCCCTTTGGGAAACACTGACCTCATTTAGTCCTCCAGCATTTTACAAATAAGGAAACCTAGGCCCAGAATTGACTGCCCCAAAGTCAGAGACAGGTTTCGAACTCAGCTTTCTGTTCATTCCACTGAGCTGCCTCAAGATTTTGATGCAACATGGAGAAGGCAACCCTTTTGCATGCTGCCTTGGACAGCCAGCCAAATGGGTCCTGCTGCCTTCTCCAACACCAGCCTCCAGCCAGCCTCCAGCCCCTCAAGAGCCGTTCCTCTCCTGGTGGCAATACCACCAGGCAGTGGTCCTACCAGCAGAATACCTGCAGAAGGGGTGCAGAGACAGGAAACAGGGAGCACCGGAGGACTTACAAACAAGTCTCGAGGGCAGCCAGGCCCATCTTGCAGTCTGCTTGCTGTCTGTCCTCCCCCTGTGCAGACGGTGTCTAGGAGGAGCTGTAGGCACTGTCTGAACAAAGGCAGAGCAGTGTGGTGCAAAGGTGCTGGCTTTGGAATCAGCCAGCCCTCGGTGGAATTCCTGTTCTTTTTTTCTGTAGCTTTGTGACCTGGAACAAGTTATTTTACCATTCCATGCCTCAATTTCCTCATGTATAAGTGAGAAACATGTACTAGCTGCATAGGATTCTAGGGGGAGTAAATTTTTAAAATATAATATACTTTATGTGCCTACAGAGAGCACAAAGTAGTCATTAAATGCTATTATTATTAATTTACTTTTCAAAAAAGCCTAGGTCTTTGAAGCCTGTCTGAGTTACATGCCATTTGGTTCATGAAACAGAAGCCTACTCAAATTAGCTCACGTTTGAAAGGGCTGAACTGTGTACAGGGGAATTCTGTGAACCCAGCAAGGAAGCAGAGCCCAGTTTCCAGATGTTACTCTGTCCATCTCCTCTTTCTCTGGGGCCACAGATGACTTCTCATTTCTCCTGCCCCTGATTAAAGTGCTCTACCTTCTGACTTCTTTCTGCAGAGTGGCTTTCTCTGCTTAATTATCAGAGGGCACGTGGACAGGAATTGCTGTTGCCAAGCCCCATATCTACATAATCTCTCACCTTTATTGCCCTTTTCTAGCCCACTGCTTTCGTTCTACTTCAGCTCAAACTTTAAAGGGAGAGAATATGGCTGCTCACTGGCCAGCCGATGATGGGCCACTGCAAGCCAAGGGCACACCTGTGTCAGTCAGCTGCAGCCCTTGGGTCACACACCATTTCTCTCAGCAGAGCCTGAGGTCCCAGGAAGTGTCTGTGAAGAGGAAGAGCTGAGAGCACAGCACACTGACAGACATATCCGTCAGAGAGATAATAACCCACTAAGCAGAAAACTGCCACAAGCCAGGAGCAAGAAAATGTCTAATTCTATAGATGGGCTGTCGTGTGAAAGGGACAGAAGAAAGAAATAACAGTTGGTACTTATATAGTGACTTTCTTCCTGAATGTCAAAGGCTTCTTATCTGTTGTATCACAAAATTAACTTAACTCTAGTCCCCCGAGTTCCAGAGAACATGGCATTTTCCTGCTGTGCAGATGAGCACCTCAGTGGCCTCACTGACATGCTCTCCTCACTCCTAACCTGCCATAGGGTAGCCTTATTGTCAAAGGGACAGTGTCACCCTCTGGTTACGGCATGGTATATACAAAAGAGGGGAGGAAGGCCAGAAGCACAGGCAGTGGAAAAATCCATTCAACAAGGGAGTTTAAACAAGCCAAAAAGTGTCACACCAAGTAAATGAACACCTTTGGTTGATGCAACAGAAAAACAGATCCCAGATGTCACCTGGCTTGTAGGAGTTCCAGTGCCATCCTCACTCCCTGCTGGGGCGCCATCCCTGAGCGAGGCCTCCAGTCAAGGAAACAGTGGGAAGGTGGGAATGAGAGGGACTGAGAGGTGTGAAGCGGGGGACACCTGGATGCAAACCACTGTGAGGGCTGAGGAGAGAGGGAGAATGGCATTCAGGTGTTGGCAGATGGAGTCCTGGGGAGGATGACAGAGTTAGGACTGAGAGACTGTGGCCTGTGAAAAGGATGTGGCCTTGGGCTACCCAGAAGTGACCAGAGCATTCCTCTAAAATCTTACCTTCAAAAGAGGAAGGAGTGGTTTAGAAAGGCTTGCTGAGACTTTCAAATACCCTGTCCCCTGAGAGGCCACATCAGATTATGGACAGTGCACTGATCCTTGTACTGTATGAAATCACTGTAGTGTGGACAGTGATTTGTATAAATATGGTCTGCATGTCACACCAGCTTGCCCATAATAGTTACTAGGCTGTCTGGGAAATGCGGACAGTCTGGATAGCACTATGGGGAAGATTCCCAAGAAAGCAGAGGGTTTCAGTGCCACTCACAGCTCCTAGGACAGCAGTTCACAAAAAGGCATCAGCTACTCTGGATCTCTAGAAAAAAGGCCCCAGTATAGGCCTCTGCTGGCTGGGGTTTATTTTTATAGCTAATAGCTCGGATTCTCTTGGGCCTTGTAAGCTGATAGGATAGGCTGAAGACATCATAAGTGCCCTTTTAAGCTGATTAGAAATTTCTCAAAAGAGATGATGCCCTTGGCTTCTGAATATTTTATGTCCCATCTGTTGTCACAAACAAGAGTAAGAACGGCCGTGGGCGCCTCTCGCTGTCTCCACTGCTGCCCTTCCTGACCCTTGTCCCCTGGTCTTCCTCTCTGTTACTCCAGTCTCAGGTTTCCAGAACCTGTTCTTCTTTTCTCTCAACTTATTTATCCATCAGGTCATTCATTTCCCCTTTTTTAAAAAGATAAACTCTCTTGTACCATACATTGTTCTGATCCTTACAGAGATGAACGAGATACACTTCCTGCCCAACAGGAGCTGCAGTAGGTAATGGAGGCAGACAAGAAGCAATTGATAATTGCTGTCACAGAGTGAGGCACCAAGGGGATCTTCAGCCTGTGTCTGAGGGCAGCAGGAAAAGGTCAGGCTACCATTCGGTGATAAGGTTTGAGAAGTTATACAGGACACGGGGGAAAGGGAATTCCAGGCAGAGAGAGTGAATGTAAAGCGCATGGAACTGTGAGCCAGTGTGCGGAATACTGGGAGAGTTGAGAGTCATTCAGCGTGGCTAGAGCTTGGGATGCACCTGCTGAGTAGTGGGAGATGCAATGGATGATGTAGGCAGGGGCTGGATCATGGAGAATCTTCTTGCATGTTTGGGTTTTGCCATATAGGTACTGGGGAACTATTGAAGAGCTGTAAGCTAGCAATTACTACAAGTGGTTAATATGACCTGATTTCAGTGAGTCAAGGGAGTTGAAATTAGGACATGGCAGGAGTCAGGGAAGTCAGAAAAATATTAGTCTAATGGTCCAGAAGAAGGATGATGTCCATCTAAAGAAGTGGCAGTGTGGATGGAGAAAAGGGATGCACTTGAGAAATATTTTAGAATATTAGAAAACTTTGAAGTCAATTGCATGAATGAGAACAGAAAGGGGTAAGGGAGAGGAAGAATTGAAGATGACTCCCACGTTTCCAGCTTTAATGACTTAGCAGTGAACAATGATTCCAGAAGAAATGGATTTGAGAGTAATGATTTGGAAGCACTGACTTGGAGGTACATGGAGGTCATGAAGTAAAGGAGTCCAACGGCCATCTTGGAACCAAGGGAAAGTATGAATGAGAAATAAAGATTTGGGGCTTAACAAATCCCTGGTATCATGAAAGCCTTGGATATCCTGGTTACGAGTGGTGTCAGATGTTGTGTCATATTGATCCTTAGAGTCCCCCACATGCATTATAAACAATAAACATTCAACAAATATTTGGTGAGTTAAGTAAGTATACTAACTTCTCATGAACAGCTAGAAGGTGTTATGAAGAGCTGGTAGAGGGAACAGTGCAGGGTAGGCCCTCCGGTAGGTTCTCTGTGCCATAATCTCCTGGGACAGGATCAGGAAACTAATTCAGGGTCTAGTAAAGCTTAATAGAGAAGGCGCCCTGATTTTCAAAAAGCTGTCCCTCCTTTTGAGCACACTCATCAAAACAGCAATTAGAAGTTGTTTCCTAATTTTAAAAATGATTAGTTAGTGACTTTGGTGAATCCATCCTGAAAATAAATCCATTATTAGAAGTACTATAGCCAAAAATACTCATTGAGACATTATTTATATTGCAATTGATAAAATTAAAGCATAATTTATCATCTGGTTGAATGGTTCCACAGCCATTAAAAATCATGATTCTGAAGAGTCTGTGGAAACATGGAAGATACATGAGACACAAGAGTAAATGAAAGAACCAGGTGCCAAACTGAGTGTATGCTGCAACGATGTCACTTATCCTGGGCTCTTGTGAGGATCAGATGAGATCATTCATTCAACAAATATTTGTCGAGCACCTATTGTATAAGAAGCACTCTTCTAGGGACTGGAGATAGAGCAGTGAACAAGAGATGACAGTCTCTGGCCTGTGGATCTTATATTCTAGTGGGGAGAGAAAGACAAAAAACAAATCAGTAAAATATTCATCATGTTATGGAAGAATAAGTGACAAGAAGGAAACAGCAGGAGAGGGGACAGGGAGCAGTAGCAGCTGCAATTTTAGATCAGCTGGCTGGGGCCAGCCTTGCTGAGGAGGTGACGACCGAATGGAAAGAAGCAGAGAGCCAGCCATGGATGTATGTGGGGAAGGCGGTCAGGAGAGGGAGCACAGGCCTCACAGCACCCAGGTGGAGTGTGGCCAAGCAGGATGAGGGCCAGCAGCAGCAGGGCCCAGAGCATGCAGGGTCAATATGTCATAGTAAGGACTGGCTTTACCTGAAACCAGAGCCTTTGAGGAAGCTGAGCAGCAACCACACCTGGCTTAAGCTTTAATAGGATCACCGTGGTTGCTCTGTTGAAAATAGACTGCAATCAGTTAGAAGGCTATTGCAATAATCCCAGCAAGAGAGGTGGCGGTGACTTGGACCAGGAAGGTAGCAGTGCAATGCTGAGAAGTGGCTGGATCCTGTCTATTTATAGAAGGGAGATAACAGAATTTTCTGACAGACAAATAGAGGAGTATGAAAGAAGAGTCAAATACTCAAGGGTTTTGGCCTGGAAAACGCAAGAACAGAGTTTCCACTTACTAAAATTGGGAGGACTATAGAAGGAGCAAGTTTCAGGTGAGAGAAGATCAAGACGTCAATCTTGAACACGTTATGTTGGACATGCCTATTCCATGTGCTACACATCCAGGGCAGACGATGCGGGTGCCACACCCATGTCTCCTGGGGCGTGCATACAGGCCTGACCTTCAAATGCCAGCCTCTCCATCTCTTTGCCTCTGGGCTTTTCTCTAGTTGCTGGAGCCTGCTCTTCCTGCAAGCATTCTACCCCAGAAATATAGGGTAGTTAACGTCCTCCAGGCACAACCAATAAACAGTTCCTGGCAGGAGTTGATGTAGAAATACCCCAGCTTTCTTGCTCTTTTCATAAAACTTTAGCATGATAACTCACAGCAGGGCTAACTGGTGACTTGCTTAGTAACTGCACCCTTTATTTTTTCCTATCTTACCTCCTCTTTCTTCATCCAGTATTTTCTGAGGTCACCTCCCACATAAACTATTTGCACTTGAATCCCTACCTCAGGATCTGCTTCAGGCAGAACCCAAACTAAGAAAACTAAGTGGAGAGGTCGGTAGGCAGATGTAGTTATGCACCAGGGATCACTAAGGAAATAATAAATATGAGGGGGTCCAAGGGCTAAGCCTTCAGGTAGCCAACATTTAGAGGCTACAGAGATGAAAAGGATAGAGCAAAGGAGCCTTAGAAGAAGTGGCAAAGACAGGAGAAAAAACAGGGGTTTGTGTTGTCCTGGAAACCAAGAGATCAAGGCGTTTCAAGCAGAAGGGATGAAGCCTGAGAACTGGTTTTAGCACCTTGGAGATTATTCATGACCCTGAGTGGCCTCCACAGCAGTGTGCACATACCCTAGGGGTTGCCTCAGGTGATTCACTGGGATGAGGGAAGGAAATATTAAAATTCCTACTCCTATTTATTTATAATTATATCTTCAATTTCCATGATTATGTATATTGAAAATGTGTTAGTGCATGCATGTAATTTATAAACAAATGTACATATTTTAGGGTAGTGCTCAAAAATATTTTATTGATAAAGGAAGCCAATCAAAAAAGTGTATGGACCAATACCCTATGGTATCAGGGTGTTTCCAGATCTCTCCTGCACATCCCTATGATCAGCACCTCTTATTGCCTCTCCACTCCTTTCCTCAACTATAACTTAGACTCCAGGGAAAGTCTAAAAATCTTCCCTGAGCCCCACACTAGGGTACAGCCCCTTGTTTCATGTGCCCTTGCATCTCACACTCTTACATTGCAAGCCGGCTGTGCTGGATACCTTCCCTCCGCCTTCAGATCCATGCTCCAGCCTGCATCTGCTGTTTGTCTCCCTACATCAAGTCTCAGCCCTCTGTGTTCCAGTTGACTTTGTCTGTGGCAAGCCCATGCAGAAAATCAAAGGAAGGAGAGGGAGGCCTGATATCTGTCCTGCAGCCCCTCCCTGGAAGGTTGACTCAGGCTGGCTGGGTGCCCAGATGGGAGGTTTCAGCTCCTCTCAAGCAAGTTTTCTCTATACAACACTCTCTGGTTCTAATATCTGCTCCCTCCCCTTGTCCCTTTGGTCTTGCAGTCACATTTTGCTTGGTCCATTCTAGGTTTAAAATTGTAAATTAGTTGCTGACATTTAATGATTGGAATGTTTGCATTCAAATTCAGATGTCTGGCTCCTCTTGAAAAAATCAGATTAGGTAACACTGAGTCTTCATTCCAAACAGTAACTATATTGGATAGCAGCTGCCTCTTTGCACTGGGCATGGAACCCACTATGGCTTTACGATAAGCTTGCCACTTCATTTCCACCCTGGCCTCTAGAGACACTGGCGTTTAAGTTCTGGTTTGAGGAATGCGTTGCCCGAGATGAGGCCTATGTCAGAATCTTCACTAAATTTGGAGACGGGAGGTTTACCTCTCAAATCGATTTCATTCTCTCCCCGTGGGAGTCCTCTCTCTGGATTTGCTATCTTCACCTCCCAAGCCACCGTCTGCTCTCAGGCTTGATTTTCCTCTATTCATTTCCCACACTGCAGCCTGGGTACTCATTCTAAAATGGAAATCATATATGCAACTCTCCCTTAAAACCTTGTAATATCTTCCTACTGCTCTAAAGATAACGGCTACATTTTTTTAAATGACCTCCAAGGCTCTGCTTATCTGACCCCTACCTCCAGCTCCAGGCTGCTTTGGGACATTTCCCTCATTCTGTGTCCAGCACAGTGGGTTTCTCTCAGTCCTCAAGCACTTGTGTGTGTCTCACAGGGCACACGTGGGTGCAGTCCCCACAGCCAGTGGGCCTCCCCTCCTCACCTCCTGGTCACACCCTAAGCATGCCCTGTCAGGGAGGCCTTCCCATTTCCTGCCCATGCCCCTTCCTATCATGAGCTGCACTCCTAGTAGGGCTTTCTTCCGAGTCTTCCTCCCACTGGGCTGTGGGACCGGTGCCTCTGACTTTCAGTGGCCGCAGGAGGTACTCGCTGAACAAATGTTGGAAGAGTGGATTCCGAGACGTAGCTCTTCACGGAACAGCAGTTTCTCCAGTCAGTGACAATTCAGAATGTTTTATCTATATAGACTATATGTCTATATTCTGAGGCATGGCTAGAATCTGACTGAACGCAAAGTGGAGGAAACAGGTGGGGACTAAAGTGGGGCCAGGAGGCACCCAGAGCGCGGAATCTCACAGCTCCTGCCCCGCACACTCTGCTCTGACCCTGGCAGGGCAGCCCATGCTAAGGATCACTCACATATAAAATAAAGAAAATTAAATTAAACTGGGACTGTGCGAAAGGGAGGTTTGTGACAGCAGCCCGAGCCGCATCACGACCCGGTCCCGGGGCGCTCCCAGCGCAGGGCGCGGGTGCAGCCAACGGACACGCCCCGGAGAGGAGGTGTGGTCGCGCTGCCAGCACCCTCCAGACCGAGGATGGGCTGTCTAGCCCTTAAAATAACAGCTCACCAACAGGCTACACCAAGCAGAAGCTTCTGTTCTAGCGGCGGCACCGAACCCTACAGTCTGAACAGTAGAGAAGATGCCACCAGGGCGGAAGGACACGCTGGGCAGGTCCCCTCCAAGGTCGCGCAGCCCCCGCGCTCCGTGCGGTGATCGCTGGCCGCCTCTGTCCCCAGCACAGAGCAAGTATGCCTTCATCGGGCACCAGCGAACCCTGCCTCTTCCCCTTCCAGAAGCCCTAAAGGACCTAGTTAATATACCAAAAACACTCCTGTTTTAAACGAGAGGTGTCTTCATGCCGGTAATCACTGTGCCAAAGTTCTTCAAGGCAGTTGTTTTGCAAGTGGGTCAAGCAGGAGCCCTGTGATCTCGTCCTCTCAGTTCACTTGCCTGGAAAGTTCTTGCTTATCAAATAAGAAGTCTGACCCAGTTTAAACCAAAACGTGAAGTATGGAGCAGAGATTCGTTTATTTTCAATCATTAATGATTTTTACTACATAATTTAATCTGTATTAATTGTACAATTTTAGGAAAGCTAGAAAATACAGATAGTAAGTAAAAAAAAATTTAAAGGAAAACCATCCATGAGCCCCTCCCTCTTCCACCATTAATAAAGTACTCTAAACATTTTGGTGAGTATCTTGCCAGATTTTTTTTCTATGTTAATGTATATTTGAATTTTTCCTCTCTTGATCTAAATTGAACATCTTTTCATGTCAATAAATAAAGATCAACATCATTATTTTGGTAGCTGCATGATGTACCATCGTAGAGATGGGTGAACCACTCTTTGATCATCTCTCTTGTTGGACACATCAGCTGCTCTCAATATCACAGAAGTCTTCTTACACATACTATTCTGCACATGTGTCAGATTCTTTCTTTGCAAGTAATTGCCAAAAGTGGAATGACTGGATCAAAGGGTGTGACTATTTTTAAGGCTCTCAGTACGTAATACCAACTACAGTTGGGTATTGTCCAGTTAAACCTCCCAGCAGCCATGCATTGCAGTGCAGTTCTCATACCCTTACCAACACCAGCACACTGAGTACTAGTGTGTGTATGGTGCAGTTACATTACATGCCAGGCACCGACAAAAGCCAACAAAACTTAGCCCATACAGGGAAGGGCTGGGAGGAGAGGTGAGGAGTCAGCACGGACAGGCCAGTGGGTGGAGGTTAGAGGACAGAGAACACACAGAACCCGGACATGGTGATCTTCCTAGGACAGGTGTCAGGGAAGGCTTCCTGGAAGAGGGCGGTTCTGAGGGTATCCTTGCAAGATCATCAGGAGTTACCTGAATAAAGGTCAGGGAAGGGGTGATGAACCAGACAGAGGAAATGATCCAGGTGGATTCAGGTAGAGGAAAGTCCCAGGCATGAATGTTCAGATTTTTTTCAGGGAACAACAAAAAGTTGGACCAAAACGTGTGCAGGGAGGTGGGTCTGTGGACAGGAGTCATGGGCTAGTGGGCAAAGAAAAGGGTTGGGTCTGGTTAAGAAGGGCTCTCTATGCTAAGCCAAGCACTTTTAACTTTATCCAAAAAACTGAATAAAGATCATTAAAATGAAAGCTCCCTGGGAGGCAGGAATTGGCATTAAAACCTGGAAAACTCAGACTGATCCAAAGGACTAGCACTTACACTGAACTCATGAATTGCTTTCTGTCATTACTGCTGATGAGCTCTGTGAGCTCGGGAACAGCCACTTAACCTCTGTGTCTAGTGAAACAAAGGTCCCTTCCAGTTCTAAATGTCTGTGCTACTATGAACACTGGCACCTCCCTTGACTTTCTTTTTTATTTTTCCCCAGAAAAGGTGGCCATTAAGATCCTGGACAAGACCAAGTTAGACCAGAAAACTCAAAGGCTACTATCTCGTGAAATCTCCAGCATGGAAAAACTGTACCATCCCAACATTATCCGTCTTTACGAAGTTGTGGAGACTCTGTCCAAGCTTCATTTGGTGATGGAGTATGCAGGAGGTGGGGAGCTCTTTGGGAAAATTAGCACTGAAGGGAAGCTCTCAGAACCAGAAAGCAAGCTCATCTTCTCCCAGATCGTGTCCGCTGTGAAGCACATGGTGAGCGGGCATGAGCAATAAGAGTCTTGCTCCCATTCTACCCACAATGAGAGCATGGGGCTTTAGTTTACTAACACCCAAGCTTCCCAGAGGGCCTTAGTCCTACAAGGACAGACAATAGTCCATCTGTGAGAGTCAGAAGTCTGGCTGGGCTCATGCTCCTTGCCTCTGAGGCAACTCCCTGGGATCTCCAGTTCCAGGCAGCCTCTGGGCACCTGCGAAGGTTGGCAAGTCACTCTGAGTAGCAGGATGATCATCAGCTGCTCCCTGGCCACATCTGTTTCTCAACTCCATTTCCTCAACTGGTTCCTCGCTGATTCGAGACCTTGCCTCCCCAAACTCTTGTCTAGGATGTCCTCTCCCCTCTTTTCACATCTCACACTCTAAGTCCTAGACACAGATCATGACCCAGCTCAGTTCTGTCACTCTCTGAAACTTTCTTCAATCACACGTCAGCCCACACCAATCCTTCTTACCTTTGAAGATCTCCAGTAGTTTTTGCTGCCTCTCTGTTCTGCACATTACCACTTGATTATGTCATTCTTATTTTGGTTGTCCAATTTTTTTTAGGTAAATCTGGACTCCTAAAGCACACTATCCCGGTTCCTCCAGGAACTGATCCTTTTGTGCTCTCTCTATGGGCAGTGTTGCCAGACACACAGAAGGAACCTGACTTGTAGATCTGGCTGCCATTTTCACTATTCCATTAGTGCAAAACTTTCGGCTGCCTTCTTTATCCAGATCTCAGTCCAACTGGCAGAAAAGAGATGCTTCTCTGGGGTCTGGTTGAGAAGCTATTTCTAGTTCACTCCTCTGTCTGGATGTTGTGGGGCAAGGACTGGAATCAGTGACTTGGCCAAATTATTAGCAGAGGAATTAGTGACCTAGGGGACCCAAGATAGCAGTTAGGAAGGAGAAGGGGTGGAGAAAGAAGTGAGCAAGGGAGAAGAACCTGACTGTAATGGGGGCAGGGGGGAGTTTCAGACCTGCAGTACCACCAGTTGTCATTTAAGGGGCCCTATGCTGTGGTGGGCTTTCCCAGGGCTAGGGAATAAGCCAGACCCATACCAAGCAGAGAGCAGATGGGGAAAGAGTCTTCCACATTCACTTGGAAAAGAAATCTGCTGGGAGAGCAGAAGAGAATCCAGTAGTAAAGGGTGCAGACTGAGCCCTCGGAGGCGCTATCCTCTGACATTTCTTCCAGCAATCTCACCTCTGAAGAAAGGAAGGGTGGATCATAGATATAGATCTGAGTTTTACTGAGCATGTTGACCCTGTACCAGGACCACTGCAGAGAAAGCATCCCTGACAGGTCTCACAGCAACCTGATGAGGTGGCTGTCAGTATCCCACTTTCTCAAAGAAGGAAACTGACACTCACATTATTACACTGCTGGTATCGTTGAACTTAGAATTAACCAAGCTGTCAGGCTCCAAAGCCTGGTTTCTCACCCCAGGAGGCCCATTGGGAAAAGTAACATTAAACCGTTTCTCAAGAGCCCTTGGGACTGAACAGGTCAAGGGTCCTCACGATTGGCTGGACCCAAATTGCAAGGGTAGGGGTGGGCATATGCTCCCAACCCACAGTGGGGCCCGCTAGAAACTTGCCACATAGGCCTCCTCCCTTCACTGATTCTGCGGAGACAAAGGAGCCGCAAGGAGCGCGGCTGGGAAGGTGGGGGAGGGCTCCCAGCCTTCTTGGTATCGGCCCTCATCGAGGTATCACCCAATCAGAGAAGCCTCTAAACCCAAGACCGTTCCATTGTGTTTGGGACCATGCAGTTTCGTAAGATCCGGGCCTTATTTCTGGCACTAAATCTTTAGTTCACATGTGTGGGTCAGACTCCAACCCTTACCCCACATAAGAATAAGACCTTTGGACTATTTTTGGGGTGTGGGTGTTGTGTTTGGCTAAAGGTTTGACAGGGCAGCTCTTGAGGTTTGCTGACCTGATTTAAGTTGCTCTCCATCACCTCACTGTTTCATAGCAACTGATGCATTTTTTTCATGTTGTTATTTCACTTTGAAAATGATGATTTTCCCTATGTCTTCTTCCACAGCATGAAAACCAAATTATTCACAGAGATCTGAAAGCAGAAAATGTGTTCTATACCAGTAACACTTGTGTGAAGGTGGGTGATTTTGGATTCAGCACATTAAGTAAAAAAGGTGAAATGTTGAACACTTTCTGCGGGTCTCCTCCCTACGCTGCACCTGAACTTTTCCGAGACGAGCACTATGTCGGCGTTTATGTGGATATCTGGGCCTTGGGGGTGCTTCTGTACTTCATGGTGACCGGCACCATGCCATTCCGGGCAGAGACCGTGGCCAAACTGAAGAAGAGCATCCTGGAGGGCACGTACTGCACGCCCCCGCACCTGTCGGAGCCCTGCCTCCGCCTCATCCGGGGGGTCCTTCAGCCCGTACCCACCGACAGGTATGGGATCGACTCCATCATGAACAATGAATGGATGCAGGGGGTGCCATACCCCACCCCTTTGGAACCTTTCCAGCTGGATCCCAAGCATTTGTCAGAGACCAGCACTCTCAAGGAAGAAGAAAATGAGGTCAAAAGCACTTTAGAACATTTGGGCATCACAGAGGAGCATATTCGAAATAACCAAGGGAGGGATGCCCGAAGCTCCATCACAGGGGTCTATCGGATCATTTTACATAGAGTCCAAAGGAAAAAGGCTTTGGAAAGTGTCCCAGTAATGATTCTACCAGACCCTAAAGAAAGGGATCTAAAGAAAGGGTCCCGTGTCTGCAGAGGCATAAGACACACATCCAAATTTTGTTCAATTTTATAAATTGCATTAGATGACTGGTAACCAATTAACCAAGAGCATTGTCGCTGCTTTTAAATTTTTTCATGGACAACTTGGGTGAAGACGTTTTTGTAATTTTTAAATAAATTTAAGACAAGGGTTTTTCTCCTCAAAAAGTGTATTAGCTCAGATTCTGGCTTGCTCTGCTGTCTTGTTCTCAAACTCTAGCATTCATTCATTTAATCAAGAAATACATATCCAATGCCTCCTATGTGCCAGGCACTGTTCAAGGTGCTGGGGAAAGAGCGAAGATGTAGTAAGCCAGGTTCTCCCTCTCCTATGCAAGCTATTCCAGTGCTGGACAAAGACACTACCATGAAATCATCTCTTAAAGGAAAACGTTAGATAGTTATAGCTGCTACACTGAGAATTCAAATAGGGTAACCTGATGATAGAGGCTTGCTGCTTTGCATTAGATCATTAGGGGAGGCCTCTTTGAATAGATGACAGTCTGAAATCTGAATGAGACTCTTGAAAAGCAGGCCAAGAGCATTCCAGGCAGCCAGGTGTTTTACTCTGGGTTCCTCCCAAACAGAGCCTAAGACAAGGCTCCATGTAGAGCAGTTTATTTGGGAAGTGATCCTAGAGAGCAAGATTGCCAGACAAGGGAGAGGACCAGGGAAAGCCGATGAGAGTTGGCCAGTGGTACAGGTACTGGTGTCAGTCTTGCAGGGTCCTGTCCAGGGTACAAAAGGAGAAAGAAGGCATTTATCCATTGGTTCCTGTTCACCACTGGGCAAGAGTGGCCCCACAGTTTCACCTGCCTGCACTTTCAGGTCATGCTGTAAGTACCTCGCTACCCAGTGGTGCGACTGGGAAGAACATTTAACGGCAGATTATGCTGTTTGAGGAGTGCCGAATAGGTTCCCTGTGCTTCCCATGCTTTAGTGTCAGAGAAGCTTTGGAGCAGGAAGTAAGAGGTACACAGCACTGGCCTTAGATAAGATGCAGTCAGGTGTGACCTGGGTGAAGCCATCCAGACTTGCATGGAATTGGTTACTGCGTCAGTGGCTGAAAGGAGAATTGTGGCAGAGAGGCTGCGAAGTGGTACCGAGGAGCTACCTGACGCAGCCCACCCCAGGCTCTGTCAGATTCCTCCCCTGTTAAATCCGTTGCAGAGGCATCTCCTTCCAGGGGGATGGGACCTGGAAGGACTTAATGCGGGGGCTCAGGAGAACAAGCTGCAGCTGTGGTTCTCAGGTTCTGGGGCATCAGCATCGCCTGGAGGGCTCGTTAAAGCGCACATGAGGTCTGACTGCACACCTGGGGTGGAGCCCAGGCTCTGCCTTTCTGACGAGCCCCTCAATGCTGCTGCTGCTGCAAGTCAGGCACCGCACTTTAACGACTGAGCTTGCTCGCCACTGCAACTGGTGCTGGACTGTCCCCCCTCCCCATCACCCATTCCGAAGTCCCTCACCTTGGACCAGCACTTCAGCTGGTCTAGATCAGGTAAGTAGGACACAGACTTCGACCATCATGGGACCTGAGACCTTAGCTGCCTTGCCCTGTCAGGCTGTGGCTGCTGCCATGGCCTGCTCTCTGTTTCCACGAGGCCCGAAGGTGGCAGTCCAGTGAATCTCTTGGGCTCCAGACATACTCCTCTTTAGCTCCTTATGATAATCCAGGTCAATTATCTGCCCCAGTACAATAGCCCCTTCCTTGCCTGCTCATCCACTGGCACGGAGATCGCACAGGGACCATGCGGTGTTTTTAGAAGTCAAGTCACCTTACCCTTACCAGGTCCCCTGCCCCTGGAAGCAAAACTTCTAATCAATCTGAGCCTAGGTTGTAGGAGACAAGTTGTCTTGCCAATGGGTTTCAGCCCCCAGCAAGTTCGCTAGGGATTCAGTGTGACCAAAGAAAATGACAGTAGAACGTTTCTTTGGGGTGAAAGGGTTTATTACCCGGCTTGTTCTCCTGGCGGCAGGTTGAGCACTAGGTCTCTGCCTCAGCCCAGAGCACTGGGCCAAGCTCTCTATATAGCGCAATAATAGCTTATTGCCTACAGGTGTGGAAGCGGTAGCCTAGCAACAGGCCAGTTACATCATCAGTTAGTTTAAGTTCAGTGAGGATCCTGCCCATAGGAACCCCAACTTCCCCACACAAGTACAAATTCTTCAAGTGGGTCACTGATTATGGTGGAGATGAAGTCAAACCTACTTCTACCCATGTTTCCAGACCTGTGCATTTTAACATTAGGGCACATGTCCCTACCAGCCCATTAAAGCACGTGTACTGAATCCTGGAGGACAGCACCCCGGCATAGCCAGTGCTGTAGCTGAGCTACTCCATTGCTCAATTCATGCTGGCTGCTTCTGGTGTTGAGGTAGATAGTAAGATGAGCAGATCTCATAGTCAAGTGTCCTTTGACAGAAAAGCAATCCTTGAGGCAAAATTTTTGTGAGATACTGTGGCCATGGATCTGATATTGTCTATGTCAAAGCACAATTGAATTGGAGGGTACTCTGTGGGCAGAAGCAGTGATCCCCATCCTCAGTAGATGTCAGTCCCAGTAAAGGTGAATCACTGCCATGCCCATCTGAATTTATGACTCCATGGATCTGCTAATGCCCAGCTCATGAGGAGACAGCTCCATTTGTTTGGTCCCTTAGTCTCCCATAATCATGTGCAAAGTCTCTACTCAGGCCCAGTAGCATGCCTGGAGCCTGAGTAGTTCTCTGCTGCAGAGACTGCACACAGTATTCCTAACTGCCATGTATACAGCTAGAGCAGCAATGCAGTTTGCACCGAAGCCTGGATCTTTGTGGGGGTGGGGGATTGGGGTCAGGGGTAGGGGGTGGAGTCCACATGAAACTAACAGCCCTTTGGAGGAATATACCAAGTACAACATAGTGCTTCCAAACCCCAGGGAGGCCTACTAACCCCTGTGCCTATGTCTCACTGCTAGGTGGTACAAATGGTCCTTCTCTGTAGAAGGAATATATGCAGGCATGCCCCAGGTCGTTGGTCCTCTAAATACTTCCTCAGGGTGGCAGGCCCGATTCTTTCCGGAGTTTGTCACCCACACTCTAGCACACATTTTGCTAGGACATACGGAGTACTTTCCACCTCTGCCGCCAAATCCACCCAGCATGCTGTTACAATGCGGTGCACCACCACAGTGGTCTGCAGAATGTCAAGATCACCAAGGTCCTTTCAGAGTAAGAGCAGGAGATTTCACATTGCCTGTGGGGCAATAGGATGTATGAGAATTGCTGCCCAACCCAGAGGAACGTGAACTGCTTTGGATCCTCCTTTCTGATGGAAATGGAGAATGCATTTCCAAAGTGGCAGTGCCTGTCAATGTTAGGGGCTTCCAGCAGAGCTACAACATCTAACTTAGCAGCTACCACAGGCCAACAGCAGCCCACTATCCATCCACTTTTGCTAGGATGCTAAACAAGGTTATGGTGGAGCCCATTGCTTTAGTGTCCTTTACATTTTTTGATGGTGACACTGATGGCTGCATCTCTTCAAATGATTGCTCATGATTTACCAACATGGCAAGGGAGAGGGTATGGTTTCACAGGTTTCCATGGGGCTCTTCCTCCCCTAATGGGTCTTCCTCTGCAGGCCAGGGGTCTAAATATATTTAACCCAAATATATTCTTGTAGACTGGAAAAAGAACCCCAGGATGGGACTCATTAGGAGATAAGGCTTTGGCCAGAACTCCAGCAGAACTCCTGGTTTCCAAAGCCCCCATCCACACAGAGGGTCATAATGGTATTGAGGGTCCCCTGGCATCTAGGGCAGCTCCTTTTAGCCAACCCTTAAGAAGTCTGAGTGGGTATACTGTATATACCTGTGGCATCAGGGCTTTTCCTTAGGACCTGGCCTCTCCATCACTGTGCACCTGGGACTATGATCTTCTCATAATGACAGGTGACACCAGCCTCTGCTCACCAGCTTGCCTCTTTTCTTTCTTTTTTTTGTTATATAAGTCAGATAACACTCCAGCCAGCTTTCACTCAGAACTTGGTGATCCATTGGCCATTGTCACAAAGCCCTGCAGGTCAAAGCTTGATTTCCACTCCAGCCTTACTGTCCATTATATCCATGTCCCCATGACATTTAAGTGATGACACTGGCCTCTCCCATTTGAGAATCCCACTATCCCCACTGATAGTAGCATGCCCAGTGCTGTGGCATTTCCTACCATCAACGCCCCCACCCCGGAGGTGGCCAGCTGTCACGAGCTTTCCATAGACGCTGCTCCCATCTGTAGTACATTCCTTATTGACTTTGTGAAGGCAGTATCCTCCCAGGGAACCTAGTTAGACAGTTCTTCATTCTCACATAATGAACCCATCTTCACTTTCAGACCTCCTGGAACTTCCCTACTCTTT